>NC_090316.1:17050532-17707407 GCF_039906515.1 Pseudorca crassidens
AGTTGATGGCCTTTTTGGGGACTGGCACTGTAGGGCACAGGGCATGGAGCTGGGGGGTGGGACATCACAAGGGACATTGCTGGGGGTGGGCTGGGGTCAGACTGTGGAGGGCTTTATGACCTGTTGAGATATTTGGACTTTCTCTTTAAGTCTGAAGAGAGGGAGCAAGACATGACTGTGACAGTGCTGTAGAGGATGAGCTTCAGGACACAGAGCTGTGAAGGCAGGGAGATTGGTGGGTTGGGAAACCACTGTATTAATCTGCTCTCCTAAACCCAGTTCTTTTTTTTTTTTTTTTTTTTTTGGCTGCGCCTCACGACTTACAGGATCTTAGTTCCCCAACCAGGGATTGAACCCGTGCCCTGGCAGTGAAAGTGCCGAGTTCTAACCACTGAACTGCCAGGGGATTCCCTAAACCCAGTTGTCTATTCCAGTGTTGGTTTGTGACAGTGTTTTCATCAATCTGTAGTAAAATGATAACTTTTTTTTAAAAGGTAAATTTTTCATAAAGCTGAATTTTATTTAATTTTAAAGGACTTCTTCAGTTCAAAATTATGACCTCCCAACATCTGTGGGGATAAACGGTTTATTCATCAATGCAATCATGGTGTCAGTGAATAACAGGTTTTTTAAAAAAATATAGGTGTGTGCTAGCCTTCAAGTGAAGAAGCAGCTGGTCTCTCTGGTTCTCCAAATGTCCCTTTGAGATTTTCCGGGTCCGTGAAATCCACAAGAGTGTGACCTCCTGGATTACTAGGGGAGGGCTTAAGCTCAGGCTGAGGCAGCGGGGAAGGAGACGGGGAGACGCATAAGGGGAATAAGACGGAGGTGGAATCTACAGGACAACATACTTGACAGTCCAGATTTTACTGTA
The DNA here is from genome assembly GCF_039906515.1 of Pseudorca crassidens. Lineage (NCBI taxonomy): Eukaryota > Metazoa > Chordata > Mammalia > Artiodactyla > Delphinidae > Pseudorca > Pseudorca crassidens. The sequence goes on from NC_090316.1 coordinate 17,051,407, forward strand.
CTTTGCACATGGACTCTCTTCCTGAACGTCAAATATACAATCAGATTTTTTTCAGTAATATCCCATGAGTGCCTCTTTTGGGTCAATTGTATTATAAACGTATTTTATAAAATACACCAATATATAATTCACTCTCACATTTCTCTCCTTAATTCCATTCTTAGAATAACCATCACATGATTTATAGTTTTACGGTTGACTACATGGGCTTCCCGCAAAAGCTCCTTCTTGAACAATCATTTGACAAGAAGATTCTAAAATGACCATGAGATTCCTTGTCATGCAACTTGCCGAAAGCTTCTTCCCTCAGAGGAAAGGGGATGGGTATTGTGCTGCTTCTCTTCTGGCTTTGCCTTTCGTGATATCAGAACCATCTTCTTCCCAGCTCCTGTTCTGGGAGCCTATTGCCTCGACTTTAACACAGACTGAGAGCTGGTTTCATCAAATTGTCACGAGCGGCAAATGCCGGAGGGCGGGAAGCTGGGGGTTATATTCTCATTTGTTTTAAATCTCATAGTTGACTTTGTTCTTCTCTGGCATTCTCTAACCTACACAATCAAGATGAACTGTGACAGAGTCACAATGAATATGGCCCAGCCAGTGCCCACGGAGAAGCAGCCCTGGATAATAGATCTCATGATCAATATTGTGCTTCCTCATTTCCTACTTTTTTGTATTCTCCACCCGGAACAACCGCCCGCCCCTCACACAGACACACATTCCTCGCCTAGATGTTACCACCTTCATTTCCTTTATTTAGATTTTGGCGATACTATTCTACTCTGACACGAAGCCAATTTAGACACACAGTCTTCGAACATTTTCAAGAAAACCAAGTATTCTTTCGGACTATTTGATCTTTCCCCTAAAAGAACCCCCCTCATTTTGTCCACATTCTTTCCACATATATTTACTCCAGGGTAACCTTTCAGTCCCTGTTGGGATGACAGAGAGGGTCCTATTCTCCCAGTGCTACATATGTTGTTATTTGAAAGCCCTGAGTTTGTTCTGCTCATAGGATTTCAATTGGAAATGCCAGCTGCCCTGCTCCTACCATTTCTACTATAATCTCTGGTGCATCATTAAGTGGTTCTGTGTAGCATAGGCAATACTAATTAGAACAGCACCCTGGTTTACATGCCTCGTTATTTAGAGGGAGTAATACTCAGAGTTAAAGGATCACTCCAAATTATATTTATTTTATTTTTATGGCTACGGCTGGTCTTAGCGGCAGCACGCAGGATCTTCATTGAGGCATGCGGGATCTTTTGTTGCGGCGTGTGGGCTTCTCTCTAGTTGTGGCGTGTGGGTTTTTCTCTCTCTAGTTGAGGCGCACAAGCTCAGTAGTTGTGGCGTGCGAGCTCAGTAGTTGTGGCGTGCAGGCTTAGTTGCCCTGCGGCATGTGGGATCTTAGTTCCCCGACCAGCGATGGAACCCATGTCCCCTGCATCAGAAGGTGGATTCTTTACCACTGGACCACCAGGGAAGTCCCCGCCCCAAATTATAAACGCTGACACTGCTTGCTACCTTTGCTGCTCTATCAATAAATCATATGCTTGCTCCCTATGGTGTCATTCAACCGTTAGTCGGTGTCACTCTCGTATTCACCTGTAGCTTCTGGAGAGTGAGCACCACCCATCTCTGTTCTCAGAGCTACCAAAAGCAACAGCCGCCTAGTAGTTTCTCAGTCGGTATTTCTTGGATTCAGTCTAATTACTCTAGAACCCTAATAGCACATGGCTAACCTCTCCTCTAACATGTATTGGGGCTGACTATTGGTGACTCATGGTCTCCTAACCTCATTTTTTTTCTTGCTCTGCACAATCTCTTGATTTAATTCACTCCCTTTCTGTGGTGGGCTGGGTTTTAAATTATAAATGCTAACTGCCTCCGGGTGAAAAAGAGTTTTTAATAAACACCTTATTACCTCTTCACTGGACCAGCCCAACAACTTTAATTTTTTAATTGTGCAGAGATTTTTCCATGTAAATAGAAATGATCGTTAACTGGTTCCTTGCCTTTGCCTCTTGGGTCCATCCCCTGGACCAGGCTGGTGCTCAGGAGATTCTGTTTTTTAAGCTATTTGAGTCAGACCAAACTGTATTTGGTTGTGTCTGAACACTATATGCCTTCTCTCTTTGGGAATAAATGGTAAAAGTTAAAAAAAAATGTCACTGCCAAGTCCTAGGATAATGATGATTTTTAAATGATTTCTAATCCAGTCTGCTCCCCTGAGCTTCATATCCTTCTTACTTGGTTGTCCTTCAGATACCACAAAAACAATACGTCCAAACCTGAACCCTCCCTTGGATGTATTCCCTCTGACAGTGAACTGTAGCACCATCTAAAGGGCCTTCTTTTTTACTCTTCTCTGCCTTTCTTCACATATTTTTACCACAGACACCGATTGAGTGCTGTGTAAATTGCAATACTCAACAAGGATGCAGTGATCATGAGATCCACTGTCCCTATCTGGAAAATGTTGCCGTCAATTACAGAACATAAGGAATATATACAAACAGCCCAGGCCATACTATAAAATATAATGTGTTACTGATCACTGTGGCAATTCCGTTACAACACCTAGTCCTTCTTATAGCCTCTTTCCTGTAGATGCATACCTCTTAAGGAAACTTCTCTGGCTGTATTCACATGCATTCCAAAGGAAGCGTTTGTCACAGTTTATATATGGTCATTACCAAAGTTTCCTTCTGTTTGCCTTTCCTTCTCACTCTCTCTCTCCCTTTATTTTAGGATGCAGGTGGTAGATCTTACAGGACCAGCCTCATCAGTATCACTGCTTCCTCTTCAGTGTGTTCTTTGCCTTAACTCTTCATCAGTCACCAAGTCCTATTAATGTGATGCTCTCTCCTTAATATCTCTTGTATTTTCCCCCTCCTAAGCATCCTTGATATCATTCTTTGTCTAAAGTATTTAACTAGGTTCTTTCTCTGTGAACCTGTCCAGGAAATACTAGTCTACACTCTTGCCATAGATTTCTGGAAACCAGATCAGATTTTGTCATTTCTCTCATTGACATAATTCTATGGCTCGCCATTATGTCCAGGATAAAATCTAACTCCTTAGAAAGCTAAACTAGGTCCTATGTGGTCTGACTCCTACATACTCTTACAGCATCACCTGTCCTTCCTCCCTCCCTCCCTTCCTCCCTCCCTCCCTGTCGACTGTCTAGGTAAGAGTGTGAACTCTGGAATCTAACCTTCTGGTTTCAAATCCTGGCTCTGCTATGTGACCTTGGAAAGTCACTTATGTTCTCAGTTTTCTTGTCTATAAAATGGGGACAAGATAGTTCCTATTTCATGTAGTTATTGGGTAGATTGAATGAGTTAATATATGTTAACTGCTTATAACAGGCCCTGGATGGTAGTAAATAATATATGTTGTGTGTACATGTATGTGTGTCTTGCTATTACTGTTAAGTTACTTGAAGTTCATCAAAGATTATAATTAGTCTCATTTCTTTTTTTTTTGTATATGCTGCTTCCTATGGCTAGAATCATCCACTCCCACTTTACCTGACTTACCCCTACTGTCTTCGGAGCTCCAACTTGGTTGTCAGTCTCTCAAGGGAGCATTCACATGCGCCCCCCCGCCCACCGCCCACCCCCCCATCCCCCCCGCCAGGCTGGATGAGTTGCCTCTCCTACGTGCTCCTATAGCACCTGTGCACACCTGGATCATAATATTCATCATACCAGATGTGGGCTCTTGGCATTTGTGGTCTTAAATACTTGTGATGGCCCAAAGGTCCATGAGGTAGTAATTTGTAATAGGTTTATTTTATCTGTTAATCTTTCTGTCTATCAATCAATCAGTCTATCTATAGATCGATAGACAAAATAAGGCAAGGCATAAGTAGCTTGGGGATTCAGAAGCTCAGAAGCTCTCGGGATGTATCCATACCGATAGTGAAGGTTCTACCATATTTTAATTTTCTATTTCTTTGTATGTTTCCCGTATTAAATTTTGGATTCCTAAACTGGGGGACTTAAAAAAACCTTTATCCCTAGTGCCTTATATTTATATAACAGAGGTTTAAATAATATTTACTGAGTGAATGAATGTGTATTTTTAATTTAATAGATTTTTACCCCCAAACTGACTTTGCCCCTGAGCCACAGTTTGAGGTGCTGACCCTCTTCCCAGGAAAATATACACACATGGTTAACCTCAAAATTTCAGAAGGTTTGAGTCACCTTTGCCCTCAAGGACAGTTTCCCATTTATTCAAGGAGAAAGGGAGGAGGAATGCATTTTTTAATACTAAATACTCCAGAGATGTATGGCTGATAAAGTAAAAGGACTCATTTGAATTCAATTTTTTAAAAGATAGATACTACCCTATTTTGTCTTTGCCCAGCAACTTCTTGGAAAAGTTAACGTGATTCGTTTTCAAGAGAGGCAAATTTGGATCATAATTTAGAAAACTTGTAGAAAGTCAATTATCTTTATAGGTGTTTGGGGGCTATGGTTTGGGGATATAGAAGAAAAGTTCCCCACCCCTGCTTTCACCCGAGTAGCTCACACATGCCTGCTGCACTATCTGAAATTCTTTTCATTCGCTACACTTTGTGACTAAGGCTTGGAACACTCTGTCCTCAGTGGCATATCTGAGAGGGTGAATGCATTTGGGCACTAATGCCTGAAGGAAAGGTGCTTAGACAGCCAGGATGGCTGGTGACAAAGCAGCCCCTAGGTCAGGGCAGGAAGGGTGAATCCCAGGGGACAGCCTTTAGCTTTGCCACTAGCATGGAGGCTCAGACGACAACATCATCTTCTTTATGATTAAGGCAGGTTCTAAAATTGCAAAAGGAAAGATGAGATCTTTTGGCTAGTAGCTCTTTCAAGACTCTTCCTAAATGTTCTTCCTAAAAAGCCAAGCTTTGTGGCTCTCAGTGGTACAGATTGTATACCTGCATATGACTGAGAGATGTCTCACAGGTGTGAGAGATAACATGTTAAAATGTATATGCATATTCTGAAGACCAGACAGAAGCTTTCCAAAGCACACCCAAATCAGTGCTTCTTAAAGAGGGACCAAGAGTGGGGTGGATGGGGAGCTCGGGGGAGTTCGGGGACCATCCTGAGAATCACTGTAATAAAGGGGTACAGTTCGTGGCACTGAGGTACACACACGAAGGATGTGAAGACTGAGGAAAATGGTTGAGAACCACGATCAAGATTAAAGTCCACGGGCCTCATTTACAGGTAAGGAATCAGGGCCCCAGGTGTTACAGGATGGGCTTTTCCTACCGCACCAGACATCTCTTCAGACCTCATTTTACATCCTAAGACCTCTCCATTACAAAGTGCTTTCTGTCATACAAGGTCCTTTTTTTTTTTTTTAAAAGTAACTCAGAGTCTTTTGATGAGCTTCATGACAGACCTGCTCTATTATGAAAAAAGAAAAAAGTAAATGCGAACAACGAAGAGTAACTAGGAATACTTGTCAAAGGGACATGGAAATAGCTGATGATATGAGCAAATATTGAACAGTTAAATTGTACTGGAATGACTTAATAACATTTAGTCGTATCTCTTAAATAGTTACATTTAACTAAACCACTGCATTCAAAGTTGACTCTCAGTGCTTGTAACTTTTTGAGGAACAAGATGAAATCATCCAATTTAATTTTGGGAGCAAGTACTGTATGTTCTACAGAAAGCTGAGGAATTGATTCAGAAACTACTCTTATAGTTCTGGTATGTTTCATATATTAACAGTTCTTTCTAATCCCTTCTTCTCTGGGTAATTTATGCATCTGTCAAGAGGTCAACCTGGGCTGTAGCTGGTTCAATATTTTTATTATGTAAAATGAACTTTCGTATTTGTTTTTTTCTCTAATAGGTCCTGTATTCCCTTCAAAGGCTCATACAGAGTGGTCTGTCGTGTGAAGGGCCTCGCTATTTGATTCCACTCCTACTACTTTGCATTTACATTACACACTGAGAAAATTATCAACAACAACTATCACTCTCTGAGGGTGGAAACTGCCATGAATCACAAAGACAAGAAGTAATTTTCTGTAATCACAAGATGACTCAGGTTAGTAGCTTTCAGCTATCCCAGCAATTCACATAATATGAGCGCATTCGGGAAACCTAATTAGTCCCAATTCCTTTCATTTAAAATTTATGACAATGTGATATAAGGTAAGCTGGAGTTTATTGTGTTTTATTAGAGAACAAAATGTTTTTCTAGGACTTAAGCATATTGTGAAATGATAGTTTCTGTCATTCAAAAGGTTGCGGTATAATTTGTACTTGAAAATAATATGTAGGTGTTACATTTGAAGTATCATATATTAAAAGGTTTAAAAATAAACCTATGTGTTTTATAATGAAGTCTTTTTATAATGTAAGCAAAGTCTTTGAACTGTCCAGACCAATTTGTATTTTCACTTTAGAATTATAGTTTGAATCTATCTTTGAGATTTAAAGCAGTTCTATTCTCTTTTTTAAACTATTGTGTCTTCTATGGCATTTATAACAAGAGAACAATTTACAGTTATTTATATTTGTTTTTAGTTATAAAAATGTGACTATTGTGTGTCTAGGGTATATCTCTGAAACAGGCCTCTGCAAGGGAAGGAAATTATGCAACACAAAACACAACCGGGAAAGCTCCGTCTTAGCCCTGCTTCCTGAGTGCCTCTTGACTCCTACCAGGGGATTAATGATTTATGACCGAATATCTGAGGACCAGTTTATCTGGAAGAAAGCACTGTGGTCTTGCATAGGGAGCTAAGGAAACAGCTCACTGATTCATTAGTTCTACAGTTAATTATTGAGTGAAGGCACTATGATATATATAAAAGAAAGATCAAATTTCAGTTCTGCCCTCCAGGAGCTTCTAATCTAGTTGGGAACATATACAAAGTTGAGAGTTCAAGACAGTATCAGGAGAAATGCTCTAAGAGTGATAGTGACAATAAATATGCAGTATATAGAAATACGGAGAGAAATTATTACTTTTATGGATAGCTATCCTTAAAGTCTTTATGGAGGAGAAAGAGGCTGAGCTAGACTTTGAAGGTAAGATTTTGGAAGGGAAGCATTTCAGATGAGAAGGAACAGCCTGCTGGCTTCAGCAAAGACCTGAACGATGAGCTATAAACAAGCCCCACTCAGGGAAAGGTGAGGAGAGGTCTTTGGGTAGAGCTGAGAATTCGAGCTGTGGCAGTTATAGGACATGGCTGGAAAGCTGGACTGGGACCAGGTCATGGAGGTTTTTGAATGCCAGATGGAGGAGTGAAAGCTTCATCTCATAGAGGTCTCCTGAAGGGTTTTCAACAGAGAGGGGAGATTATCAAATGCACATTATAGGAAAATTATCCAGCATCGGCATGAACTAGAGGTTCTAAACTGCTTTTCCTGGGTTCATGGAGGGAAATTACAAGTTACAGCCATCAGGCTGAGAATAGCACACATGCAACGTGGTCTTTGCAGTTGCCTTTTACTATAGGAGTGTATGGTGTCTCCGCCAAGTGAATAGTGATTGAAAAGGAGTATTGCAACCTCCCAGCATTACGGATATATTAGAGGTGACGGGTGTGAGAAGTGGGAGGAAGGCAAGGGGGACAGAGAGACCAACTAGAAAGCCGTAAGAACAGCTCAGATACTAGGTTGTGGCAGCACAGAAAAGAAAGACGGACAGGTGGCAAAGATGGCAGCACTATGACAACAGCTCTGATCTTCTCTTAGTCTAGCATGGGTTCCAATAGGACATTGCATCCCACCATGTTGTTGCCAGAGGGCTCCAACAGGAGTCCTTTCATCTATGTGTGGCAAGTCCTCTTGGGACTCTGGTGGCCACAGCACATCTCTTCCACTGTGACACCCCCTGACGTCCACGTGGTGATCGTGAAGATGAATTCAAGTCTGAAATAAAGTGCTTTGCCTGCAAACATCAAAACAAACGAGGAGGGATTTGTTGGGAGTATACTAAGTAGCTGATAGAACAGAAGAGCTGCAAACCAAACCTCAGCAAAGGTAAGACTTAGGAGAAACTGGAGGACATTTCTTTAGTGATCTGACTTCAACTACCTCTTGTCAGTTTCCCAGGGGAGAGAGAATGATTGTCCTAGATTAGGTCATGTGTCCACCCCTGTCCTACGTGACTGGCAGGCTCCAGCATCACTCGAAGTCCAAAGAGAGGTGCAGTTCCTCAAAGGAAGAGTGGGTAAGCAGAAATTTTAAAAAGTATTTAATCTCTGAAATGTCTGGGATTGTAAATAATGGTCATAAGTGCTTGGGCTCAGGCTTGGGGAGAGATTAAGTATTCCCTCGAATCTTAGATCTCCAAAATTATTTTTCACTACTACCTTTGACAGATTCTCTTCTTTTTCAAACTAATGTCTTACTGTTAAATACACACACACACAAGTTGACAGAAACCGCTTCCAGCAATACCTTGATGCCTTCACGCTTTCAGGTCCACAGATATTACTGTCCTTTCTCCCTGCCTCTCTCCTTTCCTTCCCTGGCTCACAATATTAAATTAAGTTTAAAAAAGTGGGATATAGAACTGTATTCTGTTTTCTCCCAATTTTGTTCTATCTACAGTAAAAAGTATTAGTATTTATAAAGAAAAGACAGGACAAACTCACATGGTAACAAGTTATCTTCTAACAGAATATGATTAATAGTTTTTACTTTTTCATTATCTATATAGATAATCAAGATCCTTTATGATGAGCTGTTTGTTCCCTTGTTTTTGGCTTAAAACATGTACACTGTCCATCCATAAAGGGGAGTCACTCAGGGACCTGGGCTGATGTTTCCACGATCACAGAGACACACACTGGCTCATAGAGCTTCTGCCCAGAAGTGATTCACATCTTCTCTGATCACATGTAATGGTCAAAGCAAGCCCCATGGCTTTGCCTGAATCAAGCTGGGTAGACAAGTGTTATCCTAGTTACATGCCCAGAACAGGAAAAACAAACATCTGTGACCTGTTACTGACCACCCTGTGGCTAGAAGCAAGAATGCTGACGTTTCTCTCTTTGCTCCTCTCTCCATGGAAAACACACCAAGCCACTGACCTCTCCTATTAACTTCCTGTCACGTTCTCTCCTCTTTCCTGTTTTCCAAGGAACCACTTTCCATTGCACTTAAAGTCCAAAATAGTTCTTCAAGTTTTTGGTGCATTACGTTCTGACTTCTCTGTCCCTTTCAAATTACTTTCTCTTCTTTCATGACTCACCAACAAGGCATCAGCTCCAAGGCCTGGAATTTGTCAGCACACAGATTAAGACGCCTGGCTAAACCAAACCCTACCTGCCTAACTCCAGCTTGAACCCTATGTTACTACTTTAGCACTAGTCTTACTAGCTTAGTCATATTACCGGATTCACAAGGAATTTGCATATGTGTATACTGCAGGAAATTTAAACCCACAGACTGTTGAAAATGTCATATTAGATGGCCCCAACTCTACAAATCAATTTCATGGTCAGCTATATATTCTGCAGAATATAATCTTAAGTGTAAAATAAACAAAATGGATTTATATTGTTCACACACTTTATAATAGCTCTTTGAGGTTACCTGTTTATAGTAGAAGGAGGGCAACTTGGGGGGAAGACTTAGAGAAAGGTCTCCACGGGGTGTTGTTCAGATACTACAGATTCTGAGCTTGTAGTTGGAGCCAGATGGAGGGGAATCGAGTTTATGCTGATTGCCACTTAACATTGGCAAGTGCAATAAAGTATTAAAATTTATTTGTTTTACGGTTCTCAAGACTGTATTGCCTGATTGATTCCTTGAGGGGGGAAAGTTTTAAACAGACTTAAGTCTACTGAGATTTTGATTAAAGAGAAAAGCGCTCAGTGTTTGGGTTTTTCTCATGTGTAGGCAGTTATAGCCAGCCATATGTTTACTTTGTAAATTCTAGTTGAGGGTGCAATATAAGCTGTTTCAGTTTGGGTGGAAGTTTTGTCAGACATCACAAATGAGATTTGTACTCTGTCAGGAGTTTGCCAGATTTTTTGCAGGGACTGTGGGCAGGTCCGTGGTAATTAGGGATAACCTACTGCTAGTTTGTTTTAAGAGTAAATCCTGAAAAGCTCTATCCTCACAGTTGAGGGAATGATGGAATTAGAATATTATCATTTGGTCATAGTATTACTCAGCCATAAAAAACGAATGAAATTCTGCCATTTGCAGCAACGTGGATGGACCTAGAGAATATTATGCTTAGTGACATAAGTCAGAAAGAGAAAGACAAACACCATATGATTTCACTTACATGTGGAATCTAAAAAATAAAACAAATGAATGTATGTAACAAAACAGAAACAGACTCACAGACATAGAGAGCAAACTAGTGGTTACCAGTGGGGGAAAGGGGAGGGGCAAAAGAGGGTTATGGAATTAAGAGATATAAGCTACTACGTATAAAATAGATAAGCAACAAGTTTACATTGTACAGCACAGGGAAATACAGTCATTACTTTGTAATAACTTTAAATGGAGTATAATCTATAAAAATATTGAATCACTATGTTGTACACCTGAAGCTAATACAATATTTTAAATCAACTATACTTCAATTAGAAAGAGGCATCAATGGATTGTATGCTAAAAGTGGTGAGTGAGATGATGAGAAATAGGATATTTACATGGTCTCAAAGTATCTCTCATATTTCTTAAATAGAAAGCCGGGGAGGGGTGGCGGAGGGGTAGGCACTTTACAGTGGAGTAACTAGTCAGATGCCATCTTACCCAAGTGCTTCCTACTTCCTAGACTGGGAGTAATGAGGGGGTGGGCGTATGGAGGGAACACAGAGGCTGTGCAAGGACAATACCTTCTCTTACCATATTCCCATCTACAAGCTTGTGGGTGTAGGGTCCCCTCTCTTCCCACACTCCCCAGGTTACTCTCTTCTACCAAAGCCAATGTTACCCTCTGTACTCAGAGTCCATTCTGCTTGTTTGTTTGCTTGTTTGTTCATTTTTTGAAGGTCTGCTGTGTGCTAACTATTGAGGATTCAGCGTTAAGTAAGATAAATCCTCATTACCTAGGATCTTCCAGCCAGTGCTAGAAAAAAATATCTGACAGACTGTTACAGCCCTTGGTAATCTGTAGAGGATGCATGGGATGCAACAGGAGTACAAGGGGCAGGACTGAGCTAGCTGGTATGCACGAGTAGGGTCAAATGGGTTCTTCAGAGATTAAAAATACTTTCATATTGATTGGTAAAAAGCCACATTCTGAGCCCTTCCCTGGGATACTACTCCTCACTCACATGCCACAATAATTAAAAGATCAAACCCCAAATAAGCAGAGGCCTCTAAGAGCTGCTCTTGTACTCTGCCCACTCCTTTCTGATTGCCCTTATCCTGCATAGAAGTCAGGGAAGTCTTCCTGGAGGAGGCGATGCCTATGCCAAGGATGAACAGGAGTTCGCCTGGTAACGCACAGCACCCGTCCAGCCCCTGGATGACACGGGCTGTGTCATGCCTGAGAAGCCACGATCACTGAGTATTACAGGTGCATCTGATGCTGGGGAAGGGCAGTGAGAAATGGCTTCAAGAGGAAAACGGAGGCCGGATCAAAAAGAGCCTTGTATGCCCCCTGAAATACCTGAACTTGATCAGACAAGCTATAAAATGCCTTTGAAGAAGTCTAAGATAGGAAACAACACAGTAAGACTTATGTTGTAGAAAAACAATTGTGGCATAATTGAAGGAAAGGGATTGAAGCGCAAACAAACAAAACTGTTTACAGCCTGTTGAAGCAATTCAGGCAAGAAATGAGGACCTTTTCTAAAACAGAATCGGTAGGATATAGAGAAATGGTTGGAATCCAAAAAAATTAAAAAGGTAGAATCAATCGGGCTTTGTGATTGGATTGGAGTGCTGAGCGACATGCTATGAAATTTTAAAATCTATTTAGCATCCGATAGAACGATTTTATCCAAAGTGAACCTTTCTCTGAAAGAATTGATCTTTCAGAGAAACATACTATAATTAGCTCATTCCCAAATGACTGTTTTCTGAAGATGTGCAGGTAAGAAGGATGCATTTGCTAGCCTTTTGACAACTCTGGTGAGGTTCCAGTGAAGGCTGTGTTCTTTGCAGCTTATAAGAAAGTATAAAAACAGGGACTTCCCTGGTGGTCCACTGGTTAAGGCTCCGTGCTTCCAGTGCAGGGGCTGTGGTTCTGATCCCTGGTCAGGGAACTAAGATCCCACGTGCTGCGTGGCATGGCCAAAAAAAAAAAAGTATAAAAGCAACACAATCTTGGCAGTTGTAAGTTCCCAGTTTTAGGAAATCTGCATCCCCATCAGCCATCTCTGGTGCCTACTCTGAACTGCATTCCTTGGCATGGCCCTGTTTTCCCCAGGATGGATCATGCAGCCGCCCAGCTGGAGAAGCAGCACGTGCACGATGTGTATGAGAGCACCGCTCCTTACTTCAGCGACTTGCAGAGCAAAGCCTGGCCTCGTGTCCGCCAGTTCCTCCAGGACCAGAAGCCTGGCAGCCTCATCGCTGACATAGGTAACCTGGGGCGGTGCCACGTAATCTGAAATATATTCCATCATGCCTTTCCTTTTCAGATTCATTTTTCATTTCTGTTCTAACCAGAAGTCTGAAATTGTGTCCTTGGCATGTCAGCTCCTGGAATATTCACTTGATAGCAGAAATTCATACAGTCAAGCCAGAAAGTAGAAAAGCCCCTCAAATCTACATATAGACAGTGGCAATTTTTTCAGAGCCTTCGTGCACGTCCTCCCACAAAAATCAACCTGACGTTGCTTGAATAAATCAGGATTGAAATGGCCGCTTGTGAAACTGACCATTTTAAATTCAGAGTGGACTTCCCTGGTGGCGCAGTGGTTAAGAATCCGCCTGCCAGTGCAGGGGACACGGGTTCGAGCCCTGGTCCGGGAAGTCCCACATGCCGCGGAGCAACTAAGCCCGTGCGCCACAGCTACTGAGCCTGCGCGCTACAGCCCGCAAGCCACAACTACTGAGCCCACGTGCCACAAGTACTGAAGCCCGTGCGCCTAGAGCCCGTGCTCTGCAACAAGAGAAGCCACCGCGATGAGAAGCCCGTGCACCGCAACGAAGAGTAGCCCCCGCTCGCCGCAACTAGAGAAAGCCCTCACGCAGCAACGAAGACCCAACACAGCCAAAAAATTAATTAATTAATTTTAAAAATACTTTAAAAAACACTGAATGATTTAAAAAAATAATAAACTTAGAGACATTCACATTCATGAATACAGTGTTTTGGCGGCTTACGCTGAGTAGCTCCCACGCCTTCTACAGAAGAGCCAGAACTGTGAGATTATAGAAGAGGTCCTGTAACCTCTTAGGAATCTCATGGATCCTTTCCCTTAACTATTCCTTAGGGGTCTTATTATTAGAGCATATCTTTAATTAGATCATATCTTCATAATCAAGCAAATAATGATTTGCTTGGAGGACTTTGGCTCAGTATCTTTTGGAATCTAGAAGTGGTAAATCACAGCCCAGGAGATCTAAGATTACGTTTTAAGACATGGTAGGATTCCTATTTGAAGCATGCCCACTTAAAACTGCTTTCTAGCAATTACATGCATACGGCACCGTAAGAATCGTAAGTCTACAGTTACAAGTTCCGTCTAATTTGACATTCCCTCTAAATTTTGGTAAGAGAAACAGATGTGCCCAGGGCTTTTGGCTTGTTAAAGATGGTGCGAGCAGTGTACAATCTGGGGAAGGGGTACATGTCACGTAGAAGTGGAGAGTCTTTAAAAACATCTCTATCATGTCAACTTTAAAAAAAAATCTGGTTTCATAAAATGCAGTGAGTTTGGAACTCTTACCACTCATAATATAAGCAAAGTACCAGAATCTTAAATCAGTTGGGAGGAAAAGGTTTGGGGACAACAGAATATATACGCTACTTTCTCATACCTTCCACCAAAAATTCCAAATGGAGCAAAGATTTAAGTATAAGAAAATGAATTCATTAAAGGACTAGATGATGACTATAAAATTAAAAAAAAATTCTCAAAAGCAAAAGGCCTCTCAATGTATGACACAAAAAAAGGGAGAAGTCATAAAATAAAATACAGTTGATTGTCATTATCCACAGTAGTTAGGTTCTATAAAGTTTCCGTGAACCCTGAATTAGTGAATACTGAGTTATTGCCCTAGGGGAAATACTGGATTAGGTTCCTAGGAGCCTGTGGTCACAATGTTTTTGTCAACTGATCAATACCTAACCTTGTTTCACGTGTGTTTCTGTTTAAAGCTTTACACGCATGCGCTGCCAGTACAGACTTGGGCCCTGCAAATAAATTTTAGCAATTAGGTGAAGAGGCAGATACAGAGTCTGTGAGTAATGAGGGTTAATTGCATTGGTATTTTTGACAACATAAAATTTAAAAGGTTCTACAAGGCAAATTTCTAGACAAATATATAAACGAAGTAAAAAACCAAAAACAAACTAGGTAAAAATATCTGCAATATATCTGATAGAAAAATAGATAATTTTCTTACTCCGTGGAGCCTTCTTCAAAGTCAGTATGAAAAAGACCAACAACCCCCCTGCAAAATGATGAAACCATATGAACAAACAATTCAAAAATGGGGGGAATACAAATTGCCTAAAAAAATTTTTTTTTTTTTTTTTTTTTTGCGCTACGCGGGCCTCTCACTGCCGCAGCCTCTCCCGTTGCGGAGCACAGACTCCGGACGCGCAGGCTCAGCGGCCATGGCTCACGGGCCCAGCCGCCCCGCGGCATGTGGGATCTTCCCAGACCGGGGCACGAACCCGTGTCCTCTGCATCGGCAGGTGGACTCTCAACCACTGCGCCACCAGGGGAGCCCCTAAAATATTTCTGATAGGTAATCCATTTAAATGGCTTAACAACAAGGTACAAAAAAAAATGTACAGTGAAAAATATTCTCTCATCCCAGTCTTCCAGCGCCAAGTAATCCACATCAGAGGCACCATGCTCTTAGCTTCTTGTATAACCTTCTTGAGGTATTTCACATAAATATAAGCATATTTGTGCATGTAAGTGTGTGCATGGGTGGATTTCCCTTTTTCAATTACACAAATTAGTATGTTACACAAACTGCTATACACCTAGCTCGTTTCTTTTAATATACTGAGATCACTCCATGTTTGTTCTCATAGAACTGCTAACTATTAAAAGCTGCATAGCCTTCTATGCTGATAACACCATACCAACAGATATGTATGTTCTTTGCTACATTTTGCTACTACAAATGATGGCACAAATAATATGCTTTAAGTACCGCTGTGCAAATCAATAAATATATCTAGTAAATATGATTTTACCCATTTGTATCTTTTGATTTTTGTACTATTTACACTTTTTGCCACTCAGTAAGTAAATAAGAATATTTTGATTATACAGTGAAAGACAAGTTTTAAAATAAAATTGAAATGAAGAAGAAATCAATGAAAAGGAAAGAAAGAAGCCCAAAGGGATTAGTAGAAAAAAAAGGAAGTAGAACAATATGACTATCTCCAAAAGGAAATATTTTTTCTTTCTACATTTTCCACTTAGGTAAAATCATCAACAGTTTAATCTGACTGGTTATTAGATTAGCAATTTATAATTAATGACTAATAAAACTTTGTATAGGTAAAAAACAGGCAGAGGTAATCGGGTTCCAGTTGCCCATACAGGAATTATCTAGCTGCTTCGCTATTTTAGTGGTGCGATTTTTTTATTGGCTAAATTTTATTAAGCTCATCACCCCACTCCCAGCTGATCTGCTGAGATGTGTGATAATGGCTCCTGATGGAACCTAACTCTTCAGGGCAGGTATCAGGAATGAAGTGAGCAGGAACTGTAGTTTATATATAAAGAGCGTTGATGATTCAAAGACAGCAGAAATGCAAAGGACCCTCAGGAAATCCTGCGATCTTTGCAATTAAGGCAATACCTTTTCCTGAAATGGGCTAGTAATTTAAGGCCATTAGAAGATGGTGCATGCCAGGGATAAACTGGCAGTTTGGGACTGACATATACACATTACTATATATAAAAGAGATAAATAATAAGACCCTGCTCTATAGCACAGAGAACTCTACTCAATACTCCGTAATGGCCCATAAGGGAAAAGAATCTAAAAAAAAAAAGAGTGGATATATGTATATGTATAACTAATTCACTTTGCTGTGCAGCAGAAAGTAACACAACATTGTAAATCAACTGTACTCCAAAAAAATTTTTTTTAAATAAAATAAAATGGGCTTCTCTGGTGGCGCAGTGGTTGAGAGTCCGCCTGCCGATGCGGGGGACACGGGTTCGTGCCCCGGTCCGGGAAGATCCCACGTGCCGCGGAGCGGCTGGGCCCGTGAGCCATGGCCGCTGAGCCTGCGCGTCCGGAGCCTGTGCTCCGCAACGGGAGAGGCCACAACAGTGAGAGGCCCGCGTACCGCAAAAAAATAAAATAAAATAAAATAAAATAAAATAAAAAATAAAACTGAACCACATTTGGTTAACCAAACCATTTTATTATAACCTTATCCCTATATATATATAAAACCCATATTTCTCTCAATTCAAGCAAGTATTAAACTAATCAATTATGAATAAAAATGGACTGTAACATTTAAAAAAAAAAGAAGATGATACATGGAAGGTGTTCTGTGGTTTGAGGGCTTTACTTGGATTAGTTTAGGAAGCAGAATAAAGACTAGAACTAGATTCTTTTTTGAGCAAGGTGACCTTTTTACGTGACATCAGAGACAACTATCCTAATGGTATTGAAATTTTTATTTTTGTATACATAACTAAAATTAATTTTTCAAGAATTAAAATTCTTCTTGCCTTTTAACTCTCAATTATTTATTCCCATAGTCTATGGTCAGACTTCATTTGCTAAGTTATTCTCTAATTACCATTCCTTCTCTGAGTCAATAAACATTTAGAGCTCCTACTAAAGGGCAGGCACCAGGCCTGCAGAATAAAACATATTGCCTCATCTCTGACTTCAAAAGATGTACATAAAAGGAGAAAGAAATAGGCTATATTCTTCCTTTTCCCATAGCAAAAGAGAATTCTCTTTCAGATGAGGTCTTAGCAAAAAACTCTTAATTTATAAAATGTAGTTCTTTCTGCAAACTTCAGAGGGAACATTCAGATTAATTATTTCTAGCAAATACTCGCCCACCATGGGCCAAAATACCTTGTTGAATTGAGGCAATTATCTGTTTTCTTCCTTAGTTGTAGTGAGGTGCAGAATACAAAATAGAGGGGAACAGAAGCAATGCAGACACTTGCTACGGTATCTCTGCAGAACTACAGAAGGTTATCACTGAGATTTTGTAAAGGAGCATGACTGTTGTGTACAGGAGCTGCAGTACCAAAAATGTTCTGATTTATTTCTTGCATGTTTAAGATAATGAGGGACTAGCCTTGGCAGTATTCTTGATTTCCTCATTAGGATAAAATCTCCCCTCTCTAGCATCTCGGTGTCTGCACTTTGAAAATGGATAATTGCATCATATTCAGGAGTTCCATTACTATCCTTAAAAATGAATGCCATTAGAAATGAATACAGGGGACTTCCCTGGCAGTCCAGTGGTTAGGACTCAGTGCTTTCACTGCCGTGGCCCCGGGTTCAGTCCCTAGTCGGGGAACTAAGATCCCACAAGCCTCGCAGCATGGCTGCAAATAAAAAAAAGAGAGAGAAACAAATACAGGATATCAAAGGTATCAGGGGCACTGGAAACGTTTCAGGAGATGATGAAATCTGAAAAGACCTCCGTTTCCTCGTTGTTACCATATGCTCTCTGAACAAGTCCCTCTAGCTCCAATGTTCTATGAACCTGTTTTTATTAGTATCTTTGAAGTAATTTTCCCTTTCATTTCTCTAAATGTATCCCCTGAGCCAGTTCAAAACAGCAAAAAAATTTACAAGATGATTTTTCTTAAAATATGAGCATCGTCTTTGAAATGTTTAGGATTTCAATTTTAAAATACTTTGTGAATTATATCTTCCCCATGATTGCCCTCAAATATTGGATCCTTTTTTGCAAAAGCATTCTTAGAAACAGTGGCTACGAGATCTAAAATATTTCCAAGACCTCAATCATTTACATTGAAATAATGAAGCTGGAAATCTTATTTTTTATTCACAAGCTCTCCACTGTCTCAGCTGGCATCAATGAATCTTAATTCTGCTTTTAGTGTCTCATAATTTTGAATAGCACCTATTAAGGAGGAGTTACCAAAGAGTGTTGAGATGTATTTCAAAAGCAGCAAACTAATCATCTTTGAATAGTGGTAGATATTTTTCAGGCAAAAAAATTTAGAGCTAATGCCAGCAGGTAGGGATATCAACTCTAATGACATCTTTAAATATTTCTGAAAAAAGAAATAGATATGTCTGTACTAGAATAAAATACTAGGTACTAGATCACAGAAGGCTTTGTTTCAAGATGATTATTCCTTTACGTTACTACCTTCTTCACCATAATATCTGTGAGATCTGACTGATCTAAATCTTTGGGCTGTGTAAATCTTGAATTACTTGGGTCTCTGCCACCAGAAAGTGAATGTCAAAAATGGTCTATTTAAGGGACTTTCCTGGTGGTCCAGTGGTTAAGACTCCGAGCTCCCAATGCAGGGGGCCCGCGTTCAATCCCTGGTCAGGGAACTAGATCCTGCATGCTGCAACTAAAGATCCCGTGTGCTGCAACTAAGACCCGGTGCAGCCAAGTAAACAAATATATATATTTTTTTAAATGGTCTATTTAAGAAAAAATAGTTCTTTGTCAGAGTTGTATTCAGAGTTAATGGAGATCATTTAAAACCTAGCACTGACAACAGATTGGATAAAAAGATGCTGAAATCCTTTTTTCATTCAAATTTTAAATTTTTGAAAGGCCTGTTTTATTGTGTAAGTTATTTTATCTATACCCATTGAAAAGTTGTTGACAGTAGTCTGTTTTATATAGCCAGCAAGTGATGAAGGTTTGGCAAGATAACACAAGAATAAATGCCCAGAACATGTAGACCTAAACATAATGAAATATGTGTGTGAAGGTAACTTTTGTAAAGAGACTGGACCTTGTCACTAGGATCCTAGGGAACTATTATTCTCTGCTGGAGGCCAGCTGACATTTCTTGATTGTGCTATTCTGTTAAGAAAGCCCTATGGACATGACCTCATTAAATATACAATAAATAATATTTCTTTTTCCCATTTTCGTTTCCTCTTATCTCCTATATAAAAACATGTATGTGCTCCCTGAAGGCTTTTCTTTTTGTTTTTGTGTGTACCTTCAATCCATGTTGTGTTCTGTCTTGGTTAGTTAATACAGGCAGACCTCATTTTATTGCACTTCCCAGATTCTGTATTGTGTTTTGTACCAACTAAAGGTTTGTGGCAACCCTGCACTGAGCCAGTCTATTGGTGCTATTTTTCCAACACCATTTGCTCACTTCGCGTCTCTGTGTCACATTTTGGTAATTCTCACAGTATTTCAAACCCTCCACCAGCAAAAACATTATGACTTGCTGAAGGCTCAGATGATGGTTAACATTTTTTAGCAATACGCTGTTTTAAAATTAAGGTATGTACATTGTTTTTGTAGATATAATGCCATTGGACACTGAACAGACCACAGTATAGTGTAAATGTAACTTTTAAATGCACTGAGAAGCCAAAAGAGTCATGTGACTCGCTTCATTGTGACATTCGCTTTATTGCAAGGGTCTGGAATGGAACCCGCAGCATCTCCGAGGTTTGTCTGTATCAATTTATTTCTATTCCCTGTGATAAGACAAAGTAACCGACAATGTTCCACTTTCCATTAAGGATAGCGTGTAACACAGGTTTTCCTCTTACAGGTTGTGGAACTGGAAAGTATCTTAAAGTGAACAACCAGGTACATACCCTGGGCTGTGACTACTGTGCGCCATTGGTAGAGATTGCCCGGAGTAGAGGATGTGAAGTCATGGTATGTGACAACCTTAATCTCCCCTTTAGGGATCAGGGCTTCGACGCCATCATCTCCATAGGAGGTAAGGCAGCCCCGTCACGCATTCACTCTTCACCATGAGAATAACGTTACCTGGTTGAGGCTGCTCTCACAACTCAACATCCATTCTTTGTAGAAAGATCTATGTAATTCATTTTATCTAATTTTTAAAAATATTGCAACTGAACTATTTAACTAAGTTCAAATGTACTTATGGTGGTACATATGATTGTTTTTACTAGTTCAACCCTCAAACTGTTGTTTTCTTCTTTTTGATGACTCATTCCAATTTCTTTCACTTACGAGTAAGAAAGTATTGGAGGAATTGTACTCATTGAAAATAGTACTTTGTTCTATTGAAATGAAGCCAGATTCTTTCAACGTGAAGTAGATCTTTAGAAGTCATATTACCTTTTCCAGGCCACAGGTGTGCCCTTTATTAGCAGAATATTGTGGGACTAAGGCACTGAATGTCACTGGAAGGATGTGTCACCAACCTGCCACTCACTGTACAAAAGTCGCTGGGGAAGATGGTCCCACCTGGTCCCAGATTGCCTTGTTTTTATAGTGCCACTCTGCTCTCTTACTGCCAGAGACTGTTCATAAATCTAGGGAATACATTCCTCATATTCCCCCAACAAGTGTGCCCATGAGATATACATGCCAAAAATGAAAAGAAACAGCAGAAATCCATGCTTGAAATATACACAGGTAAGGGTCATTTTACTCAATACATACAGTCCTGAAACTTAGTGTGTTAGTCATGTTTAAGTATGCTGGGGAATCATGTTATTTAAGGAAATCTCGTGGCAAATCCTTTCCCCAAGTGAAAAATCTTTTGCAGGGCAAATTATTTCCTCCAACACACTTTAAAAAAATTCACGTATTTGAATATAACAAGCTTTATCAAAGCAAGGTGAATCTATATAAAACTGACTGCAGATAAACATATGGAATAAGACTGTTTGCTCCGTCCTGGACTAGATGAGAAATCGGTATTTCCACCATTAGCTGGGGCCTGTATCTTTGCATAGTGAGGGGATGCCGGCTTGGATGCCATAACCTTGGAACTAGTTAGGACTGGCAGGAGGTGGCTGCCATGGAAACCTGCTCTTTGACAGCCCTACTTCTTTGCTTAACAGTTTGAAACTGTTAAGTCCATTTGGTTTTAAGCATTAAGAGAAGGGATTCTTGTTGAACCAAGCAACACTATACAATGCTCTGAATCTTTAGTAGGAAGAATTTTTAGTTTGGTCATGCCACCTAAAGAACCAGAAATTGGAGGGAGGTCAGAGAAGTGTATTTTTTTGCTCTTCTATTGTTTACTTTAGTTGTAGAGTCTATACAGCTGGCTACCTACAAAGAGCCTGTGCTGCTGAACCACTGTTGCAGGCGTGGGGCTACTGACCAACTTTCTTACTTTGGGGAAATGCTCCATGTTGTACATGGTTAAGTCTTTCTTTTGTTTCAGTTTAAGTCTCCTGCCCACAGAGGAAATGGAGCACACCTGGTTGCCATCTTCCAATGAAAAATGCTTCCTTAGGTGGAAACCCAGCATGTGTTTTTATGAACTGTAACTATAAATTAACGTGGTGCAGTCAGTTTCCAATTAGATTTTACATTTAGAACTATATTATGAGAACTTTCAATAAACCATCTCTCCTATGTCCATATATATTTACTTCGCTATTTAGAATTCTGTATGTTGGCATTTCTTGCTTAACATGAAGCAATATAGTTTTAAATATATAGTTTTCCATGTCATTTAATAATGAGACAGTACACATCATACCTAATTATACATTCCTTATGTTTTACTCACAGATTACAAAAAGAAACAGTCTTTCTGCTTACTTTTAGAATAGTATGACATGTGTCTGGAGAGCTGACTCACTTTGTTATACAGCAGAAACTAACACACCATTGTAAAGCAATCATACTCCAATAAAGATGTTAAAAAAAAGTATAGTATGACCAAAATTTTATAAAAATTTGTTCATCTGTTGAAATAGTGTCAACCAACTATTCGTGCCAGTGGTTCGCAACTCGCGGTTACACGGCCCCCCACCCTCAGGCGATGCCTGTCAATGTCTGGAGACATTTTTGGTTGTCACAGCTGGCTATGTGTATGTGCTGCGGTCATCTAGTTGCTGCCTCCCCAGCTCCCACAAGAAAGAATCATCTAGCTTGTTTACAAACGCCAACAATGCTGAGGTTGAAAAATTCTGCTCCATGCTAAGCCCACGGATTCTGAATGCTTCCAGTTAGATGAGACAAACACCCTTGAAAAATTAAATAACAATACATCATAAAATCCCAAGATATAACAGGACTTTAAAGATGATCTTGTGTAATTTCTGATTCTGGAGTCCAGTCATTGAATTCTACCTACCCACTTGTTCAATTCAACACCCTATCCTACAGGATACATATACTGAGTGCTACTTTTGCCTTTAAATTGTGATTATGATTTTTAAACAACAGGGGACATTTTTATCCTTTAAAATTCAACACAGTTTCCTGACATTGATAAAATTCATATAAATATATGTTTAGGTCCCATCTGGGTTACATTTACAATGTTTCTTAATAGAACATGTATGCATAGGCATGTATAATACATTTTATATGTAATGAAAACTTCATTTGTAAATTTTTTCTTTTTCAAAAGCATTTGGCTTAAAAGTTACTTAGTATTATATGTTAAATATAAAATATAATATGAAAGATTCGGATATTTCCTGGGTGAGATTATGGTATTAAAATGGATTATCGCATAACAAATATTTCAGGAATGAAAAATATAAAGATGTTCTTCCTTAAAAACAAAACTTCTGGCGACTTCCCTGGTGGTCCAGTGGCTAAGACTCCGCGCTCCCACTGCAGGGGCCCGGGGTTTGATCCCTGGTCAGGGAACTAGATCCCACATGCCACAACTAAAGATCCTGCATGCTGCAGCTAAGACCCGGCACAGCCAAATACATAAATAAATATTTAAAAAAAAAAAAACCAACTTCTGAAGCCAAAAATTCTGAAATGTTGAAGACCTATAAATCTGATAAAAAGAAATTACTGTATTAAAATAGTCCTGGTTTAATAGCGTTTTTTGTTTAATGGCCAAAACACAAGAATACAGTCAATTCTCATTATTCACCGTGGTTATGTTCTGTAATGTCCCATGAACACTGAATTAACAAATACTGAACCTTTGCTCCCAGGGGAAATATAGGATTAGGTTCTTGTAAGCCTCTGGTCACAATACTTTTGTCAACTAATCAACACCTCATCTTGTTTTATGTGTGTTTCTGTTTAAAGATGACTTATTTAATTTTGAACTCATGCCAGCAGCACTATAACACCCAAAAGGAGCTCATCTAATTCACATATTTTCTCTGTAAGACACATCGCAGCCTTACGGCTTACGAACCCTAGACAGCACTTCCACCCGGTGCTGGGGCAGGGCTGTGAGGGATCGTCAACAGAGAGACCACCAACAAAACACCAAAATGCGAAAACACACGGCACGAAACAGACTGTGAAAAGGACACTTGTTGACAGCACCAGAGCTGAGACAGGAAGGCAGAGCGTCTCCTCGCTGGACCCCAGCTGGGAACGTGTGCCTTGGGAGGCTCAACTTTCTGGCTGTTCTATGCATGTCAAGGAATGACTACAAAAATGCTAAGCATACTGAGTTCTGAAGTCACAAGACAAATTTAGCAAGTAGGCAAATTTGCAGATACAGAATCCACAGATGACGAGGACCACCTGCATTTAGAAAACACACCCATGGAAGTTCCAGAGCGAATGAGGTGCAAGTTATGGGGGACACTAACGGCCAGGAGTAGTCATAGATGTGAACGTTAGTACTGTCCTAAGCCTTACTCAGTCCTGACTTCTCTGCCCCCTTTTAGTTCATTGACCATGACACTACTTCGAGAAGTGTAAGCTTTCAAACTGACCATTATAAAGGGCCCTTTCTTTGGGGATGGGGATTGGGGAGAACAGCCTGACACCTAGTGAAGTAAAGTAATTGGTCAGAGATCACAAGGCTGGTCACTGGTAGATCTAGGACAAAATACAGTGGTGTCCTGTTGTTTAAATGCATTTGAACCTAATACCTCTCGCACTGCTGCATGGTACAGTAAGAGAAACAAGGGTTTGTGCACTGCTGATAGGAAGGCAAACCTGATTGGGAACAATACAAAGTGTGCCTCTCGTATAATCTTCCTTTGACACCTTTAGCCATATAATCATCTCATTTTAGGCACTTACTATCTCTCTGTGGCAGGTAAACTAAAGAGATGTATTTGCCTGAAACCATTACTAACGTCTGGATTATGCTGAGCTTACAGGAGCTGTTTAATCTTCTCTGTTCCCTCACTACTCATATCTGAGCAGTAGTGTCCAGACTTTCCTGAGTGCTAATTTCCTACCTGAGATAAGTGATAGGCATATGTATGGAAAAATAATTTGATGTTTTCTCTTGACACAGTGTGATTAAACTCTAGAAGCTAACAGACCAGTGCTTTCTATATACTGTTGGATAAAAATATGCCTAATAACCCACCTAAGACTAGATACAGGCAGTCCTGCTTGACTCTCACTTTAACTTTGCAAAGACTGCAAGTAAAATGATGACCTATAAGCTGCTTTCTCCTAAGTATACACAATTTCATATTATATTAACATTATTAAATACTATAAGCAATCATTACTACATGTCAAAAGTGCATCATACTAAGTGAAGTCAGTCAAAGACAAATATGTGATATCACTTATGTGTAGAATTTTTTAAAAAATGATACAAATGAACTTATTTACAAAACAGAAACAGACTCACAGATTTAGAGAATGTACTTCTGGTTACTGGGGCGGGGAAGGGTGGGGAGAAGGCATAGTTAGGGAGTTCGGGATTGACATGTACACGCTCCCATGTTTTAAGGTAGATGACCGGCAAGGACCTACTGTATAGCACAGGGAACTCTGCTCAACATTCTGTAATAGATAACCTAGATGGGGAAAGAATTTGAAAAAGAATAGATACATGTATATGTATAATCACTTTGCTGTACACCTGAAACGAACACAATATTGTTGATCAACCATACTCCAATATAAAATTCTTGTCCTGAACTTTATTTTATTTATTTATTTTTTTACATCTTTATTGGAGTATAATTGCTTTACAATGGTGTGTTAGTTTCTGCTTTATAACAAAATGAATCAGTTACACATATCCATATGTCCCCATCTCTCTTCCCTCTTGCGTCTCCCTCCCTCCCACCCTCCCTATCCCACCCCTCCAGGCGGTCACAAAGCACCGAGCTGATCTCCCTGTGCTATGCGGCTGCTTCCCACTAGCTATCTACCTTACGTTGGGTAGTGTATATATGTCCAATATAAAATTTTAAAAAATAAAGCATACCTCTCTCTTTACCATTCTTCCACCCAGAAAACAGTTGTGATATAATTCTAATGAAAGTCTTTATTTAGGAAAAAAGATGCATCATTTTTATATGGAAAATACTAGCCTATAAACGTGTAGGTTTACGTGTGTATATACCCACTGAGATCTAGTTTCTTCTTTTTCAGTCATACATCATTTTTCTACAAAACAAAGAAGAATCAGAGCAATAAAGGAAATGGCCAGGGTCTTAGTTCCTGGAGGCCAGCTGATGATTTATGTTTGGGCCATGGAACAAAAGAACCGGCACTTTGAGAAGCAAGACGTGCTTGTTCCATGGAACAAAGCCTTGTGCTCCCAGCCCCTCTCGGAATCCAGCCAGCCTGGGAGAAAGAAGCAGTGCGGGCATCCAGAAAGAAGCCATCCCTACCCCCCTCCCTGCTCTGCGTGTCGCTGTCCCATTTGTTTTAAGGGGCGCTGTGATTCGAGGCGGTCCCGCAGCGTGGACCGTGACTCTGCTCTAGCTGGCACCTGCTGTGCAAATATTTCCAAGGAAGGCGAGGAAGAAAACGGATTCTATAACATGCTGGGGAAATCTTTTCGTTCCTGGTTTTCCTCTAGATCTTTGGATGAATCAACTCTGAGGAAGCAAATTGAAAAAATGAGACCCTTGAAAAACACAGAAAGTTGGGCCAATAGCACGATATCCACCCAGCCTTCAAGACACTCAAGTTTCGACTTAGATCATCCAGAGCCATTTTCGACAGGAGAGCAACATTTAGATGAGGAAGTGTTTGTGGAGACTTCTCAGAAACGCCTGGAATGGCTGAGAGCGCCCGCCACACACAAACACCTAAATGGAGACCATCCAAGAGGCGTGAGGAGAAATGGAGATGGGAATTTTCTGGGTAGCACCAATACCGGGGAGAATTGTACGGATGCAGGTAACTTAGAAGAGGGTACCCCTTCTGCTAGTAAAATATGGAGGAGGATATCTGCAGCTGATTCCAAAGATTCCAACCCAGGTGACACCATTTCTGTCGAAGAACAACAGCCCGACATTTTGGAATCTGGTGCCTTTATGCGCTATTACCACGTGTTTCGAGAAGGCGAGCTCTATGGCCTGCTGAAGGACAGTGTGTCGGAACTCCATATTCTGAGCTCTGGGAATGATCATGGCAACTGGTGTATCATTGCAGAGAAGAAGGAAAGTTGTGATTGATCGGATCATTTCAGACATCTCCTCCAAAAGATGAACCCCATTCTTCTCACTGGGTCTGTGATATGGTCCCCTGAATGGGCATCCAATTTCGTCATTTGGTCTGTATTGAATCCATTTATATTTTGGTCTATAGAGACTATGAATTCATCATCTTTTTAGTCTATAGACAAGCACAGTGCTTGGCATCTGAAGCATCTGACAAAGAGTATTTGTGGTTAAATGTTAATATAAGAGATCTGAAGAAGCAATATAACATGAACTTCAATACAGCTGAATCACTATAACAATACATGTATACTGTTTTTCAGTATTATATAGTGACTTCAAAAGATTCTGCTTTTAAGTATACCTTTTAAAAACATCATTTGTATATAGGAAGGGGGTAATTCCTACTTCTCTGGTTATAATTTAGATCTGTGTGCAAGATAATAGGTAAACTCGTACCAGGGCACAAATGTAATTTGAACCAGGTGATAAATTATTTCGTTGCCAAGGCCTTGCTTCTATTTAAAGTCTTCAGAAAGGTGAGAGATGGTGGAGAGAGACAAGAAGGGTTCCGAGAACTTTTCTAGATGATAAGCGAACTTGCTTCACGTTAAGTAAATAATAAGGTTTTTGATGTTGCTCAGAGGCTTTAAAGGCACTGTCAGCATGTAGAGAGTGGAGTATGTGGGCACAGGGAAGTTGTTGCAAGTTACCCAGGTGGTATTCTTCCAACTTATTAGAAGCAGGAATATCCAGTTACGGCAAGACCAAGATTGACTAATGAGTTTTCATCTGGAATGATGCTTTACTTATGCATTGAAGGGATACTTAGGAAATGAGAATCTGGTTGAAACAGTGCTTTTTATTGGTTCTCAAAACAAACAGATCATTAAGGTACAAGATATTTGGACTTGGTGGAGGACTGATTGTTGGACCGTTAAAAATAATATCTGGGCATTTATCTTACTGAAAGGGACTACATTTTAATAGTTATATTAGGGACTTAGGTAGAATCAAGTTCTATTAATTAAAGGTTCAATTTTTGCCACTTTATAGACAAACGAATAGCTGGGCACTGTCTGGTCACCACATCTGTTTACATTTAACCATGGGTCTGTTTAAATCCATGTCGTGGATTCCGAGACACAGATATAATTAGGAGAAGCAAAAGTAAGTTGACCCAAGAATACAGTTTCAGGCAGTTCCTTAATGAGGAGAGAATCAACACTTGACAAAAGGCTTTTTACTGTATGGGCCACTGTAAACCCAGAGGAAACCCAATTCTTGTTTTGTTTTCCACTGAAATTACTAAAATAGTATAAGATTTCATTTGTGTTGGGTTTATTTTTCCATTCGATGATTGTGCTCTAACTTAAAATAATGATGCTACTTTCAAAGAAATTTAAAGGACTTTTAAAAAAAATTTATTTAATTTATTTATTTTCGGCTGCATTGGATCTTCGTTGCTGCACATGGGCTTTCTCTAGTTGCGGCAAGCAGGGGCTACTCTTCATTGTGGTGTGCGGGCTTCTCATTGCAGTGGCTTCTCTTGTTGCGGAGCACGGGCTGTAGGCTCGTGGGCTTCAGTAGTTGTAGCACGCGGGCTCAGTAGTTGTGGCTTGCAGGCTCTAGAGCACAGGCTCAGTACTTGTGGTGCACGGGCTTAGTTGCTCCACGGCATGTGGGATCTTCCCGGACCAGGGCTCGAACCCCTGTCCCCTACATTGGCAGGCATATTCTTAACCACTGCCCCACCAGGGAAGTCCTAAAGGATTATTTTTAATGTGCATCTGAAAAGTACTGGTGTTTATTACTCTCTCTTGGCTTCGAAATAAGATTGCATCATCACCTTTTCGTTTGATGAGGTTGTCGGGTGGAAGTGAGATCTACGATTTATATTGTTCGGCACACAGTTTGCATCAGAGGGACGGTGAAAACAGACATAAAAGTGGAATATAAATTAAAATTTAATTTAATGTCTTCCATTTCTTAAATGAGGACATTAAGTCATGAGTGTTAGTGGGGGTTTTTGGTGGAAAGAAATGTTCTCAGAGTCAGAGACATTCTTACAATTAAGGCTTGATGACCTTTTTATTACGAGTGGATTTTTCCTCTCCTTGAAGCCTGTTGTCACATGTATCTTTAATCCCAGCCTTGCTGCTAGAAATCTGTTTCAAGTCAGGGCTTTCTGGTGGTAGCCCACCACTTACATGGAACTCAAGTTTATTAGATTGCTCCAGAAAAGCTTTGAGCAAACCTATATGAGCAACTCCACACACACACACACACACACACACACACACACACACACCACTTTGTATAAAATGACTCTCTAGAATAGTTCTTTAGAGAGGAATATTTTCACATAATTTTGACAGGGCTGTAAATTTAAAAAACACTAATAATAGCGATCTTTCGCCCTCCATCTACCGAGCACAAGAATTCTATTCATCCAGACGTTATTTCGTATGCAAATATTTGACTTTGTGGTTGATAACATCTCTTTGGTATTCATGTGCAAAGCACTCTTAAATCTAACTTCTGCCTTTGGAGATATATACATACATATATATGTATAAATCTCCATGGATATATATGGATATGGTATATCCATATACTTCATATATACATGATATATATGCCCTTGAAGACCCAACCTAATGTAAATATCTTGATCATTTAAAATAAATTATGTTCATATTAGGACTGTCCTTAAAAGGAAATACAAATAAGTGAGTTTAAACATACACAGGTTATTTGTGAGTATTCAGTCGGCCTTAACTTGCTCTATTATAGATTTTGCTAATCTATCTGAAGTACATACTTTGAAAACTTAGACTCCGTTACTAACACTGGATCAAGGAGTGTCTTTCCTGTCCATTCCCCTTTACTTGTTGGCATCACTGCAGAGTCCCACTATCTGAAGTGGAGGTGAGCATGTGCGGGGGATTCTTGGAAGGGCCTTAAAAACCTCTGCTGGCTTATTGATGCCTCACTGGTCTACTTGAGGAATTCCATAAACAGTCAAACGATTTGGGGGAAGTGCGTTAACATGGACAAAGGATGCAACCAGGCGAGCGGCCCATTCAAACTATTATTTTTAAAATTGTCACCAAAGTGATTAAATGACACCAGCAAGTCATGGTAACTAAGAAACCATCAACACACGTCTTGGATTATCAATTTCGTTTGTTCTTCCCTTCTCACCACACATCCCTATATACAAGATGGTGTGTGATTTCTGTTTTTAGTTTGCCTTTCTGTGTCCTTCCAAATTCTAGATGTCAGTACTTCCTCTGGGTTTTAACTGACCATCAGTTGAACTGGCAAAAATTAGCAGTAATCCAGAGAGAAAATAATCCAGATTTAAATCAGCTAGGAATGTTAACGTACTTGTATATTAATGGCCATCAAAAGAATAAGCACTGGGCTTCCCTGGTGGCGCAGTGGTTGAGAGTCCGCCTGCCGATGCAGGGGACGCGGGTTCGTGCTCCGGTCCGGGGAGATCCCACGTGCCGCGGAGCGGCTGGGCCCGTGAGCCATGGCCGCTGAGCCTACGCGTCCGGAGCCTGTGCTCCGCAACGGGAGAGGCCACAGCAGTGAGAGGCCCGCGTACCGCAAAAAAAAAAAAAATGAGTTGTGAGCACTCAGTTTGGGAGGGAGGGGGAAATGGGGTATAACCACTGGCCGGGCAGCTGCAGTCTGGGAAGAACAAATTAGGGCAAAAGCCTGAGCATGTCTCTCGTATTGTGTAGGAAATATGAAATAATAACAGCAGCTAACTTCTTAAATATCTAACATGTATTATTTTATCTGTAATCCTCACCATTGCGAAGTATACTTATTGCTCCCACTTTGCAGATTAGGAAAACTGAGTCAGAAAGAAATCAATTAAATTGCCCAATGCCACATTCATCTAGTAAAGGGCAGGGCTGAATTTCAAACCAGGCAGCTGCCTCCCAGCCTGTGTTCTTACCCACAACACTGTAAACCCCCAGTCATGGTGCAAGGCAGATTATGAGAACATTTCAAGGGAAGTGTGATTAGCCCCTTTCCAAATAAGCTTTAGTAAGGTTAAGCAAAGATTTCACAGTTAGACAGTAATTGGACAGGAATCCCTTATATATTTTTCCCTATCTTTTATATTAACTTTTTTCATTTGTAATTCTCTTTCCATTTGATTTTAATTAAAAAAAATAGTAACAAAATGCTCTGTGATCACTTTTATCCAACTCTTCGATCCTCTAAAAATTGGTATTATTGTTTTCCCATTTTATAGGTGAGAAAATAGAGGGCTATTCAGATATTTCATTCCTTCCGTTTGTTCACTGAACCCCGTTATGTGCCAAATACATAGGATAATACGGCAAAGAATATCAGGTATATCGAGGATACACCGAATATAAGAATTAACTGAGCAGAAAGTGCCAAACTGGAGCAGTTTTTTTCATATTCCTTGTGCACCTACTACCGCATTCTATTCGTTTGCTTGAGAAAAGCAATTTACAAAAACCCCTCTTAGAGAATCTCAACGCATATGAGCATATTTAAGGCTTCCCCTAAAGTAAACTGGGATTTGATTTAACTGAGCTTGCCCTCAACATGGTAACATCCTCTGGCACAAGCATTCTGTGGAATACATTTCAGAAAATAACACACCCAACAGAGTAAAATGCAGCCTCCTTAGGATGGCCTGCACATCCCCCACTTCATAAATTCTCTCAAGTGTTTTTCAGGCTCATCTCTTGCAATTGCAAACATTTTTTTTCTGTTTTGCAATCTGCTGTTTTAAACAACACTTTCATTAGGATTTACATAATGACAAGTAATTATCACATCCCCTGGATATAAACTTGAATTTTAAATGCCAACTGTAATCCTTCTCCAAAGAAAAATGCATGGAACAGACTGCATTCTGTCAATTCAAAGGGCATCTGAGATAAGTGTCATCACACACCCATCCAACAGATGGAAGAACCATGGAAGTGGAAGGGAATTACAGAAGCATCAGCAGACCTCAAACCAGAACACTCAACCCCCCTCATCCCAATCTCAACTCAAATTTATGATTACTGGTTTGATATTATAGACTCCATATCTGCAACCTCGAATAGCTACAAAACTGGAGTGGGAATATTTTAAAAGAACTCTTACCAACTAAGGACTGAAATGGTAATGCACATAGAAAGCATTTGGCATGGTATGGGGAATGCAATCACGGAAGCCTAAGAGAGCTAATCAAAGAGCTCACTGTGAACTGCCTATTTTTTATTCACCATGGTCCTCCAGTATGTGATGCATTCGTAGGAATGTGAATCATTTCAGTTATAACCCACATTCTGTTCCCCTCTAGAAGCAGGTCTTTCCCAATTGCTTATGCCTTGTCATCACTCTACCTGGGTGGGAGCAGAGCTATAATGTAATCTACATGGCCAATCTGACGGACCGCTTGTGAGAGGTGATTGTCAAATTGGATCTCTCATGGGGCAAATCAATATATATTTTGTCTCTCCTTCAGCTAGAACTGGCAAAAATATAATTTACTCAACCCAACTGATTATTAATTAATCTACATGTAAAAATATATTTTCTCCACACAAAACATTTATTCTTCTCTGGATATTACCTCCATAAAGAAAAGACAGAGGGTCACTGTCATTAATCTGTAGCCAGTGTAACTGAATGTTGAATTCCATGAAAAATTTACATTTGTATTTATGCTCGCCCAGAAGGGAATCTGGCTGAATGACAGGCATTTCTCTAATGCAATCATACCACTTCCATGAGATTTTCTATTAACGTATGTAGACGGACACCGTTAGTAAAGGTTTGCTTTTCTATTCTACTTATTTACACTACTTATTACCCTGGCAATACTTAAGGCTCACTAATGTGGACCCCAGTGGAATTTCTCAGATACTTTGAATATGTATGTAAAAACTGTCCCATTTTCTTTAGATGTTCTCTTAAATATGTATGTAAATATATATGTATGTATATTCCTCGACATCTAGTGTTTGCTGTCACTAGTGACCTTCTTATGCACTTGTAAAAACGTTAAATTAGCAATTACACTGGAAATGTATTTCATTGAATACATTTTGTTTTGGGGAAATGTGAAGAGAACTGTCATATATTATTGTGCCTCCTCTGGTGTTGACGTGTATTTGTATCAAAAGTGCAAAAATCCTTTTCTTCTACAATATAGTTAGTTACTTTAGCTTTTCCCAGATGAAGCTAGCAATAGTTCTAAAAGGACAAGTTGATGTAAAATATCGTGACGTTTGTACTAAGTTGGAGGTATTTTATTTGCATTAACCAATAACGTTTAGGATCTTTTGTAGTAAGTATTATTAAAAATAGTGTAATTTGTATGCCTATGAAATGTATAAGATAGTTTGTTATGTCTAAATGTACTTTCAAAAATGTTACTAGATGAACAAAATTCTGCCTTTCATCTCCACTCTTGAGTGTGACAGGACAGGTATTACCCTATTTCCATTCACACAGGCACCTCTCCTTAGACTCAACAGAACTGGGCGAATTTGTATTTGGATTCTGTTAGCTTTGTCGAAAAGAAACGAAGCTAGCCATTTAATAACACAGTGTCATTAAGGGGTTAATAAAGGGATATTATTGACTAAAGCAAAAAGACATCTTTTAAGATGAATAAAGATGTATTAGACTATCTGAAAGTGGGCATGTGTGAAAATACAATACTAATATTGAAAGAGCATCATTTTTTATGTTATTGGAATGCAAGCACTTTTATTCTTTTTCCTGACCTGCTCCATCTGCAGGCTGTCAGCTCATTATCAGAGTTGGGGGTGTGACGTAAAAGGGGATTGAGGCCGGCACTGCTGTGGCTCCCAGCAGGGCCGCGTTCGAGCAGCAGATGGTGCCCTGGCATGTGCAGCCCTGACCACCTCCCATCCCTTCAGCATCTCCCCGAGCAATGGAAGAAGCTACTGCATCTCCCCAAGCATCCGTGTGCTGACGAAAACTGATGATGTGGGCTTGGTCCTTGGAGTTCACTGATCAAGGGTTAAAATGAAAACCAACCAGTGACCAATTATCTAGCCATCAGTTACTAGCCCGAGCATGGCCGCTTGGGAGACAAAAATGAAAAGTACCGACGACAAATGAAATACAACCTGTGCCCATCTTTTGGCAAGAATCAACGAAGCCTCCATCATGCACTATGCACTCTTTGGCAGAAATCTCTCAGTTTAAAAACATCACTAGTTCTTGTCTTTAGAAACCATCACTTCTTCCATCTTTGTGCTCATCTTGCATTTTTGAAACATCTAAGTGTAAATTCAGCTTTAAAAGCTCTATGCGTCACGGGTTTGTTAGCAGTTTTTAGAGTTTTCTCGACGGTTGGAATCAGAAGGAAATCACCAGCTTCAGTGCCTGCTTTTTACTGTAGGCATCGCTCCCCGCCCAGTCCCCAGGGTCAGGGCACAGAAGACAGTCCCCATGACGATGGTGTACCTGGAAGCAGTCTCAGGGGGTGGGAAACTGACAGATGCTTGAGCTGCCAGGGACCTAAGCTGTCACTGACTCCAAGAAGGAGGGACTTGCCCCAGCCAAGAACCAGACCTGCCCTTCCCACCACACCACACTGTATTCCTTCGGGGGCTTTCGGCCCTTTGCATCCATCCAGGCCTTTGTCACACTGCAGCCCCCAGCTCAGGTCCCATCTTCAGGGAAATCACCCCGATCCCACTGCTACACGTCGATTCCATCTTCACCCTCCTACAGCCCTGTGCATTTAGGGTAACTGACAGCATTACTTTTCCATATTCACCTTTAGCAATGAAAAAGCCTTCCTGCCTCATCCATGATTTTGTCCCTTATGTCTCTCCAATTAAAAACGAAAAACGGCAAGTTGACTAACACCTTTCCAGCTCCAGTCACTTTTGCACCTGGTGTCTTTCTTCTCCGTGTCACCCCCAACCCTGACCTCCAGAAACCAACCCTCATTTGCCATTTTAAATGGCCCACCTAAATGGACGTAATAATGGAGCTCTCCCACCCACCGACGACTCCAAGCCTGGCTTCTGAGCACGAGAAAGGAAGAGTCCAGCTCTGGCTGCTGGAATTCCACTCCTGGGATCAGCTGCCTGTGGAGGGCTGTGTCTCAACTTCACTGACTCCCCGCATTTTGAGTCTCCTCCCAAGATGTCTTCTCCTCATAGATCCCGTACTTCTAAGTCCTCTCATCTTTCTCTAAGGCTCCCAGGTGGGAAGAGTTAAGTGTTCACTTATCTGTGAGATTTTTATTTGAGGACTGATGATAACTGATGCTGTGGGCTTGGTCCTCGGAGTTCACTGATCAAGGATTACAACCACCAGTGACCAATATTCAACCGTCCGTTACTGGTTTTTTCTTTCTCTTGAAGAGAAAGAGGCCACGGTATTTGGCTAAGTATACAATGAAGGGCATGAGAGTTGGAGATACAAAGGGAAATCCCTTACTTCCCAAAAGTCACTCCTGAAAACTCAGGGCAGCCAGACCTTCATGTTCAGGGCTCCCTTGCTCCAGAGGAGAACAGGACCATGAACTTAACCCGATCCATGCCTTTGAGAGGCCGGGGCCCCCAAAGGGTTGATCAATGGAGATGCCGCATTAAGAGGAAGGCTGGAGCAGCCCCACGGGCAGGGAGCCAGTTGGGGCCCCCAATGCTGCCCCAGGGGTGGAAGGAACCTGCCGGGGGGGAGCCCCACACGTACCACGAGCCTGAGCACTGGCCCCATGTTTGGGAACCTTGGCAAAGATTCCTGTGCCCAGGCTTCGGGCTTGGCATAAAGTGGGTGGAGCTGCGACTTTCAAGGGGCACAGTGGGGCCATTTCCACAGGCCTTGTTCTTGCCCTGTAATGAGAGACCACCATCCTTGTGCCCCGGACAAGGCAGTGGGCTGCTTGTGCGCATCCTCATCAGAGGCACCTGAAAGTTTCTCATCAAAAGAAATGCAGTTGGGGCTTCCCTGGTGGCGCAGTGGTTGAGAGTCCGCCTGCCGATGCAGGGGACGCGGGTTCGTGCCCCGGTCCGGGAAGATCCCACATGCCGCGGAGCGGCTGGGACCGTGAGCCATGGCCGCTGAGCCTGCGCGTCCGGAGCCTGTGCTCCGCAACGGGAGAGGCCACAGCAGTGAGAGGCCCGCGTACCGCAAAAAAAAAAGAAATGCAGTTGGTTCCCCAAAGTTCCATGAAACGAGTTGAAGTCCACGTGAAGTTGATCGTTAGGGTGTCCTCATCCACTCCCACACCCCTCTGTTTTATTAACGGGGGACCTCAGTGTGTGAGCTCAAGTGAGCTGCACACTCCATGCAGGAAGCGCTCCCTGCTCTGGGGGGAGGCACAGCCCAGCCATCCTGAAGAAAGTCCCCCATTTCACCTTGTGAGGCCTCAGCGCCCAGAAGTGGGTGTTTATGGAGAACCTGCCTGGTTTTCACTACCGTGATACATCAGTACAGGCAGACCTCATCTGGTTGTGCTTCACAGATATTGCATTTTTCACAAATTGAAGGCCTATGGCAACCCTGCATATGTATCTGTGTCACATTTTGATAATTCTCGCAGTATTTCAAACTTTTTCATTATTACTGTGTTTGCTGTGATGATCTGTGATCAGTGATCTTTGATGTTACTGTTGTAAAAATATTATGATTCCCTGAAGGCTCAGAGGGTGGTTAGCATTTTTTAGAAATAAAGTATTTTTAAATTAAATTATGTACAATTTTTTAGACATAATACTATTGCACACTTAATAGACTACAATATACTGTAAACGTAACTTTTATATGCACTGGGAAACCAAAACATCTATGTGACTTCTTTTATTGTGATATTCACTTTATTACCATGGTCTGGAACGGAACCCACAATATCTCCGAGGTCTGCCTGTAACGGATTCAAAGTGAGTGGAGTAACCACCCCAAGAAGGGTACTGAAAACATAGCAACAGACAGTGCTATTTTCTCCATCATTTTAAAGATGGTGCTTTTAAAACTCTACATTTCTTTATATCTTGTGTTGGACAATTTTTAAACAATTCCTTTCGGCAAGGAGCTATCTAGGGACTGTTGGAGATCTTATGGGGATAAGAGACAGTCCCTGGTCCCAGAGAACTGAAAACTAGCAGGAGAGATAAGATGTGCACAGTTCTCTCTTTCTGGAATATTCTTCCACCCCCCCACTTGGCCTGACTTAACTGCACGTCCACCTCAACTTAAATGTGCCTTTCTGAGGTCGGACCATGCTAACCCAGACCAGATACTAAGTCATGTTCCTTCTCTACGTTCCCAGAGCCGTGTGCAGCCTTCCTCTTGAAACTGGTCACACACATTACTTCCTTAGCATGTTCTTTCTCTAGCAGAGTATCCGTGCGGCGAGGGCGGGGACTCTGTCTCCCCTTCCACTGCAGAAACTTACAGGCCTGGCAGAGTGCTGGCCCCAACAGGAGTGCCCAGGAAGACGGTTCATGGTTGCCAGGCTCAGGCTCAGGGCAGGAGGGGCTCCCAGAGGAAGATGCAGAGAACCACGGGGCCCCGGGGTAGAGGAGGGTTGTCTACGGGAGGTGACACAAGGCTGGACCTTAGACGGTGGCACATCGACAGGTGAGAAGGGTAGAGATCTGGACAATGGCGAAGAGGGTGCAAACTGACGAACTAAACTGACGAAGATGATGGTAACAGTGATGGTGCCCTTTATCACCCGGACACTTTGCGCCAAGAGTTTCATTAATTGTCACACCGACCTGAGGGGAGGCGTTGCTGGGCCCCATGAGTAGAGGTGGGCACTGGGGCCTAAGAGGTCGGGCCACCTGCCAGAGTCAGGGTCCTCCGCTTTGCACTTGGGCTTGTCTGTGCAAACGCCCTGGTTCTACCCACTCGGCGGGGAGGCAGCTCCTGCCAGAGGGAGAAAAGGGCAGGGAAGAAGACAGAGCAGGTGGCAGCTTTGATTCTCATAAGCCTTGAACACCTCACTAGGGGGCTGGGCTTCAACCTAGAATGCTAGAGAGGCTGGAGGATTTTCCAGCAGACGCTTGGCCAGAAGACTGCGGAGCAGCGCGCAGGTGTGGAGGGAGGGGCTGAGGTGGAGGGTCCACGGCGGGGCAGAGGCGCAGGGCGGGGCTGGGCCAGTAGGTCTGGGAATGAAAATAAGACACGTGCGGAGCTCAGGGAGAATGAGCGAGAATCTGATTAGAGAGCCAGGGAGAAGAAAAGGAGGAAATGGCTCCCATATCCCCCCTGGCTGCCCAGGAGGCTGGGAACAGAGCCCAGCCGGGAGCTGGGAGGAGAGGCCCTGCAGCGAAGGTGGAACTAGGGCGCCCTCTTCTGGACAGTAAAAGCCGGCTGTGCACCGTGCTGTCAGCCCCGGCCCAGCACCACCTAGAGGTCTTTCCAGAACCGGCAGATGCTGAGTCATCACTAACTTCCAAACACTTGGTAACTAAGAAGCTGGTAACCAGGTAGTAATTCAGACCAGTCTGTGCAGAGACGAGAGGTGGTCCAAGCCAGCTGCTGCATCTTCTAGTGCATGCTACCTCACACTCAGAAGCTGTTCAGTGATACCAAAGAATCACACTCGACAGAAAGCAGAAGAGAACATAATCTGTGGAAGAAAAATAAAGGCAGGTCTCCCGGGGGATGTTAAAATACGTGCAGAGTTGATAGAGGACTGAAATCGTGATCATTAGCGGCTAAGGCGACACTGGAATACTTAAGGCTATCAACTGTTGAAATGCGGAAGGTGTGAACAACTTAAGAACATTGCGCTTAAGAATTTGCAATTTGGCAAAGAGAACAGGAGGAGAAGGAGACTGGGCTGCACGGGTGGGAGGCGACTCAGTGGGAGGCCTCTGGGGCTTCCTTGCTAGACACGCCTCAGCACCCAGCTCCCTCATTTCCACATCCATCCTGTGACAGACACGTGTCCTGGGCCACTGACAATGCCAGTGAAATGGCTGCTCTGGCCTGAGAGTCATGAGAAGAAAACTGTCAGCGACCTTCCAGCACCTACTGCTCGGACCCCATTTCCCTCCAGTCTCATCTCTTACTCTGCTCCCCTGTGTCCGCAGCTCTGGCCTTACTGCCTCCTTGCTATTCCTCAGACATTTCAGGACTCAGGGATTCCGCACCTGCTGTTCCCTCTACTGGGTCCCTGAAGTGAAAGCAATGTTCCCCTCACTTCTTTCCAGCTTTGTCTCGGATATCGGGTTCTCAAAGTGGTCTTCCCGATCAACCCATTTAAAATTCCACACACATACACACTCCCTATTCCCCCTCCATGCTTCTTTTTCTCCCCAAAGCCCTCACCATCTTTAAATATTACATTTTACTTGTATATGTTATCTGCTCCCCACTCCCCAAGATGCAGGGCTCCAAGAGGACAGGGCTTTTGTCCTGTGGTTTTGTTTTTTGTCCGCTGCTCTATCTCCCACACCAAGAACAGTGCTGGCCACAAGGCAATCACTCGGTAACTATTTGATGCGTTCCAGTGAATCAGGTCTTGGCTCGGCAATGCCCAGCGTTCACCCCCATGGAGACTACGCGACTGACCTTGGGCCAACTGGGCTGGGGCGGGGGGTACACCTGGCGGGGGGTTCTCTGCAGCCTTTAATTACCTACATCTGACTGCTCCTGCTTTCTCCTTTCCCAGGCTGGGGGAGGTCTGTGCGGAAGCGAGAAAAAAAAACACACTTTGCCTTTCACCTACGCAGGAGTTTAGAGTTGGAAAACCGAGAATTGGGTGCCTCGATTTTCGGATTGTGAAGGGATGCCCCTTCTCAACAGCTGAGGGTGATCACCCCCGGCTGGCTGCCTGGGAGATGGTGTTCAGGACACAAGTGGAAAACTACAGTGAGCACGGCGAGCTTGGACCAGGGGGAGATAAGAGAGCAGATGGCTTCCTTTCTCTGAGGTGTTAAGCCTCCCCTCCCAGGTTCTATCTCTCGCTGCTGGTAAGACCGGCGGGCTTAACCAAATGGCCTGACCCATCCTGAGCCTCAATTTTCTCACCTGTACAATTTCTTCACCTGTAAACTCAGGTTAATGGTAACAGTCCTGGGCAAACTGAATAAGATACAACCTGTGTTTGCGTTTCAAAGCATCAGGAAAGGGAAGAGCTGTCAAGGGAGGCTGCGAGCACAGGGTCAAATGTAACATCCTCTCCAAATGGGTGCCCCAAACATCTTGTTTTAAAGGACAAACAGGACAAGAATAACTGGTGAGTAATGATGCTGAGACATCTGTCCTGTTCTTTCTAGTTGTAAAAAGAAAAACATTAGAGTTTTGTATTGAATAGGAAAAAAAGAAACGAAATTGAAAGAAATAGAGGAAGCAAGCATTTGTAGCATCCACAGATCAAACTCCAAACTTCTAGGTTTTACAAGGGCATTTTCCCAGTAACATATCCAACTAGAAATTGCCCGATGGTGTCAGGGCCAGGTCAGGGCCAGGCTTAGGCAAACCTGGGCAGCGTCCCCACTGGTTTTCACTGTCCCCCCACCCCCAGCACTCTGTGCCCACTCTGGTTCCTCCGTGCCCCCAGCAGGCATTGGTGGTCCCATGCTATTCCCAGGAGCCCAGGGACTCCAAGTGTCCTACAGGCCATACATCCCTGGGAAACGTCTCAAGCCCAGAGCAGTCAATTTCCAGAACTCGGCTCTCTCCTCTCCAACCAGCGACGTCATTCGCTCGCGCCCAGCTTTCTAATCCACATTCATTCAACGGCTAGACGAAACTCCCAAAGCTCCCCTCTCCGGGGAACTCAGGCCTCCTCCTCTACTGCTTCATCCACTGCAGCTCCACGCGGCCGTCAGAGTCGCCCAAAATGCACACCTGCTTTAAAAACCTTTCCCAGGTTCTCCTTTGCTTACAGAAGTGGTTCTCAGCCTGGCTGCAGATGAAAAATGCACATGCCAGTGAACAGAGTCCACTCCAAACCCACGAATTCAGACCCTCTGTTTCTAACTCAACTCGGATGTGCAGTCGCAGTTGGGAACCTGGCTCCT
Organism: Pseudorca crassidens; assembly: GCF_039906515.1. Lineage (NCBI taxonomy): Eukaryota > Metazoa > Chordata > Mammalia > Artiodactyla > Delphinidae > Pseudorca > Pseudorca crassidens. The sequence goes on from NC_090316.1 coordinate 17,092,028, forward strand.
GAAGTCCCAGCTCCTCTTCCGGCCACGAGCCGTCCTAAGCCAGGGCCTCTCTCCCGCCTCCTAGTTCACCGTCATCTGCACGAACAGCCCGGGGATGCTCCCCAAATACACCTGACCACTTCATGCCCAGGCGGTTTTGCACATCCCTCTGTGGGTCTAGGACCTCGTGACTCAAAGTGCGGTCCCCAGACCAGCAGCATCCACCTCACCCGGGAACCCAGAGCCGCAGCATAAGGAATCTGCATTTTAGCAACATCCCCAGCTGATCTGTAGGAACATTCAAGTCTGAGAGACACTCTGGATCCTTTCCCAGCTCGCATCTCTGCAGAATTCACATCATGCTTCCATCTCTCACTCGAGTAACTCTTCTGCGAAGTCTCTCCACCCTCATCCTCTTCCCTCCCAGCCCTCTCCCCCAAGGAACTAACCCTCCCCACTTCACGATACCACGTCTGTAGCACCCAAGCACCCAAACCAACGTACTTCCCTGTGCCTGTGTTAAGTGATGTTAGGACCAAACAAAATTACCTAGCTGTTCGCTTCGGGAAATACATGCTCCTAGAAGGACACAATGAACCAGCTAGACAGCTGACTTACCAAGACTCATAGCCTGTGCGTCAAGAGTGGCCCCAGGTCCTCACTTCACGGTGCCCGCCGATCCAGAGAAAGCTAGGAAGGCGGAACTCGGCCCAATCCTGACCCCACCGTGCAAGACGCACCTGAAACTCACCCAGCCCAGGGCCTGGAACCACACAAATACCCTGCCCTCATCTCTGCTTTCGAGACACTACCAAGACGATCAAGGTTACGTTCTCCCTCATCGTGATGGATCTAATAGACTTAGCTCTGCTGAAGCAACAGGTTTGTCCAGTGGCCTTTCAGATAGCTGACAGGCAACGCACCAACCACAGAGCACGGCAGCTGTTTATCTGTATGGTGGATATGACCCCATTCCCGCGGCACTGCCCCTTCCTGGGTTCTCTCTCTCTCTCTCTCTCTCTCTCTCTCTCTCTCTCTCACACACACACACACACCCCCCACAGACTCACACACAGAACATCAAAACAACACAACCAGATGACTGAAAAGCTGAGCTGGCAACAAGAAGAGAGAGGAAAGCAGAGTGAAAGGAAGGATGGGCCAAGGGGCAGCTGAGAAGAGAGACGGGGCCAAGGAGGGGAAGTTTCCCATCAGGCAGCTCCTGGGCTGAGCTTAGCAGGACTCCTGCTCACCCCTCCTCCCCCGAGGAGCTCAGGACGACTGAATTGAATACGGCAGAGGAGACAGTTTCAAATCCAGACAGCCCAGTGGAATTTTAGGATGGAATATACAACTTGAACCTGAAACTAAAGACTCTTCTGTATATGCTAAGAGATTTATTATCTGTATGGAGTTGTGAGTTACATGTACTGAGTACTGAATACATGTATAATATGTACTTGATCACTCAACTGCATGTGTGTGTATACAGATATATAGAAATATACATATATATACATTTACTGTATATATATATATATACACATTTACTATATATATCTACACACATACACACACAGTTACTCTATGTATATATATACAGTAAATGTGGTACACATATATCAGCTTGGGTACCTCTGTGTAAGAATGCTTCTATTCCTTCAATGTTATGTGACCTCTCTCTCTCTCTTTCCCTCTCTGTCTGTAGTTCTTTGAGAGCTATCAAGACAGAGAAAACATAGGTTAAAATTAAATAATAGAGACAAAAGAATCTTTTGAGCTTATGTTGAAAGGATAGGAGCAAGAATAATTACAAAGTCATGACCTTAGTAGGAAAAAACGTACTTGGATTTATCCAGAACTTTCTAATCCAAATATGAAAATATTATCAGGTAATTTTTCAGCACTGATGAATTAATTATCTATTGCTACATAACAAATTACCCCCAAATTCAGTAACTGAAGACAACAAACATTTATTTTTTCACTCAGCTGAGTGACATAGCTGAGTGGTTCTGAGCTAGTGGTTCTGGGTCTCTTACAAGGTTGTGGTCAAGATACCGGCAGGGTCTGCAGTCATCCAAAGGCTTGACTGGGGCTGGGAAGCCACTTCCCATGAGTTTCACTCGAAGGGCTGTTGGTAGAACATCTCAGTGTCACGTGGACCTCTACAAGAGCCCTCACAGTTTTACCCAGAGTAGGCCATCCAAGAGGAAGAGCAAGCAGGAAGAGCCCGTGACTTTATGAGCTGGTCTCTGAAGCCTCACACTGTCACCTCCTTTTGAGTCAGTCACATACACACTACTGTATATAAAATAGACAACTAATAAGGACCTATGGTAGAGCACATGGAACTCCACTCAGTACTCTGTAACGGCCTATATGGGAAAAGAATCTAAAAGAGTGGATATGTGTATACATATAAATGATTCACTCTGCTGTGCCCCTGAAACTAACACAACATTTTAAATCAACTAAACTCCAATTACAAAAAGAGAAGTGAGTCAGTAAGTCCAGCCCACACTGAAGTACATGGTAATGAGGCGCCTCCTTTTGAAAGGAATGTTAAATAATTTGTGGACATTATTTATTTATTTGTTTATTTATTTATTTTTGGCTGTGTTGGGTCTTCATTGCTGAGCGTGGGCTTTCTCTAGTTACGGCGAGTGGAGCCTACTCTTCTTTGCAGTGTGCGGGCTTCTCACTGCGGTGGCTTCTCTTGTTGCGGAGCACGGGCTCTAGCTAGGCGTGCGGGCTTCAGTAGCTGTGACTCGTGGCCCCAGAGCGCAGGCTCAGTAGTTGTGGTGCACGGACTTAGTTGCTTTGTGTACATAGTTTAAACCATCACATTCCTCCCACGTGCAAAATACTCTCATCCCTCCCAACACCTCCCAAAAGTCTCAACCCTGTATAACATCAGCTTAAAGTCCAGGATGTCACCATTTATTTATTAAAATATATACTTTACTACTTAACTCAACAATTGTTTACTTTTTTTAAGATTTTTTTTTGATGTGGACCATTTTTAAAGTCTTTATTGAATTTGTTACAATATTGCTTCTGTTTTCTGTTTTGATTTTTTGGCCCTGAGGCATGTGGGATCTTAGCTCCCCAACCAGGAATCGAACCTGCACCCCCTGCACTGGAAGGCGAAGTCCCAGCCACTGGACCGCCAGGGAAGTCCCCAGGATGTCATCATTTAAACCAGGTCTCAGGACAGGTGAGTCTCCTTAGGTGAAGTCTTTAAGTACGGATCTTCAAGTAGAGTTCAGACTTTAGTTATGAACTAAAGATATTATCTGAAGCATCTATTAGTTATCTGTCACTCTGAGACAAGGTACCCCAAAGCTTATTGGTTTAAAGCAACATTTATCATCTCCGTTTCTGTGGCTCAGGAATTCAGAGATAGTTTTGCTGGTAGGTCTGACTCAGTGTCTCTCAGGAGGCTTCAGTCAAGGTATCAGCTGGGGCTGTGTCATCTGGAGGCTTGATGAGGCTGGAGGACTTGCTTCTCAGATCAGTCATTGACATGGCTGTTGGCCGGAGGCCTCAGTTTCTCACCATGTGGACCTTTCCACAGACCACTTAAATGTCCTCATGACATGAGAGTTAGCTTTCCCCAGAGTAAGTGATCCAAGAGCAAGCAAGCAAGATGGAAGCCAGGATGTCTTTTATGACCTAGTGTCTGAGTTGACAAATCATCACTTCTGCTGGGTTCTTTTGGTCACACAGAACAACCCTGATATGATATGGAAGTGGACTACACAAGCGGACTACACTTATGAATCCAGGAGGCAAGGCTCATTAGGGGCCATCCTGGAGACAGGCCAGCATGCAGGCTAATGAATTAATGTTAGAAGCTGGACCCAGGAGCAATGTTAGAGGCCATAGAGTCTTGTAATGTTTCTGCCACTCTTCATATGATCTTCATACAGCAACAAAACTTATGGGTACCATGAAAATTGGGGTCTTATATAATAACTGTTTCTACCAGATGAATGATTATTGAACGGTGATGACTGACCAAGAGGAGTTGTGTGAAAACAGCCCACAGACACAGGTGTTGCAGACACATGTTTATCTGCAAAGAGGGTACTTTAAAGTCACGTGAACCTGGCAATTGTGGTCTTGGAAAAAAATCACTGGCTTTCTCTCTTCCTTGGTTTGTCTTCTCAGCTCCAAAAAGAGCAAACAATAGCTTCTTCGATGACATTTTATAGGAATTCAAAATTACATGTGTAAGGCAAACAGCAATTATTAAATTAAATTAAAAAATAACTATTGTAAAGATTACTTCATATTTCATGATATTGTATGGTAACCATGTGAGTTGATCGATGTCTTTCAGTTTTTGGAAAGAAATCTATAAATTCATAAAACATAAATCTCTCCCATTTTATATCTCATATAACCACATTTCAGAAAACTAATAAAGAAAAAAATCATCCATTACCCTGCAACTCTAACACAACCTCATCACCATATTTCCTTCCAGCCTCCTTTTCTATGCACTTTTCCCGTAATTGAAGTCAAGAGTGTACATAGGGGGCTTCCCTGGTAGCACAGTGGTTAAGAATCCACCTGCCAATGCAGGGGCCATGGGTTCGAGCCCCGGTCCTGGAAGATCCCACATGCTGTGGAGCAACTAAGCTCATGAGCCACAACTACTGAAGCCCGCGTGCCAACAGCCCGCACTCCGCAACAAGAGAAGCCACCTCAATGAGAAGACTGCGCACCACGACGCAGAGCAGCCCCCACTTGCCGCATCTAGAGAAAAGGCCCGCACGTAGCAACGAAGACCCAACACAGCCAAAAATAAATTAATTAAATAAATTTTAAAAAATTGTACTTAAAAGTCTGCTTTTTGTTTCTTTCACTTTATGTCAATACAGAAACTTCATATAGAGTTTGACAAAGAAGCTCTTCAAAATGTGTCACACTCGGGGCAGTGAGCTGAGGGTGGGAGTGGGAGGTGAAAGCTGGGGGAAGGAGGGAGGCATCACGGGTCAGTAAATGCTCAAGAAGGCTGTGTCATGATCAGCTGAGGTTCTGAGAAGCAGAAGTCTTGGAGGTTATAAGAGGCCAACGAGGGGAAACAGTAGGAGGTGCTGAGAGATTCTGGAAGTTGTGGTCTAGAGGTGAAATTAGTTACCTAACCAATCTTTGGTCCAATTTCTCTTCTATAAATCACAGATGCTACGTGCACCTACCTTTATAGGGTTGCTGGTGGGGGGTTAGTCAAATTAATATATGTAAAGGGCCCAGGATATAGGAAAGATGTTATTACTACAATGATAAGATTCCATGAATCAGGATCTAGGGTTTCCCAAAAACTGTTTAGCGGCCTAAGAATCCTTAACAGACCTCTTGGGCATACAATTTAGGCCCTAAAATAAGCTAACTCATGACTAATTTCTATTGTTTAATATAGGACGGTCCGTCTGGACATCAGGTCAGTGTAGGACTGATCATTACTCAAAACCATTGATAACAAATGCCAATGACGACAGGAAGCAGGAGGGCAACCCAAGGACAGGATGCTGGGAGGAGCATGAAACCTGGAGGGTGGAAGCCCACCTCCAGGGGGCAGCAGCTACTGGCCTCATTGCACTGTGGGAGTGTAGACTAGGTTGCCAGGTGACAGCAAGAGAACATTTTCATCATTCATCAGAATTAATGTGCTATCCCACAAAGCAAGGTGGTGCTACAAGGATGTTTTTGGAAAGTTACACACACAAACCAACAGTGGTTAGGTAACAGGGTTCCCAGCACAGGGAGAAGAGCTACACTTTCTGTCTTATCCCCAACTGTTGGGGGTTATTTGATTTGTATATTAAAATACAGTTAATTTATAAATTTTTTAAAAAGCACACAGACATACAAAATGTTTCAAGCAGTCCTACACTTAGAGCCAAGAAACCCATTAACTTTATTCAGCCCAGCAGTTCTCATACAGTTTGACCTGGAAGCTTTGCGTGCCTCATAAAATGTCACCCTAGAAAGCACACTTTGGGAAAGGCTGCTCAGCTTTCAAAAAGAAGACCCAAGCAAACCAATCAACAAAAACACATAGGATGTTGTCACGGTGCCATATGCCCGGAGCCCCCCAGAGCTGTTCCTCCAGTGGTGCTGGCAGACCTCTGCCACCTGCCATCCTTGTATCATCAGCTGGGACACAGCAGTTACTCCTGAGGGCCTCTATCTCTTCTCACTGCTCAGCTCACAGCGAACAGGTCTGAGCATCACATTAGCACTTAAAAATGTGAGTTTCCCCCTGAATCCTTGGAAAAGTTTTTTTTCGTTTGTTTGTTTTTTTACTATTTCTCTAACAATCACCTTACTACAGAGGCTTTATGAGTATGTGAAAGATAGAGAACTAGCTCCTCCAATGAGGCTTGAATACACTTGGTACTGTTGGAACCCTGCCAATGGTGTTATGATGAATTATAATGACAACAGCATATTTCTCACTTGCTTCTCTTTTATCTTCTTTATCAGCCTGTGAACATGGAGAGCAGGCTGTGGTAGCCTTAGATTCCTTGTCTGTAAAATGAGCATAATAATATTCATCTCACAGAGTTCTGTCAGCAAGAATTTTTTAAAGACCAAATAAAAAGGCAAATGTGTGTAAAACAACACCGGAGATGTAGCAGTACCCGATCACTGACAACTACTGATATTCTTTCTATACTTCCTCTTGGAGGATGGAAGGAACCATGGATCTGACGTGTGTACAATCACTAGAGTAAGTCACAGAATTGTAGTGCTTGCAGTTGGTTGAAATTTTTTAAAAGGTTGGAAGGATTTTAGAAATGATCTTTTACAGATGATAAAGAGAGAAACTGAGGCTGAGACAAATCAAGCAACTTGACCATGTTTTTCACATGCGTGTAAATTACCACCCCCCCAACACTTGGATCTCACACTAAGAACACAAAACCTCACTGAAAAGTTCAAAACAACATTCAGGACTCATCTGAGGTGAAGACGCCCATAAATCTTCACTTCACATGGTCCCAGGGATTCTGTAATTTACAGAAATTTGAATGGTTAATAACACACTAGAACTTTCTGTATATCAATACTAAGTGACCTGCTGCAGTTCCCAGTATGTTACTTAGGTCCCTGTTTGCCTGTATTTCACAGTGCACAGGTTCTCTTAGGCAGGCATTGCAGGAATTAGGCAGCAAAAGATCAGCCCATGCCATCACTAGATGGCGCTGCACCCACTCGCGGCGGATCTGGGGAAGCCGGCAGAGGGAGGGACAGCCCAAGCTTGAGGAGAAAACAAGAGAAGTTTAACGTCCGGGTTCTATTTTAAATGTTCATACTGGGCCAGGACAGCAGATGAGTTAAGTTTGCCATTATCCTGCATACTTCAATCTAATTAAATTTAATAAAAATAGAGCACAGCTGGAGAAGTGGCTGCCAGCCCAGCCTCTCTGGGCTCTATTGTGGGCAGAGGGAGGATCCTGACAGAAACCAATCTCCAAACTCTAGATCCGCCCCCAACTGAACAGGAAGTGAACGCACTCTGGACCTTCTTTCTAAGAAAACGGTGACCATCTGTAATGTTATTTTAGAGGCAATGGGAACTGAATGATAAGAGCTAGTGAAAGAGAACCATTTTGAAAGAAGTTAAATACAAGAGCACTTAATGTTGGGATAATAAAGGGACATGGAAGAGGACAAACAGCACATAGAAAATAAAATCATAAAGAAGAAAAATGAATGTTTCAGAGCAGCAAAGTGTGGTGACTTGGAAAGTGAGGCTTTTATAAGAACTCCGAGTTGCAACATTTCAGAGCTGGAAGGAACCTTATAAGGAAGCAGAATTGGGCCGGAGAACTAAATAATTTGCCCCGAACTACGTAGATAATTCGTAGCAGACAACCACTGGACCCACATTTGTGCTAACCCAGAACTCCTTCCACAGAAACACGTGGCCCTCTGCACATCTAACTGAAAACCTTTCACAAAATCCAAGGAAAACCACGTAGAAACACCCTCCCTTCTGTCTCCACGGGCGGTGTGCACACACATCCACCATTCCAACAATACAGGAAATTGATGGAAGCCATCCGAAACTTCAACGGCGGGCACAGCTGCCACAGATAACATATCACACGAAAGGCTGGAAATCCGTGCCGTGCACATTCACACAGGAAGCCCAACTCAAGCTGTTCTGACCCTATTTAGTAATCAGTTACATGCTCACAAAAGAATGCCAGAGCAAAAACAGAAGGGAAAGAAAAACCACACACACACACACACACACACACACCTTTTTCTTAGGAAGAAGAATCAGTCCAAGCAATTTAAAGAGAGGCCCAGCTGGTTTATAGTTTTGCAGGAAATCTGGTAACTATTCTGTGATGCCATTGTCTCCGCCAGCCCAGGGTGATGGCACAGCAAGGCAGGCACTGGGGTCATTCAAATACATCAAAACTGTATTTACCTCAATCACACTTACATTTCAAGTGAAAGTATTTTGGACACTTACATTTACATTTCAAGTAAATCACACTTACATTTCAAGTGAAAGTATTTTGGACCTAAACATTTCTGATAATTTTCAGATGGACTGGGGTTTGACAGGAAGTGTTGGGCAGACCTGTGGTTCTGCCACCCACTTCAGGGCTGTGTGATCTTGGGCAAGGTACCTAACTACTCTGAGCCTTTCTTCTACCAAAATGGGACTGAATACCTATGACCTCACAGGCTAGGTCTGAGGAAGAAGTGAGAGCCGACTTCCTACAGCACAAAGGAGCATCCATAGATATTCACCTCCTTCCTTCAGTACCTTTTTCTAATTCACTTCATTGGTGTGGACGTGGCCTCAATTAAAGAGAAACGTGAGAAGAAAACGGTTCACTCTTTGGAGCCACTGCTGAGTTCTTTTAACCCTAATCTAGGCCAGGGGTCCTCCAAACATTTTGGCCTCAGAATCCCTAAACTTTTTTTTTTTTTTAACACTTACACTCACAAAAGGGGATTCTGAGGAGCTTTTTTAAAAATGTAGGTTATCAGTATTTACCATATTAGACATTAATACTGAGAAATTTTTAAAATATTTATTTATCAAAAAAATAATAATGCATTACATGCTAACAAAAATTATGACAGTTTTCCCAAACAAAAAGTTTAGTGAGAAGGGTGATGTCATTTGCAAATCTCTTTAATGTCTGGCTTATAGAAAACAGCTGGATTCTCATATCTGCTCTGCTTCTACATTCAGTCTGTTGTAATGTCGTGTTCTAGTTGAGGTTTATGAAGAAAAATCAGCCCCCGTGTGTGAGAGGAGTTTAATAGGTTTTTTTTTAAAAAAAGATAATTGTACATATCCTTTGATACTGCAACTAAATTGCTCATTTCTTTAAAGTTAATTTTCAGTGTGGAATCTGCAACCTTGTCAATGAACTTTTAAAACTCTTATATGAAATCCATTCATCTATTTTGCTCTTTGTACAGTTCATTTTCTCATGCATGATTCTGTAACATTTGGAAAATTATGACTCACTGAACTATATCGATCATTCCAAATGTTGACCTATTTTATCATACAACATCAAAAAAATCCCACTATTCATATATCACCACCAATCTCAACAGAAAAGTCTCTATAAGGAAGCTCTCAAGCTTCCTGTGACGGACACAAGTTTTCCATAATTCTAATTTTCTCTTGAAAGTTAAAATTTTATTGCTGGCAACTGATAGTGTCATTGTTTCACTTGACAAGCTCACTTTACTCATTTTTGGCAGAATATGTGTGAAATGCCCAAGTCTAAATAACTATAGTTTGTCTTTCCTTCTCTAAAGTAAAAATGATGTTCCATGACAAAAAAAAAAGAGCCAATTTAGCTCACGATTCCATTGCCAAGTGTTCTTCCTCAAGGAAATCAACATATTTCACTATTCAGCAGAAATGTTCTATGTGTATTTCCCATTTCACACAGAATATGAAATAGACACGAGGTCGAGATTTCATAAAATGAATAGCTTTCACTGATTTATTGAGGACATTCTTCAATGAAACTGGAATCTGTTTTGCTGTGAGTGTGTGGTGACAGTTTGGTGCCTCTGCTTTGGTTCATGCCCTACCCTCTTTTGCTTCTGTGCCATCAGTGGAAATGTCACCACAGTGGAAAAGTCAACATCTTAATAAGGTTATGAAAATAGTTTTGACGTTACAGACTCTCTGAAAGGCTCTCAGAAACCCCTGCTCCCGGGGCTCCGCAGACCACACCTTGAGAACCTCTGCGCTAGCCTCCTTCCCACACCTTGATGTTCCTCCTTCCTCGACTCTCCAGTGCTCCCACCTTCAGTGAGCTCTGGCTGCTCTGAGCTCCCCCCTGGCAGCACTCAGTGGGATGTCCTATTTCCCCAAGTTCTCTGGTTTACAACTGACGATATCCTCTCTCTTCTTCAACAACAGCAACAAAAACGACTGCATACTATTAACGTGCCAAACACTGTTCTCAGAACTGAAAACACAGTCATCAAGAAGACAAGCGAAGTCCTTGCCCTCATTATCTTTATATTTTCGAGGGAGAAGAAGAGACAATAAACTTTCAAATAAATTACATACAAGATAGTTTCCAAGTCCTGCGATAACCACGGACTGATGCTGACGGAGAGAGACAGGTGAGGCCGAATGAGATGGCCCCAGAATGAGAGGTGTCACGTTTGTGCACCCAGTGTGACTAATGGCAATTAATGGGTACAAACGGGGATGGGTGACGTTTCCAGTAAACTAGCTGGCGTAGAGCTGGAATACCTCATGGGAAGCTGGGAAGAGGAGGAGGGGAGAAGGCATGGTTCTTCGTGTTTCAGAGGAGGGCTACCGTGGCCCTTGCTGGGGCAGGGGGGATGGCAGCAACCAGTCCTCCAGGGGGAACGCAAGGCACTGGGGGGAAATGAGCTAAAAAGAGTGGCTGGGACTTGGACAAGAAGCCACTCTGCCCTCCGAGGGCCGATGTGGGGCTGCTGAAGTATTGTACTAGGTGCCACCTGGTCTGCCTGGAGGCTGGTGGGAGGGGACAAGGAGGGAACGGAATTACCTGTAATAGCTACGACCTTCCAATACCCTGGTTGCCACACCCAACTTACACTGACATCCAGAAGCTGGCTGTCACTTCTGCTCCCAAGTATTACAGAGCCACTTCTAGGATACACTAACGTTTCCATCCAAACAGTACACACCTAAATTAGAATAAACAAATAAAACTAAAAAACAAAGAAATCACACCTAACTCGAAAGAATGACTTGGAGTTTCCACTAAGAGAAGCACTTCGCCGTGGAGGCAATCATGCCACGCCCTTGAGAAGGTCTCTCTAGAATTAATTCTTGCCTGGCTTTCCTCTTGCCTTTACCCCAGCAAGACCATGCCGTGGTTCAGGCTGAAGGAACGTGTCCTCTGCGGGGGGGTGGGGGTGGGGGTGCAGCTCTCCGGAAGTTTCCGGTGTTTTCTCTCATTGAAGCTTTTCTGCTTAGTCCTGGGAGTGGTCTCTCCTCTGGGGCTCAGCTTTTCACGCCTCCTTCCCCTGCTATCCCTCTCCTTTGACTTCATGTTCCTCCCTCCAAGACCCACAATTTTGTTTCACAAGTTTCGCACTTTTCCCATGAATTATTGTAACCGCAACAAAGGTATATTTTTCTCTTTCCCTGGTCACGTCTCTTTAGCCACTTCCTGTTTTTCAGAAGGGACACACTGGAGAGGTCGCGGGTCTCTCCGCAGGATACCACACTTTAGGCAGATGGTGTATAAGCGACTGGCAACGTGAAAAGCCTCCCTGCTCTAGAAATGCTCATCCAAGGGCATCCATGCAAACCCGTCTACCCATTAAATCACCAACGATTCCCTCTCCTAATGAAATCATAAAATTCTGGAGGGTGGGGACCTTTATATCGCTATAGCCCCAGGCCTTGAGGATTGCTGAGGCTTTTACGAGAAGGATGTCAGAAAACACGCTCCACTCTACTACTCAGCCTTCTTCATGCTGTTCCCAGAGGCAGCTGGTGTGGGTGGCAGTGATAAGGGCAGTGGGAGGGCGGGTCTTTCTCTAATCTCTGTTCCAAGAACTACAGTACTTCTGCTGTAACCTTCCCTGATCACGTCGCTTATCATATGCTCCCCTTTTGCGTTGCCTCTAAAATGTTTAAAGCCAAATTTCTACGCCACATTTAGCAGCCCTCCAGGACCTTATCACCAGCATCTTAAGAATCAGATACATGCAAGGCAAAGGACCACAGCTTCATCATTTCTGCCCCATCTTCCTTTCTGAACTCTGACCTGTGTCTTGGCTACAGTTTGTCTTCCGAAAATAGACCCTTGTATAAACGTTAACAAGCTGGTCCTGCATCTCCATCGCAGGGACATTTTTCACTTTTCAAAATCCCATGAATCACAGTGAGCTTTCACTTGGGGCCCTGGGGAACAGGGCAGGGAAACAGCACATTTCAATAACGTTAAGGCAAGTCAGCGTCACAAGGGAGCCAGTAGGTTCCCACAGCTGCCTAACCTAGTCCGATACCACCAGCTCGCACTCTAAGTAACACGTCATCAGCGTTGGCTGCCTACTGCCTAGGATGGGGGTAGGTGGAAGCCATGAGGGGGTGGGCGGTGGCCAAGGGTCAGGGAAGCCAGCAGGAAATCACAGAGAAAAGAAGCAAAGCTAGAGATGAGCTGTCCACTTTTCCTTTGTCCATTCTTCTGAGAACTCCTTTATAGTAAATTCACACCCTGCAAAGTGCATCCTAGCTGGTCCCTTTATCCCTCTTCATCCCAGATTTTTAGCTTTATATCATCTTTAATCCATACCTCCAGCTTTTCGGTTTCTGCAAACAGCTGATTCACCGCTTAGCTTCTTGAAATGGAGCCTGCTTTCTGTCTCATTGAGTCTGCTCAACCCCTTGCTGTGAGCGTCTCCTTACAGCCTTTGAGAACCCTAAGAAACCACTGGCTCCATCGCCCCTGCCTGGACCAGTAACCAGTGGTAGGCCTGGGAGAGACTGCACTCAAAGATCTGATCAAAACCATGCTTCTGCTTAAAATCAGTATTAAAAACTAAAAACAGAGTTACCATATGATCCAGCAATCCCACTCCTGGGCATATATCCGGAAAAGACAAAAACTCTAATTAGAAAAGATACATGCACCCCAATGTTCACAGCAGCACTATTCACAATAGCCAAGACATGGAAGCAATCTAAGTGTCCACTGAGAGATGAATGGATATAGAAGATGTGGTACATACATACAATGGAATACTACTCAGCCATAAAAGAACGAAATAGTGCCATTTGCAGCAACATGGATGCAACTAGAGATGATCATACTAACTGAAGTAAGTCAGACAGAGAAAGACAAATATTATATAACATGTGTGGAATCTAAAAAAAATTATACAAATGAACTTATTTACGAAACAGAAGCAGACTCACAGATTTCGAAAACAAACTTATGGTTACCAAAGGGGAAAGTGGGGGGAGGGATAAATTAGGAGTTTGGGATTAACATATACACACTACTATATATAAAATAAACAACAAGGATTTACTGTATAGCACAGGGAAGTATATTCAATATCTTGTAATAACCTATAATGGAAAAGAATCCGAAAAAGAATATATATATATATATATAAAACTGAACCACTTTGCTGTGCACCTGAAACTAATACAACATTGTAAATCAACTATACATAAATAAAAATTTTTTTAATCAACATTAAGTAAATAAAATGAAAGTTGTATTTTTTGCCCAAATCTTAACTCTCCAAATATCTTCCTTCAACTTTTTCACTTAATTTTTTCAGTATAATTAAGCTCATGGAGACGTGAAATAAAAGAAGCTGAAATCCTAACCCTGGTAGAATTTCTATTGTGTAATATCTGCTCATTTATTTTTAGATGAAAATTTATCCTGTTTTGTAACCTTCCACCCAAGGCCTCCACGGAAGGTAGTAAGCATCGATAATGTTCAGTTTTAAGAAGCTGAGATTCCACAGTTGTTATTTTTCTTCAGCTCCGCACAGCCGAAGAACGAAGCCTGCACACAGCCTCCCTGCGGACACTCTGGCTGCATTTACACCGTTTCCTAAAGCAAGCGCACTCTGGCAGTCTCTGTTAAGGAAGAGGAAACTTTCCTCAGCTTCACTCCCAGAGTACAGAGCTTGAGTGTGTGGGAGGAATCAAGTGGACTTGACAAACACGTGACACTCACACCAGGGGGACAACAGATGGACGGCTTCAGCCTTACCTGCCTAGGTTTGGTGAGGATATTTCCTATAGAAGAGGACCAGTGTGGCCCAATGGAAAGAACAGCACATTCACAGGTACTTTGACGGATTTAATTTTGGTTTTGGTTCATCACTCCAAAAATTGAATGTGTGAGGAAAAGCACTCATTCCCCCACAATGTTATGAATTACATGGCTATGAGCAGAACAACTGTTCTGGTTTATATCCTAGTAGGTGGCCACCAAGGCAGAGCCAAGGAACCCAAAAGCCAGGTATTAATCCCCTGTCCATTCCTCACCATGCCCGTTCCATACTGTACTAGTCGGGGTTCTCCAGAGAAACAGGATCAGTAAGATGTATCAAGAGATTTATTTTGAATTATCTTCTCACACAACTGTGGGAGCTGGCAAGTTCAAAACCTGTAGGGCAGGCCAGGAAGCTGGAATTTCCAGTAGGAACTGATGCTGTGATCCAGAGTCAGAATTCCTTCCTCATCAGGGAAACTCAGTCTTTCCTCTTAAGGCCTTCAACTTATTAGATGAGGCCCAACTCACATTGTGGAGGATAATCTGCTTTACTTCAAATCTACTAATTTAAACGTTATCACATCAAAAAAATATTCTTATAGCAACATCTAGACGAATGTTTAACCAAACAATTGGGCACCACAGTCTAGCCAAACTGACACATAAAATTAAGCATCACACCCAGTAAGTGCTCAACAAATTGATTTGATTGGATAGGAAACCCCAGACAAAACATGTTCCCGAGCCACTATTTCTTCAGCTGAACAACGTAAGGTTTAGACCTCATTCCTCCAATCCTGGTAGTCCAAGAGCAAACATTTAAGTCTTGAGAATATGGAAAATCTATGGCCTCTGGTCTCCTTGGATGAGTTGATGACTTTTAAACAGATGATAACACCATCACCACATGGTTACCCCCAGTGTCCACAACAACAGAACAAATACTATATAAAGTTCTGCAAGGCAAAGAGCCACCTTCCTGCTGTTCTGGTTTTCTCTGGCCTAATCACACAGAGGGGCAGGCCTCAAGTTGCTTATGGTGTCCAAATCACCAGATCTCCATGGGACAAGGGCTCCACCTCTAAGAGTGAACAGGCTGCTCAGGAATTTAGAACCTAGGAGTAAAGGAAACGCCTCTTAAATTGAAGGGAGTTCCCAGAGAAGCTTCCAGAAAGGCTCTAGTTCCATCCTTTACCCCTGGTTCTTTGTTGTTTTTTTAACCAGTCCAGGAAGGAAATAACATCCAGTGTCTTTGGCAGATTATCAGAAGAGGGCCACCGAGGAGGAAGGAAAGTCAAAACACAGTCATACCTTTTTCCTCATCTTGGTGCCCCGATCTGCTATTGAATTCTTTTCACCAGTTTGTTGTATTAGTTTGCTTGGTAGTTCACAACAAACTCCCACAAACTGGGTGGTTTCAACAACAGAAATGTATTGTCTCAGAGTTTTAGAGGCTAGAAGTCTGAAGCCAAGGTGTGAGCAGGGTTGGTTCCTTCTGAGGGCTGTGAGGGAAGGATCTGTTCCAGGTCTCTCTCCTTGGCTTGTAGACGGCCGTCTTCATGTCCACATGGTCTTCCCTTTATGGGTGTCTGTCTCCAAATTTCCTTTTTGTAAGGACACCAATCATATTACCTCTGTAAAGGTCCTATACAGGTCACATCCAAATAGTCACATTCTGAGGTACTGAGGCTAGGACTTCAACATATGAACTTGTGGGGACACAATTCAACCCATAACACTTGTTCTCTGCCTATGGCTGTTAGTTTCCCTTCACTGTAGATGCAATAAAACAGTATCATAGGAAACTGGTATTTCTGTAGTACTTTATGTTTTTCAAGGGAGATAATAATCTCCTGGATGGAAGGAACCTCATCTATTTACCTTGAATACCCTAGAGCAGGAGTCCCCAACCCCTGGGCCACAGACTGGTACCAGTCGGCGGCCTGTTAGGAACCGGGCCGCACAGCAGGACGTGAGTGGCGGGCGAGTGAGTGAAGCTGCATCTGCTGCCGCCCATCGCTCCCCATCTCTCGCATTACTGCCTGACCATCCCCCCACTTCTGTGGAAAAACTGTCTTCCACGAAACCGCTCCCTGGTGCCAAAAAGGTTGGGGACTGCTGCCCTTGTCCGTGACACTCAATAAGTGTTTGTGGAATGGACCAGTCATCCTCTCATTTTATACTTTCCCCATCTCTCTAAATATTTTCTTGAGCCCCTAATCAGAGGTAGCATCCAATGCTATGCTTTGCTTGGTTCAACCCAAGGTTCAAGCAGATGAAACCAATACAAAGGAGACCCTAAACACCACGGCAAGTCCTGCTCTGAATCCCTACATCAAACACAATGGGCATTTCTTTTAGGTGATGTTCCACAAGGAGAAAAAAGGCAAATATTTTAGTTCAGTTCTGGTAACACACAGATCTATTTCTGTTTCCTGTCCGACTCCATGCATATGAGGACTTTCTACACCAGGAAGGCAATTTGGTTCAGAAATGTTTTCTTTCATTTAGGGTTCTGTTTGTTTGTTTTGTTTTCTGAACTTTCAGATCACTGATTGTGCCAAATAATTAAATCATAAATCTGGCATTTTATGCATGTAGATTACATCTTTTCAAAGTTGTTTTTGTATGTGGAGTTTATCTGAAGCAAATGTACAGGCAAGGAGAAACCCCTGGATTTACTGCCAATAGAACTGGGCTCTTATGAAACCCCAGATGTCATGTAATTTATTTCTACAGTGTAGAATAGATGGATAAAGCCAATGGTTTGTTTTCCATGAGGCTTTGAGGGGTACTATACCTTAAAGGGGTTAACACAGACACAGGTCTGGAATTTCAAAGATTAATTCTGCCATGTTGGATCAAGCCCAGGAAAAACCAGCCTCCGAGTTAGGTGATGTTAAGAGCTATGTTCATTACCCTTTATAGCTCAGAGTCATCCTTCTCTACCAAAGGGACATAACTCTCAAGTAAAATAGATGATCACTTCCTTAGTGATACTGCTTCCTAAGGAGCAAACAAACTGGTACCCTGAGAGAGAATAAAGGGATGTGGGTCCTTACTGTTGGGTAGAGAAAGGTTCTTTTTTAAAAGAAGATAACATTTAAGCTGAGATCTAAAGAGCAAGAAGCCAGCTGTGTGAAGCTCAATTTACAGACTTAGTGATGGATAAGATGAAGGCAAGTAGGGGTGAGGGAGAGGGAGAAATCATGTAGGACTCCCAGGCGTCTGTCTTGTGCACCTGGCTTGGCGGTGCTAATGTTCCCAGAGATCGCAGAAAGTGGGGAGCAGAGGACTGAAGGAAAGTCAAAGGTTACGCTTTGGGTATGTCATGTTTGTGATGACTGTGAGAATTCCAAGGGGAGATGTCAAGTAGATACGGATGCAGCAGGATCCTGGCTGGAAACCAGGATAATTCGAGGAGAGTTTAATAGAAGGACTATTTACAAAGGTGTGAGCGGAGTTTAGGACAAGCAAAGAGAGACTGTGCGGTACATCTCGAAGCTAGTAACCACGCATAGGCTTGAAAGAGCAAGTGAAAGGGGCAGTAACTGGTAGAGAGAGAGAGACAGAGAGAGACAGTGCTGGTTAGATGGAGAGGGCGTTCTGGTAGGTGCCGTGGCCCTCAATAGAGAGATGCAGTCTGAGGTGAACCACAAAGAAGGAGCTAGGTACTAAATTCATTGACCTCACTCTCCTCCTGCCTTTCAGCCTTCTGCTGGAAACTTCTATTGGCCAAACCCAGGTGAAGTGAGAGAGTCTGTTGATGTGGCCCACAAAGGTCAAAGTGCCAAGGGCACAGAGGAGGGTCAACAAGAGTAGAGAGTGGATCTAGAAGGACAGACAAAATATACAACACAAGGCAGTTGGATATACTGAGCTCTATTAATGGCAAAGTAAAGTGGTGCAACCTCTATGGAAACAGCATGACAGTTCCTCAAAAAAGTAAAAACAGAATTATGACCCAGGGTCTTGAAGAGATCTTTGTACATCTATGCTCACAGCAGCATTATTCATGATTGCCAAACAGTAGAGGCAACCCGAGTATCCACCAGCAGACAAATGGATGAACAAAATGCGATATATACATATAATGAAATATTATTTAGCCTTGAATAGGAATGAAATTCTGACACATGCTATAACATGGGTGAACCCTGAGAACATTATGCTCAGTGAAATAAGCCGTCACAAAAATACAAATACTATATGATTCCACTTATATGAGGTACCTGGAGTAGTCAAATTCATAAAGACAGAAAGTAGAAAGGTTGTTGCCAGGGGCTGAGAGGAGGAAGAAAGAGGGGGATGGAGAAATGTTGCTAAATAGTATAGCGTTTTAGTTTTGCAAGATGAAAAACGTTCTGGAGATTGGTGTCACGACAATGTGAACGCACTCAACCCTACTGCACTGTGCACTTACAAAGGGTTAAGATGGGGACTTCCCTGGTGGCGCAGTGGTTAACAATCCTCCTGCCGATGCAGGGGATACAGGTTCGAGCCCTGGTCTGGGAGGATCCCACATGCCACGGAGCAACTAAGCTC
Source organism: Pseudorca crassidens (assembly GCF_039906515.1). Taxonomy (NCBI): domain Eukaryota; kingdom Metazoa; phylum Chordata; class Mammalia; order Artiodactyla; family Delphinidae; genus Pseudorca; species Pseudorca crassidens. Next base: position 17,110,819 of record NC_090316.1, read on the forward strand.
ATGCGCCACAACTACTGAGCCTGCACTCTATACACTGAGAGCTACAACTACTGAGCCCACATGCCACAACTACTGAAGCCCGTGCGCTATAGGGCCCGTGCTCCACAACAAGAGAAGCCGAGCACCACAACGAAAAGTAGCCCCTGCTCGCTGCTACTAGAGAAAGCCTGCGCACAGCAACAAGACCCAACGCAGCCAAAAATAAATAAATAAATTTACTAAAAAAAAGGGTTAAGATGATAAATTTTATGTTACATGTATTTTACCGCAAATTAAAAATTAAAACATTTTATAATTTTGTTTTACTTCATTTAAAAATATCAACTGAACATCTTTTCATATCAATTGAACATTTTTTCGTACTACCTTAGCAGTTACATAATAGTTGATTTTATTACTGCATATCTTATTTAATCAAATCACTGTTTTTTGAAATTTAGGTTTTCTACAAAACCAAACATCATAAACAAACTGCAACGGACAGCGCTTAGCTACCTCTTTGACACACATGCAATTATTTCCCTAGAATAAATTCCTAGAATGGAATTGCTGGGTCAAAGGAGAATATGGCTGTGTCAGGGGTGAGACTGGGGTGGGAAATGCAATATGAAAGCTGAAATATGAAAACCAATCAACAGAGACCTGAAGTGGGGTGCGATATAAATTAAGTGCTATATAAATATTTCTGATTGGAAAAGGAAATGTGATTTACTCATTCATTTATTCCTTATACAAAATGTACTCAGACTGCCATGCACCACTGTTCTAGACACTGTGATATCACGTTGTCCTATTAAACACTCTCTTCTCTCTCAAGGAACTTAAAGACTAGGGAAGAGAGAAACAAGTAAATCACCAATTTCAGTGCAGCTTGGTACATGAGGGAAGGGAGAGATGCCCAAGGGCTAACGCAAGGAGAAGAGGAAGTTCACCAATCAGGGGAGGCTTCTCCATGGAACTAGCTGTGTGTCAGTGAGCAGGGTTTTGAGGGACAAGTCAGAGTTATTCAGACTTCGAAAGTGGATAACCACATGGCATAGCCCCCCTCCAAGATGGCGCCCAATGACCCTCACCTCCTGGTTATTTGTGCCCTCATGTAGCCCCCTCCCACAATGGATCAGGGCTGTTCTGAGCGCCCAATAGAGAACGATGGAGATGACAGTGTGTGAACTCTGAGGCTAGATTATAAAAAGCACTGCAGTTTCCCTCTTGCTCTACTGGATTGCATGCTCTGGAGGAAGTCAGTGCCCAAGCCATTCAAGCAGCCCTGTGAAGAGGCCCATCTGAAAAGGAACTGAGGCCTCCCACCAACAGGCAGCGCAACTTACCAGTCAGGTGACTAAGCCATCTCAGCAGGGAATCCTCCAGCAGCAGTGGTGACTGCAGCCCTGGCCAACATTTAACTGTGGTCTCACGAGGGAACCTAAGCCAGAACCGAGAGTTATATAAGTGATTACTGGTTTTGTAAGCTGTGAAAAAGTTCTGGGGGATTTGCTTCTTGGCAATAGTTAATTTAATATACTACGTATCAAGCAGAGCTTAAGATGTCTAAAAGTGGGAGATATTTGGAGTGACCCGAGAGAAGGTTACATGTGGGGAAAGCGCAGGAGCTGGAGCTGGAGAGGAAAGCAGGGCTAGATTATTCCTGGCCGTGGTACACTCTGCCGTCCTCCCCTTCCTCCTTGCCAGCGGAACCAACCTTGTTGACGTGTTAGGTGGCCATGTGGATGAGGTCACACTGCGAGGATGCGTGTTAACAAGGTCAGTGGGCTGAGGGTAAGGCCTTGGCTGGAGGAAAGCCCTCCAAGGGTGAGCAGAGGCAGAAAATTACAGCTGCCCAAGAGTGACCAATGAAGTAGGAAAGAAAAGGAGAAAGTAGAGTTCCAAAAGTTAGACTTTCAAAAAAGGGGGAAGGTTAATGGTGTCAAAGGAAACAAAGAAATCTAACAAAGGGACTTCCCTGGCGGTCCAGTGGTTAAGACTCCCTGCTTCCACTACAAGGGATGCGGGGATGAGGGTTCGATCTCCGGTTGGGAACTAAGATCCCTCCTGCCACGTGCACAGAGCAGCCAAAAAAAATTTTAAAGAAAGAAAATAACAAGGCCCGAGAATTGGGCACTGGAAGGGTCACCATGGCAGCCCCTGTGTCCTTTGTTGGGACTGTGGGAGCTTCAAAACACTGGGTCCAACCCTCTGACTCTGGTAAAACCCCTCACCTCTCTATCTCACCCCTTTGTCTCCTCCCATTTTCTCTTTTCTTCGCTTCCCATTGGCCATCTGGCCTCTTCCCTGCTCCCACCTTAAATGTCTTTGCTTTTTGCCTCTCAGTGCTTGGAAGAGTTTCCCCACAAAGGTCCACACTGCTCTCTCCTTCGCCACCTTCAGGCTGACGCCCCTGTCGTCTTCCACGTGCCTGAGTTGGAACCTCCCATCCCCACTGACACACATTCTCTATTCCGTCCTCCCCCCTCTTGCGCCCCCTACTGATCACTCTACAGGCCACACCTTTTACTTGATGGTGCTCATTGCATCTCTCCTTCTCTAGGGTGTCAGCTCCAGGAGTTTGAACTGTATTCCCAGAACCCAGCACTCAAGTGTTCTTTAAATATCAGTTAAATGCTGCAAAAACAAGGCACAGTTCCTGTTTTCAGGACTCGTGACCTCCAACCAAAGTGTGACAGCTGCTACCTTTAAGGCAGGCACAAAGCACTAGGAGGGCTCCGAGGAAAGAATGACAGAGGAAGTAACTTCTGAGCAGAGAATACAGGAGCAGGGGAGGTGGAGAGTGAAAGGGACATCATATTCCGATGTGTCTGGACCATGGGGTGGGAGTGGAGGCGGGGCGTGATTGAGACCAGACTGTAAAAGGTTTGGAGACAAGCACACTAAAGAGCCTTACCTTTATCCTACAGGCCAGAGATTTTCAAACTGTCCCCTGCGGAGCCAGGCCACTCGATGCATTCCAGCCTCCACTGCTTTACATATCGGGCTCCTGATTAGTCCCTCTTTTGAAGGCTTCAATTCCACCACCAGACTTTGAAAACCATCTCTGTTGGTAGTGGAAACTGTTGGTAGGTTAAAACGTGGTTTTAACCACCACGTGCAAGTAGTATCAATCACTCCCTTTGATTGAGGGCAGGCAAGGTCTGGGGGGGGGGGTAGGGGGGCGTGAGAACGTGCAGGTTTTCGGGCTCAGCTTTGACAGCAGTGGGGCGTAGGAACCGAGCTTGGGCTTTGAGTAGAGCTCGCACTTTATCAAGGCTCAGCAAAGGACAGCGGTGGAGCAGACCTGCCTTCCACGCACATAACACACAAGTCCCGCTGCCTCGGGGTGCACCTGCGGTTAGCCCCTGTTGCACTCCCCGCTTCCCAAGAGATGAAGCAACTCGCTAAAGACACACCCTCACTTGCTGGCGAAAGTGGGGTTAGCTCTCCCAGCTCTGCCGTTTTTAATGCATTGTTTCAAGTCCTAAGCCACCAGATAAAAATAGTGCAACGGCTGGAGTGAGTGAGGCAAGGGCAAAGAACGAGGGGGGGAGGGGCGGGAGCGAGGCGGGTAAGCAAGGGAGTGCGGGGGGACTGGGCCGGTTCCATTAGGACCAAACTCGCTTCCTTATCTGCAAAACCGGAGAAACTCGTGCTCTCTGAGCCACCTGCTCATTCGGTGACACTTCTTTGCTTTCAAAAAGTGTATCAGATACACGAATGTGCCAGATTCCCATTTTTCTGTCAATTTCTAGGAAGATACACCTAAGGGAAGGAAAGGAGGAGTTTTCCCTTCCTGTATCACACCCATAACTCAAAGTGCTGACCTTCAAGAGTCCGCGCGGTCCGAGGGTGGCGCGGAGCGGACTGACTGCCTAGTGGCTACGTGACTGCGCGCTCGCCGCGCCCCTCGACGCCCGGGACGCGTGCCGCGGGCTGGCTCCGCCCCGGCGACCCGGGCGAGAAGGGGCGGATCCCCTCGCCCTCCCCCTCCTCCCCCGCCCCCCCTCCCCGCCTCCTGCGCAACTCCTGGCGTCCAAGTCGGGGGAGCGTGCCATGCAGACGCACTTCCAGACGCACGCACCTCCCCCTCCTTCCTGGATCCAAGACGCCCAAGGTCGGCAGCCCTGAGTCTTGGCTTCCTGGTTCATAGACTCACGACTTGGTGAGGCTCCCTGAGGGCCCTTTCAGGGAAGGTCTGAGGCTGTGGTTTCATGAATGATGAAGGTCTGAGGCTGTGGTTTCATGAATGATGCTTTTCCACTCTGCAAACATTAATGAGACCATATCTGTGAAGTGCCGTGAGTTCCTTGGGATAAAAATGCTGATTAATTTGTCATTCATTGCTTATAAAATCCACTAAAAATGGCATTTTAAAATCAACATTTACTTAGATATAACAACCTTCCTGTACAGCTTGCCAAATACTTTAAACATCAGGCTGGGCTCTGAATCATTACTTCATTTTTACGGATGAGGTGAAACATTGTTTCTTATAATCGTAATCATCATGGTATCATTATTACTGAAAGTGGTCCATTCTGAGTGAAAAACATAAATTGCTAAATACATGGATCTCTGAGAAACTCTCCTGGAGCCACTTTCAAAGAACGCTCCCCATCTGACCTTAAACAAAAGGAAAGGGCAAAGCGATGTTATCTTTTAAGTCAGGAAAATAAACAGAGTTTTCTATTTTCTTCCCTCTTTTGTAAGCACTGACATTTGAGAGGTTTCTCACCAGCACGTGAGCCTAAACAAGGCTGGGGCCATCTGGGGGGGCACCCTACTGTATAAGTTGTGAGGCAATGGAAAGGGGGGCTGCGGTTTTTCGGGAAATATCTTCCTGATCTTTTATTGGTTGCGTGGCGTCGTCTCCCTGACCCCTGAAAGTGAGGCAGGGTAGAAAGGAATGAGATTTGTCGGTATCTACTTGCTCCCTTAGTGAGGCTTGGGTGATGAATGTCCAAGGAACCCCAAGGGTAGAGGTCAAGCTGCCTAACTGGTCTGGTGTGGGCGTGGTGAGGGTGATAAAGGAATCCCATCTGCAGAGCCCCTTGGATGCAGTTTAACCTGTACTGCAGGCCTAGGAGACAGACTGCCATGATTCTCTCTGTGGCATAAAGCCCAGGAAAGTTCCCTCAAGTAAAACAGCTGGGAAGTCACACAACCAGCTTTCAAATCCAGCTATCTGAACTCCAGCTTCAGAACTGTCTCCTTGTACTCCAAAGACACAGACATCATGAATGTTCTCATGCATCATAAAGTGTTGGTCCTGGGATGGCAGAGACTACGGGGGAGTGAGATGTGGGTCTCTCCAATCTACCATGATCTGGCTTCAAAGCAGTGGGATTCATGGAAAATAAGGCTACACAGCAGGAGTTGGCAGACTATGGTCCATGGGCCAAATCCAGCCCGTCACTGGTTTTTGTGTGGCCAGCAAGTTAAAACTGGATTTTACATTTTTTAATAGTTTAGCGGGGAAATAAAAGAATAATATTTTGTGGCATATAAAAAATTATGTGAAATTCAAGTTTCCATGTTCACAAAGGAACTTTTATTGGAATGCAGCCATGCTCATTGCTTGCATACTGTCTATGGCTGCTTTCGCATTAGAAATGCAGAGTTGAATGGAATCAATGTTCTGTAAATCAGCAATACTGAACCATTGCCCCTAAGGGAAATACAGGGTTAATTTCCTGCAAGTCTCTGGTCACAACATTTTTGTTAACAGATCAATACATAACCTTATTTTATGTATTTCTGTTTAAAGAAACTTTATTTCAATATATATTGTTCATTCATTAAGGCTGAACTCATGACCAACTGGGGTGTAACTCATGCTTGGACAGAACTTACGTAACTCATGAATTTTCCCCTTTTAAAGCACATCACAGCGTTCTTACACATAGGAACACTAGACAGCACTTCAGAGCACTACACTTGGGGGCCGTTTTAAACAGCAAAATCACCCACAAAACGCAATAAACGTGACACTAAATAGATCCCAAAAAGGATGTTTGTGTACAGTGTGAGAGCTGAAATACGGAGGCAGAAGTTTGCCTTGTTCACCCTCAGTGCTGGGAACATGGGTGTCCGGTGACGCATTTTTTGCTGCTCTGCCCACACGTGACTGCCAAAGCACCAAAGGTATTGATTTGGGGGTTACAGGTAAATGTTAGAGAGTAGGGGGCTTCCCTGGTGGCGCAGTGGTTGAAAGTCCGCCTGCCGATGCAGGGGACACGGGTTCGTGCCCCGGTCCGGGAGGATCCCACATGCTGCGGAGCTACTGGGCCCATGAGCCATGGCCGCTGAGCCTGTGCGTCTGGAGCCTGTGCTCCGCAACGGGAGAGGCCACAACAGTGAGAGGCCCGCGTACCGCAAAAAAAAAAAAAAAAAAAAATGTTAGTGAGTAGGCACATTCACAAATACGGAACCCAAGAATAATAAAAATCAACTCTACTCGCAACAAAGACCACATGGCCTGCAAAAGCTAAAGTATTCACTGCGTGGTCCTTTACGAAAACAGTCTGCCATCTCCTGCTCACCAGTATTCTCAGGCTTTGCCTGAAGAGAGTGAAACAGGCAGAAAGGAACTGACTCCTCCATAACGGTGTCCAAACTAGCGGGAGCTCAGAAAGAAAAGCAAAACAAAACCAGTCACGAGGTCAGGAAACTGGGGGCTCACGTAGTTGAATGTGGGGAGAATTTTCAAACTGTGGGGCAAAGCTTCAATGTCTTCCGTTTGCAGATCTAGTTTTCATTCAACAAACATTTATCTATACCTTTGAATTTGCAGGAGTTGGTGCTGAGAGTTGGAAGCCAATCAGTTACTAGTTTAAATAGGAACGCCCTCCCTTCGTCAGTGTCCTGAGAACTGAAGCGTAAGGGGCCGCTGGGAGGAGAGGAGACTTGAAACGTAAGGCCTGGCCATTTTATAAGTCGAATCATGGGTCTCTGAAACGGATTAAGCACTTTCTTTGCTTGTTAGGACTTTCTAATGTCCAGAAAGGGTTGGAGACAGCTCACAACCCAAGCACGTGCTACAGTAGGAGGAGGGAGACTAACAGGATAGGTGCAGAGGTCTGAGGAGTGATGCAGTACCATCAGGCAGGCAGGAGGGGCCACGGACTTATTCCATTGAGTTTCAACTTAAATTCTGAGGCTCCATCTCGAAAGACAAGGACAGGGGAGAGAAAGTCAGTTCTGAGAGCGCACTCGGTGGGAGACAGGCTTTCCGCAGCCCTTAGCAGTAAAAGCCTTTTCTGATTGAGGTCTCTTCTGGTGGACCCAGAGGATGGAGGGGCCCCAGCGGCACAACCCAAGCAGATCCAACCCAATGCCTGACTGCGTCCTGCTCTCCTCTTGGGGCTTCCCGAATGAAAATGCAGCTCTCTGTTTTCTTTGGAACCTAAGGATTAAATGTCTAAGTATTTACTTTTCTGGTGTCTGGCTGTATCCAAAGAAAGAACTCGAAGTACCAAGAAGAGTGATGGACTGAATAATTCTGAAAAAACCCTTCACAAGGAACTCTTTCTGGCCTAGCCTTTGGATAAGAGTTAGAAGGCATCCGTTCATGGGCTTAGAGAGACCCTATTTTGTGTCATTAATTGAGGGGGGATCCATAGACTTTAGAAGTATTTGAGTACTGTGGAAGGTGAAGGGATCAGAGGCCAAGCCAGGAATTTTTTTCAGGAAACAGTTCGGGGTCCGCCCTAGCCCATGAACAAGTCACAGCTTTATTTCACAGAGAGGGCTCAAGGTGATTTCATCCTGGAAGATTTTCAAAGTCCACCACCCCCGGAAAAAATTCCAGCAATGCTTCTACTGTACAGACAGAAAACCGTGTTTCTCCTAAGCCCCTTGTAGAGTCTAGTATACCTGAAGTCCCTTTATGCTTACCCTGACCCTTCATCTAGGTGACGTATTTCTTCGTCCTGTTTCTTGACATGGAGACAGATACTCAGAGAGTTTAAGAAGTAGAGTTCTAAAATTCTGATCCCACTGAATTTCCCCATTAATCAATCATGTCCTGTTTCTCCCAACTACCGGTACTTAGTGGTATCAAAAGAGTAGCCATGAATGGAAGATTAAGCCATGGGATGTAGGCTGGATAACGACAGCGTGACCTTCCCCATCTTCCACCCCACAAACACACACACTGCAGAACTGGCATCTCAGCCTGGACATAAACTGATGTGATTCTCCAGCACTGCAGTGTGGCCTTGAAAATCCTTGCCGGGGGTCAGAATGCATCCTAGCCACCGAAGCACTAATCGTCCACTTTAGCATCTGATCTTATGAAGTGGATCTCCCTTGAGGAGTATCATACCGTGAGTCATTGGACTGGATCTCTCTGCCTTGAAACCCATTCCTCCCTTCCGCCTCCCCGACCCCTACACTCCATCACGAGCCCCTGCATGTTTCCAGGCAGCTTCTTGTACCTGAGACAACCAGGTTCTAAAGATAATGCTAAAAAAAAAAAAAAAAAAAAATCAGATGAATAGATTATAAGCCCTTTCGTGTAGAGGATTAATTTGAAGGATTTGTCAAGTCCAGAGGTCTCTTCCTGGCTTGGTGGAATCCCAGACTCCCCTTGTGGACCAGGCTGGAGAATTCCAGTCTGAAATCTCATCTTTGAATCAGGATGCAGCCTCTTCCCGTGGTCCAGGCAGTTTACACTGATGCGCTTAAAGGACACAGGGAGGTAGGTGTAAGTAGCAACTGGAGTCTGACCCGAAAGCCTCCGCCCTTCAGCCTCATTTACATCCTTTTATTTTTTCCTCCCCAGATTGTTGCGACCACATTAATTCTCTTCATGGCTCCTAGTTGCTTCTTCCAGAGGTGATGCTTTAGGCAAAGATAAGAGGATATGAGGAGAGGCCCCTTATCTGGGAAGAGAAATGTAGAATAGAAAACAGAAGGTGGTAGTTAAATTACATACAATACGTTTCTTATCCATTAGGGACAGATGTCTGGCAGTTCAAAGATTTTAAAAGTAGCCTTCCCCCAAATGCTTTTGTAAGCCTAGATTTCTATTTGTGAACTGTTTGTGCTGAGTGAAATAAATAATCTGAAGACTCTGCTGCTTGTTTTTTTAAAAGGAGAGCCACTTGGGTAAGTGATAGGTAAATGACTGGAGAAGTCAGCTAAGAAGGAGTCACACCTACCAGGATGCACATAAAACAGAGCTCCGCAGAAAATGGGCAGCGTAATTTGAAGCAGAGACAGGAATGCAATTACAAACAGATCTGGTAAAGCCGGAGACAACTGAGATCTTCATCACAAAGGGGGAGAAACACACGTAGCGAGCATCTGGAGTTGAATCTTACTCTTGCCATTTGCCAGAACGGGAAGACCCAGCATTCAATGCAAATACTTTTGTCCATCTTTGCCCTAATTAAAATCTCTTCCAGGCTCCACTAGTCCTAACTCTGAGGATAAAAGCTTATTTAGATCCATTGTCTCATAGGGTGCAAACTGATAATCCGGCCATCCAGTGCTCAGCTGCAGGCATGGCCTGGAGGAAGAGATTCCTGTATCCAGCACACCCAGACTGCAAGGTGGCCTCCTCTCCTCCATCTTGCTGAGCCCAGAGCTGCCGCTGGAACTTTCGTGGTAGAAAATACCCGTTCTTCATCCTCTGTCTTCAAAGGCAAATCTCCTTGTAGAGCAGATTGTCTGTGTTCTGCTCCAGACACATTTTTGGAGCTCTGGAAATATGCCAGGCACTGTGTTCGGTGTTGGGAACAGAGGCAGGAATAAGGTAATGTTTGCCCCTAAGAGGTTGCTGTCTGATAGTAGAGCCAGACCAAAACCAAAACAAACCGAAACACAAACCCAGACAATGACAAAAGAATCTGGCAAAACAGAACCCAGAGGGAGACTTCACCCACCCTGGTGGGCTTCTTAGGGTCTCTGGAAGGATGACTTGGGGTTAGCTGGGCAGGATTTTAAATTTTCCATTCATCTCTTTCACAGAAGTGTTTGGAAATGTGAGCAGGCAGGACCCTTTGGTCACCTCAGGAGATGCCTGTGGCCCTGCCAGGTGGCTCCCAGCTCGCTAAGTAGGACAGTGAATAAGAGCAGAGCACTTGCTATGGGTTCCCAGACTTTTTGCCGCCAGGATATCATTTTATTTTTATTTTTTTAATCCTCAGAAACTTCACGTTTTGAAAACTGATGTCTTTCAATTAAAGTGCGTTAAGTATACCTAACTAGTTTTCTCATAATTTAAATAAGTTAATAATTTAAATGACATATAATTATTAGTAATTATAATTTAACTGCCAGTTGAAGCTTCTGCTTATCACAGGATAGCAAATGACACTACACAGGGGAGGATGTAATTTCTTATAAAATCAACCAAGTGTTTTAATTAGTTTGTACAGACTTACTGTGCTAAGGCATGATTTGAATTAGCCTTTTCTTGTCTTTTTTTTTTAAGATATTGAGGTAAGAACTGGTTCTTTTCTCTGGGAAACACTAACTTGGTGAATCAGGGACTGGGTCTGAGTATCAGAGAGTCTGGGCAGGGCAATTTCAGACTTTTTTTTTTTTTTTTCGGTACGTGGGCCTCTCACTGTTGTGGCCTCTCCTGTTGCGGAGCACAGGCTCCGGATGCACAGGCTCAGTGGCCATGGCTCACGGGCCCAGCCGCTCCATGGCATGTGGGATCCTCCCGGACCGGGGCACGAACCCGTGTCCCCTGCATCGGCAGGCGGACTCTCAACCACTGCACCACCAGGGAAGCCCCAGACGTTTTTTTAATTGATGTGCACACGTATTCCACTTAATTGAGTTTTCTGGTTGCTGCCAGTCACTCTGTTCCATTCCACTTCTCCGTGACGCCTCCAGCTCCTTATGGAAGTGATGCAGAAACAAAATTCATCATCTCCAATTAAGCTAGGGCATTCGGGAACCTAACACATCAAGTTATGGAGAAAAACCCTTAAGTTCCTGGTAATTATCCAGGAAACTTCTCCCCTTCCCACGGCCCTGGGATCTTTCGTACTGTGACCTCCAGGCACGGTGGCCTCTCTGTTCTTCTCCGGGTCAGGACGTTCCACGGTTTCAGCTACCGTTTACCCTTCCATCCATGCCTTACGCCAGGCTTCTCTCAGGAACTCTTGTCCTATATCTTGTCCACCACCCACAGGACAGCTCCGCTGAGATGCCCTCAGAAGCCTCAGTGCTCTCACAGTTGAACTCACCGCACATTCCACCCTCATCTCCAATGTGTTTCTGCTCCTGATCTGCGTATCTCAGAGGCAGCTGCAACCCCTCCATCCAGGCTCTGGAGCTGTGATTTGGTGTGCAATCCTCACCCCCAATAGCTCATTCCAAAATGACTGTCACCAAGTCCTGTTGATTCCACCTCCTAATTAACTGTGTTCCCAGTACCTAATCCCCTCTGTCCCCATGGCGCTCTCTGGGTCCTGGTACTGGTGATCTTGAGAGGGAGGATTTCTGAAAGGGACTCAGTACTGCCTTCCTGGCCTCCAGCCTTCTAACCGAATCCACCCTCCACACCACCTGCAGACTTTTCCTTTAAAAAGTCAGATCTGGACTTCCCTGGTGGCGCAGTGGTTGAGAGTCCACCTGCCGATGCAGGGGACACGGGTTCGTGCCCCGGTCCGGGAGGATCCCACATGCCGCAGAGCGGCTGGGCCCGTGAGCCATGGCCGCTGAGCCTGTGCGTCCGGAGCCTGTGCTCCGCAACGGGAGAGGCCGCACCGTGAGAGGCCCGCGTACTGCAAAAAAAAAAAAAAAAAAAAAAAAAAGTCGGATCTGATTCTATCGCTCCCTTCCTTAAAAGCTCTGCAAGCTTCCCATTGCCTGTAGGGTAACGTTCAGATTTTCTAGAAGGGTATGCAAGACGCTTCTCCATCTCACAGGTCCCGCTTCTCCTGCCACACCTTCCCTAACAGAACACCTCCTCCCTCCTCCCTCCCTGCTTCCTCACCAAGCCAGGCTCCTCCAGGCTGCCCAGCGTTGCCCCTGCCTGGAATGTATTTCTGCCCTCTCCCCCTCTTTCATCCTTCAACACCCAGCTCAGATGTCATCTCTTTCTCTGGGTGTTGGGGTGGAGTCTGCACTCCAGCACATTTTATTGAAATGATTTCTCTGTCTCCTTGAAAAGCCTAGAAGCACCTCCAAGTCAAGAGGGATGACTTATACTTCCGTGGCTTTCCTCTGTTGGTACCTAGTAGGTATTCAACAAATGTTGGTTGAATGAATAACCAAGTAAAAATGGAGGGCTAATGCTGCTGAATTCTAGAGACCCCCATAAGGAAACAAAGCTGTCAGGTCTTCACCACTCTGCTCATGGTGTCTGGCCACCCAGGCTTGGATGGTATTAATCTTAATTAATATTAATCTGATGCATATGGATAGTTTATTTTAGGCACAGGTTTAAACTAGGAAAGAATAAGAAACAGTCATCTAGAAGGAATGATACTTAGTACTTACTATGCATTGCGCGTGGTTGTAATTTCTTTACTATTATTATGTCTATTTTACAGATATGAAAACTGAGGTTAAGTAACAATTTCCCTGAGATCACACCCTTAGTGTCCATGGTGGTTTTACTCTGAGAATCTGTCCAGAGTCTGTGCTCCCACCTGCTACATAAAATGACCTCTAGTATAATGTTAAAAATAACAACAGCTAACAGACTCTGAGTGCTTACCACATGCTGGGCTCTGTTCTAAATGCTTGATGTGATTTATCTGATGGGAACGCAGACAGTTTAACCAAGTCATGCTCTGTTTTCCTTATCTGTAAAATGGGATGATGCCTCCAAACTTTTGGGTTTGCAGCGAGGATTAAGTAAGAGAATACATGGAAACACCAGAATTGTGCAGACCTACCTGCTTAAATGCACAATTATTCATGCAACCCAATGGCTACTCACAGCTTTAGGGAATAACGACGGAGAAAGTGGAAATGACACTCCTGGCTGACAGCGAAGTGGGTCCCAGGCCTAGAAGAGTCAGAAGTGTGAATGAAAGTCACACCAGAGCACCTGATGGAGGTAAACTCAGAGAGAAATGGCTATCACTGCAGCATGCATGTGCTGTTTTATTGGAGAGAAAAACTTAAGCTCCTCCAGGTGACCGCTGTCACCCTAATGTGACTTCTAGCCCATTTGTTGCTGCAGTTTGAAACCTCAGGGCAGTCATAGCCTCTCTAACCCTGCTTCCACTTCTGGAAAATCAGATGGTGGGATTTAGTTATGTTGAAAGTTTCATCCAGTTCAACATTCTCTGATCACACAGCCCAAGGCTCTGGTTGACCAAAATCCTTTATCAGCCTATCCTTCCTTGCTGTCCCAGAGCAAAGCATCCTCCTTTGTTCCTTAAAGTCACCCTCTGTCCTGTGAACACATTCTTTCCCCATCACAGAGGGACTATGAGGCTCTCTGTATTCCCTCTATCTCCACTGGCAAGTTTCCTTTGTCTTCAAACCTGTGCACATGTGTCCCTGAACTTAACAAAACTATGCCCAGATCTGCTTTCTCCGACTACCCGGCTATGGCTTTACCTGTCTAGCTTAGTGAAAGACCATTAATTCTCTCCCCAGTGCCTTACCATGTCTTGTAACCTTCCCTCTGTGACAACTTCATATAGCTGTCCTTGCCCAAAGAGGGCAACGGATAAAGAATTCCTTCGCCTATCTAGCAGAGATAGATTGAATACCTGTAAATTAATAGAAGCAAGAGAAATACAAAGTGACCTCTCTGCTTTGCATTAAATTAAAGGAAGCCTAAGAAACTACAGTGGTTTTTTTGTTTTCTTTTGGTGTGGTTTGGTTTTTTTTTTTTTTTTGAGGGATTTGGGGTGGGAAGGGGAGGCACGTGGAGACATGAGAGATGGAAAGAGATGAAGGAAGAGACAGAGGGAGTCGTCCAGGCCACGTGGGAGGCCAGGGGAGGGTCCGGGAGTAAAGCTGGTTTGAAAGAACAAGAAGAAAAAAGTCATAGGAGAGAGGAAGCATTCGTGTGAAGGAACAGTGGCCAGCGTGAGGGGAATCCAAATATCAAGAGGATGAGAAAAGGAGGAGGCCAAGGAGTTAGTGTGAAAATTCAAATAAGAAATGGCATTTTATTAGGCAATATAAGAAAGAGAGTCTGGCGTCTCCAAACACAGAGGTAGGTACAGGAGGGGTGATGTAGGCTTAAGAATTTTAGCGAGTATATTTTAGCCATTGGAAACCCAGCACTGGTCCTTCTTTTGTTTGCTCCCTCCCTGTACTGTTTCTTTCTTCTTTTGTTGCTTCAATGAGGGTTTTGTTGGGAGCCAGTGTCCCTTATATTTCCTGATTTTATCTCTATTTGTACTATTCTTGGCATGGAATGGGTTTAGGATCAGAGAAAACGAGAAAGTGGGTGAAACCAAAGAAACGAAGTTATCAGTCTTGGAAATTACTTTCTTATTCTGTTGGGTCTGCTTTGTCATGAAATGGCAAAAAAAAAAAAAAAAAAAAAATCACCAAAATTTCAATCCTGAAATTTAAACGGCCGCTAGTCCTTTGATGTCAGGCTGAACTGTCTCCTGGAGTCGTTGAAAAGGGGGAGTTCGTGGAGGGTCCTGTTGGACCTCTCAGGGTCAGCCAGGTGGAGGCGTCCATGGGTGACCCTGTGGCGAAGATTAATCTGACGCAAGAGTGTTTACGGCATTAGGTTGGTTAAAGACAAACAACAGCTGTATGCGTATCCTGCCTTACCAGTCAGGTTGCTTTGCTTCTGGAAACTTATCTTCTTTCCTTTCCGGATGGTGGCAGGAAAACATATCCCATTTTCAGTATTCTGGGTCATGGGGTGAAATATCCTTTAGCTCTTTGAGATATTGCAACATTTTGCATGGTCCCAGGGGCTTCACATCTCTTCTTGCTTTAATAATCTTTACAGTCTGTGTGAACTCTTCATTTCCTGCTTTCCTGGAATGATATTAATGATCTATTCATATATTTACATTTTAAAATACTGCAACGAAATAGAGCTTGCCTTATGTTTGTTGTTGAAAAAAATACATCCTATTGGCCAGCCTTGGAAGTCAAGAAAACTAGTTTCTCTGGGGCATGACATTAAATCCCCCTTTTCCTTGATTAATTATCTGAGTATCAGGGCTAGGAACCATCACTCAGCTACAGACTGGTGATTGGGAGGAGTCTATGGCCTTTGGACGGTCTCAGCTTAAAAGACTTCATAAGCTATTTTTCATTAAGAAAACTCTCAAATCATGTGCCAATAAAAGTTAGTTCACACTTATTTCTAAGACGCCTCTAGACTTGATTAGCAGTTTTAAATAATATGTATCTATATTGAAAATTTTAAAAAACACATTACTTTTTTTTTTTTTTTTTTTTTTTTGAGGTAAACGGGCTTCTCACTGTTGTGGCCTCTCCCGTTGAGGAGCACAGGCTCCGGACGCGCAGGCTCAGCGGCCATGGCTCACGGGCCCAGCCGCTCCGCGGCATGTGGGATCTTCCCAGACCAGGGCATGAACCCGTGTCCCCTGCATCGGCAGGTGGACTCTCAACCACTGCGCCACCAGGGAAGCCCAAAAAACACATTACTTCTTAGTAAGCTCTACTGTTTAATACCACAAATATTTGACAACTTTGAAAAAGACTGGAAGGTGTTAAGAAGTATAGTGAAGAGTCCTTGGAAGCAAAAAGCTAGGACCCCGTGTGGAATATGTATCTTTACCTTAGAGCTGTTACCACTGACTTTTAAGTTCAGACACCTCACCAAGAACTCTTATCAGTGAAGGATACCTTGGGCTCTGACAGCTGCTGCCGGGTAGCTGGTCTCACCAGCCTGCAAGAAGGCCTGGACACCAGCGACAAGGAAACCGAGGGGACAGGAGCCGACCACGAAGGGACCACTGTGGTTGCTGGGACCGCAGCATCTGTGAGGATGCCGTGGCTTGCAGCAAGCCGAGGAGAATATTTTGAATTACAGAACGTTCTTTCAGATCAGCTATAGCATTATCTGTGGTTTGGTGATGTACAAATACTCTAGCAGCAAAGAAAAGAGATCATCCAACTCAAGCTTGAGAAGTGCGGGAGCTGGCCACAGGCTGGGGGAGACACAGTTTCAGTCTTGTGGCTGGTGGAATGTTGGGTGGGTATTATCTGACCCGAAATATGGATTTTTACAACTATTTACTATATTTCTTTTTCCTTCCTTCCTCCCTCCCCCTCTTTCTTTCCTTCCTTCCTTCCTCTTTCTTTTCTTCCTTCCTTCCTTTCTTTCCTTTCTTTTTCTTTCTTTCTTTTCTTCCTTTCCTTTCCCTTTCTCTCCCTCTTTTCCTCCCTCCCTCCTTTCTTTCTTTCCTCTTCCTTCCTTCCTTCCTTGGAGGATTATTATAGGTGGAAGAGAGAGAGAAGAATTGGATTGCTTGGAATTATCCTCAGATCTTTGGAACAAAATTTATACTGTCCAGTCCAGTAGCCACTAGCTACCTAGAACTGTTTAAATCTAACTTAATAAAAATTAAATAGAATGAAACATCCAGATCCTTAGTCTCATTTGCCACATTTCAACAAGAGCCGCATGCACTAGAGCAGGGTGTTCTGCCATGCAGTGCTGTTCTCGAATTTCTTGAGTCCCTTTGCAAATACTACATAACTACTTTATTTCTTTAAGCGTTCCTGCCTCTTTAAAGTTTTTCATTTATAAAACGAGGCTAATAAGTTCTCCTTCAAAGGAATGCTATGGGATTTAAATGTAATATTAATTGAATAAGGCGTATATTTCAGTACCTAGCACATTATTAGGCTTAATAAATGGTAGCTCAACAGCAAGTCCTCTCAGATGTGAGCCAAACACGTTTGTATTTGTCAAGTACCTGTAACCTACAGAGCTTTTAACAACATTTTCCTTAGGAATCAGACTATTTTTATGGGAACAAGTCACTATTTTTGTGGGAACAACATCACCAAATCATGGCTGATGATGAGTCATGAAAAGAGTAAGGCTTTTGCTTTCCACAGTGCTTTGTATCTTGATAGGAAAAGAGAAAGAAATGAAAATCCCCTATGAGGAACATTTCTTGCCCTCATTTTTTTTTTTTTAAGTCTAATGAGATGAAAAATCTCTGCAAAGAGGTGTTTATACTACAGTTGTCAACACAGCCTTGGGTCCAGACAGGCAAACCGGCTGCTCTAATGGGAACTGTGTATACACAGAGATGGTAATTACTTTGGGCTACAGCTGCCAACATGATTTAGCAAACTCCCAGCCTGAAAAAAACTGATCATTCCCTGCAGAATGGGCCCAATTTCACTGCAACTGCACAGACCTACCTGAGCTTTCCCTGCCACAGGCTCTTTGAGGTTTTTTGTAATTTGCATTCCTTAGGCAAATGGAATTTAAATTCCGTAGGCAAATTTCATCCTGATGGAACACCAAGATGACATGCATGCCATGATCTCATGGTTTAGGATTTCTGCTTTATAATCATTTATGTATGCTTCAACAGGCAGGTGGGGAAAAGCATTTGGGCTAAATTCCACTTTGCTTTCATGAAGGCTCCTTTACCTTTCAATAGTTCTTGGTTTTCAAAGCACCTCCACAAATATGTCAGTTGCACGTCATGATATTCTTGTGTGGTGGGCAGCACGACGAATTGCAGAAAGTCACAGGACCGGCCTTCTGGTCCTGGGCTGCAGATTAAGAAGACTGTAAGTAGTTATGCCCCTTGTATCCATGAAGCAATGCAAGCTCAGAGGGGTTGGGTGGGTTGCAATCTGACCACACGTCAGATCTTTCTGCGCTTGCAGGTGGGGAGGAGCAGGTCCTATGCCTCACAGGGAGGCATCCCTGGAGTCTCAGTACACTGCAAATCACGTATTCAATTTGCAAACAGAACTACAAATTCTTTCAACCTGAAACAACACTTTGGCCTCACCTTTATCTTGACCTCCTTAATTTCTCCTTAAGCATCTCAGTAATCGGGTGACAGAATAATTTCTTGGCAACCTTGACTAATGTGGTTGTTTTGCTAGGGATCTTCCTTTTCCTTGCATTCTTCCCAATTCTGATGCTGATGCAAAATGAGTGAATCGGCCCTTACTGTGAGTTTGCCTCCGGATTAGAGAAAGATCGGCAGATGGGAGACGGTCTGGGGTAGAGGTACTGAGCTGGAATTTCAGCTGCTCTTTCTGGCTCTGGGCACCTTAATTCGTCACTAAGTCATAGCCATAGTCCTTAGAAGGATAATACCTATGCTTTGTGGGGTGCGTGTGAAAAGTGGACAAAGTTGGCATAAAGACCCATGAGCGTAACGATAACATCCCACACACCTCTCTACTGCCTTTGTTTTCCCCTGGACACACACACACCCCTAACCAGAGGTGTTGGAAAAGCACCGATATGGATTACCTTCCCTAGTTTTTCCTCAGTTTTTACTTTCCCAAAATCTCAGCTGTTCCCCTTAGCCCTGGGAGGGGGGAAAAAAAAAACCCTCTTAAGAATCCATTTAATTTTGTTAGACTCTTTCAAGTTATGCCGTCTGTAAATTGGTAGGCAGGATGCTATAGGGCGTTATCATTTCTATCTTAGTATCTCTGAGAGCAGATTTTCAGGACCTTGGAATCTTCAGGTCTGAGCACTGTGTGAGCTAAATATAAATAGGTGTTGGAATAACTGACTAAATGAGGTAAATAGGAAAATGGGTCGTGACCAAAGCAATCTGAATCTACCTGGGTGCCCGTGAGAGCATCTCTTCCATCCTGGTAACCACATGTAGCCTATTACTAACTCATGACTCCAGAGCTGTGCAAACAACTGAATTATTAGGTATTTCAGACATTTTGATTTTCCATTTTATGTGGCTCTGAGGAAGCCAGGACTGGAGGCAGAAGTAAATAAAAAGGCTTTGGTCTGTGTGTGTCTTTTAAAAAATTATATTGAGATTGGTTTTTCTCCTTTACTACGCCCAGAGTGAGTATTTGTCAAAATCAAATCTAAGATGCATATCACATTGTATCGGAGGAATGAGACTGGTTGAAATTCCAGCACAAAGAACTCTCTAATTTAGAATCCAGAGCATCTCTGTAGAATATCTATGTCATCTTCGCCAGTTTTTGAACTTTAAGATTTCACTAGGTTTAACAAGTTCCAGTCTCTACCATCTCAAAATGGGCATTGATGAACCAAAGTGAGGACTTAAGACAGACAGCATCCTAGCTTCTCTTCCTTTTCAAATAACAGACGCTGATTCAATCAATTCCATTTGGCAAATAATAAATTTATTAGGTGCCTACAAGTACAAAACACTGAAAGCTGCTGTAGGGGATTATAAAGACGTGTAGAAGAGCCCTGCTCTCAGAGAGCTTACAACCTAGGCAATTAGTCACAATTAGTAAGTTGTGGCAATATCACTTTAGGTGGCTTAAAGCAGAGTTCTTGAAAATGTTCACATCCTTCACATTCTCCTCTGGTCAAATATGTAAGGAATCCTTTCAACAGGAAAGCCAAACAGTGGGAAAGAGACCTTTTGTGGAATGAATCGGTGACCTTGGCTTTGCTCATGAGCATCTTTCGGTTGCTGTTGCTTATTCTTGTAACTTTCTCAGTATCGTTTCCTCGAGACCTTTGTTTGGAGAGCATCTCTGTGCTTCCTGAACCTTCACCAGGGTTTCCTGTTTGTTAGTGAGTGGCTCAGTTGCAGTTTGGCCTTGGAATGATTTGCAGTCCGATTTTTCCTGTAGCAAATCTGTATTTTCATTTTAGTTGATGCTAGGATGGTATGCCTTGCCGTCTGTGGCTTTACGGGTGGGAGTGAGATGTGATACAGTGGAAAGCAGGCCAGACGTTTCCCTTACTTTAAACATTTAATAGTGCACTTATTGATTATATTCTGTACAGATATAGAGCAAGTTATAAACCTCTTATTTACTTTTTTTTCACTTAGACTGTATTCATGTAAAGTGTATTTACATTAGCAAAAAACAAACGAAAAAAAAAACAAACCAAAAAAGCCTTGAGGTACAAAATCCAAAAGAATATCTGAGGTATAAATACAAGTATATTTTAAATAATAATCTTTATCATGCTTTATCTGTGTTGGAAAGCACAGTGGACAGGTAGGCGTACATGTTTCTTAATAGAATGGTATATACAACATATACTCTTACAAATCTCAAAGCCATTAAAGTTGAATATACAAGTATATCTTCATGAGGCACGCTAATATCCAAAATACTCAAATTAAACTCTGATCTGTCCCCTGCCCCCTAATTCTTCAAAGAACCTTTGAAATAACACTGACAATGGTAACTAAATTATAACAAAATAAAAGTCCTTCTTACAACTCTCATTCATACATTATTCACTTTTGATCCACATAAAATAAATTCACTAATACTGTCTTTTGAGCCAACCTTTACCGTTACAGTAAAACCTGTATAAAGACCACCCTTCCAAAGCCCTGCACTAGTGTGTTTTTGATTGTTTGTTTGTTTTTTACTGTGATTACTACTTTCCATTACTACTAAAATATATTTCCAGGGGCTTCATAAAGGAGAAGAAAAAGAAATGTAGGAAAAACAAAATTTAAAAAAACCCCTATTTGCTGAGAAGGACAAATCCAATTAACATATGCAGCTTTCAAAAATGCTGTTAATAACCATAACAACAAGCAACTTTTGTGGTTGGGTTAAATTTACAAGGGTTTCCTTGGGACACAGTTTTCTGTGTTCCCATACATAGTGCCTTAAAGAGTTTCTCCTAACATGGAAATGCAAAGAATTTGCGGACACGTAAAAGGTGTTGATATTTGATTCAGGAGTAGATGTTAAGAGTGCTCAGTTTTCACATCTCAACTTAAAAACCAAAAAACAGAACTGTGCTTTGGAGCTAGCAAGGGGGAATTTCCATCCCTGAATTCACCTGTACTGGATAAAAACAACTTTGCTATCTGCAATCAGGTCTAGAGACAAACTGTGTTTAAAATGGGCTATCCAAGTAAATTTATTACAATCACTTTTAAGGTAAAGAAGAGGTTGGTGGAGACGGAAAGTGTTTACTAACTCAGGAAAAAAAAAAAAAACCAGACAAGGGTGGGTTGTCTGACACCCCAAAATAAATGGGTTCACTTTCTGGATAATTCCATGGGTATTAACCTGATGCATCACGATCCTTCTTGGAGGTGTCTCAGTGTGCCAGACACTGTAGCCCAACTTACACATCTATGCCATTCGACCAGCAACAAACACACATACACACACCCCTCTGTGCAAACCTTTCTTTGCTCTTCTCAGCGAGAAAATATGTCAAAGAGGACCAACTATTCCAGTGGATACACCAGTCCCTCCACACACTGCAAAGAAAATGACATAGGTACACGTACACAGACACCGACATCGCAAGAGAATGACGTCTCTTCATTATCTTCCCTAATGTATTTATAGTTTTGCTTCTCAGAAGCAATTCGAATAGGAATACTTTTTTTTTTTTTGCACAGTCATATATTCCAGTCAAGGTCCATAATACAGACCTTAAACGAATAGAAAGCAGCTTTAAAAATGTATCAAATCACTATAGTCAATTCCCACACTCCATCTTGTAGTTTTGTTTCAGGATCAGACACTGAACCCAATCTTCCAAGGACTGGCAAGGGTTCTAGAAACAAAGGCCCAGATAATGGACATGCTTCGGGAATCACCTAGATTTGGTGTCTTTGGTTTCAGTGCTCTGATTACTGAAGGAGTCTCGGATCTTGACAACTTCAGCTGCACACAAATGTCCAAAAGATTTCGTGTACCACTCTGGCATGTGGCCCCTACGACAGACAGGAAAGGAAACGCAAATAAATTATTCGAGTTGGAAAATCCTGAATCAGCTGAAGGGAGTTCTGAATATACTTCTATTTCTTGATCAGCAAAATGTGCGAGCAAAGATCCCTCTTATTATTCCAAAGTAATCTGCTGGCATCTCCATTACACTTTTGGAACCAGAAGTTTCTCAAGGAACAACATATTGAGTGCAGATACTGAGTGAAACTGTTCAGGAAAGAAAGCTCTGGCATGTAGAACAAAAACAGACCATACAGATACTTGCAGTACGGAGCTGTAAAGACTTCAAATGAGGACTTAGTTAACAGGAGAGCCACTTTGGAAAGTTTTTAGAGGTTTGTTTTTTTCTTGTTGGTATTGCTGCATTTCGTTCATTTTCTGATAAGAATTCGCACTGATCTATGGCACAAAGTATAGGTCTAATTAATTACTAAAAGGGCATGTCACATTATTCAAACCTCTTTGAATATACAATGAGAAACATCTGATTGCTAATTCGAACTCTCATTTCCTGTGGCTTTAAGTTCATGGCAGAACCACCACATCCACATTGCTTTAGTACCATATTCTCTAAGGGGTGGAAATTAGTAAGTGGTACCCAGAGGACCAAGAAACATGAAGGAGTTACTTTATAAGCACCGCCCTTCACAGAGCATCCAAGATGCAGGGATGTATTCACTCAAGATGTCAAAAAAAAAAAAAAAAAAAATCAGCACTAGAACATACCTTAAGTCAGCTCTGCACATGTAGGTGAGCTTGGATTTCCCTGACCCGCAGGGTTCGATTAGATACCTGGCCAGGAGCACATTGACCCTCACTCCCACCACAGGGGCCCGGTCGTGGTCCACGGAGGTGAGTAAAAGGGCACAAGCTCCCTTGGGTAAATTAGTCCTCCATGTTCTGTAGGGACAAAACGAGAGGGGAAAAAAATGGAGTTTCCTGGAAGCCGAGTTTAAAACGGGGCCTCACTCTTAGAGAAGGCAGCTGAAGGGCAGGATGGGGGCCACGCCATGCATCCATCCTTGTGCAAGGACTCCTGAACGACTAACTTCAACAGAGCCCCTTCTGCAGCGGTATTTAAGCTCACACAGGCAGTTCTTGGAAAGAGGACCAATCTGAAGTGGGTCTGAAAACCCTTTTTCTATTTCACAAATGTATTAGAACATGGACATCCAAATGTTAGTCCGTTGGAGAAGTTCTGGACTAATGATGTGACATTTCCTCAAAGATTTTTGGAATTCTTCTTTCAATGATATCTTCAGAGAATTTATGAATCACACATGAATCAGCCTTAACCACAGCTCACTTGGGACCCAAATGTTACTTCCTGGCTTCTGCTGTTTCTAACGAGAAAATCTATCCTAAAGGGGGCAAAAATCAGCTACCACTGAACACGTTCAATGGAATGTGCCTCTCTTTCTGAGCTCGGTTCCAAAAGAGCTCAAACCATTTTCAGGGACGGACACTCTGTTGGAATAAACGAGGATATAGTTTTCATAGTTGGAAGGGTTCAACGCTTTTCTGGAAGCAAACGTTCTATTTTAAATAATGTTGGCATCTTATAACATTCAGTGCCACAGAGGCTCACCCTTGCCGCAGTAATCAGCCCGGAAGCTCTCACCTCAGAACAACGTAGTCCCGAGCGGGGTGGGGCGCCATACTGTTTTGCACATACTGGTAAATCTCAGTTCGGCTGTCCAGGATCTCAATCACTTTTGAATCCAACAAGTCCACGTCCCAGAGGTGCTGCTCTTTAAGTAGGCGCTTTAAGATTTCCTCAGGCGATGCAGGGACTTCAATGGTTGCCCTCCAAAGCCTTAGAGGTGGTCCTTCACTCACCTGAAAAGACGATGTACTCGTCAGTGCTGAGACCATTCCCACACACCTAGTCTCTGAAGGCAAACTACTAGCTGGGTACGTCGTCCTAATGTTTATTTCTGGCTTTAATAGGCTGCTGACCGCAAGTACATTCACGATCAGGCTAGAAAGCAAATAGTACTGCTGGCGTCACCTCCGGTTGTATCTGTTTTCCTGGGACCCATATTAGGGTCAATGTAATAAAACTAAGATTTATCTGCACTCCCAAGCCTGCATGGCCATCCGATTGCTCTCATTGTTTCTACTCAAGGTGGTAGAGACAAATCAACAAATACCTCCATGCACCTATCATGCAAAGCAATACAGGATGCCTCTGCCCTTAAGGGGCTTTCAGGTTAACCACCCACCCACCCAGCACTCCCTGCTCATTAAAGGGCCAAGAGAAGAGTGACGGAGAACAGGAGAGAGCCCAAGGGGATTCCAATCAAATGATGGAAATATCTAGGCTCGTCACAAAATGCCCAAAGGCCCCATACCATTAGTAAAACATTCCAGGGAATTCTAGTGTGTTTCTGTGGAACCAAAGTATTTCACTAGATATTTTGATTCCCCTGACACATGTTCAATGAGTACTGTTCCTCACTGAACTGGTTTCCACTCTTACCTGGGGAACATGGATCACCTGGCTGCCTAGCTCTATAAGGAAGGGAATGGGTGACAGATCCCCAAGGAGAACTGTGTTGGCAAAAGGGTATCTCGTCTCTGATGAACCCAAGTCCTGACCACTAGAATTCAAATGGCTGACAACGGGGAGATGACATACCTTCTTATAGGATAGCTCAGCCTGCTCAGATGTAGAGTAGCTGACCCAGCCTTTGAATTTCTCTTTGACCTCTTTAAACAGGCTGTCCACACAGTCCTGGAGGAAGTGTTGGTAGCTGGCTGACTCATCATTACAAAGGCGTCCTAATGCTTCTAGGGTAAGTGGCTTCAGCTCTTGTTCGGTGTAGGAATTTCGACATCGGCTCATTTCCTCAGGAACCTGGGAGGGACACGAGAGACATAAAGGAGGTTTGTTGCCCATCAGAGGAAGCGGCAAGATTCTCAAGGCAGTGCAAGCAGTCCAGTCCCCCTGCTTCCAACAGATGGAGGAGTGTCCCTGCCGACCTCATGTGGTATCGTGACGACGCAAGCAGATCACCTTCATAAAGGTACCTAGAAAGCTTATTTTTGTCTGAGGTCCTCTTCTTTAGAAAGTTACAGTAGGAGAGTAAGTGATTAAAATAGGGTGTACGTTGACGAAGACAGATTTTTTTTTAATTGAAGTACAGTTAGTTGATTTACAATAGTTTCAAGTGTACAACATAGTGATCCAAAAACTTTACAGATTATGCTCCATTTAAAGTTATTGTAAAATATGGGCTATATTCCCTGTGCTGTACAATATATCCTGTCGCTTGTTTATTTTATATACAGTAGTCTGTACCTCTTACTCCCCTTGCCCCCCACACCCCTCTTACCTTTCAAGCCACTAGTTTGTTCTCTATTCCTGTGAGTCTGTTTCTGTTTTGTTATATTCATTCTTTGTCTTATTTTTTTAGATTCCACATGAATGCAATAACATACAATACTTGTTTTCCCCTGCCCGACTTATTTCACTAAGCATAATACCCTCCAGGTCCATCCCTATTGTTGCAAATTCAAAATTTCATTCTTTTATTTTTTTAAAATTAAATTAAATTATTTATTTATTTATTTTTGCGATATGCGGGCACTGTTGTGGCCTCTCCCGTTGCGGAGCACAGGCTCCGGACGCGCAGGCTCAGTGGCCATGGCTCATGGGCCCAGCCGCTCCACGGCATGTGGGATCTTCCCAGACCGCGGCATGAACCCATGTCCCCTGCATCGGCAGGCGGACTCTCAACCACTGCGCCACCAGGGGAGCCCCTCATTCTTTTATTTTAATGGCTGAGTAGTATTTCATTTTATACACACACACCCCCTCCCCACCACATCTTCTTTATCCATTAATCTGTTGATGGATACTTAGGTTGCTTCCACTGGCTACTGTAAATAATGCTATGACCACTGGGGTGCATGTATCTTTTTGAATTAGTGCTTTTGTATTCTTTGGATATACTCAGGAATGGAATTGCTGGATCCTAAGGTAGTTCTATCTTTAATTTTTTAAGGAATGGTCATACTGTTTTCCATAGCGGCTGCATCTCAGATACAGAATTTATTTCAGATAATTGGTTACTTCTGCTTTCTAAGTAAAGGGGTATGGAGGTAGGCAAGTTCATTAACATATTAGCTCTAATGAGCTTATACATTATAAAATATATAAATAAGACATTCTCAGACTACATATATAACCTTCAGCTGTGGAAAAGACCTTTTGGTTAAGATGTGAACAAGTTGGGACTTCCCTGGCAGTCCAGTGGTTAAGACTCCACTCTCTCAATGCAGGTGGCACAGGTTCAGTCCTTGGTTGGGGAACTAAGATTCCGCATGCCGCACACTGCGGCCAAAAAAAAGATGTGAACAAGTATGGTGCCCAAGATTTTGTCCTCATTTACATCATCCTTGACAAATAACAAAACTTCCCATCTCCTTACCTGGAAAAGCTTCTTGCACTCAGCAATCATATGGGCTAGCCCTTGAGTGGCAGCAAGATTTTCATTCAAATCTTTCTGATCTGGTTTTCCCAAGCTTTGTTTTCTTTGCATTACCCTAGAGAGAGAAATAAGGGAAGGGAAAGATTCAAATAT
The DNA here is from genome assembly GCF_039906515.1 of Pseudorca crassidens. Taxonomy (NCBI): domain Eukaryota; kingdom Metazoa; phylum Chordata; class Mammalia; order Artiodactyla; family Delphinidae; genus Pseudorca; species Pseudorca crassidens. The sequence continues at coordinate 17,137,197 of NC_090316.1, forward strand.
ATATATATATATATATATTTTTTTTTTTTTTTTTTTTGCGGTCCGCGGGCCTCTCACTGCTGTGGCCTCTCCCATTGGGGAGCACAGGCTCCAGACACGCAGGCCCAGCGGCCATGGCTCACGGGCCCAGCCGCTCCATGACATGTGGGATCCTCCTGGACCGGGGCACGAACCCATGGCCCCTGCATCGGCAGGTGGACTCTCAACCACTGCGCCACCAGGGAAGCCCCGAAGTATTTATATATTTTTAATCAATGTGTTATTCGAGGAAACCTAAAGGAGAGAAAAAGACTTTCACTGGAGGCTGTCATTAAGTGGTTAAGGAGAGCTTTACTTTGGTGCACAGAAAACATGGAAGGGACTGTCTCCGATGAAATCTAGGTTATTTAAAACCATCACGTTAAATAGGTTCCTATTTAAACAGGGCAGCTTGTAAGGTCTATACGGTGTGGGGTGGCAGGAAGGAAAGGCAGCTTTGAGGAGTATGTGGGTGGCAGGCACTTGTCAAGGGGCTAAACCGGATCATTCTTTCCAGTGTAAATAAGCAGAAGCCCCTCCTGTCAGTGAGAGAAAAGTCTATTGTTTCCTAGAGCTTTTGTCTTAATCTTATCTAATCTCTCTCTTCTGCTCACCTCTAGCTCTCTATCCCATTAAACACAGAACTAGTTAATTAAGCATTGTATGGCTTTCAGAAGCAAAGCTAACTTCACTAGCACAACCAGGCCTCACCCTACAGCTGAGAAATATTTGTCAAATTCCTTTACAGCTGAGGAAAAGGATCAGCAGGATGAATTTAGTAGAAAGGGGTTAGTGACACTTTACCATGAGGCCTTTATACGAAATATTCATATAAGTAAGATGATCCAACTGGTTCTGCCATTTTTTCCTATCAGCATAGGCAAGTTATTCAATACTTACTCAAGTGACCTGCCCTGCAGTCTTGCCTCATGTGTAAAATAGATACTAACTGGAGCTTCACCTCCTACGATTGTTATGAGGATTAAAGAAGATAATCAATGTCCAGGGTGTAGCCCCATGCTGGGGACAGAGTAAGTGCTGAGCAGAAGAGCCTTTGTTATGTTCCAGATTCCTGGACCTCCACAGTCACTTCGATCTTGTCTACATCTAAGGAGAAACTTTGCAACAATGGGCTCAGCTGACTCTTAACTTTGAGGCTCAACGTCATCCTTAGTCATTTCAGATCCAGCTCCTTTCAACTTTCCCATACAGGCCGGCAGCTTGGTTCTACGGAAGAAGCCAAGGCAGCTTGGTTTTATTTATGCAGAAGCCAAGGCAGCAGGGCTCTCGTTCCCCACCCAGTTTTTGAGGTCTGTAAACTCTCTTGTCTGTTTGCCGGCAGAAAGTATGATGACGATGTTACAGAGAGCACTGGGGGGAGGATCAGGGGACACACCTGCCACGGCAAAGCAGTGATGCACATCGCTCTCAAAACCTGGTTGAAACTAGATTGTCTAGGAAGTCACGCCCCCAGGGCCGAGAAGAAAGAATGGAAGCAGCACAAGGGAGAAACTCCTTTTTTCTGGATTCGGGTATGAACCCAACAAAAACACAGGGACAGCCCTACAAGTAAACGGAGGCTTCTTCTGTCTAAAGAACGGAGCATGCGCGTGCGTGTCTCACCATGCACGTGTGCGTCTCAACACCACGCGTGCGCGTCTCACCGTGCACGTGCGCAGCTCACTGGACCCGTACCTTGGAGAGGAATTCTCTCTCTTGAGGGTGTTGAGGTGGAAGAGGGAAGGCGCCAAGCACACGGCCAAGTTGGTGGGAGTCATCTGGTTCTCCTTCACAGCTGCTGTGACATCGCTCAGGAAGTAGAGGAGCGTCTGCAGGACCTCCCTGTTCTCGTCAGGCAGGAGCATGATGGCGGCCTTGATCGCCTGGAGGCGCTGGTCCTTGGGCACATCTGCACGACACCCGCATTTACCCCAGTGATTTTCCATGTACGCTCGCAAGGAAACGTCCCAAAGCAAATAGCGGCATCAAAGACCTCAGCCCAGCACTGAACAAGCACTTGCAAAAAGTGTACTTGAGGTTAATACGGAAGAAATTAGGGATGGCCACCAGCGTCACTACCCTTAAGTGCTTCCTGCCTGTGGAGGAGTTACAAGTTTTAAAAACCCACAACGCCAATATACTCCTGAATCCACCTCAGAGTGCAGCTCCAGATGATGCCTGCTCTTCTCTTTTACTTTACAGTTCTTTACGGTTCTTTCTTTTCTAAGTACTTTTTTGAAACTCCTAGTTTACCATTCTTAATTACTGAACATTATAGGCTATACTTTAGTTTCAACGAGAAATCCTATCAAAGACATACAAGAGGATGAGAACCGAGATTTCTTCACCTTGACTACAAAATGCTCAGCATCTCAGCGGACTCTCCCAATTTCAACTGATCTGTTCATTCTTTAAATGGGGAAAGGAAGCTGCTAATATATTCCATTTAAACAACAGATATGTTTAACTAGTAATTTCTTTAAGTTTTAGAAAGCCCTACTGAGAGGCTACTAGAAAAATACACGCTTGAGAAATAAACCCATAAAAATATATAACAATATAATGTAATGTATTATAACATTATATAATATATATGTATAATACAATTATAATGTATTATATATAAATGAATAAAATAATACACGTAGAAAATGTGGAACACAACTTTCAGGTCTCCTTTACTAGGCAAATTTTTCTTTTAAAAGGCGTGCGGTGGAAAACTGAAGTCACTCAAATGCAGCTCCATAGGACAAACTGATTAAACAGCTCCATGGTTACAATACATAACAAATACCTTGGTGGGGGAAATGTGACCTGTGTTTTCATAAAATCTGAAAGGACGAAGCAAATAATGAAATAATCCAGACCAACTCCATTTCTCATAAAATAAAGTCCCACGTGCCAGTTCTAAAGACAATTCAAGCACTGAGAGAAGCTGCTTTTAAATTACATTGCTGTAATAACACACTGAGCCAAGAAAAACACAAGGCTGTAGGAGCTATAATCCTGATCGTGATCATTAATTCAGACCACTGTTTGCTTTAAGCTTTACTTAAAAGTGAGATGGGCATGGGTATTGTTTTCCCAAGTATTTCTGGTAGAAGCTGAGATGAATAGCAGAAAAAGATTATTTATTCGTTTTACAGCAAGATAAAACACACAGACACCTGTGAAACTTTAAACACAACAGGCCCTGCTAGAGAAATGTGAAGCAACTGAAATGCCTACAGACAAGGCGGAGAGAGAGATCTCGGAATCTGCTCTTTTAAGTATCTTAGATAACACTGTTCTGGAAACGAATGAAAAAAACGAGCTCCTGGATCAGAATGTAAAAATGCATAGTTGCTTCGGTAATTAGAGAATGATGACGAGGGCAATTTATTTTTGCATTATTCAACAGGTACACAGAAACCTGTTCCACAAACAAGAAGGCAAGGAAGAAAGAAATCGATGATGTATTTCTAAGAGATCATCATGTAGGTCCAAGAGAATGACATCAAAGGAGGTACAGGTTTCAGCTGACCCCACTTTTCCCCACTGCCAACAACGTCAAGATCAAAGAACACTTACATTGGTAGATCTGCAGAAAGGTTTCCGAGAGTTTGTTCGTCATTAGTGGCTCAGGAAGATCTCGAAAATACTGCTTCAACATGTCTGCCACATCATAAGCAGACTGCCCCTCATAGTTGACACAATCTATGGTGCTTTCATTCATCTGGCGCAGAGCCTGAATCCGGGATTTGACACCTGATTTTCTGAAGAGTCCAACCTATTGTAAAAAAAAAAAAACATTAAGCGTTTCTTCACTGCAAAACTAGAAGAAGATGCATGCATCTGGACTCCCATGATTAAGCGGGACCTGCAGGCAGCGGCTCTCACCTGATCCAGACAGTGGTTGCGGAGGTAGCGCATGGCCTGCTGAATGCTCTGGGGGAGGGGCTGTCCTGTGCGCTGCACGTTGACCGTCAGAGGGACCCCGAATACATGCCGGTCCTTGTAGTCTGGAACCTTGATCCTTTTCATAAACTTGGGCACAGCCCTATTGAAAAAATATTGGGGGTTGGAGGGATGTGTTTACTTGTCTATGTTTCTGTCCATCTGTGCAGTTAAACCCTGTGGGCTCTAGATCTGTGCTAATAAGGTAGCTATTTAAATTTAAATCAAACAGAACTACAAATTCAGTTCCTCAGTTGTATCAGCCACATTTTAAGCACTCACTAGCCATTTGTGGCCAGTAGTTACCATACTGGACTGGGCAAATATAGAACATTTCTACCACCACAGAGAGTTCCATTGGACAGTGATGTTCTACATCCTCTAAGGGCTGGGGCTGTGAGGCCCAGTAACAGCTCCTCAGTTGGGGATTCTCCTTCCACTGGTAACTCTGAGAACTGGGTTTGTGTTCTTAAGGGAGGTGATGGGCTTCCTTACAAAACGGCGGCACAGGAAGGAACAGAAGGAGAAAAGAACAGTCAAGACCCTAAGTAGGAGCTTCAGGACAGAGTTGAAAAACAAGTTCCTATTTGTCCTGAAAATGGACAAGAATCATTTCTAGGTTCTCGATGAGATCCAAAGTATTTAGGGTAAAAAAAAGATCCGGATGAGAAAACAGCAGATGCATGATGTTGGCCTGACATAATGAGAACCAACTCCAGCGCTCAACAGTGGGGGCCAAGCTAATGACCCGAAGTCAAAATAAATTCTCCTGCTGATGACCCCAGAGAATATGACATCTTTAGCTTTCTAAAGGAAGCCGGAGAAGAACAATGAGGGTTTTGTGAGCCTACGCCAGGCTCCCTGGAGTCCTGACACCAGGTCCAGCCGGAGCAGTATATGCAGCAGCAGGAAACCAATGTCATGCATTTAATGCTGTGAAGCAGAAATTTCAGCTCTACAAATGACCTCTCTAAATGGGACAAGAAAGGGCAAGGCCGAACAGGAAGAGAACTTTGTGTAGAATTTCTCCTCACTCCGTGGATTCCCACAGTGCGAGGCTTTAACATTTGGTTTGGACTCACTGGAAAAACTGCCCAGAACCCAGGAGGTATTATGGACTTTCAGATTCTTGAGGGTTCGGTGGTGCTGGTGGGGGCAACCCAGAAATGAGAGCGTAAAGTATGCAGTTTTAAATAGCCAGCCGGGAAACCCTGACTCGAAGCACAGAGGAACACGGTGCGAGGCAGACTGCCTTGACTTTCGAGTGCTTACACCACAGCCATGGCGCGTTACTGTTTATAGCTCTAGGAAAGGTGAAACTGAAGCACACAGCCAAATTTGTGTTTCCATACAGTTAAGTATATGGTATCACGGCTATAAGTGTGCATAATACTCGCTTTGTCGGGGGAGAAAAGCCCAGCGGCGGAATGTGCAAGGAACACATTACGATCTCCACCGAGAATCTGAAGCATGTGGGGATAAACCAGTCAATACTTATTTCTGTCATTCAGAACAAACAACTTCTGTATTTAGCAGGGCTCCCATAATAACAGCCTTTGAACAGGAGATGCTTTGATGCCCAAGTTAACCTCACTATGAGTCCCAAGGAGGGGAGGAGCTGGAGAGAGAAGGGTTACATTGCTCCGCTGACTCTCTGGTTTGCTACCGAGCGCTACTCATGAATTGGGCCACTTCTCCATTTTTATAAAGAGCGGTAATTGTGCAACTGGATAATGAACACTTGGACCGGTGAAAAGACTTCAGGATACGCAGCTGACAGTGCAGAATGCGCTGGGATGTCAATGTACAGACATTTCTCTGCTTTGCACTCAGTAGAAAATTAAAATATGCACATAATGGGTCCTATCCATGACCCATCCAGCCCGACAGTCTGCATCTCACACCATACACACCAAGGGCCATACTTCTGAAAGTATGGACAGCTCAATAAATTTTATCTTCATATATTATTTTAGTCTATGATATCTTAGAGTGGTGAATTCCTTAAAATGATTATCCACTGCTTAAGAGTCTGTTGGAAAAAACAAAACTAAACTCTTTAGTTCAGGTAGATTCTTGTGATGCTGCAAATACTCCCATCAAAAATGATTTCTAAAAATGTGCACAAAGAGGGGTACAAAACCAGGTACTGTACATGGAGCATGTCAGAGTTGGTCTCATAACCTTCTGACCTAAACAGTTTTCTTCCCTTCCTTCCCAGTTATGATCTGATCCTGTACGTGTATTTGCCTGTGGTGGGCTATTCCCACCACTGGGAAGGAAGCGCCTGGACAATGAGATGGAAGAGTCGAGCATGCTCATCCCATCAACTGGCACTGAAAACTCAACCAGCCCTGATGGAAACTCCCTAAAGCTAGATTGGCTTAAGCAGGGTCAAAGGGAGCCTCAAGAGTGCAGAAACTGACGGCATTAGGATGATGGACTAAAGATCCAGGATGCAACTGTCACATCCTCAGTGTTGGGAGAGCACTGGTTGAGAACATTTTCAAATACAGTTCACTGGACAGTTTAAACCCTTACCAGCTAAAACCATGCTTATTAGAAGGCGTGTATTTCTCCAGCAGGGCGGTCAACTTCAGGAGGGAGTATTTCTGCAGCAGGTTCATCTGGGCCACAGATTGGCAGTTAATCTGCAGCGATACAGAGTTTAAGCTCGGCCGATGAGAGCTCTGGAAACTGTGCCATCTCAGCCTGTGCCTGAGAGAGAAGGCGGGGAATGTGAGTGAGTACGAAAGCTTTTTAATGGGTCGATGCAGAGTCAGCAGTGGGCCGCTCACCGGCCTCTTATCTTAGGAACTGAGAAGACTCAACTTCCATTCCAGTCTTTTTTTCCCCCCGTGGTAAAATATATATAACGTAAAATTTACTGTCAACCACTTTGAGTGCACAGGTAAATACACTAAGTATTAAGTACATCCACAGTGTGGTACAACCATCCGTACCATCCATCCACAGAACCTACTTCATTCGTCTTCCCAAACTGAAGCTCTGGTACCCACTGAACAGTGCTCACTCTTTTAGGGTGGTAGGATTTCCCCGTCTGTCACTTTCCTTAGCAACTTTCGTGGCTGTGAATGTCGGACTTATTCCCACCTCCCTACACAACAAGCAGAAGCAGCCTCCTGATCCCTCCTCCTCAAACTGGGTGGAGAAGGGAAGAAAAGCTCTTACCTGCTGGACCGAGTCAGGGAGGCCCCGACCCCAGAATCCCTCCTTTCCGGGATGTCTGAGGGCTCCTCGGGTTCGTTCAGTGAGTTGCCCGTGCTGTCCAGGTCGCTGGGGGTGGCTCGGTCATTGTCGACGTCCAGGTGTATCTGCTTGGGAGAGGACGGGCATGGAGAGACCGAGTCCAGGGCCGAGTCTGAGTCTCCCTCGTCTGAAAATTTCTCCGACCACTGGTTGACTATCCTCTGCATCCCCTTCACGTGGTAGAGGATGTCGTCCAGCTCGGGGAAGATGTCCTCGTTCTCCAGGTCGGCCAGGTCACCGGAACTGGAGTAGAGGATGGAGCCGGGCACGTTGTCATAGATACTCAGGCGGCTGGTCATGGAGCTTGAGGAATTGCGTCTCTTAAGCTCCTTGGGGCTGTCGCTGCTGTTTTCCCTCCTCAGGCTGATGTGGCCAGGGCCGTGGAAGCTTCCAGTCCTCCAGTTCACAGAGCTGCTATTCCCTGAGGGAGAGAAGTTGCCGTTGGAGAGGGCTTTGGGGAAAGTGCCAGGCTTGTGATCTTCTGGGATGTAGAACACCGCGTCCTCCGGGTAGCTCTCGCAGTTTTTAAAGTTCTGTTCCATAACGTTGTTGAACGTGGACTGATTGAACGGATCGAAGCCCTCTAGGTACATGCCTCCCCGCTTGTTGCAGGCACTGAGGCTCCGGGTCCTGGTGACGGGACTGGGCGTGCTGACGTTGCTGCTGGTCTCGGACTGGCTGCTGCTGCTGCTCGTCTGCGTGGAGTTGGAGACGCTCCTCTTCCGCACCGCGGGGACGTTGATGCGGTTGCCGTTGAGGGCGGAGATCTCCACGCAGTTCAGCTGCTTGAGCTTCTCCTCGTCCACCCCCTCCTGCAGGATGGGCCCGCTGATGATCAGCCCCAGCTTGGACGGCACCTTGTGCTTGCTGTGGTGGGAGCCCTTGAGCCTCAGGCTCTCCATGCGTTTCAGCAGGCTGTGCGTCTTGGACTTGGTGTTCTTCTCGTGGCCTTTCACGCTGAAGCTGAAGCTGGACAGTTCCTTGGGAGAGGGCAGGCTGCAGAAAGAGTCATCGTTGCCGACGAAGGTACCGGAGGAGCAGACGCTGGTGACGGAGTTAGTCCGGGCCGTCGCCGCGCCCCCGAGGTGGGTCGCTTGCGTGGCGAGGCTGCTGGTGCTGCTGAGGCTGCGGACAGAAGCCACCTCCTGGCGCTCGCTGAGGTCCGTCAGCACGCTTTCACGGCTGGGGGCGCTCTTCAGGTGGGGATCGTCTGGGGACCCAGGGATGGGGTCCTGCTTTGGAGAAAAGACATCGAACTCTTCAAGCCGGGACCACCTCTTGCTGTCCCTCTGGAAAGTCCATTTGGCACTTATCGCGCAAGGCTCATCCTCGTCCGAATCCTCACTCTGCAGAGACAGAACAGAACCGCTCATGCCCTGGGACTGGCAGGCCGCAGGGGGAAGTATGTGCGCCAAGGGCCAGGGGCCAGGAGACTGATCATAACGCCAGCCGTGTCACTTCCCCCTTGCATCTTTATTTTATTATTTTTTAAAAATAACCAAGATGTATGTAAAGAATGTAACAGGAAGAAGCCTGACCATGTGTTTCAAGCGAAACAGGAGTTATTTAATGGAGACACTGGGATCTATAGGCTGCTCTTCAATTGCTCACAGAGGAAACCTCTGAGATCTGTGAAAATTCCAGGCATGTAAAATATTTTGAACTGGAGTTAGCAATGGGTAGGACTCCCTCTGGTCTGCCTTTAATTTTCCTGTCTGTGGATAGTATGTGTTTATATTCCCTTTTGCAATTAAAATGGTGGTTTTCAAACACTTTAAGAAGAGGGGTCACCGAAATCTCTAGCTACCCTAAAAGTACACAAGATCTCCTCTAACAGATTAACGGAGACACAAAGCAAGGTGAGCCGTCCCATCTCTTCAGTGGGTCAGTGGGTACTTCTCAGCCTCTTACCTGTTCCTTTTCGTTCCCTCCCCCACCAACACGGGAACCAGAGTTAATGCCACAAGTGTCTTGTGACGTTTCAACCTCAGACATGCTCCAGCCTTTTAACAAGGCTTCACAAGTACCCAGTCCTGACAGCACGTAACATTCACAAACACGAAGTAACATCCCCGCTGCTGATGCCTGATTTACCGGTGGGACTCAGGGTTACCGTGTGACAGACTACTGCGTCAAAGCCCTTGAGGCGGGATCTCAAAAGGCACAGTTCAGCGTGAAGCATGTCCTTCCCACTGGTGTGGAGAATCTCCTGTGACCAGAGTTTCCCAGGACAGTGAGTGGAGAGCATTAAACGCTGACTTGCAGGCTCCTCTCCACAGCTCAGCGGGTGTGAGGTTCCAGCTCATTTGTTTAAAAGGTTTAACTCCCCCAAGAAGGCAGCTTGCTGTAGGTTAGATAATTAAAATGGGTACTCTGAACAGTCAGAAATATGTTCTTTGACCACACTTACTCCTGTTTACTCTAATTTGTGGCACTCACTCCCACTACTACACCCACCTCTTCTCCTAAGATCTCGTAAGACGTCCTCACATTTCATACACAGAAGAAAATACCATCTGAATCAGTTACGTGCCACCATTTCACTAGAATGTGTGGGATTTCCTGTCCTCCGTCTTCCTCCTCTCATTCCTTTTCTCCCTCCAAATCTCTATTATTCTTCCATATCCTACCAGCCAGCCTTCACTGCCATCCCTACGGCTTCAAAACACAGTTACTGTTACATATGGGAAGACAGAGTTCCCAAGAACTTCCGCTTTAATTTCTGGAAGGAGGCAATGCAAAAGCCACCGGAATTCCTTAAGCCTCATCCGTTTAATATGTCATAGGCATTGAGCTAATGGGGCAAAAATCACAGATGATCTTTTCAGATCAAAAACAGCAGGCAAGACACAATTTACTGGCTGGCCGCAGCTCTTGGTTTCCACTACATAAGGCCACACAGCTTTTGGTAAACCTGACTGGATTATAACATTTAAAATGTCGATAGTTTTGGACCACGGAAGTAAGAGTTTGAGAGACAAAATGTATCACAAAATTCAGAACCCAGTTGTTGATCTGCCCCCTTTCCTCCCACCACGCTCTCCATGTTATACACTCACTCTCTTCCGATGAGGACTAATTTCCAGCTTCATCACCGCGCATTTGTTTAAAGTATTCAGACGCCTACAGAGCAAAGAAATAACATTAGCAGAGACAGGAAACCACTGATGGGTGGATCAATATTTTTTCCAAACAGCTGACGTGTTTAATCGAGCTTCTTTGAATCCATTAATATCTATAATATAGAAGAGTACTTGAAACTTCTTTAAAAAGTGAATAGTTTAAAAATATTTATGTTTCACAAGTTTTCTCATTTAAATTTAATATTACTATTTTATAGTAAAATGGCACACTGTGGTGGTTCTGTCCGGTGCCTCTTATTCCTCACAGAACAAGCGACCCTCAATGAGGACAGTTATTCTTTCAACAACCCCTAGGTTGAGTCATTAGGTATCTCCACCCAGTGCCAAGAAATAAAAGGCAGTGATGTCTTCTTTCACAGAAAAAGAAACATGAACAAGGAACCAAGCAGAGTTGCTCGTAAATAAAGTGTATTCTATCTCAAATCATAGTTCAAATATAAAAATAATCTCTGACAAATAATAACCTTAGACAGCCTGTTAAAAAATGCAGTAAGTTCTGTATAGAAGTGTGAGCCCTCTTTAACACCCAATTCTTTTTTACAACTTCCCATACAGGACAGGATAATGCGTGGTATAGCCGCAGCAACAGCACAAATGACTAATTTAAAAACCTGTATACTTCAGCTTCAAGGGTCAACATCTTTAAGAGTTCAAACATAAGCACTTGAATCAGATTCTTCTTTGGAACAGGAGTCACATTTTTACTCTGAATATTTTTTACCCCTGCCAAAGAGTAATAATTTAAAATAAGGAAAGTAATTTAGCTTCACTGAAAATGAAGTACTTAAAACAAAACAAAACAAAACCCACCTCAATGGTAAGTAATGAAATAGCTGAAAAAAAGAAGCCCTTTACACGTGCAGGAATAAATGGCACGTAAAAGTCTGCAGGACAGCTTTTCAAGCCCCAGTTCTTTCTAACATCTTCCAGATGATCATCGCTTAGTCTTCCTCAAACGGACCTTTAACCTCTCTGCCGTCTGGTACCATCAGTTTTCCAATTTTTCCTAAGATTGCAATTCTTCCACTTCCACAGGACAAGCGCATTTAATTCACACAAACTCAAACTGACCATGAGTCCTCTTCAAGGCTCTATCTTTCTGATCCTGTTCTTGCAGCCTGTCTAACAACTTGGATGCAGGAGGGTAGAAAGTATTTTTGCCTGCTGATAAGACTGCCTTTGATTTCACAGATTATGTGGTAGCCTGCTTATAGGATAAACAAAGATAACCCAGAGCACCTATGTTCAGGAAAATTCTCTCTCATGATGGAAAGGGAAAGAAAACAAAATAACTAAAAAATACATCCACAGACATTAAAACGAGTGGATATAAAGTCCCTCTCTAAGGGGCATCCATTACTTAAATGACTTCTACCCACAGTGTTTTAGTTCTCCAATGTTTTTAAGATTTAAAGAATCGGGAGGGTCACAGCTAGTCTTAGGTCTGGGTTTCATTAATCAAACCTGTTAATCAAATACCCATTTGACATCATTTGGGCTGTAATGGTTGAGGGGTGTTTATAACCCAGTTTACTAGGCGTGGATGCCTGTAGGGGTGGGGGAGGGACTTGCTTCACAAGCTCCAGATTTGAGTCAAACGGAAGGGGCCAAGGGGGTCATTTTTGTAAAGGTCAGTGTTACCTTTTTCTCTCCGTAGCACCCAGCTAATGGCGCTTCGAGACTGAAGCCCAGAAGTTATTCCCCGAGGTCTCCGTGGGATTCATTTGACCCCTAGGAACCTCCAAAGTGGTGGGGTGTCACCGATTTAGAGACGTTAGGGACACGAGGTAGCAGTTCTGCCTTGCCGAGTCGGGGCCGCGTTCTAGGTCAGGCATTGCGCCTGGAGCCTCATGTGTGTTATTTCGCCTTGATCCTCACAACAACCCTATGGTAGAGATATTACTATTTATCTTCATTTTATAGATGAGGAAATGGGGCCTTGGAGTGGACACAAACCTTGTCCAAGGCCACATGACTAAAACATGGTGGCTCTGGCCCTCAAAAACAATACCTTCTGCATTCCTTTCTAAAATAAATGTTAATCATGATAATACAAGGGAGCAGCTTCTATCCTAAGTACGGCTCCCTCCAGTGAGTGGCAGAGCACTGGTATCTCCCACTGTCTGTCCAGAAGCCCTGGCCTTTCCCACCCCACAGGGCCCTCACTGGCTCAGCTCCTCAGGAATGTGTCAGTCTTATCTGCTGGGCAACTTGTACTCTGCTCTGAGGGGGGAGGGAGCACAGGGTGAGCCATCAAAGGTTCAAGAGCTTTGCTGGAGGGAGCCGCAAGCGCCCTGATAAAAGCATGGCAGGCAGGGATCTGGGCCTCAAGTATTCCAAGTGAAAACAGGGAAAGCAGAAGAGAAGTGAGAAAGGAAAAAGGAATGATTTCCCAAGTAGACCTGACAAATAAAAATTGTTCCAATCCTTTCTTGGCAATAATGCAATTGCTTTTCTCTTAATAGGACCAAAACAGTAACGTAGTTGAAATCTACTACGTGGCCAGCTGCTTCACAGAGTTTAGGCACTTCAAGGGCTGTTTTACAATAAAGTGCAGACTGGAGATGATACTACGGATATCTATTTGTCATTACATGATTATCACCTTATTTGCATAATTCTTTGCTGTACTCATAGGAGTCAGTTGTAATCCCAAAGGAAGATAGCGAGATGGGATATTTTTCAGAAACTCTAAAGAGAAAGAATATTTCATAAAAGGTATTGTAAGAGTAGGTCACAGTTTGCATTATCACCTGTATACGCGTCAAGACAAGCGAATTACTCCTCCAGTATTGATACTGAATGTGATACTCTCAGAATCTGGGCCTTATCATCAGGGTTGGATTATACAGCAAAGCTAGCAAGATTGGGACAAAAGGCAATCTCTCCAAGGAAACAAGTACGTTTATCCCTTACAAGTGTGTGTGTAAGCATGCTGGTTAGCAATCTATACCCCAAAAATCTAGTGGTTGCATACTTACAACTTTTGGTCATTACAAACTATTGAAGACAGTATCATTAACATTCTCAAGAAAACATTAAGCTACAAGTTTTCTGCTCTAAGTAGACTATTTTAAGAGATCAGCTCCTACCAGATTTTTGACCAAAGGAGCTTTAAGATTTGCAAAAGTTATAAGTACATGAATGTTTATAATAATCATTAAGCAGAACATGGGAGTGTATACTAGTGTGTACATGGGAGTACTCCATCCGTGTGTATGTGGGGGGGGCTGGGGTAGGGGGGCGGCAGGAAAGAGAAACCATGTAACAATTATTTCGTTCAAAACAAATCTAAAAATGTTTTACTTAAAGTAAAAATATTAAATATTTAATAATATTTTATTAAGGTAAAACTTTTCAGCTGCGTTTTTGTAACTAATTACCGTATATATTTAAAATCAACTGCTCAAAATATTTCAACAAGGCAAAAGATGGAGGTCTACAAAAAAGTCCGTCCGTCTAGAAAAAAACTTGACAAATGACAAGGCAAAATTTCAAACACTGTAGATTCAAGATTTGCTGGCCCTTTGAATTTCACGGGCTGAGAGAGTACATGGAAGAGGCCAGTCTAGCAGATGAGATGAATATCACATCATCAGTTAAACAAGTATCCTCAACTACTCTGCTGACAGCTCAGGACCTGTAGTGCCTTTTCAAGGAAGATGCCTGTCCCCACCTTTTTCTTCAGAACATTTGTTTAGCCCTCTCGAAGGAAAATCATTTGCCATGAGAAGTCTATTTATGCGAACACGTGGACAAGAGACCTTGGGTTTTCCATTACAAACAAGCTGATGACTGTTCCTGTGAATTCTGACCCCAACCTCAAGCCTTTCTCCACATACTCAACTCTGGGTGTCGGTTTTAGGCCTAATAATTTTTAAAGCACTTGCCATCCATCACTGCATTTCCTTCTTACATTTAACATATGAGATATTATTCTACACATGAGAGAAACTGAAGCCGAATCAGAATACACTTGCAGAATCCAAAGAGATCAAGGTCTAGTTGTTTTCAGGCTCTTCTTTTTGCAAAAGATCTAAGAGTATAGATTTACTCCTTTTAAAGGGAGGCAGCTTCTCTGATGGCGTTAAGAGCCAGTGTAGCCAGTGTGAATCACAAAGTACGGAGGATGCCCTTATCCCCAGAAGAGGGTAACTACGTTTCAAACTGATATTTAAAAAAAAGAAAAAGAAATTCAAGAATCTAATCACGATCCTTTGGGCTGCAATGCTGCAGTGATATTTTTATGACCCAGGAATTCCTAAGCTGTGGCTGCTGTTCAGAGGGCACGCTCACTAAGTAGCCTGAAATGTGTGAAATGCATGATCTGACGCAGTAACCTAGTAAATATTTCCTAGGTTACATCTTAGGAGTGATGTCATCTCTATGCATTATCACCCATGATGAACTGAAAAGAAATTAATTCTGCTCCACAGCTAAGCATTCAAACATTTCAAAAATGTCTGGAGTAGTTTATATTCCAGATGCAGACTCCTTCTCTCCTAAACTGTGTTGGTGAAATTTTTTCATTCCAGATGACATAGCTATGATATTACACTCTAGGGAGTGGGGTGGGGAGTTGGAATTAAGTTTCTTCCAGAAAAAGTGTACAAACCCTGGACATTTCTAAGCAATCATTCCATTGGATTTGAAAAGTGACAGTATTTCTGTGGTTAATGTGACATTTTTTTCTTTCTTAAGCCAGGAGAACTAGTCTATTACTCCATTTTAAACATCCTACCTATCTTCCCCTAAAACCCTGCTTAACTTAAGTGCTTCAGAAAACACTGTATTACATAAGAGAGGCAAAAATAGTACTTTCACAAAGCTACAACTGCATTCTTTGCCTATAAAGGGGAAATAAATCCCGGGTGCCATTCAACCTTAATGATGTTTTTCCGAGTTAAAATTAATATTGAAATTAAAAGAAAATTGTTTTAATTTTACGATCAAATCGACAAGTGAATTTTGTCCATGTATAATTTTTTTTCTCCAGAGTTCAGCTTTGATGGTTTATAGGTTTTGAGAAAAATTCAAAGGATGATTAACTTAAAATGAATAATATGTCATGAAGAGTCAGCGAGGAGTATCAGTGTCCTGTCATTTTCTGCTGCGTGTTTTATTACTTCCATTTCGTTAAACCCTGCGAGCTGCTCCTCCGCCTGAAGATCCACCAGCACCACGAACGTGGGTTTCTGAACAGTTTTGTTCACATTTCCCATCAATGCTCCTTTGCTGCCTGTCTACTTTATGTTAAAGGCTGTGCTGAGTTACTTTACAGCCTTAGTTAACCCTACTGTTAGGACGGTGTGCCTGGGGAAGCTGAAGAGTTGCGGAAATGCTTTCCTGGAATTCAAGCAACGGCCCTCCTGCCACTAGTCTGCCACAGCCCCTACTTCCATCTGTCCCTCTGAGCGTCATTTCCATTCAATACAACAGAGGCTCTGAGTTGGCGAGGGTACCTGGCTGGGACTGCACAGTCAACTGCACTGCCTTAACCCCCCTATTCCAAGTTTCCAAACTTCCTGGACATTGTCTGCTCTAGCAGTCGTATGAGCACATTCCAGGACAGTGCTATTTGAATGGCAATACTAAATGACAGGAAGTTACTTATTCTAATCAAAAGGCCTATGATTTATAATGAAGTAAATCACTATATCCATTTACGGATCAAAACCTTGACATATTTAGAACAAAAGCAATCTCATCAGTGATAAGTACTATGTTCTTTAAAAAGAAGAAAAGAGAAAGAAAACACTCAAAGTATTTCCTTTTACCTGCACAAAGCCTCAATAGCATCTCTGTCCAAAAAATCATGCTCTCTCTTGACCAAGGAAATATCAATGGGGAACAGGAGATCTATAAGAAAAAGAAAAACAAATACGTTTATTGAGCACCCAAGCTCTTGCCAATCCAGCCCAGTTTAGCAGAGGGAAGAAAACAAGGTAATTTATTGAATACTTACTGTTTGCAGGACACTTCACTCCCTATCAAGTGCTGTGGGTATGTAAAGCAGCTTAAGCCAATTTCATCAGTGTCCTAAAGGAGCTTGGAATAAAGTGGTCTGCAGACTCAGATTGTCTGTTGCAAAGATAAGTGGTTCAAAACACTGTTCCACCTTTACACACATCAGCAGGCAACAGACCTCTGCCATGAAAATTATAATTTAAACCAGAATGAATACCAGAAGGATGTTCACGGTAATGTGGCTGTTTTTTCCCTCCCATGTGTGTCTTTGCTCACATTTGGTCAGGGAAGAGGCCACAGAAAACCAGGCCAAGGAAAGATCTAGAGAACTATGGTAGTTGTCAATGGAATCCAACCATTTGCATGACATCAAAAGCTAAGGAGAATTAAGGATGTGCTATTTTTAAACGAATACTAGCACTTCCATATGGCTTTCCAGGAGCTTATATAACTCCCACTAAAACAAAAGGCCAGCTCTAAAGCAGCTGTAGAACAATAGAATCCCAAATCCTTTCACCCTTGGAAGAGTTCACGACTCTAAGAACACGTAAGTTCTATTACAATCGAAAAGCAAAAAGGGGGGAAAAGTCAACTCCATGAAAGAATTCCCTTCTCTGTCCCTTGTTGATAAATACACTCCAGGAAGAGCAGGGAGGAAGAAGACCAGCAGCCCCTCTGCGGAAATTTGCAACAGCTCTGGAATTGCCACTAGATAAAAGCAAGTTATCCCTCTTTGGTGTTCCAAGCACTTAGGGTAAATAATGGGCCTTCCTAGTAAAACGCTTATAAAATATCATGAGGGAGAGTCCTGCTATGCAACTCTGTGGGTCAGGAATAGGCAAAATAAGAGCACTGCAGGACACCAGGATTAACAGAACCAAAAACTCGCTTTGGCCCCCGAAATGGCGAATGCTGCATACTGAAACAGACATGGCTATTGGTAGTTTGGGAGATGCGAGTAGCTAACAATGTTCTACTTCTGGGGTTGACTAGGGAGCACGTGACTGTTCCTTACGTTTTTATGGTTTCTAACTTAGGATCATTGGTTTTACAGGATGGTATGGAGCTCCTTATTCTTGGTCATCTATTTTCCAGAGATGACACTTACGAGTACCTTTTTTTTTTTTTTTAAATAATGTTGGAAACTAACATAATGAGTATGTGGTCTATTCTTTTTTCTGAAGGCTAGCATTAGATTAGTGATCCTGTTCTCTGAATGGTAAGACAGGCAGACCAATGAAGTAGCTAGAGCCTAAAGATTTATGAAGAAATTCATAAAATTCAGTATCACAGGATTTATCTCTTCATTACCTTATAGACCGAGTCTCTCAGGCAAATGATTAGTGGCACCACTATAGTGGCAATAGAAGAGAAGACTTAAAGTGAACGTGAACTATTAGTAAATACAAGCAAGCCAGACTGTAAAGCTGTTTGAAGGTTCTGGCAACTGTATTTCACTTTGAACAGATAACCTGCACTCTAAGTATTAAAGGACAGACCTGATATTAAAAAATATATTTTTAATCCTTAACAAATGTAAATTGTAAAGTTCACATGCCTGTTACATGCATCTGAGAAAGCAACTCTGTTATTTTAGCAATTCCTAACTCAGTGTACCCAGAGCTGTATTTCACTTTCCTGATCCAAATTAACTTTAAAATTCTGTTTAAAAAAAAAAAAAAAATTCTAGGATAGGTAGGGACTAAATTCAAGAGAAGAGTGAAATAATTACATCTTTTTTTTTTTTCAGTATTTCTCAGAGTTCTTCAGGTTAGGATTTAATCTTTCAGCTTGGGTTTAAGGGCAGGATGTTTATATTGTCAAGGACCGAAATAAAGGTAAACAGGAATCAAGGAATGAGTGGGATGGCATGTGGTGTGTGTGTACCCACCCTGCACATAGGGGTAGGATGAAGGGGAGAGATTATAAATGCTCAGAACAATGTACAGTATAACTTCAAAAGTAGGTTTATGCTTCAAAAGACTTATAATGTCAAGGGACCCCAAAATGTAACTTGTGAAAATACAGTCTGCATTTTAGGATTTGGAAAGATGTAAGACACAGACCGGAACTGGATCTTAGCAAACATACACATCACAAGAAAGGGCTTCTTGGCAGCAAATCAACACCAAAACTTGACATAATTGAAGGAAATTTAATTTCAAAACACAAGAACAAAAGGACAGCATGTTACTACCACTGCAAATGTAATTATCCTTCCTTATCTCCAGTAGAGCTGTGAACTGAAAATCCAATAGAATGCTGATCCGCACCCCACCGCCACCAAAGCTCTACCGAGAGACAGAGATGCTGTAAACGGCAACAGGTCAAAGATTCTCCCAAAGGAAGGATAAGCAGCTCCCCACCATAATAAACATGCAGGTTAACCAAACACCTTAAAAAAAAAAGAAAGACGAAAGGAAAAAAGAAAAAGGAATTGGAGATATTCTCTGAAATGGAGGAAGAGTAAGATATTCTACATAGTCTAACTATAAAATAATTTTAAACCCATCTTCATGGAGAAATATCTTACGTTCAGTCTGGGCTACAATGAGGAAGGGCAGGCATTATAAACGAGGTAAGGAATTAAACAAGCCGAGTGAGCCAGGGAAGTAAAACGACCTCTGTGGTCTTGCCCCAGTTTGCTTCCGGGGAGCACCCCCACCCCCTCTATATCCCTGCCGACCATGCTAGCATTTCCAAGCTGAAAACCTGTGTCCGTTCTTAGTACGGGTTCATGGCGTTTTGCTCGTGTGTTAAAGAAGGATGCTGGTGACCACCAGCTCCAATTGAGAGCCCACTGCCATTGCTACAGGAAGCAGCCTGCTTGTTGTCATCCTAGAAGGACGGAAGAGCAAAAGACACGTTTTAAAATCACTATTTATCGTGAGAAGAGCTGAACATCCCTGGTGAAAAGACTGAAGAGACATCATTTAACCTGGATCTTTCAGCAGTTTTGTCACATCATGGCTAAATGTCTCCCAGCATCTCCTTCCTCTTAAGTGATAATAAAAAAGATGTATTCTTTAAATGTAAATTAACCAATATTACGCTTGCTTTTTGAGATTTTTGGCAATTTCTTTGAGGTATGAACTGTTTTATTTCTATAAAATATGAAGCGTCTACCACAGTGGTGGGTATCCCTGTTGGTGCAGAATTAATACTGGCTTGTTGATTAGCTGAATGGATGGCTGGATGGCTGGAGGGATGAATGGATGAATGGATAGATGGAGGGATGGATGAATGAGAGACACCAGGTGCTGTCGTCTCGGTACAGTTAAGGAAACAAAGAATGCTCAAGTTGGAAGAGGCCTTAGAAGTCATTTATTCTCAAGGTAGGAGTCACTTCACTATCCACCCAACCTTGGCTTGCAAATCACCCATAAAATAGAGCTCACGAGTTCACAACTGTAGTTTTTTTTTAATGATTTCATATAGAGAACAATAAGCCTCCCTTTTAAATAAACAGCATCTTCCCCTCACCTCGCACAGAGCACACTCTGCCCACCCTGGGCAGCCTGAGGCTCAGGGCATGAGCGAGACTCAACGCGCTCCACATGCTGCGGAGCAACTAAGCCCGTGTGTCATAACTACTGAGCCCGCGTGCTGCAACTACTGAAGCCCACTCGCCTAGAGCCTGTGCTCCACAACAAGAGAAGCCACCGCAATGAGAAGCCTGTGCACCGCAATGAAGAGTAGTCCCCGCTCGCCACAACCAGAGAAAGCCTGCGCACAGCAACGAAGACCCAATGCAGCCAAAAATTTAAAAATAAAATTTTTTAAAAAAGTGCAAAACTTATAAAAAAGTTATAATCATGAACCAAGGATATGATTTTGTCCATTAAAAAAGAATGGCATTCCCGGCTCACCTTCATACAACTGGGCGTACTGGGGGAATCCTGCCGCCCGTAGCCAATCACAAGCTTCTTTGGCTTCAATTTCTAGAATAGAACAGAGGACAGACAAACATGTTAGTCATGTGTAACTCAGCGTACTTCTTCTTCCTTAATAAACTCTGGTTTTGTTATATAAGCAAAAGACGACATCTGTTGAAAAGGGATAAGCAAAAAGCGAAAAAGAAAATCCACTTATTCAAATGGTTTCGATTTTTGTGCATCTTTTCAGACTTTAAAAAATATATGTATTTATCCATCTTTCCTTTAAAAGACAAAAAACAAAAATGGAGTCCCAGCAGTAAGTTACTCTGTGCTGCTTCTGTGTTCTGGTTATAAATGATTAAAAAAATAGGGCTTAATGAGAAAGTTGAAGAAGGGTTAAATAATTATTAATTTTAGGCCTAGATGGACTAACTTGCTTTACTTTTCACATCAATAAAAGGCCACCAAGTACATCTGACACCCTGGAAGAGCACTAAGTTGACCAAAGGGACTGAGCTTCTGCCACCCAGTGGGATGCGTGTAACTGCCCAGGGGCTGTGAAGGTGTGCCTTCGGGTGCATCAGGCAGTAAGAGAGGCCTGGGCAGTCAGGGGCCCTGGAGGGCATTAAGTCAACAAACCCCACAATCTTGGCAGGCTGAGATGCCTAATAAAGCTTCTACTTCCCCGTGGTTAACATCTTGTAGATAGTATTGATAAACAGAAAGGCCAAGAGCAACTAACACACCTGCGTTCAAATTCACTCAAGCACTTATTTACAATCCCGTTAGCACAGAGGAGGTCAGCACAGTCATTAGTTTCTCAGTTTGCACAAAGAATATTCTTTCAACCCTCTTCCCACCTTCCTCAGACCATTAGAGTACTTAAGGTATGTAAGGCTAGTCACTCATTTATAAATGTCTCAACATTGCTTAATTTATTCCAGATTCAAATCTTCATTATGCATCTCTCCTCTGAGCCAGATAGGAGGTTGACAGTCCATCACGGAGAAGTATGTAGATATCACTTTTGTCTAGTGACTTTATAGTTTCAGAGCATTTTTTAAACTATTATTTTACGAGTTCCTTGGGTCTTTAAAGAAAAAAGAATTAAGAACACTCAAATTCATTAAAGCAAGTAGGAATGTCCTTATTGAACCGACATGCCAAAGATAAAAGCCTGCTGCTACCTTCTGATGAGCTAGTTAACACCCAAACAGAAACAATTATGGCAGCAGAGAAGCAATAGATGACACGGCAAGGTTTGTTACTTTCATGAATCTTTTCAGTGTGGCGATGAAAGTAGCATCATAAAACACAAGATTCAGGACTGAATTCGGGGAAGAAGGATAGAGTGACATGAATGTGTAAGAATCTCGATGTTTGTACTAAATCATAGAATTGTCCAATGTGAATTACCTGCGCTAACATTTTTTCATGTATTTATAACCATACCTTGTTTCAGAAAGGAATTAATGAAGATTTATATAAAATCATAAAATAAACATTTTCCAGAGAACTATATTGCTGGAAAAACATATAAAAGCTCAACATTTTATTTTAAAGGATGTGGAAAATACTTTTTTCTCTATCCCCATGGCCCTCGCTCAAAGATAGATATGGAAAGAAAAAAAGCTAAGTGTTTTGTTTTTTAAAAATATTTTAAATATCTCAATTCTTCTGACTATCTGGAGGTTATTTCCACTGAACACATTGTTAGACATCGAACAACAGATTGCTAAAAAGTAAATGTATTCGCTTTCTAAATATTTTACTTAATAAGTGGTGAGTAGCCAGAAATTCTCAACGTCCACCCTTTCTGTGGACACCCTTTCTGTGTGTCATACTCAGATATGACAACAGATCAGTGCACATGCGCATGTGCGCACACACACACACACACAGACACACAGACACACACACACACCTTAACTGGACACAATTCTCCAGCCAGTATCACCACCTACTTAGAGAACGTTCCTGATTTCTTATTAAAATGGCTTCATGCCAAGAGGCACGAAAGATATAAGGTATTATTTTTCTAAAAAACCTTTAAATTTATATAATACTTTACAAATCACAAAGTGTTTTCACATATATTACTCACTTAAGGTCCCACGTAACTTCAGGAACACATAAATGCCTACTGCTGTGTTGTCATCCTTATTCATTTTCCACCACTACAAAAAGAAATGCCCCCAAATGACCAAAATCGATCAAAAAAGCTGTGTTCAAACAGCCACTCTTCTTAGGGCCACTTGGTTAGAAAGAAATGATGTGAACAGGCCAAGGTTTGCTTCTTCAGCAGATAATTTAATGAAAGGTCTACAATGGCTAAAAAGCAGCACTTCCAAGAACTACAGAGACTAGTAATTTTACCTTCCTTTTCCTTTCCCTAAAATAGATGAGAATGTCTTTCTTTTAGATATGAAACCATGGGAAACAGACAAGCCTGTACATTTAACAAAGTCCATTCATGAAAACTTAGGCTGCATAATAATAAATGAGAACTTAAACCCACTGTTTCTATAGAAATCAGAATTAGAAAATTGTAAAAATTGTAAAAAGCTGTCACTGATTTTTTTTTTTTTTTTTTTGTGGTACGCGGGCCTCTCACTGTTGTGGTCTCCCGCGTTGCGCAGCACAGGCTCCGGACGCGCAGGCTCAGCGGCCATGGCTCACGGGCCCAGCCACTCCATGCCACGTGGGATCCTCCCGGACCGGGGCACGAACCCGTGTCCCCTGCGTCGGCAGGCGGACTCTCAACCACTGCGCCACCAGAGAAGCCCAACTGTCACTGATTTTTTAATAAATGAGACAGTTACTGACTTCACTCCCACCCCTTTCCAGTTACCAAGTGAAAATGATAACGATCTAAGTACTGATTTTTAAAAAAATCAGTATTTCCATTTTATTTAACATGAAATGAACCTATGTCTACATCCAGGTCAGTTAGGGATTTACCCCTTCTAGTTCCCTGGATCCAGGCCACAACTTTGACTCTTATCCTAACTGAAACTCCAAGTTTCCAATTCTCTCCTCTCTGAGACTCCAGCCACCAACCCTGCCTCATCAAACTTCCTGCATTACAGTTTTGATCTCGTCTCTCCTGCAAAAACTTCCCTGGAGCTCCACTGCTTAGAAAATCAAGTCTAAATATCTCCCTAGGTTTTCAAGGTTCTCCATGTGGCATCCAAATGAATTGTTCAGCTCCCTGTACTCCCTCCATACCCCAGCCAAAGTAAACCTCGCCCTTCCTCATCTCCCCACACATCCCTGGCTGGAAGTTCTCTCCTATCCCCTCATTATCCTTCAAGGCCTAGTCCAAGCGCCACCTCCTCTAGGAAGTCTTCCCAGATGCCTCCTGACAATTCTGTCAATGGCTAACTTTTCTTGAGCGCTGACTGTGCACAAGGCCCAGTTTAAGTACTTAAGGCATATGAATTCCTTGACCCCTCATACTGATCCTAACACGTGGGTTGCACATATCATCCCACATGGGTTGGGAATATCATCCCCAAGATATGCAGATGGAGAAACAAGTGGAGAAACAACCAGCTCTCCTCGAAAACAAGCTTCCTTTCCATTCAAATGCCCTAGTGAACAGGAGAGCTAAGGCTTGCAGACATGAGCAACACCGGATTTTCCTGAGAAAATATGCAACAGTGAACAACATGTAAAATATTAAACAAAACCAGGTAAACATTGCATTACTGCTGTCACTTTAACTCCCCATGCCTGTTTTTGGAGGCCTCTAACCAGTTCTCAGGGTGTGACTTTTCCTTCAGTGGTCGAATGAAAAACTATCAGCACGGTTTTTAAAAAACATTCCCCACCAGGCAGAGGCGCCATCAGAAACTGGAAACACAGTGGAAACACAAGGACACTTTTAGACTTGGGTTTTCTCTTAGCAAACAACAGACAAATGTGTGAAGGAGGAAACAGGAAATTTTTATTGGCGCCACCTTTAATAATTAGTTGTATTAGATGAATGAGGTTCAGGACACCTTTGGTGTAAGGCTTGGGAACCATTAGGCCATATTTGCATGCTTCCTGGCATGATGGGATGACCCTATCTTCCCCTTACCTCTCAACAGTAAGTTAAACAGAAATTCCCCAACACCGTCATCATTCCGCTGAACTCGCTGATCTTAGCGGCTGAGCAACGGTAATCGGGTCGAAGCAGGATGTGATTACTTCCATCTTCCCTTTCCTCTACCTTCACAGTGCGAACCCTCGTGCTTGCTTCCTGCCTTCTTTGCAATGTGCTCCTGAAATCAGGGCTCAAGGCAAAAGCTCCATGGACTTTACCTCTTAAATAAAATTCTAAGGAATTGGAGGAATGTAAGAAAATTCAAACATTTTCTAGATTCCTTGGATTCCCCCAACTATGGCAGACTTGCGGGCCAAGATCCATGGAAATGTTGATGTTCTTACAGCCATGGAGAAGCACGTCAGCTGTGTTAAGGCAGGCAGTGCTTTCTGATCTAAACCAAGATGCCTGCCCTGGTCACAAAAATTCCTTCAAATGGAGGAGTAATTACTTCAAATGATCAGTTCTCTCGCCTCCGTTCAGGTGGCCAATTTTACAGGACTGCCGTACAGCTGGGCACCAACAGCTTAACCTCCCCGGGCACAGGGTTTCACAGGGCAGAGAAGCAAACCACAGCCTCAGACACTTGATCTCAGTGGCTCTGAGGCTTGGATCCTAGTAGGTATCACCTTGGGGAGCTTTCTAAAACCACCCACCACTATCCACTCCCAGGTATTCTGATTTTCTCCATCTAGGGAGGGCCCAAACAACATCTTTTTTAAAAAGCTCCTAAGTAAATGTAAAGGTGGCCAGGATCGGGAACCACTGAACCAGACAACATCTCTTTGCACGCCTTTATCCCAGACTCTTTCTTCCCCAATTATCCTAACAGCCTCCCAGCTGAACTCTCTGATAACCCCTGCCCCCAAGAAATGTATCCTAGTCCAAAGGGTTCCTGAGCCCTGGATTGATTTGTATGAAATACATAATTCATCACGTGACTCCTCTGCTTAGAATTCTTCCATGACTCTCCACTGCCTTTCACACACAATACAGTCCCAACTCCTCAGCAGACCACAGCCGTCTTAACTCGGCCTCTGCCCAGCCATCCCGCTCCTGGAAGGCCTCCAAATGCAAGCTCTGCCCCCGTCTTCCTGAGCTCCTTGGGGTTCGCAGGATGCATATGCTCTCTTAACACTTCAAGTTCTTATCTCTTCTCTCTCCTGCCGCAAACAAATTCCCCCTCTGCACCCCATCAACCCCTCTCCCCCACCCTCCTCGTATGGTGAGGCGCAAATACCAGAAGCTTCTTAATTCATTTGTATATCCTGAAAGACTACTTTTTCCACATTGGAAGCACACATACATTTGTTTGAAGGAAAAGAACCCATTAAAATTTCCCTTCCTTCAAAGACAGACTTAGAGAACTACAACTTAAACCCCTGTCTCTTTGCAATTAATAAAAATAAATGTTCAACACATACACTGTCAAAGACTGGTTATCGGGAGTTACCTATGTAAAGTGAATTCCTGGTTGGGCTAAGTCAGATAGCACAACATATATATTAATATTTATTAAACTCTTCTGTTATCTAATCACAGCAAAGATTATGACTAGCCACTAGCAACATTCCTACCCTCAGAAGCCTAAAAAAATTCTAAACATTTGCTGTGCCTATTCTGAAAGAAACCAGTTAGGAAGCTTTTGGAAGACCGGCCAATACTAATTCAGTTTCTAGGCCATTTGGCCTCACAGGAGCTGACCCCAATCCACCTTCAGATATATTCTAGTACAGCCACACATTTACGTGAAGCCAATCACCCTTCATTTCCCCCCTTAACTCAATATTTATTTATTGAACATCCACCGTCTGTGCTGCCAGCTGTGCTCAGGGACAATCAAAGGCACAGGTTCCTGCCCCGAAGCTGGAAGCCAAAGGGAAAGGTAATTCACAGTTAAGGGCATGATGTCAGATGATCCTCTACTTAGGAATGAACTGGTTTCCTAAGGGCTCTTCTGAGATCCCTGTATTTAAGTCCCAAGGGACCCTGTCTGGGCAGCACCTAAGAATCCCCACTTCACAGGTGAGAGCCAGAGGTCTAACGATGGCCCACCCAGCCCAGCTCCTTCCTCTACCCCTTCTGTCACCCCATCTACCTCCGGCTAACTGATCCAGCCTTACTGATCTCACACACCCCATGCCCCCTTTCCTGCTTTATTTTTTCTTCTTCCAAAACGTTTATTGTGTGTATTTTGTCTCACCCCTCTGCAAACTCGCAAGAGGCCAGTTTCTTTGCCTGTTTTACTCTTTGTTATACCCCAAGCACTGCCAACAGTGTAGCGCACATAGTAGTTACTCGACAAATAAGTATTACATAAATAAATAAACTGCAATGTGATTTTCTTCCAGTGAAGTTGTTTTAATTTTTCAGACCAGGATCCACCATAAGAAACACGTTTTACATTGTAACCTGGCACACACATATATGCATATGTGTATACATGCACCCATTCATGTACACAAACACACGTGTGTGTATGAGCATATACAAGAGTGAAACAAGTTTCCCCAAATAACACTTACAATAAGTAATGCAGTCTTACATTTTCCCACTCTATTTTAAAAAATACTATTTGTTACCTCCCAAAGCAACCCATTTGAAATACACTATTCTCACACAGCTTTTTCTTAAAGAGAAAGGAAGGAAGGAAGGAAGGAAGGAGGAAGGAGGAAGGAAGGAAGGAAGGAAGGGAGGGAGGGAGGGAAGGAAGAAAGGAGAGGAGAAAAAAAAAGAAAGAAAAAGAAAACAGCAAACTAAAACACTTCTGTATAGTACAGAGGAGATTGTGATGTGACAAAGACACGTTATGAATTCAGAGGTGGGAGGGGGAGAGAGGGAGGGGGCTGCTTGGGCACTCATTTTCATGCTCAGCCTCTATTTAAGGAGGCCTTATGATATTTTATATAAGATTGGATTGCAGGAGAGGAGATTTGGAATAAAAGAAAATAAGCTAAGCGGAGAGCTGGCAAAGCACAGGTGTGTGTGAAGGAATGGTACGTAGTCTCAATTTACTGTAACAGAGAACAAAGGAAGGGGAGGCATGCAGTGGAAAGCGGGTTATGCCACAGAGCAGATATAAGCGTCTCCTCAGCCTGGTTACCCAATGAGCAACCAACACTATTTCCTCAGATGTAAAAGAGCTTTGCATCTGAGTTTCCCAAGTTCCTTCTAATAATCCATCACAGAAAGGGGGCAAAGTATGACCTGTAACAGCTCAGGAAAATAGGTCCAGGAAAGAATCCATTGCTTAGTTAAGCAGCCTTAAGAAAATAATCTCTCTGGACCGGTTTCCTCATCTGTAAAATGTGGGATTGCTATAGGCTTCGTAAATTCCCTGTTTCTGACTCTAAGAATTCCTTTATGCCCATTTCCCTTGCTCTCTGAGACAACCTTTAGACTAGGTTCCATTTCTGTTAATTTTCCAGATTTATCATCAATTACATGGAGACATCCTTCTTCCTTCAAAAAGTTAGATCAATAGTAACTACTTTGAGTTCTCCAATTTTGAAAATTTACTGGCTTATTGATGAAGTATCTAATTTGCTTCTTAATAATCAATTTCTTTATTTGTCCTATGAAGCCAATGTTCATATTACAGAGAATTCAAAACCCTAGGTGTTTTTGCTTATGTATATCTACAACCCTCAAACTAAAATTAGTCTTTATAGGAAGAAAACACTTCAACCCATAGAAAACTTTGAGTTTTACTTTGTTTATTGATCCTGTACATTTATGTTTCAGTTAATAGCACCATCCTGGCATCTACCTAACCAGTGAATTGGGGGCTGGAAAGCATCTTGGAACTTTTCATGTTTTCTCTTTACAAATGAGGAAGCTGGTCCAAAGTTTAGGTAATTTGCTTAAGGTCCAGAGCCACCCAGGCCTCACTCCTGTTTAGAGAACTTCCTGCACACTGCAGTCTTGCCTACAAAGACCACCCTCACTTTTAAATCACTAGACTGTTTTCCAGTACAAGTAAGAACTGGGAGTTTTGAGGGAGTTCTCTTTTTAAGTTTTTTTCCCCTCTCCTGCTTGAGATCTGGAGGCAGATATGTCGCTTTCTAGTGAAGAACATTCCTAGAAATAACATAAAGGGGGAAAAAAGGACCTATCTCCCCCAATGATGTGATGACAACTTAATAAATGGCTCTGCATCGAAAAACGGAAATCTTGGGACACACAAGGCAAAGCTACACCTGAGATTCTGCACAGGAGGCCACACTCTAGCAATGCAGAGTTAAATGAATTGAAATCCCCTCTGGGGGTCATTTAGGTCAAGTGTTTGCAAAACACAGTTTTTAACACACAAACCGGGAAAAAGCAAGTAGCTCATATCAAAAAATATATGCCCTTCCCTTGCAAAGGCAAACAGCTCTGTATTCGTTTAAGCCCAGGCATGACCAGGCACCTTCAGGCACTCCAGGCTTGAGTTGATCTAGTTATTTCCAGGAACAGAAAACATCTCCCAATGAATCAAACATTGGCACTTACTACCCAACACAAAATAGTCAAACTGAAATGAAAATAAACTATTAAGGAAATGGATACTGCATCATCACATCTTTCTACTTCATTTCAATCTGGGGTGGGGCAAAAAAACCTTCCATTGACACACACATACACACACACACACTTCTAGTATTTTGCATCAAATATTTATGCATTTCAAACCATGCATTACTAAGAAAAGTGATTTGAAAGAGCTCTTTAAATACTAAGTCCTTTAAAGATGATAATTGGGTAGATTAAGAAAATAATTTCAAGAAAGGAAACCATCTTAAACCAACTTTAAGGGCCTTATTTTTCTGAGCCTCATTTTTTTCATTAAGTGAAGTACATGGTTTACGATTATGTAATCCA
The DNA here is from genome assembly GCF_039906515.1 of Pseudorca crassidens. Taxonomy (NCBI): domain Eukaryota; kingdom Metazoa; phylum Chordata; class Mammalia; order Artiodactyla; family Delphinidae; genus Pseudorca; species Pseudorca crassidens. Next base: position 17,166,362 of record NC_090316.1, read on the forward strand.
CTTCCTTTTAAACTTATTTTTCAAGGCAAAAATACCTGGTCACAAACCTAAAATAACAACTACCTCCCTATCTTCACCATTAAAGACTGACAGGCTCATCAAGTCTTTCTTTTACATATGTTAGCAAAGCTTATTCTACTAAACAACCCCTCCCCAATCTTTGGCCTTTTCCCTAAGTTCTACAGCGTTATAGCACAGGAGAGAGAAAATATTGTGCAAATTGTAGTGTTACAAAAACCTTAAGTTAGAAATAAAGAGAATAGTGAGAGATTCTAAAGAAACTGTTCACTCATATTTCAGTGCATCCTGACAGAGAAAAAAGATCTAGAATTGAATGAAACATCAAGTTGCCTTATCAAAGACCAATGAAAATAAAAACATGGCAGATACTGGTTAATACAAGCAGCTTTTAGCCACTCCTACGTCTAACCTCAAACAGGAAGCACTACAGGCAGATCTCATGTTACTGTACTTTGTAGATACTGCAGTTTTTACAAATGGAAGGTTTGTGGCAACCCTGTGTTGATCAAGTCTATTATTGGGGCCACTTTTCCAACAGCATTAAAAAATGCTGTTGGAAAAATGCTAAACAGCATTATGTTTAGACATAATCTTTTAGACATCACTTTTTTTTTTGCGGTACGCGGGCCTCTCACTGTTGTGGCCTCTCCTGTTGCGGAGCACAGGCTCCAGATGTGCAGGCCCAGCGGCCATGGCTCACGGGCCTAGCTGCTCCGCGGCACGTGGGATCTTCCCGGACCAGGGCACGAACCCGTGTCCCCTGCATCTGCAGGCGGACTCTCAACCACTGCGCCACCAGGGAAGCCCCAAACATCACTTTTATACGCAATGGGAAACCGAAAAAGTTCACGTGACTTGCTTTACTCTTGTGGTCTGGAACCGAACCTGCAATACCTCCAAGGTATGCCTGTGTTCAATGTGACTTTCTCAGTTTTGTGCGAAAGGTGTAAGAAAAATAAGTATTACTGTTTTCTAGGTGAGCTAAAGAATTATTTTCATCAAAATCGCTCTTGACACCCAGCCCCCCAAACACACAAAATCTACTGGTCAAAATGTGACTCAGGTCCATCTGTTTAGTTTAAGAACATTACTGGTTTTATAACATACATTTTTCCTACAAACACATTAAGATCCTTATTTTGTTGTTTCCCCGTTTTGTTTACACATGGGGCAGGAAGGGGTCTGAAGTTCCATTCAACTCACACATGACCTTGGACTAGTCACTGAACGTCCAGGCAACTCAGTTGCCCCCAGTAGGGAAGAGGCAGTGTTTTTCCAGGCTGCCTTTGCAAAGTTCTGTAATTTCACATGGAATGACTTTTACAAATGCATAAGCACAATACAAGATCCCTTTTTGGTGCCACACAGTTTGAAAAGGGGAGTTGTGAGGAGATGTCCTTTTATGAGTTGATGACTTCTCCAAACTCAGGACGGCAGGTGAAGATGATTTCAGAATTTCTGCATCTTCTATCTACTTCGTCACCTGAGTGTGACAACGGGCATAGCAAGGCTGGACTGCACCTCCCAGGTCCCTTCCTCTCTGGCTTCCTAAGTGCTGCAGCCTGGGAAATGCTACAAACTCAGGGTGTGGAAAACTTTTGTCCCTCAGACATCCTCTAGAGACTCCTACAAGGAGGAGGAAGGCGCCTTTCTGTCGAGCTGCAGGAAGCAGCCTCCAGCCCTCTCCACAGGACACTCAGAGGTGGGGCAGGGAAGAGAACAAAATGTGGATGGGAGGTGTCAAAGGCATCTGAGGACTCCATGCACTGACCTCAGCCTTCAGTTCGCCTTTGATTTTTCTCCTGGAGGTGGGAGGGGGTAAGACGTGAGAAGGCCATCAAGTTGAGGTATGTGTGGACAGAAAAGGAGCTTACTTTCCACTATGAAACTCACTCTAGTAGCAGCATTTTAAAAAACAAGGATGAAGGATTAGAGAGAATGATTCCCATTGTGTGTTGGCTTGGCTTTAGTGAGGAATAATATTTTACCTTTTGGTGCCCAAGAACACTATTTCCTGGTAGGTAGGCCTTTTCAAGATGCCATTCAAAATGTTTTCAGTGACGGCTGGGAGAAAACTTTCCCTTAGAAATATTATTTTGGAATACTTTCACTGAATTTCACTGAAGAAAGCACTGTTCAGTACAGTCAATAGGGGCTAGGAAATGGTATCCCAACCCCCTTCCCCAAATATTAAAGACAGAGGCTCGAGTTCTCCATTCATGAGGCCCCTGAGACAGGGCGCAGAAACCACTCATTTGTCAGCCTGGGACCCTAACATTTCAGCTCTCTACCTACCAGCACAAGCCCCCTAGGAAACCGCAAAGTAATTGCAAGGTTCTATTTGGCCACCAAATATTGTTTCCTCAATTGAATCAACTCCTGCCAAATATATGTCCGTAATTGGAATCTACGGCCACACACACCTGGATGAAATCCTAGCTATCATGTACAGCAGGTGATCTCAGGCAAGGTAGTGAACTCCCCCGAGCCTCAGATTCCTCATCTGTAAAATGGGAATAATTGTATCTACTTTGTGAGGTTGCCGTGAAGATTACATGTGACAATGAAAGCAAACTTCACAATAAATTTTAGCTTCTATAATGTTATTACTATTCTGTCAAAAGTCTGTGGATTTTTAATAAAAATTAAAAAGGAGTATCCACACTAGAGAAGGATGACTATTGTTTATGTGTGTATCTATCTATCTATCTATCTATATACATATGGGCTAAAAACTCAAGACTTTCTTCCTACCCATTGTTAATTATGATGGCAAGAAGGGAATAGCTAGTGAAAAAAATGTTAAGACACAGTAGACCTAATTAAAGAAGCTCCAGCAGGACTACACCCTACTTATCATTGATCATGATAATCCTTAACAACAACACAGGCTCCCACAAGGAAAAGTACAAACAGACAGGAAGAGCCTTTCTCATCTGGGAATCTTACCCCTTTTACATTAATGAGATTTCTGACTAATTTGAGGCGACAAGAAAACACCACTGATTGTACTCACTCCAGCCATCCATTCTTATAAAACATATTTTAACCCTATAGCACTGTCCTTCTTAAAAGAGTAAGAATTACCATCAAGTCCCGGAACTCCTCCCTACACAATGGCCACACAATCAGATACACAGACAATTGTGAAAATCCACTGCAGAAGAGCATTTTCCTCCTAATTTCACAGCCATGGAAAAGAGGCACTTGGGACTGTGCTTTTTAGGACACAGTGCTGGATATTTATACTTTATGGTTGGGTATAAGTTCCCCCTGACCACCAGCAAAGAGGACAATTTTTGATGTCTTGAACGCTGTATAGATTACTCCTTTGTGTTGTAGCCCCCAATGCCGAAGTAAGTGTCTTAGAGGTAAACCCAGCTAAAATGAACACTCAGAGAAACTCAAGAGAAACGACTAAGTTTAGAAATTAAATTCTCTCTCCTCCACTGGATTCTAACTCATATAATTCTAAGCATTAGACTAACCCAACTTTAAAAATGAAAATCACCCTTCTCCCCGGGTCTGCTTTATAATTTCAACAGGCTTGGCATGACGTGAGCCTCCCTGACAGTTGTACCATGGGCCAGCTTGTGCTATAATGTTCTAAAGCACTGAGAATTCGGTCTTTAGCGATTTGGCAATGTCCAGGGAGGAAGGGGAAACATCTGAAGTTATTTTTATTTTTGCAAGTCCTCTGGTTGTACAGGGTGAATGCTAGGGTGGGTCAAGTATTGTCTGGAACCTTCAGGGTCTTTTTTTTTTTTTTTTTGCATGGCCTCATTTCCGTCTTCCTGTTGCTAGGAAGGAGAGCTAAGCATGAGAAACGCGTGTTTACAATACTGGACCATCCTGTCCAGCACAAGGCTCTCTTCAGAAAAGTACGATTCACTTCACCCACTGTACTTTGGATGCCCCCATTCTTCTGAACCAAATCACCCTCCCCTGAATATTTTCAAATTGCATATTTACCCACCTAAGTCATAAAAATACCACTCTCATTTGAACGTTGCATCATGGCTTAAAATCTCCACGGGGACACCAAGGGAAACCCAAGTACTTATTTTTGTATTTAAAACCGCCTCTTGGAATCCCACCAAGCTTCTGATTGCAAGGCATCTCACTGGGGCCTCCCATACCCTCTTTAAAGCCCCACACCAGTTTTACAAGGAAGAGTTTAAGTACTACCTACATTTTTCACCCACTTCACAGGGATAAATTGTTTAATCATAACAAGCTTTTCTATTAATCTGGTATATTTTCCAGAAGCAACCAAACACCCCCCTTTAATGTAAAAACACCCTTAAACTTTGCTTGGTCTTTGAACTACAATATAGAACAATAACAAAATAAAGAAAAAAAGGCTTTACTTTTAAAGGGGCATCCGGTCTCTCAGAACCTTTGCTCCAAAACTATAGGAAAATCCTTTGATTAGTCCAGTGTATTAAAACTTGGAACACCGCCTTCACTTAGCCATAGTTAATTGCTTAACAGTGTAACATTTTCATTCTTTAAGGAGGTAAATGGTGTTTCTCATAAGATCCACAATTAGGAAGTTAATACATAAGTAAGTCACTGAAATGACGTTTCTCATCCACTCTTGGGAAAGATCAAGTTGGAAGCTACTTAATCTCATTCTGTGGAGTAGGGAAACCATGTCAGCCCCCTTTCTTGAGCTTCCAGTAAGTTTGGTAAGGCGGCGGTCCCCAACCTTTTTGGCACCACGACCGGTTTCGCGGAAGGCAATTTTTCCACAGACCGGGGTGGGGGGATGGTTCCGGCAGTAACGCGAGTGATGAAGAGCGATGGGCGGCAGCAGACGCAGCTTCGCTCGCTCCCCAACCACTCACCTCCTGCTGTGCGGCCAGGTTCCTAACAGGCCACGGACCGGTATGGGTCCGCGGGCCCGGGGTTGCGGCCCCCTGGTGTAAGGTGGCTTGAAATAAAATAAAATCTGGTTTTGTCAAAAGCAAACTTTTAAAAACAGCTGGGAGAGAAAGTCTGCTGTGCTTCATTTTAAACTCTGAACAGTAGTGCTAATGAAAAAAATATGCACCTAGGATTGGACCACGCTGTAAATCTGGCAGGCCACAATAAAAATTAATACACACAACCGCCAACATTTTCTCAGAAAACGTCTCGAAATAACGTCTGAATGCACATCTGCTAACTATTTGACACTCATTTCCCAGGACTTTAGTTCTATTAGGGGGGCTGTTGACTTACGGGGCACCCCTCGGACCATCTGCTGCAGGCTGCAAGCCAAGATGGCACTGGGTGCCTGCATTAATTCCACACTTATGCTCGGCAAATTATCTCTGCGGAGGACCAGCCTGCAGTCCAGATGGATGCTGAATTAGTCAACCTCTTGGAGCTGCTGATAGATTTACATCCAGAGTTCTGCTGGGCTATTATTTTCCCTCATCCCTTCAGCAAACAGAGTTTTGCAAAAAAAAAAAAAAAAATGTAATTTGAGACTCAGTATTCTGCCTTCTCCATAGCTGTGATTTTTTTCCATCCAAATGCGTCATATATTCCGCCCTCACGCATCTTTGCATAACGGATGGCTCTGCCTGGACTGCATTCCTCCATCTCACCGGCAATCACTGAGGCAGCTTCTGAATCCTAAGAATGTACCCATTTGCTAACCAAGTTGAGTGTAAAATGACTCAGTCAACGCAAGCATGAGGAAAGGTTTTCTTCTCCACAGTACAGATTAATGACTATACGCAGGGGCTTACTTCTACACTAATTAGCATAAATTGGGTACTGAACATCAGTCCCAGACACTGGGCTAAGCCCTTGTATTAGCTCGTTTGATCCTCAACACCTCCCCACGCAGTAAACACAGTTATTACCCCCATGTTGCAGATGAAGGAGGTACAGAGAGGTCCTGTCAATTCCCAGATTCGCCCAGCAAGCAGGCTGCAGACCCAGGATTCCCACCCCGCCGGCCTCACTCCGGACTCGCTCTGACTCCCCTCGAGACAGGGGCTGTGCGCTGGGGAAGTAGCGCGGAGACAGTAAGTTACACGTGGCGGCGTCGGTTTGCCGTGGCCAGAGGTGTAACTCCTCTCGAAGGATCAAAGGCTCGGCCCGCGACGCTGGAGGTGGGGACAGGGACACAGAGGGGGGTAGGGGTCCAAAAGGCCGTCGCCTCGCTACGGAAAAAGCCGGATCGCGCGGTGCGCTTCCTTCCTTTCGCCGGCCCTGGGACTCTCGGCGCGCGGGCGCCTCCTCCGGAGCCAAGGGCGTGGGCGTCTCCATGGGGCATTTTAGGAAACCCAATCCAACGCCCCAGCACGTGAAGGCATAGCCTTCCAGCAGGCGCCCCACATGTTGGACTGGCTAAACACCTCCAACATTCTCCAGAGGCCGGCAGCCACCAAAGCGAGACTTTCCTGGCTAAGCCTGAGTTATTTTCCAGCGTCTAAAATACTTGAACAAAGACGGCTGGAAATTAAAACAATTTTTTGGTGAATTTACTTTAAAGTAGTTAAAAAAAAAAACTTTCCAAGGGTCACTACGGTCTAAACATCCCTAAATAAGATTCTCAAGAGAGTCAACGTTGATTTTGGACTTGTATGGTGAAGGACAGCAAGTACGGAGCCCGGAACGGTCCTCGAAGGGAAGAGAGTAGAAAGAAGATCGCGCCGCGACCCTCAGAGCCAGAGGCCACCGCCTGGGATTTAGAAAAGAATAGAAGGGCCGCCAGCGCAGCTGGGCAGGAAGCCAACGGGTCCTGCGATCCCGGACCGGCCCTGCGCCCCCAGGCCGGGCGGGAAGTTATTGTGGGTTTCACTTCATCAGTCACGGTCGCCTTCCAGCCCGCAGCCCTTCCCGGAGCCCACCGGGCGTGCCGGCCCGCGGCCCCCAGGGGTCATTACCCGAGATTAAGACCTCCCTCCCCGAACTACGACCCTTGTTTTCCCCACACTCCACCTCCTCCACTCCAAGAAACTCGGGCGACTCGGTTCCGAGCCTCCTCGGAAAGCGCTGCAAAAGCACAGAACGTCAGGCACCGACTTGACAAGGCAGGGTGACATTTCCTCCGCGGCGGGTCCCCTCCGCAGCTGGCTCTTGCGGCCGGCCTGACGGCAAGGCACAAGTCTAGCTTACGTGTTAGGATCATGGTGTCCGGCTTCTCTCTGCACATCAAGTGCGGCGGGGGACGGCGGGCGCGCAGTGGGGAAATCGAGGCAGCCCCACGCAGCTCGGCTCCGGCGCCCGGACCCACGGCGGCACCCGAGACGCGCGACCCAGCGGTCCTCAGCGCATCCTTACTCGCCACTCCGGAAAGAACTTGGTGTCTGCCCGAGATCGAAAAGGGAGAGCGCTCAGGGAGCTGGGCGAGAAGCCCGGGAGCGCTGGCTTCCTGAGAGTACGGCCATGGCCAGGACCAGAGCGAAGCGCCCTCGCACTAGCCGCTGGAGCGCTCTGCCTCCCGCGTAGCCAGCCGGCCGCGCCCTCCCGCACCGCCCACCCCTGAGCGGAGGGACCAGGCCCTGCGCGTCGCCTCCCCGCTGCCAGGGTAGCCAGCAGCAGCCTCTCGCAGGCCTCAGGCCCCACCCCGCTCTCCTGGCCCCGCCCCACCTCGAGCTCAGACACCTCCCCTCCCCTCCTCCCTGCGGCCCGACTTGCCCACCGCCGCCTCAGGCAGTTCCCTGGCCCCGCCCCTCCTAGCTCCGCTCCGCCCGGCTCCTCCTCCGCCAGGGTCTGGAATGCTTTCCTCCGGCCCGCGAGTCTGCAGGGGGAAGCCCCTAAAATTCTCCCAACTATTGGCAAGACAAAGGCTGGACCCAGGAGGCATTTACTTGCTGGGGAGGTCTGGGCTCCACGCTGGGACACCACGCACTTTCCCCCTCATCTTTTTCTTGGTAGCTTTGCACACTTTTTTTTTTTTTTTTAACCTCTGTTATTCTGCCTCTCTTCCTGATGGGAACCGCATAAATTCCTGGGAACGGAGGCGAAGTGGGGAGGTAGGGGTGAGTCAGTGTTTCGCCATGTGTAAAATCGGGAGAAGAGGACCTGTCCCTGGGACATTCATCATTCATTGCTAAGGTGCACAGGGGTACAGAGCAAAAGTAAATAACTGACACTGTGGTAGAGAGGGACAACTTATACTCAGCACGTGCTGACTCTGCAGTGTGCAGTCAGAACCAGTGTTTTCCAAACCAAGGCCCTTGGGCCACAACCCAGTGCAGCTCCTGGAACTGGTAGAGTGGACTCTAGGCTGCAGAATTAGAATCTCTGATGTTGAGAACCTGCATTTTTTAACAAGCCCTCAGGTGATTCTGGTGCACTTTAATTTGAGGACCCCTGATATAAAAGGAAGCCTCATTTTAAAAGATCACAATTGACTATAATCTTTGTAAGATTTTTAAAAACTCAGACCTGGATTGCATGAAAATTTCCTTTGGGGCTAATTGATGCTTTCTGCCTATTACCGCTGCGCAAAGAAAACTACTAACCTAAACTCATTCATTCAACAAATATATCCAGAGCATTTATTTACCGTGTGCCAAACACTGTTCTAGGCTCTGGAGATATAGCAGGGAACAAAAAATATAAACATCCCTTCCCTTCTGGAGTTTCCTTCCTAGTGGGGAAGATGCACAATAAACAAAATAAATAAGTGAAATATATATAGTGTCTTAGATGGAGATATATAAAGGGTAGGGGATACGGAAGCTTGGAGCAGAGTCTTTTTAAGTGGGGTTAAATGCAAATGGGAGAATTTAGTCTCTTGATTATAGTTTAAAATGTATTGATTTCATAGCTGTGTCTTAGTTGACATACGCAAGACTCTTTTTCACCCCATTTTTTCAAAAACAAAATAAAAACACTCATTTCACCACCGACTTCCTTATTTACCCAAACCAGAATTGGGCTCTGAAGAGTGGCATCTCTGGAGGGCGAGGGGTTCCTTTACTTCACAGGTATTTCCAGGGCTTTTACCTACTTAGAACTGCTGGGGACACCAAAATAAGCAAGGGCAGGCCCACTTCTGCCTGCTCAGAGTTTAATCTGCTGAGGAAGCAACAGGGGCTTATGAAAAAGAGGTGCTGTGAGGGCCCCAGGAAGTGGGGACCTGACCTGGCCCAGAAAGACAAGAAGAGGGAGCTTCCCTCTGAAATTCGTAAGCTGCAGGAACTGTCAAAACACCCACAGTGGGCTTCCCTGGTGGCGCAGTGGTTGAGAGTCCGCCTGCCGATGCAGGGGACATGGGTTCGTGCCCTGGTCTGGGAGGATCCCACATGCCGCGGAGCGGCTGGGCCCGTGAGCCATGGCCGCTGAGCCTGCGCGTCCGGAGCCTGTGATCCGCAACCGGAGAGGCCACAACAGTGAGAGGCCCGCGTACCGCAAAAACAAAACAAAACAAACAAAAAAAACCACCCACAGTTGCCAGCAAGGGGGAATGTGATTCAGGGGATAATGGAAAAGTAAAGGCAAGAACTTTCAATTCCCTGCATGACTGTGTTGAGGAGTTTTAAAAATCCTTAACAGCAATAAACAGTGAGAAGCCACTGTAAAGGAAGAAGGCATCCCAGGATCAGATTTGCATTTTGAAATCTTCGTTCAGGCTGCAGTGCGTACTTCGAACTTAGGAAATAGGAGTATACCACCTAAACTTCTCTTATACACTAACTTCCCTTATTTATTAACAATCCAAACCTCAAAGTTACAGATATTCTAAGCATCTCCTCCAAAGCATATCAATTCTCAGAATAAATTCTTAATATGTATTATTAGCTGGGTGAAGTTGTGGGTTTTTTTTTTGCGGTACGCGGGCCTCTCACTGTTGTGGCCTCTCCCGTTGTGGAGCACAGGCTCCGGACGCGCAGGCTCAGCGGCCATGGCTCACAGGCCCAGCCGCTCCGCGGCATGTGGGATCTTCCCGGACCAGGGCACGAACCCGTGTTCCCTGCATCGGCAGGCGGACTCTCAACCACTGCGCCACCAGGGAAGCCCTGAAGTTGTGTTTTAAGTGAATTGGGTTTCTAGGGTCTGTGCAATCTTGATGTACCACCTGCCACTAAGTATTCATCTTCCCAGAATAGAACCTGCTAATCTTTTTGTCTCTTCTTGTTCAAACCTCATTCCTTTTTCCTTGATCACTGATGTTGTCTCCTCTGGATCTTCTCTCATTTCATTCCCTCTCTCTGGAGGTTTGTGAGATATGGATTGCTCATCACCTAGTAGTAGTAATAATTCCCGACACATTTTCCTTGGTGATGCATTGGTCTGCATTTGACCTTCCCTGAATCTCATCATTTTCTTCCATTCTTTGGTTTATTGACACAGCCTGTGACCTGGGCCAAATCCCAAATTTTATTTTTTAAATTCTTACTCCTGTTAGAAATGGACATGCTACATTTTGAAAACTGCTACATTTGTAGAATATGGTTGAAAGAAGGACTCTTGGAAAAGGCCACTTATCAGCTGTGTGATGAGTATAGTATTTAGCCTCCCAAACTTCGGTTTCTTCATCTTTGAAAAAAGAGGTTTAAACAATGCATATCTCATGAGGTTTTTAATGAGGATTGAAAAAGCTCAGGAACATTAGTGCTTGGCACATAATAAGCACTCGACAAGGGTAGACATTATTATTATATATTACTAAGTGTTCACATCAAACTAAGCCATGCAATTAGTATTTAAATAATCATCTAGGAGAAGATGAAAACAAAACAAGACCTTGACTTCAACCTTTGGGAATCTGAGGAGCCTTTACAAACTGGGGGAAGGAAGAAGTGAAAAGTCATTAAGAGTTAAACAAACAGTGGTCCTTTCCAGATGAAAGAGGGTCCCCAGGACAGAGCAGAGTCCTTCCTCTCCATGTAACCTTCAACTCATCACCCATGGTGTCATTTGTCTGTCATTGGAAGATGCCATTAGACTGGGTTTGTTAGCTGATGCATGACATGAGATTTGGGTATTGAAACACTGGACTGTAAGAGGCAGAGATTAATGTAGCACATTCCCCAGCCCGCAGTATATATGGTCTTCTGGTACCCCTTCAATACATGAGAATAAAAAGCCGTCACAAATTACACCAAGTTTTTTTGCTACCGTTGTTGCTGCTGTTAAGTATTTGCTCTCAATGGAGGTTAAAACAAACAACAGCAAAAGCTTTGACATGAGGACCTGCGCTGCTGCTGTTCACTTCCTGCCACGCTGTTCTCAGTTGGAGCATCAGTTTCAGGAAGCTATTCACAGGGATAGCTGTGCCCTGTCATCTACATGGATGTTTCCACATTCAAGTGTTGTATTACCAAGGCCACAAAAATCACAGAGCGAACTCCTAAGCTGCATGACAGAAGGCTGAGTGGCTAAGTGGGCTACTCTCTGGTTCCTACTCTATTTTAATGATTACTATTAGATATCATTGATATTGTCCAAGGGCATTTGTCCTCTTGCATTTTTTCCCACATTTTTTCCATTAAAGAAAAAAGAATAAAACTTAGGTGTCTACAGGCACTCAGGCAGGTAATGCTGGTGAGGGAAGCAAGTCACAGTGGGATGGTGAAAAGTGAGGAACCCAGAAGCCCTCCAAGAAGCACTGCCACTCAGGCTCACTTGGTTGTTGGCTGTGTTAACACAGCAACCCATTGTTCTGGGTTTAGAGATTGTTTTTCAAGAGGCCATAGATTTCTAAATTTTTATACCACACGTCCCAGTTTTTAGATGCTGGCACTAATTTAAAAAATTGAAACACATGCCAAGTAATTTCAACTTTGGGCTTCATTTAGCCCTGGGGTAACTAGTTTAAACCTCTGGTCTAGTGATAGGAGCCAAGCAATCTCTTTGGAAATTTATTTCTCTCCCACAGGAACTAAAAGACTGATGCTTGGAAAATGTAATATAATTTGTGTTCAATGGAGCATTGTGAAATGAGTGCGGAAAATAGTTTTTTATTTGTAATGTTCGAAGGAAATATGACAAATAGTAGAAAGTTGTTAAAATAATTTGTAAACAGTATCCAATTCAGAGAAATAATTAAATTTGAAATTTAATGGTTGTCCTTAAAACATTCATTTATGGTTAAGCTTCCATGAACCAAGTGTGGGTTCTTTCCCCACCATCTACCCTGGTATTTAGCCTTTTCAAAAATATCTGAAACCCAGATGCCAGGGGTGTAGGATGGTGAAAGAGGAGAAAAAGCAAGCGTTTAGGAGGTGAGATAAATTAGCCTTCTTTTAATTCTACCTAGAATAGCTCTCTTATTCAGTCAGACCTTTTTTTGACTACATCTTTTGAACAAGTGAAGTTAAAAATATGGGGAAGGTTAACTTAATCTGTCAGTGATAGTTTTAGTTCAGAGTGGGGAGTCCCTTGTTCCTGCATAAGTGTGATATAAATCTACTTTCTGAATAATCACTTAAGCCCCAAATATGATCTAGCCTGGCACAGAACTTTTATCATTCAACAACAATTTATTAAATCCTAGAAAGGCAGTGTGCTGATGAAACAAAATTGAACAGGAATAAATAAATCCTGGGATGTCATGTAGAGCATAGTAACTATAGTTAATAACACCGTATTGCATATTTGAAAGTTACTAAGAGGGTAGATATTAAAAGCTCTAACCATAAGAAAGAAAATTTTTTGCAATGATGTGTGGTGATGGATGTTAATTAGACTTATTCTAGACTTACTGTGGTGATCATTTTGCAATATATACATATATTGAATCGTTACGTTTTACACCTGAAACGGATGTAATGTTATATGTCAATTATATCTCAGTTAAAAAAAAAACTTCGGCAAATGACCAAAAAAAGAATATAAAAAGAGGGCTTGGAGAAGAAAGCTCTTAGGTAGAAAGTAGAAATAGATACAGTTCTGTCATAGTTCACTGGTGGGTTGGACATAATCCTGATTTGGTAAATCAGTGGGCATGCTTTCCTGAGATAATTACAATATTTACAGTAGAATCTCCTTTGAAAGGCTATTTCATTTAATAGCTTAGATAGCTGATCAGCCCAAGGCTTCACAGCTCAAAATGAAAGAGAAGGGACCCCGGGACACCTAGTCAGTGCCTCTGCCACCTCCAACTGCCATCTGAGCTTCACCAAGGACTGCTCTGAGTCTTTCAAGTGGCTTCTGACAACACAAATGTCAGGCCAGAGAAAAGTAAAAATCGCGATCCTTTTTGAATCCACAAAAGAAACTGGGCTACTTTCCCACTGAATTAGTCGATTTTAATGGCATGCTTTTGATTCTTTGTTTATTCTGACATTATCCTCAATAGTACAGGTTTTTTTTTTTTTTAGTCTGTAGCACATTATTGAAAGCTGAGGATGGACAACATTATTTTATAAGAACTAATAATATTTAATATTTTGCTTTCTTATTATTTAACTTTTATGATTATAAAGTATTTATTGTTAAAAAGTTTAGGAAATAGGGAAAGTATAAAGAAAGAAACAAAACTCATAATCACACTACCAGAGACACTGCAGATGATTTACATTTTTATGTCTCTCTTCTCAGTCATTTTTTAAAAAATAAATAAGTAAATAAATTTATTTATTTATTTTTGGCTGCGTTGGGTCTTCGTTGCTGCACACGGGCTTTCTCTAGTTGTGGCAAGCGGGGGCTACTCTTTGTTGCGGTGCGCGGGCTTCTCATTGCAGTGGCTTTTTTCTCGTTGTGGAGCACGGTCTCTAGGCACGCGGGCTTTAGTAGTTGCGGCACGCAGGCTCAGTAGTTGTGGCTCGCCGGCTCTAGAACGCAGGCTCAGTAGCTGTGGCGCACGGGCTTAGTTGCTCCAGCAGCATGTGGGATCTTACCATACCAGGGCTCGAACCCGTGTCCCCTGCATTGGTAGGAGGATTCTTAACCACTGCGTCACCAGGGAAGCCCTCAGTCCGTTTTTTAGGACAGATACTTTTATTGTACAGCATTGAGATCATAGAATATATTGTTTGTAATATTTTATTGCACTTAAAATATTGCTGTATTGAAGAATAGAGGTTTTTATAGTTGCTTCATATACCTTCTTATGGATACGCAACAAATAAGTTAAATGTTGAACTTTAAATTTTTCACCATTTTTCCTTTAGTGAACATCCTTGTATAATAAATTTTAAAGAGCAAGAATGGTAATTTCCGGGACTTCCCAGGTGGCGCAGTGGTTAAGAATCCGCCTGCCAATGCAGGGAACACGGGTTCAAGCCCTGTTCCAGGAAGATCCCACATGCCACAGAGCAACTAAGCATGTGCGCCACAACTACTGAGCCTGCACGCCACAACTACTGAAGCTCATGTGCCACAACTACTGAAGCCTGCGTGCCTAGAGCCCGTGCTCTGCAGCAAGAGAAGCCACCACAATGAGAAGCCTGTGCAACGCAACAAAGAGTAGCCCCCACTCACTGCAACTAGAGAAAGCCCGCGCGCAGCAGCAAAGACCCAACACAGCCAAAAATAAATACATTTTAAAAAGAAATTTTTAAAAAAAGAATGATAATTTCTTTAGGCAAATTCACTTACTTTGACTTAAGAGGTCAAAGGGTATTAGGACATTTGATATATATTTCTGAACTAGAAAGTAATTACCTATTTTACATTTTTACCAGTGTTTGAATGTACCTATTTCTCTTCATGTTAAGTATTGCCAGCATTATAATTTCCATTTATTTTGCTAATTTAATAAGCAAAAATATATTATCTCATTATTGTTTAAGTCTATGTTTGAATACTAAATGGGATAAATTTTTTATTGTAGTAAAACATACATAACAAAATTAATTTTAACCATTTTTATATGTACATTTCAATGGCATTAAGTACATTTATATCATCGTGTAGCTATCACCACTATCCATCTCCAAAACTTTTTCATCTTCCCCAGCTGAAGCTCTGTTTCTATTCAATAATAATTCCCCATTCTTCTCTTCCCCAGTCCCTGGTAACCACTGTTCTTCTTGCTGTCTCTAGGAATTTAACTATTCTATGTACCTCATATAACTGGAATCATACAGTATTTGTCCTTTTGTGTCCATTCCTTTTGTTATACTGGTTGAGTATTTTCATATTTATTAACCAGTGGTAATTTTAGGATTTGCCTATTTAATCTCATAGCATTTTTTTGATGAAGCATTTTGTCTTTTCTTAGCAATATTAACCATTTGTCATTTATTATAAAAATATTTTTTACTAGTTTGTTATCTGCCTTTTAAGCTTGTTTATTTATGATATTAAAAAATTAACAAGATTCAAACAAAATTCAAAGATCTTATTTGTTTTTTTAAATGATTAACTCGGTAGTTTTCTCTATGTGGTTTGAAGCCAAAAATGCTAAGACACAAAATCAATTTGCAAAACAAGGTCACTTAACAGGTAGGATTTTTTGCTTTAGTTATAGGTTTCATTATTTACTCAAAGAAATATTCTAGGTGTCTTATTTGATTTTTCTATCTACTCTAGCATCACATACAGGTGCCGTATATAGAGTAAGCCCTCCGTAAAGATTGCAAAAGGCTGGCAGGGTCAGTGTAAAAGTTGGAGACCTAGGGGCATTGAGTTTCCATAGTTTTGAAAATCTGTGTGAAATCACTCATGAGTTTGTTTTTACTAAGGAGATGTTTTGTGTTCACTTGAGTTGTAATGTGTTGCTTTTCTTCATAGCAGATTGGGTCCTAAAATAAAAATACTATGGCATGGGTTTGGGCAACTGCCTGAAAAATAATAAACAATTCTCTTTCTCAGCTGCTAATACAGCATGTTGGCCATTATAGTGTTATTTCTGGAAACCCCTACACAGCTCCAGATCATCAACTTACTTTAATGGCCAACAGGAGAATGAAGCCGCAGTAAGTTGTCAAGCTTGGCTTTTCATGAATAACTAATTCAGTCAATTATCTCTCATGGATTCAGCTGAATTAAGCTGTACAGGGGGGAACTGCAAGGTACCAACTTAGACATTTTAAAAATAGCCCCGGCAAGAAGAATCATGAATTGTGAAAGACTGGCGATTGAAGATTTATCAGAAGACAGAGTAGATTGGCTCTCTCCTATACAAATATTCTACTGTTGGACTCACAGCTACTTCTGTGCTGATTATTGTTATCTTTTTGATGGGTTGACAAAACAAACATATAATAAAGGTAAATTTCATAACTGAGTTTTCCGGGTCTGAGTTAGAAAAATGAATCTTTGAGGGTCTGTAAGTCCATGCATGTGTAGAAGAAAGAATGCTGATATAAATCATGTTACTGACCTGGTCACACATATTATCAGTGACCTTGAGTTGCTCACATAATAATATCGCTTGTTCCTTGGTTTATTTTTAAAATTATATATATTAGATATATATGATATATCAGTATTATACTTTATTACATATAAATAAAAATAGATATAATTTATATGACAAAACAAGGATACTGGATCATTTAGCTAAGGATTTTAGGTTGAAGACATAATATAATTTGGAGGTAAACATTATCACAGGTAAGGTATTTAACTCAGAGAGGTTACTTAGTAGCTTGCTTGATTTCACACTGCTAATAATTGAGGAAGCAAGGACTTGAATCTGGGTCTCTCTGCAATGATAATCATGACCAGGGCTTTAAAGTCAAACTATGTGAGCTTGGAGCAGGATTTCAGGTCTCGCCTTTACTAGAATGTAAAATGAGGGGATTGGACCAGATGTTCTCTCCGGTCCCCTCAGCCATCTATAGGTTCTCGTTTGTCCTGATTTACAGTGTAAACCTGAACTTATATTCACATTCACTTCCTTGTATAGGGCTCTAACATATCCAACCTTCAAAAACTCTACTAATTAAAAAAAATGGTGGAAAGGAAGAAGCATCCACTCTGTCGGCCACCATGCCTCATATCAATTCAAAACAGAACATGGTAGGCTTCCCTGGTGGCGCAGTGGTCGGGAGTCCGCCTGCTGATGCAGGGGACATGGGTTCGTGCCCCGGTCCGGGAGGATCCCACATGCCGCAGAGCGGCTGGCCCCGTGAGCCATGGCCGCTGAGCCTGCGCGTCCGGAGCCTGTGCTCTGCAACGGGAGAGGTCACGGCAGTGAGAGGCCCGCGTACCACAAAAATAAAATAAAATAATAATAATAACAAAACAGAACATGGTGCCCCACTGAGCATGCTGCTGCAAAACCCAGAATGATAATTAGAATGATAATTTCCGGGACTTCCCCGGTGGAGCAATGGTTAAGAATCCGCCTGCCTGTTCTCGGAAATCCAGAAGTAAAGCTTTTCTCCTTCTTGGACAACTCTCTTGACTATCACTGAGGCCTCACGAGGTATGTGGTGTGGTCCCTATACTTGCTCATGAAATTCAGGCCATGCAGTTTAGTTTGGTAGACTTTCAAGGCGCTGCACCCAAATGACCTTCTTAAAAACGACCTCTTCCTTTTCCGTTTCTCCTGTGTCATTGCTCTAATTTGCCAATCATATTTTGATTTTAATCTTCCCATCCAGATTTTTATTTTTTTTAAGATTTATTATTTATTTATTTTACTTTAGTTTTATTTTTGGCTGCGTCGGGTCTTAGTTGCAGCAATCAGGATCTTTGTTGAGGTATGTGGGATCTTATGTTGCGGCACACGGGCTCCAGGGTGCGTGGGCTCTGTAGTTTGTGGCACACACAGGCTCTCAGTTGAGGAACGCGAAATCAGTAGTTGTGATGCGTGGGCTTAATTGCCCCATGGTATGTGGGATCTTAGTTCCCTGACCAGGGATCAAACATGCGTCCCCTGCGTTGTAAGGCAGATTCTTTACCACTGGACCACCAGGGAAGTCCCCCACCCGGAGTTTTAAATGGAATGTTTCTATTTGTGTGATTTCTTTCACACTTTTCACTAAGAGTAATTTTCCACTTTTCATACACTTAGTCACTCTTCTAAAGTTATTCTCCCTTCCAAGAAACCAATTGTGATTATTATAAAAGAATACAAAACCACCATCCCAAACTATTACTGATAGAATATTTTGGACCCATGCCTTTCCTCACAGTGACACAAACAGTTTTAAAACAACTACCAAACAAATAAAAAGATGACAATGCGTGTGCTGGCTGTCTTGTTTTTATGCACTACAACCTGCTACATCTGAGCCGTTATCTAATCTGTTTGGTATGTAACAATACTCTTTATTTGCATAGTATTCTTAAATATAAATTTCATTTCCCATAACATTCAGTAACTGAGCAAGATATTTTGTTGTATTTTCTTCTTATCTTTTCCTTCTCTCACCTTCCTTCTCCCACCTCCCAAACATGTTTTTTCCCTTTTATAGCCCAACTATTTTACATTCTGGAAAAGGCAAAACTATGAAAACAGTAAAAAGATCAGTAGTTTCCAGGGGATAGAAGGGAGGGAGGAATGAACAGGTGAAGTATAGAAGACTTTTAGGGCAATAAAACTACTCTGTTTGATACTATAATGGTGGATACATATCATCAAACATTTGTCTAAACCCATGGTATGTACAACACCAAGAGTGAACCCCAATGTTAACTACGGACACTGGGTGATAATGATGTGTCAATGTAGGTTCATCAGTTGCTATAAATGTACCACTCTGGTGAGGGGTGTGGATAAAGGGGGAGGCTATACATGTGGGGAGGGGTTGGAGTTATATGAGAAATCTCTTCCCCTTCCTCTCAATTTTATTGTGACCCTACATCTGCTAGAAAATATGAAGCCTATTAAAAAATATAAAAGAGGCTTTAGGTGAACATGGAATATCAAATGATAAGGTCACACATAAGTGTTTTGGTGTCCCAGAAGAAGTGAATATAGAGAATGGAGCACAGAGGCAATGTCTGAGTTCATAGTGACTGAGGATTTTTCAGGACTGATGAAAGACATGAATTCATAAGCACAGGAGGCACACAGTATACCAAGCAGAATAAACAGAAAGAAATCCACACCCAGACACCATTTAGTGAACCTACAGAATAGTATAAGAAGAAGCAATCTTAAAAGCACTTGAGAGAAAAGAGAGGTCACCTACAGAAAATGGCAATTAGGTTGATGGCATACTTCGCGACAGCAAAAATGCAAGTCAGAGAACACTGGAATATGTTCAAGTTGAGAAACACATAGCGAGAAAGAGAGAGAGAGAGAAGTTAACTTTGAAGTATGTGCCCAGAAAAACAATCTTTTAAGAATGAAGATAAAAAACATTTTCAGATAAATAAGAATAGAGGCAGTTAACAATGAATACAACTTTACTAATGGAGATTTGGAAAGATATACATAAAGAAAAGGGGGGGCTTCCCTGGTGGCGCAGTGGTTGAGAGTCAGCCTGCCGATGCAGGGGACACGGGTTCGTGCCCTGGTCCAGGAAGATCCCATATGCTGTGGAGCGGCTGGGCCCGTGAGCCATGGCTGCTGAGCCTGCGCGTCCAGAGCCTGTTGTTCCGCAACGGGAGAGGCCACAACAGTGAGAGGCCCGCGTACCGCAAAAAAAAAAAAAAAAAAGGGAAAATGACCTTAAAATCTGAGATTCAAGAAAGAATGGAGAGCAAAGAAAATGGTAAAATGCAGGTAAACTGGGAAAAAAACCCTTCTATGGAAAATAAAAATATTATTATTAATAATAAAAAGTTTAATTTGTGGATCTTAAAAAAAGACAATTCTAGAGACAACAATAAGTCAGGGAGGAATAACTGGAGTAGAGTATTCTAAGGTCCTTGTGTGTATTTACTGAGTATGCATAGCAAAATTTCAAGAACAATCTCTAGATTAGAAATGGTCCATTACTTCTAAATTAGTATAGGGAAAAACTAGAATATGAAAACAAAGATTTTTAAATGTTTTGAGGCAAAAAAGGCAGAGCATAAAGACATAGGAGAGAGCAGGTCAAATGAAAAACACAAAATAAGGGGGCATATGTGTTCAAATATGTCAGTATTTATCAGTAATAATAATAATAAATATAAACGGTCTCAAGTTGCCACTTAAAAGCTGAAACTTATAGATTACACTGGTCTCCTAAAAATAAAAATCCAGCTATATATTGTTTATTTGAGCTACATTAAAAATTTTGGGACATGGAAAGGCTTAAAGTAAAAGCATAGAAAAGAATATACCAACCAAATACTAAGCAAAAAAAAAATTAGGGTAGCTACGTAAATAGAAATAAAAGGCTTTAATCCAAAAAGGACTCTAAATGGTGAAGAGTTACTGCATAGCACTAAAAAGCTCATTTAATGAGGAAAATAAAGCGATTCTGAAGTTGTGTGCCTCTAATAAAATAACCTCAAAATTTACAAAGCAAATATTGGTAGAATTAGAGGGAGAAACTGACAAATAGCATATTGGTGAGAGATTTCAACAGACTTGAAACCTATTCCGGATAGGTTGAGCAGACCAAAAAAAAAAAAAAGTAAAATAAGGAAGTTTTAATGACCACATATAGATATATCTGTACCCATCAATAAGAACATATACATTCTCAACACTGCAATATTAAGACCAAACAAGCAAAACAAAACCACTGAGCATATAAATACTAAGCCATAATGCAAATCTCACATTTTAAAGAAGTGGTATCATATCAACCCCTGTGGTGGTTTTAAAACATGCCACAAAACCTTTTGCAATCCTCTCATCAGATGATGGAATCAGTGTCTCCTCTCCTGGAACCCAGGCAGTCCTTGTGACCTTCAATGACTAGAATGTGGCACAAGGGCTTCTCCTTTACTTCCAAGGTGGGTTAGAGAAGGTCATATAGCTTCAGCAAGTTTTTCTTGGACAGTTGCTCCCTCTGGAGTCTGCCACATAAGAAGTTTGGCTACCCTGAGTCCCTAGAGCCTCCAAATGGAAAGGCCAGAGAGTGAGAGATGCCAGAGGAAATCCAGCTGTTTCAGCCCACAGCTGTTTTGAGTTTTCCCAGCCCAGGCACCAGTCATGTGAATGGAGATCCTAATTCCAGCTACCATCCGACTGCAACTGCCCGACAGACCCTGAGGAATGCCTAGGAATGCCTAGCTGAGTCCAGTCAACTCCCAGATCCATGAGGAAAATGCATAAGTGATTGCCATTATTCTATGCCCCTGTCTTGGGATAGTTTGTTATACAGAAATAGATAACCAGGACAGCCACATTCTCTGGCCAAAATGCAATTAAGTTAGAAATCAGTAATGTCAATACATATTTTAAATATTTTTACTTATAATTTAAAAAACTACTAAATATCTCATGATTCAAGAAGAAATTATACTAAAAAAATTTAATACTGAATGATAGTGAAAGTAATGCATATTTAAAAATGTGAAATATAATGGAAACCAGTATTTGATGAAATATATAGCTAAATTATTTATATTAGCAAAGAAGAAAGGCTAAATATTAATTAAGCACCCAGTTTATTTTTTTATTTAATAAATTTATTTATTTTATTTTATTTTTGGCTGCGTTGGGTGTTTGTTGTTGCGCACAGGCTTTCTCTAGTTGCAGCGAGCAGGGGGCTACTCCTTGTTGCGGTTCACAGGCTTCTCATTGTGGTGGCTTCTCTTGTTGCAGAGCACGGGCTCTAGGTGCACGGGTTTCAGTAGTTGCGGCACGCAGGCTCAGTAGTTGTGGCTTGCGGGCTCAGTAGTTGCCATGCGAGGGCTCTAGAGAGCAGGCTCAGTAGTTGTGTTGCACAGGGCTTAGTTGCTCTGTGGCATGTGGGTTCTTCCCGGACCAGGGCTCGAACCCGTGTCCCCTTTATTGGCAGGCGGATTCTTAACCACTGCACCACCAGGGAAGTCCCAAGCACCCAGTTTATAAAAGGAACAAAAGAATGAACTCAAAGAAGGCAAAACAAAGGAATTAATAAAGAAAAGAGCACAAATTAATCAAATTAGAAGATATGAAAGGCACGGAAAACAAATAGTGAATAAACACATGACAAAATGCTTAAAGTAGTTAGCAATAAAAAAATGCAAGTCAAGACCATAATTAGCTACCACTTTACATGTACTAGATTTACAATGGAAAAGTCTGGCAATGCCAAGTGTTGGAAAGATGAGAACCCATATATATTGCTGGTTCAATCTCCTAGGAAAGCAATTTTACATTCATTTTAAAGCTGAATACTGACTATGCTATGATCCAGTAATTCTTCTGCTCTGAGATTTGTTCCCTAGAGAAACTCTTGCATCTGTGCATCTAGAAAACTCAAGAATGCTTACAGTAACATTGTATTAGGAAAAGCTGGGAATAACCTAAATGTCCATCAACTGGAGAAGAGATCTTTTAAAATGGCGTATTTATACAGTGGAATATTACACAGCAGTGAAAACGAGTGAGCCGTAGCTACATGCAACAACACGGACAAATCTTTGAAACAATGTTGGGTAAAATATCAACATTAAAAATAAAGTGCTTACATGGTAAAAAAATTTCATAAAATATGAAGGGAATAATAAATTCAGCATTCGGGACTGTGATAGCCTCTGGGGTAAGGCAAGGAGATGAGCTAGGGAAGAGTGTATGGGTAGCTTTAACAGGAAAGGTAATTCTAGTTATTCAGTTGGGTTTTGGGTTAGTGGTTGCTATCTTATTATACTTTATAATTTATATTCACATATATTTTCTTGTTGGTATTAAATATTATGTAACTAAGATTTTAAAAGTGAAATAATCCTGGAGAAAGTTTGCTTATTATAACGATAAGAAAATCAACTTTAGAGTCAAGGTCCAGATTTGAATCCTGAAGGTGCCATTTATTTGCTGCTTTACCTTTTGGAAAAGTTACTTTATTTTCAAATCTTATTTTCCTTGTCCATGACATGGCAATAATAATACCTCCTTCGGTAGTTGCGAGGATTGAAATAGATTATGTTTATAAAGGGCTCAATATTTACTTATATATGAACTTATTAAGAAATAGGAACTGAAACCTTAACTCAAAATCTGTTTTGGGGGTATCTGTGTGTGTGTGTTTTATCTGTTCAAGCTTCTCAACCTACTATGATATTATTGTACTAGTTATCCTCTGTTGTAGTGTTATTATTGAAAAGTTCCAGAACTAGTGAATTAATGATACTGAAAATAAAAACCATTAACTTTATAATATCTGAATTTATGTCATTCAAAGCAATCCCCTACACCTATTTCCTCCTTTTACCTTCATTTGCATTATGAAAAGGTAAATAATATTAATAATAACGATAATGATAATAGTAGTAACAGTAATTTGACTCTGTAAAGGAACATCTACTTTCCAACATTAAAATTTATTCCTATTACACAGCGTCTAAGACATGGGACTTGCATGCATGTTTATTTCAGTTCTATGTTTTTTTTAAAAAAATGTGTCATATTTCTATTGCTCATACTATTAGAATGTTTAAAGTTGGGAGGATAAAGTCCAAGATAGGGTTATGGAAAGGTTTCTAATACTCCTTAGCCCAGAGGTCCAGAGGGAAAAGCAAACCAGGAAATTGAATCTGGAAGTGACAGGACATTCCTGGTTAGTTTTGACTTAACCTGGTCGTAATCTAGCCCTGCTCCGAAATGACACTTTGAAATCTGAATTGAATTTAGAAAGAATGAAAGAACACGATCAATGTGGTATAAATTTTAAAGCTCTCTGGGATGATCAGTCTCATGCTAGGCGAAATGAGGGCAAGAGCTTTTATTAGCATCCTCTAAACAGTGTTAAATATGAATCTACCAGCTCGCAATTTATATATTTTTTCTTTATTTGTCTCTTAGGGTGGGTTTGCGTGTCTGTGTCTAGGAGCTACACTTCAGTCAAAAAAATGTTTTTCCTCATGAGGTTATAATAGAAACTGAACACATCAGTCGAATCTCTGGGATTCTTGCTCAGAACTGAGCTTTTAAATAACAGTCTCAGTCTCCTGGGGGAGTGAGAGATCTAACCAAAAACCCTGACCTAAATAAATCTCCAGGGCAGAACTGAAGAATGGCAAACTTAGGGAAGCTAAATTAGTATGCATGGATTTTCTTTTCCCCTTTTCAAAATGAATGTAGTGCTTCTTGGTACTAACAGCTTTGTGACCCAAATTGTTCTATCCACACAGCTTTTATTCCATCACCAACCTCAAATCTTGGAATCAGAAACGGAAGTTCTTTCATGCTGATTTTCAGATCTTGTGGCTCATGCTGACAATGTTTCATCTGGATATTCCACAACTAGGAAGAGGCAGGAGCCTTTACCTGAAAATTGCATGTGCGAAGGAGCAGATCTACTGCAACTGAGGCTAACGTTTAAATGGCGTTTGCTGGGATCCTCTGTGACTGAGAAAAGGAGGGTGTCAGGGATGCAGCACATCCACCTTAGGTTTCTAGGCCACTAACAGCCAAGCAGGGACTATAAGGAGAAACTTCAACTAAACCCTGAGTGTGTGTGTTTGTGTGCAGGTGACATGATACATAAATGGGGCACACACACGCTGGCATTTCTTCATAAAGGACTTAAGAGGGCTTTTCCTAAAGACTTAACCTTAAGCTTTTAGCCCTGATGCTCTCATTTCTCACTCTTCCAGGCATTTCCTGGAGAGCAAACACCCAGTTTGATCAGTAATAATGCGAATAATATTTTTTTATGATGCTGATTGGAAATCTCTCAGCAGAAACAAAGTACAGAAGGCACAGTCTTAATTCCTAGTCTCCTGACAAAGCTTAACTCAAACAAACTTTCAAAGCCCCTCCATTTGCACTTCCTCATTCATATCCCACCCAGGAATCAAGCTCTTTTTTCCCTAGCTTCTTGCTCATATACGAACCCTATTCTTTTCCTTTAATTGCCCTGAAATTCCAAAACAGTGCGACTAAGCTGACCCATTACAGTCTAAGCATTAATAATCGCCTCATTTCCTACTCCCAGAACTCGCTCTGAAACAACCTCTTTCTTTCCTAGGGACAAACTATCTGACTCAACTTCTTCTCTTGCCTCCTAGCCCTTTATTGAGGCAAAGACCAGATGACCGTTAGTTTGTAAAAATATTCATATTTGTCCTCTCTCCGTCTACTCCTCACCTCGTTCTACACAATCTGATCTGTGTCCTGCTTCCTGGCTCTATGCAGACCCAACTACAACTTCACTCTCCCCAGACAAACACAGACAACAGTAATGTTACTCTAGTGCTCTTTGATGGTGGATGACTTTTTCCTGCATCTTCAGAAAGGCAAAGAGATATGTAAACTCGGTCAGCCTTCCCACCAGC
Organism: Pseudorca crassidens; assembly: GCF_039906515.1. Taxonomy (NCBI): domain Eukaryota; kingdom Metazoa; phylum Chordata; class Mammalia; order Artiodactyla; family Delphinidae; genus Pseudorca; species Pseudorca crassidens. The sequence goes on from NC_090316.1 coordinate 17,191,544, forward strand.
TGGAAGAACATCTGTAAGTAGGAAGGAATGAGATATAAACAAACTTACATTCCGACTGGCTGGGGCTGGAATAAAACAGGTGACTGTGAGGCCAAAGGCTCCATTAACAGTCACCAGGGTCATCGGGCCTCTTGTTTGCACTTGGTTTGGGAAGGCTTGCCTAAGTGAATTACTCGAAAAGTCTGAAATTGAGACTCCATGCTGGTGGTAACCACAACGCTTGTTTATAGAACTCTTCCAAAGGATGTAACAGGCATTTCCCAAGATCTGTCAGCACTGGGCCAGGATTAGATCAGCCATTTGTCTCTGAAGGGTGTAGTATTGGCCATGAGACCAACACCACCTAAATGTCTTTTGCAGTCTGGGGTGTATACATGTATGTACAGTAAGTCCCCTACATATGAACCTTCAAGTTGTGAACTTTCAAAGATGCGAGCGTGCGTTTGCATGTCCAATCACGTAAGTTAGTTCACGTGTCTGGCGTACACTGTCACGTGCGTGCATCCTCTACAAGTGGTTGTGCTTTTGTGTACTGTACTGTACAGTACTGTATAGAGTACAGTAGTACAGTATCCTTATAAACAGTACTGAATCCAGCAAGGAACCAGAACCTGTGCCATCCGCGTCAGGCGTGAGGGAAATGGCAGCTCGCCCTCCGTCTCCTATTGCTGATGATCCTTCAGCTCTACCATCCCCTACCTCCTCTCCCTCCTCCAGTCAGTAACTCTTCTTGCCTGTTCACTCGATGCCAGCCCCTGTATGCCAGCTGCTGTACTGTACTACTGTACTTTTCGAGGTACTGTACTGTAAGATTAAAAACGTTTTCTTTATTTTTTGTGTGTTTGTTTTTTATGTATTATTTGGGTGAATAGAATTATAAACCTATCACAGTACAGTACTATATAGCCGAATGTGTTAGTTGGGTACTTAGGCTGACTTTGTTGGACTTACGAACAAACTGGACTTACAAATGTGCTCTTGGAACAGAGCTCGTTTGTATGTAGGGGACTTTGTGTGTGTGTGTGTGTGTGTGTATGTGTGTGAATATATATCCCCCCAACCCTCTTAGCAGCTTAAGAGAAACATATAGGAAAGACAGGACTATGGGTTGGGTCTGGGGAGGATCTTCTTTTATTACATACCATCTATTTTCAACAAACATTTTTTTTTAATTAGAAAAAGTTTAATTAATGAGTGTTTTCTTTTAAAATTCATCTCACCCTAAATGTAATCAAGGAGTCATAACCAAGGAGAACTGACAGAGAATAATAATTGTAATGGCTTGTCCAGCAGGCCCAATTATTCCTTTAAAGGTATGTTTCTTTCTTCTAATTACATTAGACAGTGATTGGAAGGATGGTAACTAATAATAAGGGTTTCATTGTCTCTCTTTTTTTCTTGGTCGCCCCTACAAATGACTTACTATATGGTCCTTTACAAGGAGCTCTGGAGGAACCCTGGTGTGGAACCGTGGTCATGTGGCTCACTGGGACAGACATGAGATTGTCAGACACAGGACTGGCTGTAAACGAAAGGAGCCTGGGATGGCTTTAATATCCTGTGAGACAGAAGCATGACAGATTAGTGGGGAGCTCCTTCCTTCTCAGGAAACCAGGCCTCTGGCTATAGCTTTGTCTTAGCTCAGTCTTAGATCTTTATAAACACTTTCCCCTGAACTTTAAAGGACCCATGCTTTTCAGTAACAGTTTAATGCCCATGAAACAAAAACTCAGATAAAGGGTTCAAGCATAAAATCATATTGAAAGGTCTCATTTCTCAAGATACTTTCTATAAACTCAGACTTCACATCCAGAAAAAGATTTCAATAGCGAACTTTTTCACTAGAGAAAACGCCAGTCTTAAAAATGCTTGAGCCTTGGTACATGATTTGGAATCTCAATCGTTTTAAAGAAATACAAAAACTTGCTCCACTAGGGACTGGTAGTCAAGGCCCTCTGTTAAGAGTCCTGGATAAGGGATGTTTAAAGATGGAGCAAGGCGGTTGTGAGGTAATAACTAGAATTCCAGGGGTTGGAATCATATGATGACGAAATATCCAGGGAAGATGAATTGTAGAGAGGGGAATGTGAATCCTTATAAAACACGGATAAAGATCTGTGGGTATATGTCTGACACAAAAGAAGACTTGAATATATAAAAACAAGCACATGATATTTACTTGGGGAGACTCAATATTTACATGTCAGTTCTCCCTTAATTAATCCATCAATTTAATGAAGTACCAATAAAAACAACAACAGTATGTTTTAAGAGTAATGATCACTAATATGTATTACATGTTATGTCAAGTACTTTGTACTTTCTGAGTGTTACATTTCTTAAATAGTTCAATCCCTCAATAATCTTATGATTATTCGTTTCCTTATTTTATAAATGAAGAATTTAGGCAGAGTTTAAGCAACTTGCCTAAGGTCACACAGCCAGTAAGCAGTAGAACTGAGATTCTTAACCCAAGGGTTCAGGCTCTAGAACTTAACTGTCATCCATACTTTCAAGTCAATGGAACTGAATAGTGAGTCTAGAAATTGACTCAAATACAGGAATTTAGATGGTATTAAATGTAGCACTTCATAACAGGGGAGGAAACGATGGATGATCATTCAATACCTAAAGTTGAGGTAAGTAGTCATCTGGAAACAAATAAAGTTGAACCCTAGCCCACTCTTTACTCCAAAGTATTTTTCAAATGTATCGAAGATTTTAAAATGTAAAATGAAAAGAAAACCATCTGAAGAAAATCCGGGTGACTGAATGACAGGAGTCGGGGGAAGACGCTTAAATTTTATACTATTGGCATTTATTGTCCGTTAAAATTAATTACTTTAAAAGAGAAAGAAAAGAAAGTGGTAGGGCTGCCTAACTGTGTGTGTTTGTGTGTGTGTGTGTGTGTGTGTGTGTGGTGTGTATTAATGCTAGTGCTATTCAGACCTGCTCCTGAAGGAATAGATCTCTGGAGGTTTACCCAGAAAAAGCTGACTGTGTAATAATAAGTAATATTACTTAGTGTAATAATAAGTAATAGTCTTGTGTCTATTCCTATGGGATGTTATAGATGGCTCACTTTTTATACTTTCTTATTAATTGAACAGGATGAACTTTTCCTCCAGGTTACTGAATACAGTGTGTGAGTTGCTTTGACTGAGAGACAGTGCTAGAATTTGAGGCATGCTTTGGAGAAGTGCGGTGCCTATAAAAAGTGGCAATTATGCCAGATTTTCTGCAGTATACATCCTGGTCCCCAAGACGTACTCTCAAAAGGCAGATAGTAGTCAGTCATTGCTAACCATAGTTGACAAGTTTGTGTGCTTTTCCTGACAGGCACTAATCATTCTTTTGGGTTCATTTGCAAGTTTTTCGGATAGAACACAACAATTCTGAGTTTATAAATATATATCCAAAAGAAATGACTCAGTAAATTCGATGGGTTTTAATGATGTCTCAAATAAACCTTAATTAAAGAATCTTCATTTAATGAAGTTACAGGTTGTTCTCGGTAAAGGAAGCAACGGTTTTAATTTGCATGGGATACGGAGGCAGCAGTGGGAAACAAGCTGAACTGTTCCCAGTCAAATATCAGTTTTTTAAAAATCGGATTGATTGTAAGCTCTGATATGAAATGAAATGAATGTTGTATCTTTATTATGCATAAGAAATGGCTGTATGCAACCACTTGGGGCCTCTTCATCAATTATCTGAAAAGCTTCTGCCATTTTTGCTGTGGGGAATTAGCTGGTAAGAGGAATTTGCTTTAAGCTTATGACCTAATCATAAGGCTTGGAACTATGGGGCACTACACACTCAGGAAGTTTGCTTCCCACTCTGTTGCCTTTGTACATTTTCCCTCTGCTGGGAATGTTCTGTTCTCTGCTTTAGCATTTTTAAAACTAATTCTTTATTACACAGTTACACGTACAGAGTGTGGAAAAAATAAACAATACAAATGATCAACAAAGAAAAATATAGAGAAGTAAGCACTATTAATATTTTAATACGTAGATAAGGGAACCCTATTACATTGTATCAATCTCTTTTCTGCAAATTGAAAAAAGGTGCATATACTATATGCTCCCATTTAGAAAATCAAATACAGAATCAAGTGAACTCAAAAGTGAAACTCCCCCATTATTGAGGTAGCTAATATGGTTATTCAAATAATTTTCTATGCAATTACTAGTATGTTTTATATATTCTCTCTATATTTACATAAACACATTATTTTTTGTTCACAAATTTCTATGTGAACTGTTCCACAACTTGCTTAAAAATATACATATACATATATATAATGTACATGTCTTCATGTCAATGGATATAGATGTACCCAATTTCTTTTAAAGTTTGTATAGAATTCTGTTATGTGGCTATATCCTAATCATTTAACTAGCCCTTTTTAACTTATTTGGCTGCAGCGGGTCTTAGTTGCAGCACGCTGGATCTTTCATTGCAGCACCCGGCTCAGTAGTTGCAGCACAGGCTTAGTTGCTCTGTGGCATGCGGAATCTTAGTTCCTGGACCAGGGATCGAACCTGTGTCCCCTGCATTGGAAGGTGGATTTTTAACCACCTTCCAAAAAGGGAAGTCCCCCAAAATGAAACATTTTTGAGTAGATGAAATGGAGACTAATCCTGTTTAATTTTTCATTCTGAATCCTAATTTTTAAGATTTAAAAAAAAGCAATATGCTCTCTAGATTTATTCTGAATATGGCATCCCTCCATTTTTGACTTTTCAAATTTGAGAAAATGTAATAATTTATTCTCCTGTTGCTTTGCTTAATCAGCAAGGAGAATCAACTCAGCAATCTAGCAAAGATGTGGCTACAGTATTTAAGATGAATAATCTCTAAAATACAGTACTATTCTTTTCTACTGGAAAGTTAGTTTCAATGAACATATTGTTAAGCTCATTGGTGACCAACCACTCCAACCCTTACCTCAAGCTGTGTCTGAGAGCAAGTTCCTACCATCAATATGATGCCCCAAAGGCCATCCCGAAGGATCCAAGTTACAGTCACACAAAGGATACTGAGTGCATAGTTTTGTTCTGAATGTCCTCCCACTGTGCCCAATGATTACAAGGTTAGGAGGTTAAAGTGTGCTGGATGCACCAGAGGCTTTTTATATATTAGGTCTAACTTTGCCTTACATTGTTCTGCCTTGTGAGACGCCCTGAGGAAAACTCTTCTCTTCCTTCCCACCACAGCCTAGAAAAACCCATCAGATATTTTCTCTCGGAAATTCTGACTCTTGAGTCATTGGTGGGCTATGTACTCACACACTTCCCATCCCTTCCTTCCAGGGTTTAATCATAGTTGTTGGTTTGAAGGAGGAAAGGGTGGGTTCCCACATTTATAAACTCTAGAATGAGAGGTTATGAAAAGTCCAAATGTCGGTGTATCTGCTCTGGCTAAAGAGAATGTTTGCAACTCCAAAGTCAGGGATTTTAGGCGAAACGCTTGCTGAGAGAGCATCCCTGGGCAGGATGCTGCCAGCATGTAATAACTATTACAAGATCTACTCAGGAGCAACCTGATGCTTCTCTCCCTTTGAAAGTGAAAACCTGGCTGAAGTCAATGTGTATTTTCAGAGAATACATTAGGGAGAGAAAGAATAGTTTCCTCCTATTGCCTTTCTGAGGGAATAACGAAAATGTCAGGATTCACTGCAGTGACTGGAATTTGATTCCGAGACAGGAAGTGTAAACAATTGTGTGAATGTTGCTCACGCAGAACCTTCAGACTGATTTACTGGGAGCTCTTTGGGACTTCTCAGGCATGTCACACTGACCTTACAAGCTCAATTCCTAAGTCAGAAGAGGCAGGGTGCTTCTCCACACTGTTACTTGCAAATTAAGTGCAGCTGCCCACTGCAACTACTTTCCCGGTTTTGGTAGAAACCATCCAGTAAGTTTGCAACACTTTGACACATTAAGAACTCAGAGACTTAAGACTCTTTGGAGGTAAAAGAAAAAATGAAAACTTACATGCAACTTGAGGAGGTGGGGTTAGGGAAAGTGCATGAGTGGAAAGTGAAATTGAGCCTGGAGGAGTGCGGGAAAAGAAAATTCACCACTGAGAAGAAGGACATGTGTTTTTGCAGGACAGCCTGCTAGTAGTTAGCTCCAGAGGGAACAATAGGAATAAGTAGAGCTATGAAAAAAAAAATAAAAAAAAAGTAAAAAAAAAAAGAGGAGGCCTTGATTAAAGGTAATTTAGCATTTGAAAAATAACAAAGCATCGGTAGGTAATCACCACATAGCTATTTATTGGCTTCCAAATCATAGGCTAAAGGAGCTTAATCTAGGCAGGCTGAGTGAAGAAAGGTCAGACCGTCTGTCCCTTCACAAAAATAATATATTACAGGGGCTGCGATCTAAAGACGGAACTTCAAAAATGATGTTCTGAGCTCTAGAATCTAAATGTCTAAATGTCTAAATCTATATTTAAAGTCGATCTAAATGTAAAACCTTGGAGATTCTCTGGTATACTTTTCACTCAGAGTGGGAACTTAGCTTTTATAATTTTTACTACATTTGGATCACGATGATATTCTTTTTCCTTTCCCACCAGAGCAATTCACATTCTTCCTCTCAACTTTTACTTGTCACACATACTACTTTGTATCAAAAATAAAGCAAATTTTTAAAAAAGAAAAATCTCTTACCAGTTTAGTTTGTCCACTAGTTTACAGCAGTAGCATTCTTTGAAACTAGATACCATGGGAATATTTCAGGGTTTAGAACTTGTGCATATAAACCAGCTGGGCTTTGTTGAAAATTTTAAAGCCTTCAAATATTTCACTGAAAGAAACCCAAGGTATCTTTTTCTATGGATGTCAAGAGGTCACATTTTTATTGGTTCATCTGTGTGTCATATAAAAAGTCCTCAATATTTTTAACCATAGTAGGTCTCTAGGTTCTCTGCCCAATCACTCCATATCATCAAGACGGGTTAATTGTGAGTCTAATTTTTGCTAAAATACAGTACTAATTTGTGGAAGCCACATTTAGCCAGACTTGTTCATCTTTCTATTATTAAAAGGAATGGAAGAGGGCTTCCCTGGTGGCGCAGTGGTTAAGAAGCCTCCTGCCAATGCAGGGGACTCGGGCTCAAGCCCTGGTCAGAGAAGATCCCACATGCCGCGGAACAACTAAGCCCGTGCGCCCCAACTACTGAGCCCACGTTCTAGAGCCCGCGAGCCACAACTACTGAGCCCACATGCCACAACTACTGAAGCCCGCGCGCCTAGAGCCCATGCTCCACAACGAGAGAAGCCACCGCAATGAGAAGCCCGTGCACCGCAACAAAGAGTAGCCCCCTCTCGCCGCAACTAGAGAAAGCCCACGTGCAGCAACGGAGACCCAGTACAGCCAACAATAAATAAATAAAATAAATAAATTTATTTTAGAAAAGAAAGGAATGCAAGAAACAAAAGAAGCAAAATTTTACAGAGCACTTCCTCTTCGTGGGGGTAACCAGGTTACACTTCAATTTAGAAACAGTTGTGCGGAAATAATTTGCATATTTTGGGGAAAGTCATGGTTATTCAGCTAAATCTTTCCCCTAACTTCTTTGTTCTCCATGAAATCTAAGACGGACATTGTTGTCAGATAGGCAGGTGAGGTTCTGGGTCAGATAAGAGAGGGGGAAATGCATCCCATAATAACAGGTTGTTCTTCCCCAGGTCAAACAGTTTATAAGGGGGGGGGGATATCTGTGAAGCTTGATGATCCTTCCCATAGTGAAATCTGGAACATTCTAAAAGAAGCTGCATATATACTTATTTTCAGCTATAGCCCTATTTCTCTTCCAATGCCCTCTGTAAGGGTTCTGCACTTAACCTTTATTGCTAGTTCCTATTCACAACCAATACACACACACACATACCACACACCTTTCTGTCTGTCTCATTCTTCTTTGATACCTCTGTATCATAGGGCAGTGATTAGCTTCATTTTATGAAAGCATGAAATGAATCCAGGGTCGCCTAGCATCGTCAACAGAAATAAGACCAGTACTTAAGAGTCTGAGTTCCAGACCAGGCATGAGTGCCCTGTGCCCCTTGATGAGAGGTGCTACTTCTGGGAACCAGATCTGTATTCATAGAAACAGCTGCAGAATCTAGCAAGGAAATTTATGTAATTAGCGAAGCAGGCAGAGATAGGATTTTTGGCTTCTGATTCAAATTCCACTTCATGATTCCAAGGTGGAGAGTGTTTTGTTATCTACCCACGTGGGACTGATTTCCCTCTTAGGCCTCTAACTCAAATACCAGGACTGTGGCAGGAGCCCAAGAAACTGTAAGAGATCGAGGCAGAAAATTCTCGTGCGTCCAGTCCACGAATCTTTGGATTCGCAGTTTCAAGTGAAATTCAAGCAAGGGAAGCAAGGCTGAGCATTTCATACTATTCCCCTTGTTAGGCAGTGGTGTTAGCGCCCCCAGAGGCCCAGGACTGGGTCACTCAGGATGACTCCAGAGCAGTGTCCTTTATCACGGGAACGGGACTCAGCAGCACATTCTTGCTTTGAGGTTGTTCTAGGAGTGGGGAAGGGACTTGATTGGCTCTCCTTGTTCTGTGCCCAGACATGAAGCCTGAGAACCCTCTCCCTTGCTTGAGGCACCATGGCATTCAACATTCCCTCTGTAACCTATAGGCGTATCGCCTCAAACATAAACCCAGACAGGGGCTATCCCCTCCCCACGCCCCCATCCCCTGTCGCCTAAATAGTTCTCCTTGGGTGAGCGGGCACAGGTCCTGTGGAACAGATCCCACACATGTCCACCGTCTTTCCAGGTGGCATCCAGGGCAATGTCTGCCTCCATCCTGGAGCCCTTGGTGGGTTAGCTGATGCATGGTCCTCGGAATTGTGAATCTGAAGGGCAAACAGCAAAGAGGAAGAAAGGAGGGGACACGAGGGAGGAGTGGAAACCTGGCAAGAAAAGGGTAACGGGAAGGACCACAAGCACTGTAGTGCCAGCTTTAAGTCATGAACATTTGAGTCATAAAGAATGACTGATGAGTGGATCAAACGCTGTTTGACTCAGAGAGTATTCCAGTACCTGTCCCAGCTTGATTTAAAACCTTGACGTGAGGGACTTCCCTGGTGGAGCAGTAGTTAAGAATCCACCTGCCAATGCAGGGGACATAGGTTCGAGCCCTGGTCCAGGAAGATCCCACATGCCACAGAGCAACTAAGCCCGTGCGCCACAACTACTGAGCCCGCATGCTACAACTATTGAAGCCTGAACGCCTAGAGCCCGTGCTCTGCAACAAGAGAAGCCACGGCAATGAGAAACCTGCGCACTGCAACAAAGAGTAGCCCCCCTTCGCTGCAACTAGAGAAAGCCCACGCGCAGCAACGAAGACCCAACATAGCCAAAAATAAATAAATAAATAAAGTCTATTAAAAAAAACAAAAAACGACGTGTTTCTCATCATCTGCACATGGCTTTCGGGGGTGCTGCCCTCCTGGACTTGGTGGCTAGGCGGTCCCATCTCCATTTCACCTCACTCAGAGGGCGAGGGCCCTGGACCCATCTCCCTACTTTCTACCTCTTTTCCTCTCTCTCTCTCTCTTACTTGGCATCGCCTAAACCTCCAGAATGATTTGGCTTTGAAACCACACAAAGCTTACTGCATACTCTAACTCTCTGTCAAAAGAGAGGACTTTTACCAGGGAGGAGAGGGGAGAGGTAATGATTGTCAACGCCCCTCACTGTTTTGGGGAAACACTATGTGAAGGAGGAGGGGTGTTGGCAGTGGGGGAGATAAGCCTATAAGAGACTATTCTCTATCTAACCTAACCTAATCTAGTTTCTCCTCACCTCAAAGGTACCACCTATGTGTACATGAAACAGGACTGAAACCTCGATGAATACATTCATTCACAATACTAACATAAATAGCTACAACAACAACAAAGCTAGACATTGTAAGAGCAGTCTTCAATGGAGGACAGAGGGGTGGGGGTCTTTTAGCATAAACTGTGCGGGTTTCTTTCAAAGAAAAGTCCTCATCCTGATCCTAAATTATCCCACACTCCCCATCTCTGCCCCTTCTGGAGTGAGACTGACTGGTTTGTGTGCCTCTGTCACTTATGGAAATGTAACACATCCCTTAGAGAGAACAGCCCCTGGCCGGTATCCCTTCTGAGATACAGAACATATAGAACACATCAAACAATAGAACGGAATGGGGACCCACACTAGGAGCCTCGCACTTCATGTAAAAGGTCCATAAATCAATATCTGTAGTATTTACAGACTGAAGGGACAAACTATTTCATTCTGATATGTACCTTGTTATTAAAATACACGTAGAGGTTTTCGTGATGAATAAAACACAAATTAATTTCAAAGTGTACTAAATTTATAGCAGCTTTTTTTTTTTGGTACCACATTTCAATCAACAGGAAATAAAAAGAAAGATAAAATTATGCAGGTATTTGCAAAAGTTTTTTCCTTTAATAAAGAATGTATATCTGAAAGGTTAGGAAGCAAGACTAAAGAGTGCCTACCTAGATAAGGGAGACTTCTGATAAAAGAAACACTGTCATTACTGTTACTGGAATAGCTTTACTGCTTAATAGAAACATCATAAGAAGGACTTCAGGAAAAGATAAACAAGTGTAGGGCCCTGGCAGAGGAACTGAAACAATTCTGGAGATTGAAAAGTATCAAAGTTAAAGCAATTATTATCTTGGCAACTAAATGTTGGTAGATTATAGTTTTACATAACTGGGTTTGGGGATGCTTAAATGCTTATCAAATTGGCAGAAGATCTCCCTCAGAGCCATTGTCCACACTGGTGTGTGAGGTTGACACCACATAGCCTCCACAAGTAAGACTGAGCCTCCCTAAGTCATAACCAGATATTATTAGTAGTACAGGCATACTCATTACGTGCATACACAAACAGCTGACGGACAGCCAGGTAGCATATGATTTTAGACCCAACCCTATATGTGTGTTACCTGGCTAGTAGTCCATCCTTTTTTACCACACTTCCTTAATATAACTTAAAATTGCAATATAGCACAAATATTAATTCATACCTTTATAGCACATTTTACCTGCATTCTATTAGTATTGGATTGTTTGCTGAATTGCATGATTAGCTGATCAACTTTGGGAGAAAGGAACATAATTCACTTTGCGTTCAGCACCACCTGCGAGACCTCCCAGAAAGTACCCAGGACCAAGAAATGATTCTGAAAATGAATGGCAAGCTCCTTAGTCTAGGGTTGGCAGACATTAAGGTGGAGGAAAAGTGGCTCCTCCAATCTCATGTAAGGGATTAATTCAGCCAGATGAACAAGGTGCCTGTGGCAGCACCAACTGGGATGGTTCTGCCCCTTGTGTGTGTGGAGCGGGGTAGGGAGGTCATGGGTGGTGGTACATTGTGGTGGGTGAAATAGTGGGAGGCAGAGGAAAGGTTCTTACTGCTTCTAGAACAAGGTGGCTAAAAGTATTCAGTAAGGCAGTCTGGGGAGAAGGAGCTAGCAAGATCAGGATGGTATTCATCATCTCAATGTGGTGAGATAATATTCATCCAATCAAAGCAATTGGGCTGGTCTTTGGGCATTATGGCCTCACCTCTTCCCTTGCTTTCTTAGCATCTTCCTGTAACATCTCACCTCCTGATGTTCCCTTTGAAGACTTTCTGTGGCATTGACTTCAACCCAATCTTATCTCTATGAAAATGTTAACTGGGGACCATAGGTATGGGACACAGGGTGCGGCTTGGTCTAAAAACTTCACCCCTCTGGAGCTAGCAAGGCATACCTGGAGCAGACCCTCATACACCAGGAGAAAACTCTTTTCATAATTATGTTTTATTCCAGAGACTTCTCCTTCAAAGATTTTGCAAATGTTCTACAAAGAAACTTGACTGTGTTGGACCAGGACTAAAATTGTTTGTCAGCTTGGATAATTCAAGCTGTAAAACTTGTAAAACTATATTAGTGAAGAGGGAGCTATGATGACTGTGAAATTAAATCCAAATCTGAAGAGACTGTGAGCTGGGATTTTCCACTTCCTGGTGGGTTTTGCTGTGTTTTGTGAGCACAGGTTTACGTGCATGTGATAGCCCTGGAGATCAGTAAGGACACTATCAGAACAGGTAAGTTGCAGAATGGAGACAGAGCTGGTTCTGGGATTGGTTCTCAAGTTGTTTTCTCTTTATAGTTGAGCTGCAAGATAAAATGCAGGATGCCTAGTGGCACTGGAATTTCAGATATATATCAAGTAATTTTTTAGCATAAGTATGTTCCATGTGATATTTGGGATATACTTATACTAACCCCCCCCAACAAACTTCATTGTTTATCTGAAATCCAAATTTCGCTGGGTGTTTGGTATCTTTATTTGCTAGATCTAGCAACGTTACTTTATACTGTGGTCTTAATGGATTCTCAACGTTAAGTTAAAAAAAGTAGACGAAAGAAAGATAAGTGGCCTCATTCAGAAGGCAAAGAACTTGAAGTGGTTTGGGCATGATGCACTGAAATGGCAGCTGCTAGATAGACGGCATATGGACTGAGAAGCGGTATTTCCATATTTCCAGAGAGATTCTACCTTGTCACAAAGTACTCCAGTTCTGAGCGCTCCGTTTCAACTGCCAGCGAGTGGTCTCTCCCTCAATGTTCTGTTGGCACTTCTAACGCAGCACTGTTAGTTGTGAAGGTGGAAGCAAGGCCAGGATTTCTGTTTGCCGTGGCTCTTTTGGAAGGAAAGACTTGGCCCGGATCCCTGAAACTTAAACAGCTGCTACTTCAGCTACATTTTCCTGAAGAGTATAGCCAAAGCAGTGGAAGCCCCAGTGAAAACATTAGCCTCCATACCTCCGTGGGTTCCCCTACCCTGGCGAAATGGGCTGACCACACATGGGTGGCAGCGATTCTCTTTCCACTCAGTGTTGTGGCCTTGACTAGAAGTAGGGTGAATGGCCTCCTTGGGTCCATTTCCTTAAGGACACATCGTTATATTGGCTCATCTGGGTCACTCAGATGGTTAGGTGAGTTCAGAGAGCAAACCCAGGAAAAAATGTTTAATCCAGGTCCGTCGCTATTACTCCCCCTAGTGGTATAGACAGATACTATATCACTAATTATGCCACTGAGTCGGGCAGTTTCCTTAGAGGTGGGAAGGCTGCTATGGAGACTGTGAAGACGTTGTACCTCTGCATCTTAAAATGTATGGCCAAATAACATTTTTTTTTTTTTCGATACGCGGGGCTCTCGCTGTTGTGGCCTCTCCCGCTGCGGAGCACAGGCTCCGGACGCGCAGGCTCAGCGGCCATGGCTCACGGGCCCAGCCGCTCCGCGGCATGTGAGATCTTCCCGGACCGGGGCACGAACCCGTGTTCCCTGCATCAGCAGGCGGACTCGCAACCACGGCGCCACCAGGGAAGCCCCCAAACAACATCTTCTTAACTAAACTTAACCATCTTTCCTCTCAGTCTTTCCTTAATGGCATGATATCATACAAGTCACACAGGCTCAGGGCCCTGGCAACTTTTTTGACCACCTACCCCTGCATGTTATTCTCTTCCCGCACAGCTGACGAGTTATTAACCCCAACACATTTTATCTCTGCAGTGCATCTCCCATTGTTATTGCTACTACCCTCATTCAGGCCATCATTACTTTTCACCAGGACCATTGACCATTAACTAGTCTCCTTGTATCTTATTTCTCTCTCTTTTAAGTCATCGTATTTGAACTGATTAAATAAGCCAACTTTAGACTGCTGACTAATTTTTCTCAAACACACCTCTGATTATGAGCTTGGCTATTTAAAATCCTCCAAAGACTTCCCATCTCATACTAAGTCCCCCTATGGAAGAGGAAGCAGGTGGGGGATGACAGGTGAGTTCAGGGGCTACTGGGAATTTGCTGCCCTGTGGCCCTTGAGAGAATTCCTTATTTGTCAGAACTGGCAGGAAAGCAGGCAGCCTTCCTGAGCCATGAACCCACTTCCATATGATGAAAATGAAGAGAGTTAGGGAAATTTTGTCCAGTTCATCTCCTTTCAAAGGAAACAAAACCCCGAAAATGGATTGAATTCTGAATGAACAATCAGAAGGCTCCACGTGAGCTGAACTACACAACTAGGAGGAAATGAACAGAAGACCTTTTCTAGTGGAAGGAATCTGTGTACATTCTAGGGTAAACACTCAGCAAGAAGATAATTTGGAAAATGGTTACAAAGGGAGTTAAGGGGGTAAAAGGTACAAAAGCTAACAGAAGCAGACTTTGCTAAACCGCCCTTTGTCTTAACATTTCCTATGTTCTTAAGTCTAATTGGTCAAGACTTTTTCTGAAGGTTGCAAGGGAATTTAATCTTTATGTTAGGGATTTGGGGACCCTTTAGTAAGCGACTCTGATTACACAGAATTGCATATATCATGTGTGTGACCTGGACCACAGCTCCCCTTGGGTTTACCTGGAGTTCTTACACTCATTTCCCTGAGGATTACGGATTAAAACTGAATGGCTTCTCAGTGGGGAAAGTTGGGTATTTTATTTAATGGGTCTTGGCTCTGTTATTTGTGGCCTGATTGACGATGCCTGAAATTAGAGTCCAGCTCCCGAGGAGAGCACAGCTTTTCACGTGAGCCTTGCTATGTGAGAACTCACCATGGCAGCTACGAAAATCATTTTCTAATAACAACTGCCATTGGATCAGTGACTTAACTACAGAGGAACCCCACTAAACAGTATTTCTTGGGTCCAGCAGTCCTGCCTACGGCATCACCTTCATGGATTATTTTAGCTGTTAAATCTCCAGCTGGGCATTTCATAAAACCATGATTTAAAACAAAAGCAAAAACTAAACTTATTTTTAGACCACTCAATCCAACAAACTGGTCTTCTAGGACTCACAGTATCACTGAGTACCATTTACTTAGTCCATGCAGAATCTTATTTTGTTTTCTAAAAAAAAATATAACAAATCCAACTTTTCTCTTCATTTTTTCTGGTTTAAGGGAAATTAAGCTTCTGAAAATGAGGATCAGGCTAGAAGTTGTCACAGATAAGGCCTCTCTATGCCACAGTGACAACATTTCTAGTATTGCTGCCACACTGGACTCAATCTCCATTTCTTATTTCTTAGAGCTCACATCTAAGACAAAAACTGTGTCATTAAGGCTTTTCTTAAAAAAGCAAAGCAGCACAAATAGTTTTTAGTTTAGAGTTGCTCCTCTATAAGAAAATTTACTCATATGAATATTAGATGGCTTTCCAAAATTCCAATAGTTGGCCAAGCTAATATTACTTCCCAGGTGAAACTCTTCTTCTCAGAGGTCTAATCTGCATGTAGATATTGTCCCAGATACACTTCAATTCACTGTATCATCAGGTACCAGATAGGAAAATCTAACAGGGTTTTAAAAAAACCTCTTTTGGGCTTCCCTGGTGGCGCAGTGGTTGGGAGTCCGCCTGCCGATGCAGGGGACGCGGGTTCGTGCCCCGGTCCGGGAAGATGCCACGTGCCGCGGAGCGGCTGGGCCCGTGAGCCACGCCGCTGAGCCTGCGCTTCCGGAGCCTGTGCTCCGCAATGGGAGGGGCCACAACAGTGAGAGGCCCGCGTACCGCAAAAAAAAAAAACAAAAAACCTCTTTTACCCCCAACAGCAGCATGATACCATTCCTATTGTCCGTGTCATGAAAATAAATGAGACAAGTCTTCGAAATTGATTTTTATGCTAAAAATACATAGATTAACGGTCAGGATATTATTGCCAATCAGGAAAGGGAGGGGAGAGGAACAGAGGAACCTCAAAGGAAAGGAAAAGACACGGTATCTTTTGTCTTTTGTTCTGAGATGGAAATAAACCTCTCCAGTCTTGATAAGCCTCCTTTTGATCTTCCTCTCGGAATAAAGAGAGGTAAACAACTGGATGCTTTACAGTTGCTCTTATAATTCAAAGTGAAGTCCACACCAAACCAACTGCTGGTGGGCATTATTTACACCAGTGACCTTCTCGTTGTTCTATCTATCTGCTTTCCTAAGGACCCTCCCCGAACCTCCACAGCAGTCAGGAAATGGACTTGATGATTAGAGGGCTGCTTTTCCTGATAGCGACCCTGCAGTTACGACTGCTGGATGGAAGACTCTAATTTATGGTCATAATGTTAGGGGGAGCTCATACCCCTCTTTGCATTGCAGCAAAGGTCATGGGTATAGGAAATAGGATTTAGAATTTTCTGTGAAGTTTATTATTAGTCCAAAAATAGTACATAGGCAAATATCTTTTTTTTTAAGTCTTTATTGAAGCTGTTACAATATTGCTTCTGTTTTATGTTTATTTTTTGTTGTTGTTGCAAGGCATGTGGGATCTTAGCTCCCCAACTAGGACTGAACCTGCACCCCCTGCATTGGAAGGCAAAGTCTTAACCACTGGACCCCCGGGGAAGTCCCGGCATATATCCTTATCTTCATCATTTTATGGGTCAGAAGGAAATGTGACGTGTAGTACTTGGACATTTGGGGGCTTTACTTCTAGATAGCTCAAGGTTAGAACCTAACAACACTGCTCATTTTTAAGTTTTGATGTGTTTGTTTCTCATAGATCAACGACATCCAATGAGACACTGTTTTCAGAATATTTAGGTTTTAATATCTAAGAACTAGAAAGAAAAGCACTGGAATGCAATACTTTTTTTTTTTTTTTTTTTTTTTGCTTTGCAGTTTGAATACACAGGGATTTAAACCTTGGCTCTGTTGTTGAAATACTTATGAGAACTTTGGCAAATTACTTAATCCTCCAGACTTGAGTGTTTTTGTAAAATGGGGAAATAATCACTACCTTGTAGGGGTTTATTGCTTTTAAATTGAGAGCTAATATGTGTAAAATACCTTGGAATATTGCCTGGATTTTAGTAGAAATGCAGTAATGAATAGCTCTTCTTACTTATAAAAATCACAACTGGTCAGGTGTCAGAGTACCTAGGTTTCAGTCCCTACTTGGGTCCTAGAACTTGCTTGTGGCTTTGGTCAAGTCTTCACCTATGGAACCTCAGCTGCCTTCTCCAAAAAAAGAAAGAGGTGGTCTAAATCAGGATTTTTTTTAAAAGCCTGTTGTTATTATTGCCTTTCACCAAATTCTCCAAGAGATTAAGAACATGGAAGAACATTTTATGATTTAGATAACTTAAGCACTGAAATCCTGTGATTTATACAATAAAGCTGATTTCAGTAAGTTGAAATCTGATTTCAATAAAGCTTATTTAGCATAAAGTTTTAATTTTTGCTCATTGTTGTTAGGCCATGCCATGCTAGACAAGGCTATTGATGTATATAAAATTCTTTAGAGATAAAAGATATGATAGATGCATTTCTGCATGTTCCCTAATATTTGAAGAGCCAACGGTTCTCAGATGATGAGTCAAACATAGTAGAATGTCTCATTTAAAATGTAGTCATAGTCACTGGGAAGAAATTGTATTAAACAGTCTTTCACAGTTTGAAATCAATAGAAGTCTTATGACTTGAGAGTTACTTAAGATGTAAATGGGCATGTACTATTGATTCCAGAAGACCGCTTTGAAAATATTTCTACATCTTAGAGAACGCATGGGCTAACTATTTTGCAGACATCTAATGCTAGAGGAAACCCTCATTTAGAGTGTCTGTGAAAAAAAATGTAGCCTAGGGGTTTTAGCCTATGGGCCCAACCTTTCATATACCACTCAAGAGGTGTGAGATCCACAGGAGACCACACTGTGGCTGAGGGTCCCCTACAGCTCCCAAATTCTGTGAGGTACAAAATACAACTCAGTGTTTAACAGAGCATGTTAATTTCACTGTTCTTTACTGGTTATTAGAACATGTTATGGGTAGCTATCTCAGGAGCTGCTGAAACAATGGGAGAAAGTAAATTGCTAAGCTTATCAAAGATTTAGAAATCCTTCAATGGTGTAGGGTGAAAAAGAGAACACCCTTCCCCCCTCTAGTTACAATTGAGGATGAAGGCAAGAAAGGAAGAAATAAGGAGCTGCTATGAAACTATCATCTCTTCCCAATAGGGTTTTTTATGAAGGACTAAGTGAAAATTTCCAGAATGGTATGATTTATGCCATTTAGGCTGAACCAACCTAGGTTTATTCTTATTCTCAATTCATGTGATTTTTAGATTTTTTGTTTGTTTGTTTGTTTTGCGGTACGTGGGCCTCTCACTGTTGTGGCCTCTCCCGTTGTGGAGCACAGGCTCCGGACGCGCAGGCTCAGAGGCCATGGCTCATGGGCCCAGCCACTCCGCGGCATGTGGGATCTTCCCGGACCGGAGCACGAACCCGTGTCCCCTGCATCGGCAGGCGGACTCTCAACCGCTGCGCCACCAGGGAAGCCCCATGTGACTTTTAAAAAGTTTCTAATAGATGTGAAGTCCGTGGGGACGGAGCATTCACTGAGCTTTCACACGTGCTCCATTTCCTCTTCAAACATCGTCACGTACCGGAGAAAGCGGGTTCCTATGTAAGGTCTAGCACAGAGCATCTAATTAAGTCCTTCCAAAGGGCACTGCTCAAGATTACTTTCAGGCTCAGATCCCTTGAGGGAAGTCAGTGTTTCCAGCGAAGGTGATGCTCCAGATGAGGACTTTTTGTGGACGAGAGAAAGGAAGAAGTTTGGGTCCAAAGTGAATTCCTAATGAATCCTACTGCTGCAGCTAGAGGGATGGCTGACCTTAGGAGCCAGCTTACATCCATCATAGAGCAGAACTCAGAATTAGTTTACGGGCTCAGGAGTAAGTCTGAGATCAGTAAGTCTAGATGCAATCACCCCCATAAAACAGCTGATCCTAATACCATCAACCCAATAGGAACAATAGTTATGCTTCCTCTATATGGCGCCACGCTTCTGAGAAAAATGTATTTTTTATAGACACCATTCGGGTGATATTTTTATATCTAATTTATAGAGTCTGGGGAGTTAAAGATGTAATTATTTAAGAGTTAAGTTCTTAGCCTTGTAAGACACTTACACAAATATTTCAGTAATACACTTTCAACCTCACTAACAGACCCAGACAGACTGTGGCCAGCGGATCCTTAAACCAAAATCCCTGCTAGGGAAGTATTTGAATCAGAGAAACTGAAGGAAGGAAATCAACAGTTACTTAGTACCTAGTATGTTCCAAACACAAAGAGTTGGGTTTTTTTTTTTAACATTTTGTAGCTCAGTTATTCCTCACACTTAATCATTTCCTGTGAGATAAGTAGTAGTATTTTAGTATTATTGTTATAGTAGGATTAAATGAGGCCATATGTATAAAGAATTTAGATGTGACTTGGAAAATAGCAATTCTCAATAAATGTCAGCCATTATTATGATTCTCTTTTATAGATGATGCAATTTAGACTCAGTTTATTTTAGAGATTTCCCCAACTCACATAGTTAGCAAGTGACAAAACAGGGATTTGAACCTGCCTCACTTCAGTTGGTCAGGAATAGGTACTATTTTGAGCAAACTTCTGATATAGATTTATTTATATTTTATTTTTGGCTGAGTTGGGTCTCGCTGGTGAGCAGGGGCTACTCTTCATTGTGGTGCGTGGCCTTCTCAATGCGGTGGCTTCTCTTGTTGTGGAGCACAGGCTCTAGGTGCGCAGGCTTCAGTAGTTGCGGCATGTGGGCTCAGTAGTTGTGGCTCACAGGCTTAGTTGCTCGGCGGCATGAGGGATCTTCCTGGACCAGGGCTCGAACCCACGTCCCCCGCATTGGCCAGGGGACACTTAACCACTGTGCCACCAGGGAAGTCCTGATATAGATCTGTATGATTGTTCAAAAATCAGAAAATGTAAGTTCTATTCTTTGGTAGCTTAACTGATCTAACAGGAGTTTCCTAATCCCCTATCAAAAGGAACACAGGAATCAGCTACCAGAATCATCCAGAGACAGGAAGATTCAATTTAACAAACCTCAGATTACTTTCATCCTGAGTTTAGTTTCTCTTGTTAATTTCTTCTACTTCTCTAACTTTGTCAAATTGATGTTGCTGCTTCTCTGATTTAAGACCCTCACCAGGTCACCCAAAAACCATTAATCTATATACAACATTTCCTTTTCTCTGTATGTTTAGTGATCATTGGTACTAAACATTTCTTCCCAGCACAGCTAGGATGATTGTTTTGAAATGTTCTGAACTTTGAATAAACACACACATTTGAAAAATCAACATATTTTTGAAAGATGCATTCTGGAATTGTCTTGAATATATCAAAGCGAACAAAGATTTGAGCCCTATTTTTAAAGGTCCCCATCAGAGGTTTGGCTTCTTGCAAATCGGTGGGGGAACCTCTTTCTGGACACACTCCATTATTCCCTCAGAGCTCATGTGGGACGGGAATTTCAGCACTCCACGTCGTCTCCTTTTTCAGACCACTCTGATTAGTTAACTTTTGGTGCTTCTAAAGAAACCAAATAACATTTCTTTTTCTTTCTTCTGTCTCTCTCTCTCTCTCTTTTTTATTTTAAGCTACTGGATTAAGGATAGAACTATTTAGTATATTGAATTTAAAGTACATATGAGACTAGAGATTTGGAATGATTTGAGAATTAGAATGCATTTTGGAACCTGTATTCATTTAGCTGGTCCATGTCTCCACCAAATGTTAAACCATAAATAAAGTCCACTTTTTCTAATTTAAACATTGCAGACAGATGTTTAAGTGCTTATCTTCAACCTTTAACCATCTGCCCACACTCTCACTTCTGTTTTATAAACATGCATTTTAAAAAGGTCAACATATGTGTGAAATAATTATAGACTCACAAGAAGTTGCAAAAATAGTTACAAACATCACTCAGCTTTTCACAATGTGCATTATCAAAACCAGGAAATTGACTGGCCTAATACAATTAACTAGACTACAGACTTTAGTCAAATTTCACAATTTTTGCATACCTTCATTTTAAAAAAAGTCTTTGTGTGTAATTCTATGACCCTTCATCACATATATGTATAGATTCCTATAACCATCACCACAATCAAGATACACCACTGTTTTGTCACAAGGGAATTCTCTCCAGCTGCTCCTTGAAAGCCACACCCTCTCTCCTCTTTCCTAACCCCTGCAAGCACTTATCTAGTCCCCATTTCTATAATTCTGTCTTTCCACAGAATGTTATATACATGGAGTCATACAGTTTGTATTGCTTTTTCATTATGAATAGAGAATAAACTTAGCCACTTTTTAGACATGAATCTGTAAAACTCAAACTTCCCTTGGTCTTATTTTGTTAAATTATATTTCTAGCTTTCTGCTTTGTTTTTCTGGATACAGACTTTCTTATTGTATTTCATAAAAAGTAAAATGTATTACAGTCAGGTTAGGACCTGGTTTGGTTATGGCTTCTGAAGCAAGATGTTAATATGCTTTCCATTCGTTCTCCATTTCCTCTAGGGGAAAAAAAATGGAACAAGAAGTTTTAAATTGCCAAGAGAAGGATGAAAATTGCCTACAAATAAGAACTTTCTTTGTTGTAGAAAAGACGGCTGTGGTAGGAAGATTAATGCCTCCCTCCTCCCCTGCCTCCAATTCCATGTCCTAATCCTAGGAACCTATGAAGATGTTATGTTACTTGGCAACAGAGAATTAAACTACAGATAGAAGTAAGTTTGCTAATCTGTTGATCTTCAAAGGGGGACATTATCCTGGATTATCCAGGTGGGCCCAGTGTAATCACCAGGGTCCTTACATTCAAGGGACATAGAAGGTTGGAAAGATGCAATTTGAGAAGAGCTCGCTGGCTGTTGCTGGCTTTGAAGATGAAGAAAGGGGCTGTGAGCTAACGAATGTGGGGCAGCCTCTAGAAGGTGGGAAATGCAAGGATTCTTCCCCGGAGCCTCCAGGAAGGAATGCAGCACTGCCAACACCTTGAATGGGGCCCAGTGAGACCCCTTTTGGACTTCTGCTTTCTAGAACTATAAGATGATAAATTTGTGGTTTTGAAAGTTTGTGGTAATTTTTTATACAAATAATAAATTCATTTTGGTTTGAGTCCTAGAAATATTAAGTAATATGAAGTTAGAAAACTAACACAATGGTCAACCTTAAAACAATTAGAGGAGACATTTTGTACAAATATTTCTCCATGATCTTTAAGAACAGAATAAAGTTTTGCCTGTTTAGACTGGTGGTGAGTTGGCATAGGGAGTTATATCAATTATTGTTCAATAACCTAAATGGAATGTAGGCTGCAAAAATACTGAATCACTATGCTATACACCTGAAGCTAACACAATATTGTAAATCAACTATACTTCAATAAAAAAATCTATTTCCTGCAAAAATGAATTCCTATTTGAACCACTAAAACAATAAACATTTCTATTGTGTCAGTGCACCTTTGCTGTGTATGTGCATTTATACACATATATAAATAAATGGATATATGATTTCATATGTGAAGTATGCATACATATGCATTCAATGCTGTTATTTTTATTTTTAAATTAGATAGAACAACTTTCCAAAGTGAAACAGCATACCCCTGTGCCAATTTTCAGAAGACAGGTATGTATGTAAGAGACACTGGTAGAACTCAGGAAAAGCATTAAATAGTAGTTCAAGTAAAAATACCAAAAATGGGGAAGAGTTACTGCCTCAGCATATTAATGAGTATCAGAAATAAAATATTTTGAAACTGATTATGGAAAAATTCAAACATAAACAAAAACAGAGAAAAATAATATAATCAATTTCTATGTACCAAACAGTCAGCTTTAACAATGATCAGTCAATTCACTGTCAGTCTTGTTTTGTCCAAATCCCGCTCACTCCATCCCAACTTGAATGGCTTATTGTGAAGTAAACCCCAAACTTCACATCATTTCATCCATAAGTATTTCAGAATGTATCTCTGAAAGCTAAATTTAAGTTTTAAAAAACTTAACAATAAACACACCTAAAAAATTTAATGATAGTTTATCATAATATCTATTAAACGTTCAAATTTCTTAACTCTCCCACAATTTTTAAATTTTATTTTTTACAGTTGAGTATCAGAGTGGAACAAAATATTTTTATGTGACAATAATATATTAGACATTGAGTCTACTGACTCTGAGGGTTTCAAGTCTAAATTTTGTTTTAGGTACAAATTTTGTTGGATACTTGGGTTGTATGAAACTTCATAATATATTTCCCACCTTTCCTGTTATTCTCTGAAAGTCTTTTTATAAGAAGAGCTGGATAGTGGATGATATTGCCATTAAATCTTCTATGTATCATCTGTTTACTTTGAGAAGTAAAAATTTTCATTGTCTTCATAATTAAAAGAACTATAAAGAACTAAAATGCACATTTAAGTTATTTAAATATAGCAGCTCTCAGCAAACTGAGTGTATTGCTTATAGAATTTAATAAGTGCAGTAGTCTCTAACCATACTTCCCTCAAATTCCTGCATGAGAGATGTGGTAACACACTTGAGGTTTAGAGGCTTATTGGTATATAAATTACAAAGCAATCACTCTTTCAAATGGAATTTGAAGGAAATAATGCACAGTGATAGCAAGGGCTGCAAATGAAATTGTGGTGGTCTAGAGCAGAAGTGTCAACATTCCTGTCCACTTTGCTATTTTATATTTCAGATGCTTTTCCAATCATTAGTGTAACCAGGAGAAATTCTGGTTCTTGGACTGAGGAGCACATAAAAACCACGTGCTATTTCTGGACAGAATGGAAAATGTAGAATCACAGTGGAACTACTCCAATTTAATATCTGTAAGATAGATTTATAGTAGTGAAATTAACTTATTCCTTCTCTAATTTCCTCCCTACTATTTGCTGGAAATTTGAGTTAGTCAAACACACACACACACAAATGCCCCTGACACTTAAACTAAGATTTCAGATGACAGAAAACATTTAAGATGATAGCATATAATTGATTCTTACTCATTTCAGTGGATATAAAACAACTTAACTGAATTTAAATAATTGCCTATTTTAATAAAATGGTTCTGAGTCATCTGGATATCCATACAGGATAAAAACTTATCTCAACCCTGATCTTATAGCAATTAAAAAAAAAAATCAATTCCATGAACTGCAGATCTAGGCCTGAAAAGTAAACAATATGGCTTTTGGAGAAAAAGTAGAACTTCCTCCTGACCTGGAAGTAGGCAGACTTCATAGATAACCCCAAAACTGCCCACTAATGATAGAAGAAAAGTGATAGATGTTTTATATTAAAATTAAGATCTGTTCATCAGAAGACAGCATTAAGAGAATGAGAGAAGATTTTTCACTATATGTACATCCAACAATGGTTTTTATACCCAGAATGTATAAAGAATCCTAAAAATCAGTAAGAAAGAGACAGACAATGCTCTACACATCCACCAGGATGGCTAAAATGAAACGGATGGGAAATATCAAGTGTTGGATGTGTAGCAAATGAAACTCTCATAAACTGCTGGTAGGAGGATAAAGTGGTACAGTTTGGAAAACTATTTGGTAGTATTAATCAGCTGTGATACAGCAATTCTACCAAATATATACCAAATAGAAATGTACATATTTGTTCACCAAAACGCAAGCATTAGAACATTTATAGCAGCATTGTCTGTAATAGCCCCAAACTGGAAACCACCTAAATGCACATGAATAGTAGAATAGATAAACAAATTGTTCACCTTTGGGCAACATGGGGGTTAGTGGCGCCAAACCTTCACACACAGTCAAAAATTCACATATAATTTATAGTCAGCCCTGCATACCCCGGGTTCCTCATCAGAGGATTCAGCTAACCTAGGATAGTGTAGTACTCTAGTATTTACTACTGAAAAAAATCCTGCGCAGTTCAAACCCAAGTTGTTCAAGGGTCAACTGTACATCCACACAACGGAATGCCACAGAGCAATGAGAACTAATTACAATGACGCACAGCAGTACTGGACGAATCTTAGAAGCATGGCTCTGAGTGAGGGAAGCCAGACGCAAAATAGTGCAGACTGTGTGACTATGTTACGTGAAAGCAATCTAAGCTCTACTGTTAGAAACCAGGAACCTTGGTAGTGGGTAGTGGTGGTGACTGGAAGCGGGTGTGAGGTGTCTCCTGCAAAGCTGGGGATGTTTCGTCTTCTTGGAGTGGCTTCTCAATAAACAGGTGTGTTCAGTTTTTAAGAGTTACCAAGCTCAACACTAACACATGCATTTTTCTGCGTGTATATTATCGTTTAATAAAAAGCTAAAAAGGCAATAATTACTTTGCATGCGTGCTTGGTGTGCCTATTTGGATTGATTCTCTTTACATAAACACGTCCTTTGTGATACTGGATTTGCTGTGGATTACTGGATATCAGTGGCAGCCCCAGATGTAAACCGTGAGTTTGCAGTGAGTTCATATAGACTATTAGTAATCCAGGTACTTATCAAATGCAGATTCTGTTTGCAAACATTCCTATACCTCCTAAACTCACATTTCAAAGTATCCACTAAAGGCTGTCTCTTTCCTGAAGCTGCCCTATTGCCTTCAGCCCAGTAAAACTCATTGTCCTTTGCTCTGGCTTCCATTGTTCTTGGTTTGTACTTCTGTTATAGCACCTACTCTGTTGCCTATGAAGTTGTACTTAGTTGTTTATGCATCTAAGCTTACCCACTAGATTGTTAGCCTCCCCGAGGGGAAGCACCTTTTCTGAGTCACAGAGCACAGTGGCTTATACATACCAGATATGAAATAGATGTTAGATTGTCTTTAGGACTCCAGAGTTGTAGTCTTTTGAAGCCAGGCATTGCTAAAAAGCAAACCTAAGTTTAACCTTCAGAATTGCTGCACTGTATTTTTTTATGAGATCCATAACAAAATGTCAGCAAAATACATATCATATAAGCAAATAAGGAGCTACAGATTCTGTGCAGAAGGAAGGACAGGAGGAGGGTTTGCTTTGCTTGTTCTGGTTGTGTTCCTGATGCTCGTCTTAAGAAATGCACAGACCAATGCCATAAGCCAATAAATAATTCAGATAAAGGACCCCTGCTGAAACTGACATTTGCTTTAGGCATAACCAGATTGTGCATTTTATTGACACAATCACATCAACAATTTATGACTTATTTATGAATATTAGAATCTATTGAAGCAGGGAATGTGGTAGACTGACAAATCTGTAGATACAGGGGTCAGAACACAAATTCTGAACACAGATTGAAATGCTTCTCAAATATGTTTTTCAGTGCCTCATCTTGCATGAAAGATCATGCTTCCACATGGCAAAAGTCTAAAGTTTTAAACACCTTTGGAATAAGGAATTGATCTGAAAAAGATTTTAGCAGAATGCACTTAAACTGAGCACTTTCTTGAAGTTTTTCACTCATTCAAATGATATTAAGACATATTTACATAAATATCTATTAATCATCCATCCATCCATCCATGACCCCGCTTTATTCCTAAATAATGACCTTGTTAAAAAAAGTCCATTTAATTATTTTGGATAAAAGGAACCAAAAGAAGCATTTTGATAATCTTCAACGGATAATTCTTACTTTTTCCTTTTCTCTTTCGCACAATCTCTCCCTACAGAATTGTTTAATGATAAATTATTGTTAGATGTAAGAGGTTAAATTGTAACACCTAAAGGAAAATAACTTTCATACACTTTGCTTAAGAAATGTAATTTAAACTAAATTTGAAAATTCTTCTTCAATAGCTGCTGAAGATTAACTAACCAAATAAATGCTTTGCTGTTTTCCAAGTGTACAATGAGGTAAGCCCGCCTTTTAAATTGTTCTCCATCATGACTAGACTCCAAAGCCTTATGTGGCTTTCAGAATTCAAACTGAAGTTACCTTTGGTTTTCAAGACTTTCTGTTTTGTGGCCATAGCATGTGTTCTATAGAAGAGGGTCCTAAAATTTCCACAAGGGTATAAACTTAGGCTAATTATTTAAACTCAGGGAGTTTCACTTTAAAATGATAAAAACAATCTTCCTACAGAAATGTTGTGAGGCCAACTACCTCAGGAAAGGGTAACTATTATAGTTATGAACTCCAAACTAAGCACTTTGGGGGCCATTGTTCAACAGACCATGAATAGAAAGAGTGCAATTTTGGCAATTCAAGTTAAATTAAGATGTTCCTAAAATGAATTATGTGGGACTGGTCACTAAATCAAGTCAATCATATATAGATACCTGCTATACCTTCTATATTCATTGTACAGTTTACTTCAGTTCTTAGGCTTATATAGTGCTATATTGACCAATTTCTCATTAAGAATCCTGTTAAAACCAAACAATCACATGAAATTAACTTTCTGAAATTAGAACATTTGCTGCATTTAAATCCTGAAAATGGTCAGTTGCCCCATGTGGGTAAATCCAAACTTTTACTACCAGATATAAAATGTAGATAAAGAATCAATTTTATTTTCTCATTCAGAATTTCTACATATTATTAATTGATAATTTTTTGCTGTTGAAGATATGTATCTCTTTTATATGTGTACATACGTATACACATATAAAATTTATCAGCAGTAAGGTCCCATTTTAGCTGAAATATATTATTATTATCAATGTCTAGTATGGGATTCCTTAGCGGTACAAATAATCAATGGGAACAACACGAAGTTTTAAAAGGTAAGATGTAAGTCCAAATGTTTTTTTTGTGCGAAGTGGAGCTGAGAGAGGGAAACACTTCAGTATGATAATTTCCTACTGTCTTCATCTCTTTCATCTGTGCTTATTTGCCAGGTTGTCATTAATCTCATCTCTACATTCATCTAAGAGTAAGCATAGACTGGCTCCCCCCTCCTCTTGCCCACTCAAGGGCTCCAGAGATCCTCCCTCTTTCTTTTCTCTTGCATCACCACATTCTCTCTTTCCTCTAAGTCATTCCCATCAGCAGAAAAACCCTCTCTTGAATTTGTTTCCCACTTCAGGGCATCAATTCATCTGCTTGTTGCCTTTACTGTAAAACTCTGGAGAGCCTTCTACACTCAACTGTCAATTCCCTCCTTCCTGTCTCTTGTGAACCCACTCTATGTCTCCACCAGAACCGCTCATCTGGAGGTCACCACTGACTCTCATGTTACCGGATCCAATGGTTAATTCTCAAGTCTGCATCTTCTTGACCTACCACCATTATTTGATAAGTTAATCACTTTCAGTCATCCTTGAAAAACTTGTTTCTCTTGGATTCCAGAGCACTACCCTCTCCTAGTTTTCTTCTTACTTCACTGGCCGTGCCTTTTCAGTCTCTTGCTGGGTTTTACTTTCCCAGACTTTTCATGCTGGAGTGCCTGAAGCTCAGACAACTTTGGCATCTTCTCTAGTTAAACTCTCTCTTTGGTGAGCTCATCCAGTCCCATGGCCTTAATACCATCTACATGCTAATAACTCCTAAATACATATCTTTACTCCAAACATCTCCCCTGAATTCTACTGAACGGCACAAACACTTGGATGTCAAATAGGCACGTAAAACTTAATTACTGAACCAATAATGAACTCCTGATCTCCCCCTCAAAACCTGCTTCTCCCTCAGTCTTGTCCATCTTGGTTCCTGATAACTCCATTTTCTTTTCAAAATGTCTTCTAATTATTCTCACCTCCTCTCTTTCTCTTATCCCCACCCTCATCCATCAGTAAATCTTATTGGCTCAATCTTTAGCCACGGCTAAACCCTTCTCACCATCTCCACTGCTGTCAACTTGGTCTAGGCCAGTATCATCACTTGCCCCGACTGTTCCAATAGCTTCTTAGTTTCCTTCCTTCTACTCTTGTCCCATTTGAGTCTATTACAGTATAACAGGGTGATTCTATTAGAATTTAAGTTAACTAACATCACTCCTCTTATAATCCTCCACTGGCTTCTTATCTTAGAGTAAAAACCAAAGTCCTTCCAATATCCTACCAGGTCCTTCCTTCCGTTACCTCTCTGACCTTTTCTTCTACACCCTTTCCTTCGCCACTCTCATTCCCATACTGGCCTCCTTGATGTTTCTTAAGAAAGAACCTTGGTGAGAAAAAGGGACCTGAGGCTTGCTCTCACTTCAAGAACTTTGCACTTACTCTTTTCTCTGCTTGGAAAGCTCTTTCCCCCAAGACCCACAAGGCTGCTGCCCCACCCTTCGTGTCTTCACTTAAATGTCACTTTCTCAGAGGGTCCTTCTCTGACCACCTTGTTTCAAATGCCACTCACATTCTCCTTACCCTCACCAGCTCTGTACTCTTACTTTTTCTCTGTTTTATTTTTTTCCCCATAGCACTTTTTACCTACCAACATAATAATATATACACAATATATAATTTACTTATTTATTCTCTCCTTGATTTGCCTCTCACCAGTAGAATGTAAGCTCCATGACAGCAGAAATATTGTTTCAGTCATTGATGTGTCCCCAGAGCCTAAGGGCATTTGACACATAATAGGGGCTCAATAAATATTTGTTGAATGAAAGAGTCTCTTTAACCTCTCTGCTTTTCTCACTAGAATAAACATAAATTGCTTTCGGGCAGGGATCATGTCATGTTCATCCTTCTGTCTTCAGAGCTTAATATGGTATCTGGCAAAGCGTAGGTGGCCATTAGTATTGAAGTGAACTGTTGAAGAAAAAACACAGTCTATGATTCTTTGAGTACTGCGTTCCAAGATGGACAGAAGGACTGGATACATGATAGAGAGGAGAGACAGAGAAAGTCTCAGTTAACCAACAAATACACAGATATTAAGTTTTACATTACATAAAAATGTAGACAGAATTTGGGAAATAAATTGAGGCTAGGGAGATTCCGGACTTTTACTATCAGGAGAGTAGGGAGTGAGGATATTAATCATAAGTACCTGGGAATATTTGAGGGATTTAACATCACTACCTCTTCGGGAGAGCCACTAACATTTATGGAATATTTATTATGTGCCAGACTTTTGGATGCGATTTCCAGTGGCTGCCCACTGGTGTTTTCTTGGCCCTCACCCCTCTAGCCCCAGCCTGAATAATTGCATTTCTCTATGTGGTGACACTTCCTTATACAAGAAGTAAGATCATAAAAGTTAGTAATATTTTTTCTCTTGCCCCCTTTCCTCCTCCTCCTTCTCCTTAATGGAAAAGTATTCGTAAAAATAGAATAGTTGCTTTTGGAGTTTAAGTTGCTATATAGAATCCAGGATAATTATTTTAAGCAGGTCCATACAACAGAGGCAGCTTTTAAATGGCTAAACCAGCTTTTAAAGCAGCTCCATTGGCAGTAAAATTTTTACTAAAAGGGAAGTAATGATAAACATGAAATTTAGACTAGTGGTTACTTCTGGAAGGTGAGAGGAACGTTCTAAGGCATTGGAGACACTTAGTTTCTTAAGCTAGATAGTGAGTATATGCTATTACTTTTTAATATATTTCTATGAGACATATTTTATGAAATATTAAAAAAAGGAACTGCTCCTCTGGACCACGACTTTTCTCGAACAATCATTTAAAGATCCTTAATGCATATTAGAATTAAACTCACCAAAGTCACTTCAATAGCATAAAAAGTCTCCACAGTAAAATAATTGTAAGCATTTCAGCTCTCCCTGTGGAAAGCTTTTATGAAACAGTCTTTCAACAATAGAATCTAAAATAGCCTCTTCTGGGCTTCCCTGGTGGCGCAGTGGTTGGGAGTCCGCCTGCCGATGCAGGGGACACGGGTTCGTGCCCCGGTCCGGGAGGATCCCACGTGCCGCGGAGCGGCTGGGCCCGTGAGCCATGGCCGCTGAGCCTGCGCGTCCGGAGCCTGTGCTCCGCAACGGGAGAGGCCACAACAGTGAGAGGCCCGCGTATGGTAAAAAAAAAAATAATAAAATAAAATAAAATAGCCTCTTCCTATGAAGGTTGTATACAGATTCCTTTTGTTTGTTTGTTTATAAGTCATTTGTTTTAAACTCTAAATATTCTTCTCTTAGTGCCAATATGATTGGAATTGCAGCCAAGAGAGAAAAAGCCTATTTAACTCAAAGAACTCTAGTGATGGGCTTCCCTGATGGTGCAATGGTTAAGAATCCGCCTGCCAATGCAGGGGACACGGGTTCAAGCCCCGGTCGGGGAAGATCCCACATGCTGCGGAGCAACTGAGCCCGTGCGCCACAGCTGCTGAGCCTGTGCTCTAGAGCCCATGAGCCACAACTACTGATCCCACGAGCCACAACTACTGAAGCCCCCGTGCCTGGAGCCCATACTCCGCAACAAGAGAAGCCACCACAATGAGAGGCCCATGCACCACAACAAAGAGTAGCCCCCGCTCGCTGCAACTAGAGAAAGCCAGTGCGCAGCAACGAAGACCCAACACAGCCAAAAATAAATTAAAAAAAAAAAAAAAAAAAAGAACTCTAGTGATGATCATCAGGCTCTAACCACTAAATGTAACTATAATTAAATAAAAATGCATTCAGATCCAAGCTGGGAACACAACTAGCACAGGGGCAAAGGAATACGGGACTCTTGGGCTTTGCTTCCCTACAAGCTCCGGGCTTTAGCAGGGCAGGAGAGAAGCATGTGGCCTGACATAGGTGTGTTACAAGAACTTGGAGCTATAGGAATATGAGAGAGCTACCTTTGTCATTTAAAATTTTCTAGGAAACACTTTAAGAAAAGAAACAGGTGAAATTAATCTTAATAATACATATAGTTTATTTAACCCAATATATCCAAAATATCATCATTTCCACAAGCGATCAATATAAAGATTATTAATGAGGGATTTTACATTCTTTATCTCACAGTAAGTCTTTGAAATCTGGTGTGTATTTTACATTTCAAAGAGTGGATTCATTTGTGAGACCTACTGCTTTGCAGTTTTGGATGATGCCCTGTTTAACAAGAGGACGACAACATTACTAATACAAAATTAGATATGAAAGTGAATATCAATTTAGAATGAAAAAAGATATCACAAGGAGTTACTGGAGATTTGAAGTTTCAGGCCCTTTTCTTTTGATATCTCTCTTGGCAATTTACCAGACACACTTACACAGAACTGTTTCCTGATTCCAACCTGGCTTCCCCTCCCCAACTTGACCAGTACAACTCCTAGCACTCACAGGGGCCCATCTAAGTCAGGGTGTCTGAAGTGTTTAAGTTTCATTAGTGTAACGGGCGAAATTATGTCTTTGCAAATTCACATGTTGAAGTCTTCATCCCTAGTACCTTAAAATGTAACTGCATTTGGAGATAAGGCCTTTAAAGAGGTGACTGAGTTAAAACGAGGTCATCAGGGTGGGCCCTAATCCAATATGACTGGTGTCCTTATAAGAAGAGGAAGAGACACGGAGAGGACAGGGCACAGAGGTACGACTGTGTGAGGACAAAGCAGTGAGAAGGTGACTGCAAGCCAGGGAGGGAGACCGCAGGAGAAACCAACCCTGCCGGCACCTTGATCTTGGACTTTCCACCTCCAGAACCATGAGAAAATAAATTTCTGTTGTTTAAGCCACCCAGTCTGGGGTACTTTGTTACGGCAGCCAGAGCAAACTAATACAATTAGCTTCTTTTTTTTTTTTTTTAACATCTTTATTAGACTATAATTGCTTTAGAATGTTGTGTTGGTTCCACTGTAAAACAAAGTGAATCAATTATTTGTTATACCTATATCTCCTCCCTCTTGGGCCTTCCTTCCACCCTCCCCATCCCACCCCTCTATGTTGTCACAAAGCACCGAGCTGATCTCCCTGTGCTATATAGCAGCTTCCCACTAGCTATCTATTTTACACATGGTAGTGTACATACGTCAATGCTACTCTCTCAATTCATCCCACCCTCCCCTTCCCCCTCTGTGTCCACAAGTCCGTTCTCTACGTCTGTGTCTCTATTCCTGCCCTGCCACTAGGTTCATCAGTACCATTTTTCTAGATTCCATATATATGTGTTAATATACGGTATTTGTTTTTTGCTTTCTGACTTCTCTCTGTATGACAGACTCTAGGTCCATCCACATCACTATAAATGACTCAATTTCATTCCTTTTTATGCCTGAGTAATATTCCATTGTGTATATGTACTACATCCCTCCTGCACTGTTGGTGGGAATGTAAATTGATACAGCCGCTATGGAGAACCGTATGGAGGGTCCTTAAAAAACTAAAAATAGAACTACCATATGACCCAGCAATCCCACTACTGGGCATATACCCTGAGAAAAGCATAATTCAAAAAGAGTAATGTACCCCAATGTTCATTGCAGCACTATTTACAATAGCCAGGACATGGAAGCAACCTAAATGTCCATTGACAGATGAATGGATAAAGAAGATGTGGTGCAATTAGCTTCTTGATAAGCTTCCTCTGCTTATGGACTTTGCTCTTTCCTGCCTCATCCCCTTGCTAACCAGCACCCTCCTCCTCTCGGTCTGTTCCGATACAACACAACCTGAGCCTTTTCTCCTTCAAGTCTTCCTAACGGAGAGACCTCACGGGCTCAGAGTGCTCTCGCACTTACTGACCCTCATTATTTGGCTGGGGAATGTGAGTTTCCATGTGACTGCTCCTATATTAGTCCCACGCAGTGTTACTTTGACTTTTCAATACATCTCTTTTCTCCCTTATGAGATGAGTCTTTTGAAGACTATCAGGGACAATGTCTTATATCAAATCGGAACATTACAAACATTTCTTTTTTTTTTTTTGGTCTCGCTGCATGACCTGTGGGACCTCAGTTTCTTGACCAGGGACTGAACCTGGGCCATGGCAGTGAAAGTGCCAAGTCCTAACCACTACACCACCAAGGAACTCCCTCAAACATTTCTTGAATAATCTTTTTTGAATTAGGAGGGAGGAGGCCCATCTAATACTGTGGATGATAAAACAAAAAAAAGGGGGCTTTTAAAAAATGTTACTTTCAAAGTTAAAGGAGAATGGACTCTACCATATTTGCTGATAGTTTAGTGCTATATCTGCACTAAACAGATAGAAACAGCATAACAACTGTTATGGCTGAAGTCCCCTAATCCCTCCCACTGCTTCCTACTAATGCAGTGGGTCAGGGGCATTTATCTTTGTTTCTGCTGCAGCCACCCAATCCTGGTTGTTGCCTTCTGTTTTTCCACTGCTTACAACAGTAACGGAAGTTCACAAGAATATCTTCCAAAGGGCTTTGGCCAGAACCAAAGGAAGTGAGTACATTCAAGGGTGAAAGGATGATTCAACCTCTTTGAGTGCTTAATTCTTGGTTTGGTATCCCTTCTGAAATTGCTGAAAAGAATGCCAACAAGTTGTAATTACCATGGTGCTCCCTGGGATGTGGAAATCTGCCAATATTCATTGGATTTCAACCAACAAATCCATTTTAAGTAAGTCTTCAAAGGAAATGAGTATCTATTTTGGTTATTTATAGGGAATACTTGTGGCCCTTCCGAAGTTCACAAGCATGCTTGATTTATGCTTCTTATCAGCACTGTTCTGGGTGCAGGTTTAAATGTGCACTAAATATAATATAGTAGTTCATTAAAGGGTTGATAAAAGAGAGTGGCCAGTACTTAGTCCCAGAATAACAGCACCCCCAAATCTGCATTAGCTACTCATAGAGAAACTGCACACTTACTCTCCTAGTAAGAAAACATATCTGGGTTCAAAATATTTATCAAATGCCATATTTTTCCAGTGAACCAAGGTCCTCTAGGGGAGACATCCATCACCAACCTCAGGAAAGTGAAAGGCCTGCTTTTGCAATCAGAACAGCTTTCCAAGGCCCTCGTGCCAATTGCTGCGTGGAATGATTCCACCTCAGCTTTGGAAACTTCCAGGGGAGCTGAGTGGGCAGCCATGAATCATTTCTCACCCTTTACACTTATCATTACTGATTTCCTTGGAATATTATATGAAAATAATACTTTGCATTTTTGTAAAGAATGCTTTTCCTGATGGCATTAGACAGTCCCAGAGTAAAAAAAGCAGGCCCTGGTGAGCTGTGTACCCTGAAATTGGATATATTCCAAAAATGTTTGCAAATGCTATTCTGAGTCTGAGTCAACACACCTGATCTGGAGGGCTGCCTGTCACAGGCAGAGGCTGGTGGTGCTGGCAAAAGCCCAAGGACTCCGTTTTGGGAATGAAAAACAAAAATCAAAACAAAACAAAAACTAATTTTAACCCCTTCATAGGCAACTTGAAAGAGCACTGTGATCTTGAATTGTCTCGTTTTGTTATGGATAAGAAAGTAGACCTAAGAAAACAACCTCTCCTTTAAAAAATGCTATGCATACACTGAGAAAAATACTGAGAGTGGTTTTTCTAGCTATTTCTCATTTATTTGGCCAAAGCTGATGTCATAATATCCTATGATGTGGGAAGGAATAGCTGGAACCTCGAAATCTTTGGGTGCTAATGCCAAACTCATCACCAGTTTGCCTTGTTGTTTTGGAGTTGCACAGACTCCCTGGGATACCTGACAAAGTTGACTAATATAGTTTGTAGCAATTGGAGATGGCAGTCATTCTGTTCCAAGATCAAAAGCAGATGAGTCTTCTCATCAAAATGTTCTTACAAGTAGCAACAGCTGCAATGGCGTTTCTGAACCTTCATAGATAAATAAAGAGCTCCTGTCAGTGGTGAACATCAAGCTGAAGGGATTGTGAATGCAGCTTGTTGCTACTGAAACCATGTCCCATGAAGAACAGTTGATGGAAATGAGGATACTTAATTTGTAAAAAAGAAGAGTCAGAGAAAATCTAGTAGTTTCTCTGTGTGATTGAAGGACTTCTGTGAAGAAGGAGAATTAAATCTCAAAATATAGAACATGGCCAACAGCAGAAGCCATGTGGAAACAGATTCTAGACCAACTCAAGGATTATTTTGTAACACAGCTCCTTAAAGATGATGCCACAGTACCAAATGACATGCCCTTTCCTGGAGGTGTCCAAGTAAGATGTTACGGGAAAAAATCTGAACGAACCCTTTGGCCAGCCCAGTAGCTGCTTGATGGTCATGTGGCAGAAACACTGTGATTTAACTACAGAAGTATTCCCCTTTTCCTAGATTTCAAGGAGCATCTAAAAATAAGCAAAGGGTCATTATAGAAATATAGGCTGCAGCTTTTTAATTTTGCCACTTAAGGATATTTTAATTGCTATTTATTACTACCACCGTTTAACAGGATAAAGGATAAAGCCAAGAAGAATAGGAAAGAAATAATCTAAGAACAAAGAATAGTTTTTGAGTAGTAAATAAATTCAGCTCTATGAAAGATGTACCATCTATGTAACTGTAAACACACAACAACCAATACTGTACATTCTATGTTGACACACACACACACACACACACACACACACACACATACACACACACACAAATGGGGATGGAAGAAGAAATGTCAACTCATGACAGTGGAAGGGGGGAGAAAATGGGACTAGAGTGGTGTTTAAAAAGGACGTCAACTTCATCTACACTATCTTACTTCTTTATGTAAAAAATAACACAAATATGATAAAATGTCCACATTTGTCAATTCTGGGTGCAAGAAGCAAGAACGTTTGTTATCTTTTTCTTTTGTATTTTTCTGTATTAAAATAATCACCCTCTTTTCCCAAACAAAACAGAACACCAAGCTTTACTGCATTGTCTGCATTTTTTCTCATTTCAACATGCACTAACGTAAATGAAATTCTCTATTACTACTGATCCACAGGTCATTATTTGGGAGACAGGAGTCTTCATTTATCAACTGTATCTTACAGCCTACTGCAGGCCAGGCACTGTGTCTGTGCATCCTCTAGTCCCGTGAGTCTGCGGTTCTACGATTCTTAATTTTCAGCAGATACACCTTTTACAGTTTCTTTCAGATCTTACATTTCCTCTGAAATCAGGAAAAAACTGCAATTATATCAACGTAGTTTGTTAACAGCAGCTATCCTATGCTGATCAGACTCCCTAATTGTAGCTATTTAAGCCCTTGATTTATTTTAAAAAGAGGGAGTGAGATTGAAGAAAAAAGGTTTTCAAGAAAAAAAAAAGATTGAAGAAATCTCCTAGACGCTAAGGTCAGTCTTAGAAGAAACTCACTATCAGGAATAATAATTATTATTAATTATATAACATATAATATATTAGTAATTATATAAAAGTATATGATGATATATAATAATTATAGCTATATTAATTTTAAAAAGAGTGTTGGGAGAGGACAAAGAAAAAAATGTTCACTCCTCAAATTAACGTCAGGAAGTCTCGATATCATAGCTCTGCCATTTGCTTTGAATTGGTACCGTTTATAAGGCAGCGTAGAGATGGTGCACCTGGTTTTAGATGTTACTTTGTCCCAACTGATCAACACCTCAGATAAAAGCCGCAACTCCTCGGCATGGCATTGGCATCATGAAGCTCAACCAACCTATACAACTAATAGCAGTTTACAGCTTATAATGAACTTTTACACATAAACTCATCCCTAGCCACTCATCACCAAACGTGACTTTTTTTTTATGCCACTGAATACACTGACTAGCAAATTTCTCCTCGTTCCTTAGAATACCACTGAAACATCACTTCCCTGGGAGCTTTTCTTCCTGCTCCGCTAGTCCACGCTTGGTGCTCTCTTCTTTTCGTTCTCACTGTTTTGTACATACTTTTATTAAATAGTTCTCACTTTATATTAAAAAGTATTCTTTTTTTATTAAAAATAGTTCTTATTTTATATTAAAATTATATTTTATAAAAGTCTTCCACACAAGACAGTGAGGAGAGGATGTCATTTCTATGAATTTATGGATGATGACATAGAGGTTAGGGAAATGAGTAAAACCACAGAGCTGGTCAGTTTAAGAGCCTGAGTTTGAAACTAGGTCTTCTGTCTCCAACTCATGCTCTTTCTACTCTGCAGCACTACTCTTTTTTTTTTTTTTTTTGCTGTACGCGGGCCTCTCACTGTTGTGGCCTCTCCTGTTGCGGAGCACAGGCTCCGGACGCGCAGGCTCAGCGGCCATGGCTCACGGGCCCAGCCGCTCCGCGGCATGTGGGATCCTCCCTGACCGGGGCACGAATGCGTGTCCCCTGCATCGGCAGGCGGACTCTCAACCACTGCGCCACCAGGGAAGCCCAGCACTACTCTTTATAGCATGGTAGGATGCTCAATTTCGCTAAGTATTACAAGTATCACCATTGTTTTTGTTTCTTAAAATTGTAGTAATTAAAAATTTTAAGATAAGTAACAATGATTCTAACAGTCTACATTTATTGAGGGTTTATAATATGCCCACAATGGTCTAAGTGATTTAGATTATTAATTCATTTAATCCTCATAAAGATCCTATAAGTACTATTAATATCTTTATTTTACAGGTCAGGAATTTGAGATGCTGAATGGTGAGATAACTTGCTTGAAGTCACCCAGCTAAAGAGTGGCAGAATTGAAATTCACACCCAGGTGGTCTGGCTTGGGCACCCATATTCTTAACGGAAGTAGACTTAACTACTGGTGTTTTCTCTCCTCAATGGAATTTTGGCCATGAACACTGTCTACAAGATTGGTTTCAATTTTGATTCTATACTTACTATGGAACCAAGATTTGGCTCTGGTTTTCCATTTATAGCCTCAACTATAATTATATAGCACAAAAGAGAGATGGAGTTGATTCAGATGATTGAGTACATTGCGTTTCATGTGGATAGTTATTATGAAACAAGTTGGTTTTTTATTTTTGAATTTTTCCCCCTCCTACCCTACAAATAATAAAGGAAACTGGCAATTGAGGGAGAAAAAGAAAAAAGAGAAAACAAAGCAGACAGTCTATTTCTGATTTGTTTGGGACTCCATTCAAGGTTGTAGGAATCATTCAGAATTGCATTTCGAGTGTCCAAAGCAACTGTTCTCCTTTGAAATATCTTTGAGATGAAAAATAAAATTGTAAAACATGTTGTGACAAGCTGCCATATGAAAGACTCTTTACATGTAGAACAATAAAGAGTGGAGCAAACATCTTCATTACAGTTTACCTTGTAAAGACTACCCGAGTATAAAACCTAAATAATAACAAACTAAAAGCACAAATAAGAACAAATCTTCATAAATATTTTGTGCCATTTGATAGTAATCAGAACTTACTTTATTAAGAAAGTAAATTTAATAAGGCAATATTGAACAACAATGAGAACCATAAAATATAGCTGAGAATGTGTCCAGGAAGAAAAACTTCTCATTCCTAACATATTAAAATAAAATTCACAATCACTATTACAGTTATTTAAATCCTACTGTAGTTCAGTAATTAAGAAGGAAAAACAATTTATGCTGCTGAGATTTTTGGAGTCTCCAAAATCCTTGACATATATTCTGGACATTCTCATCTATACTTTAACAATACTGAATATACATACATCTCTCATTGTTTCCCTAAAACACATCTTGAATGTTATACATAAAGTTTTATTCCTGGACATTTAGGCCAAATGACCTCGTTCTTTATTCTCCAAACTTTCTTAAATTACTTTTCTGTCCCTACATTTTTATTAACTTGCCTATCTCCTTCACTTCTCCATCTTTTCCCCCCTTATTAATTCACCCATTCATTCAATATTTATTTCACTTCCTACACCATGACTTTGTATTTATCAAAATCAAAGCTTCCCCCTTTTAACACGTTACATTCGTTATCTTTTTCTAGGACAGCTTGAGATTTCAGTTACAGCGTCAGTCTTTTCTGAGAAATGAATAGTGGAAAAGTAGGATCCACTCCTATGCCTCTCCTGAACACTCATCTCACTCACTTTACCTTTGACCTTCCTTAAACCTAAGATCATGTGGACCTCATAGTTAGTTAGGTGATGTTCACGTACATACTGT
Source organism: Pseudorca crassidens (assembly GCF_039906515.1). NCBI lineage: Eukaryota > Metazoa > Chordata > Mammalia > Artiodactyla > Delphinidae > Pseudorca > Pseudorca crassidens. The sequence continues at coordinate 17,231,323 of NC_090316.1, forward strand.
CCTATTACTAATTTCTGTGTTTTCTGTTTCAGGTTGTAAGATACTAGAGGAACTCAGCATGAAGTGTCAATACTCACCATGCTTACTTCTTTTAAAATTTTTATTGGGTGATTTTTTTAAAAAAACAATACCCGGGCTCTACTCAGCCAAGATAACGAGTAGGGAATTTCACTCAGAAATGAGAAACAAGGAAGATAAGTAAGAGGTGAGAAGAAGTGTCTAGATTGCTTCTGTTGGCTTTGGAATTATGCTGGGATGAGTATTTGTAACTTTGGACAATTCCCAAAAGGGACATGAAGAATGAATTTTCTATGAAAAGGAAGAAAGTGAACAAACCTGAAGTTGTGTATAACCCTGTCTAAACGAGTCAGCTGTCTGTGTGGCCTGATAGAGTGAACTGGTGTCCCATCCGTTTTTTTGGCTGGTTTTACGCTAAGAATATCTTTTCCCTCCTGCTGTACTTAGTTGTAAACACAGGGCCCTGCTTTTTAAGGTTAGTGTTCCTCAGGGTTATGGACAGAAGAGGAAATTCCTTTTAAAAGAGCTTTGTGATAGGACTTTTGTCCTTTACACGAAATAAACCTTTTGGGAAACAAAAGAGAATGGATGGGAAATAACATGATAAGAAAAGAGCTCTGTAGTTTTGTGTTAATTTTAAATCCAACCTCTTCACCAGAGGAGTTGTTAAAAGCCTGTTGCTGACTCATTTCCCTGCCTGGGCTGTTACCCTGCGGGGAGACACCATTATAAGTCTCGCACATACTCATAAGCATTAGTAAATTCTTGGGTCTTTGATGTGTTTTGGGTCAACAGAATCATTGCAGCGCACCTATCATGGGAGTGGCTTTGAAGAGAGTCTTGAGGCTTGTAGAGGCAAAAACACTCAGGGAGAAAAACTCCTGTTAAGAAACATATTTCTGTAAAGCCAGAAATATTTCTGAAGCCTTCATTCAGTCTAGGGAACTCCAAGGACAAATGGACCCATGGACTAATAAACTCTGCTGGGTGTGGGCTAGGGGGTTGGAAAACAGAGGGCCTGTGGGCAGTGCTGAACTCTGACAGTAGTAAATGTCGCGTTACAAAGTTCACTTTCAGATATTTGAAGGTCAAGGTAATGAGAACCCCCAGCACAAGTTAAGGTTAAATACACTATTTCCCTCAGACTTTAAAGATAGCTTTAGTATTCTGTTGATAAGTATTGATATGGGTAAAGCTCAAATTCCAGATTTAAAAAAACATTTCTATGTAGAAATAAATAATTACTGTAGATCTAGAAAATCTCAGGGTAATTTATATATATACATATATATGCACATATATACACACACACATATACTCACAGGTTTTAGAAGCAATAAAATATTTTATTAAGCTAAAGTCATGGCTATTTCATTTTATTATGAGTAGGATACTTTACAAATAAAATAAATCATCAGCAAATAAAATGCTGCACTTTAATGATCTTAAAACAACATCTTTTTAAATGGTCACTAGATATTTTGCCGATTTCGCCAATTACTTGTCACACTCTGGCCGGAAATTCTCAACCATTCCATTCATTTATTAACTCAGCCAGGGAACTGTTTTTAAAATTTATGAGAATGCTTGTGGTCAAATTCCTCCATTGCCTTTACTTATGACTCAGTGAAGAGAATGCTTTTCAATTGGTTACTGGTACAAGCACCTGTCTTGCATTTTGGACCGTAACTGTAACTATGACACTAATTGGCTTGCTCCTTAGCACCTTCTTGATCATACTGCCTGAATCGGGCCAGTCTTGTAATGGAGCATTCTGTGATCACATGTTAAAATGAAAGTATTATAGACCAGATGGCATTACTGAGAGGTCACACTAGGAAAAACAAAACGGCACTGCAAGTTTTAATTTTCTATAGGAAAACAGAGTTCCTTTCAGTCTGCAGTGCAGTCTAGTATACATCATTTGCACCTCTAAGAATAGCTAGTACTTATTGTAAGGCAGGGGTCCTGAAAGGCAGGGGCCCAGTGAGTGTGCAAGATGATTCTTTGGGGTCTGGGAAGAAAACACGATTAACTTCTACTTATATTTTATTAATTTTTTTTGATTAACGGAGAATGACATTAGGCTTTGCTAATATTTAATACATAGATTGATGTTGATTCCCACCTTCATCCACATGTCATGTGTCACTTACAATACTCAGAGTCTACTCTGGGAAGACTGTGAATTTCATGTCTTGGATGGGTTATCAGTCTCTGTTACGCATCGGCTTTCATCATATACGTATACATTTCAATTTACCTATGAATAAACATAGGTAATCTTAAGAGATTTAAAAGATATCTTATCTCACCTGAGAAGAAATTTGACTGAAAATAATGCTAATCAGTCAATACATAATGAAAAACAAGATGAAGTTGATATTTCTTCTACTCCTAATATAAACTCTTGATATGTTGGCAATCTGATCAGATTTGGCAAAATGTCGGCCTCCACCTGCCTCCACCATGAAATTATCAAGAAGACTACCAACATATTGATATTCATGATTTTTCAGAATGAAGCTTGACCTGGGAGAAAACTGTGCCTTGAGATATCAGATAAGGATAGAATAAAGTTATAATAATTAGCATGATGTATCCATCCTATGCATCCAAAGTATACTCTTTTGATTTCTTCCATGATGACTGGTTATGTGATACTCAATCTAATGTTTAATTTTAAATGTTTAGAAGCCACACTTGAAAATTTTCACTTAATAGCCAATAACCTAAAGACACATTAAGGAAACACTTGCTCTTCTTGCCATGATAAAAATGCTTAAAATAATCCTAGAAAAATAATATGATGTCAAGTTAGATTACATTCCTTTGATAGTAAAAACTAATAAAAATGCACAGTAAATATTATTAAAATTTGAAGAAACAAGTTTTATAGCAAATTATGTAGTGTAAGAGATGTGGTATAGTTAAATGAAAGTACAGATGTTTCTAATAGTTCTCAGCTTATATAGTATTTGCTAAATTTTATTTCAATGATGGAATATGAACGATTACCTTTTCACTTTTATTATGAGTCACTAAAGGAAAGAAAAACCAATGAGGTGATATTCTCAATAATAAATGGCTCTTTCAGTAAAAATAATATTTTTCAAAAAAGCTGTTAATTTAACCACAGAAAGTATTCTAGGCTAAGTTTACAGAGATAACATTGCAAAATTAATAGGTGAACTATTTTAGCAAAGAAGTAAAAGCCAAAAGTGTACAAAATGCTACAGGATGATAGTGACATTCTAGTATTTTAATTTAAAAATCTAATAAAGTGTAGTGAATTCTTTACAATATTTGAAATGAGGTAGGGAGTGACCACAAAAATCATTCTTTACCATACAGTGGTTCATTGGTTATTTCATAGGAAAGAACTTGAACCTGAAGATGAGTTATTCATCTTTCTTTTAAAAAAAGGTATACATTTCAAATTTGCTAACATTTCTGTGATGGGAGAAGTTGCTGTTATTATTATGTTACCTGAGCATACATTTAAAAAATATCCTATATGATTTGTTCTCAAAGATAAAGGTGACATTTGAACAATGAGGGAGGAAGTAACTGCTTTTAAAAGCAGACAAACAACAACTTGTGTTATCTACAAAGCATTCTGAAAATATTTTGGTGTGCATTGGTATGTGAATTTATTATTGAAAATGGTGTGTATGTGTCACCTATTAAAACTCCCATAAGCAAACTTAAAAAAAAACAACAACCTGAATACAGTTTTCTAACCAGCTAAAATATTTTTCTAAATGAACAGTTGCAGTAATTTCAAACATACATGTTAAAAATATAAAAATGCAATTTCTTATTTAATCTTAAAACATCAACACAAAGATGTTTTATTAATAAAATTTCAGCAAAATCCTTTTGTTAGACTGAATGGACAATTTTGTATCATGATAGAGTTAAAAAGTTGCATTTCGTCCAACTGAAGCTACCTATCTTTTTCTACCTTTATGGCCTTTAAATTCAAGTACTGAAATAAACTGAAGTTTGAATCAGGATGCCACCTCTTGTGAAATTAAGATTTAAAAAACAAGTTGAAGCACTTTCTGTCACATTTCTTGCCCTAAAAATTATTAATGATAACATTTATATAGAAAGCAAAAAAAAAATGTTTAGCACTACTAAAAAGTAAAACTCAACCTTAAAACAAGGTATTTTTCATGTTCGCTTTACATAATGTATTAGTATTATTACCTATAGAATTATGTGTAGGTGATTTAGAGTAGCGGTTCTCAATTGGGGCAATTTTGCTCCCCAGGAAACATTTGGCAGTGTCCAGAGATGGTTTTTGGCTGTCATAACTGAGCAAGGTGCTTTGACATCTAGTCAGTAGAGCCCAGGGATGCTGCTAAATATCCTACAATGCACGGGACAACCCGCCATGACGAGAATTATCTGGTCCAAAATGCCAATAGTGCACAGGCTAAGAAACCCTACTTTAGAGATCTATAAATATATATAATACATAGTATGTACTCAAAAATATTTTACTCATGTGTGTACTCAATTTAAAAAGTTTGCAGACCACTGTGAGTTATGACTTCTCAGAGGCTGAATTATGAGTTGAGATGCTGTTTGGTTTAAAGTGCAAAATATCTGGTATTTGCTTCAATTCACCATAATATTTTTCTTCAAAATTCACCTAATTTTTACCCCTGTGAATTATAAATCGTGGGTTGACAAGAGAAGGACTTCTCAGTAAGCAAGGTCACATCTGTATGATATCTTCAGAGCTGTTTTGTTGTTGTTTTTCTAAAGTACCAAAATGTTTAAAACAAAGTTAGATTTTCATGAGGTTATATATACATTTGCATACAGAATTCAAGAAATGTAATCTCAAGGTAGGGGCACTACAATGAATTGCATAAAACTTATTCATCTTATCACCTATGAGTTTCCAGGCAGAGAATAACTGAATTTAGAAACGCAGCTAAAGAGTTTTGCTATCAGGATCTTTGTCTCTATTTTAGTCAGTCTTCACAAGAAAATTGTGCAGATAAACATGATTGTTAGCAGTTACCAATCACTTTTTTTTCCAGTAAAAGGGTATTAAATCTTACAAAAAAGTTGCAGATTCACAATTTCAGTTTTAAAGTCTAGTATATTAGTTTTCCTGTCTTTGGTGTAGGGGTTGGGGATTAAAAATTGACCAGAGGTATGAGAATCACTCTCCAATTTTAAATTTCTCTTCTCTGATGGTTTATCAAACTTCTGTTTCCTTTCTGCAATGCCCAGAGTTTCAGATCAATCATGAGTCATGATTTCGGACCAGAGATTTAGGGACTAAGTTATAAATTTAAAAAGGCAATGGACTTTTGAATATAGGACCAGACAGATGGAGACAGACAGACAGACAGACACACACACACACACACACTCACACACCCCTTTTTAATATGCCTGACAAATGCAACGAAGGAAGATAGTTTTACAAGTATTTCCTTAGAACCTGGAGGAGTTGATGATGGAGGAAGGAGATCATAAAAACCTTCTATCAAAAAAGAAAAATTAATTGTGTAATATTCATTATTTGGGGTTGGGGGGAATGAGTTATTTTAGCTTCAGTAGCTTTGAATGTCTGTGGGGCATGGTTACATTCCTGTGAGAATCTGGAGGAAGGTAGAAGGAAACCGACTTTGAACACCACCAACTTAAGTTGTGAAAATGTTATTTATAATTGTCTGTATTGATTAAATTCCATATATTATTTTGTTTGAGTTGATGTTAAAAAATATAAAGAATGTTAAAGAATATGGAAAGAAAGAGAATGCTGAGTCACTGATGGCTTTGTTTTTTTCTACTTATTTTTCCTAAAGCCTGTACATTCTAGAAAAATCAATATTCCCTTTGAAAAAAAATTTTTAGGTGGTAGTGGGGAGGGGGGAACTGCCTGTTTAGGAAGGGCCTACAGTTTAGTAGATATATACTGATATGCAGGAGTACATCTGTGAATATCATTCTATCTTTCTTTCTAGATATATATGTAGACATATCTATAAAGATTATCTCAAGATTTTTGAGAATCTATGTAGTCTTAATTTCCACAATTGTATATAATTTTCCCCATTAAAAAGCATAGGTTTTTAGGAGAGTTACTGAATATGAAACTTTAACCAGAGAACAATAAAGTTACAAAATATAGATGTTGAGAAGTTGGTTAAATTCACTCACAAGCTAGATGACTTCTGCCCATAATCTTTCTGACAAGAAATTGAAAGTTATTTGAGATTATGGCATTGCTCACAGAAATATCATAGAAGAAAATAGAAAAAGTATCTGTAACAAAATCATGTAAATGTTCAATATAAGAATGGCAAGTCTAGGCAATAAGCTAAAATTGATTATGAGCTCTCCAACGCAAGGATTACAGTTGATACATTTTAGTATTTTGGGGAGGATGGTGAGTAGAATATAAGTGTTTTTATCTTCTTTTCAAGTTTCCATAGTTAAATGCTACAGCAAAGGTAGGAAAGTATGACAAACTTGTCACCCATCTGTCATTATTGATTGCTTGCTAATAATTTCTTGCCTTTATTTTCTTTTAAATCGTTAAAACACACCATATTCCCACAGTTCTCTCCTGTTCTTCTGTGCTAAGCAAATGGTTTTTTCCCCCCAATTGTGGCTATTTTTAAATAGTGTTTTAGTAATACCAAAATATCCACTAAAGGAGAATATCAAAGGTTACAGCACTGAAATATATCAACACAGCTTATACAGTATTTATTGGGAGCAAAAAACTTCAGAAGAAGAAATAAATCAAAATACACTGAGGCTGCTAATAAATTGTAAAATTGGAACATAAAGTGAACAGAAACAATGGATCTGATCTTCGACAGAGATCCATATTTCAAAAACATTTTTGCAAATTCATTTACCATGTTAAATCAGTTTTGGAAATGCTCTTTCTCAGACTTTTGGAAAGAAGGAAATTGATACTTTGGTATCGCAAGGCAGATGGTCCTTATTTGTTATTTGGTACCTGGTGAGTCAATAGAACCACTTTAAATTTTCCATCCTTTAGTGACTTGATAGTTAAACACGTATTTTGACATCTTTTGGAGAAATTGTTTTATGCCTTCATTATCTTCAAAATGAAAGCTACATAAAGCATCTGTCATTCTTGCTGTTTTTAAATCTCTTTCTCTAGTTTGAAGTTCTTTATATAAGCCTTAAATAATCTATTAATCTAGGTCATTTCATCTGTAAGAATAGAAATATAAAACGGATAGAATTTTAGTTTTCTCATTCTTCCAGACTGAAAACTACCAAACAAATAATAGGGTAAAAGGTGGGGTAAAAGGAAAGAGAAGGAGAGTGATATCTTCTGCAGGGAACTTTTACGATGCGTATCAACCTGTTACTAAAACTCATCGGAAGCCACTGTATTAGTTAACAACAAATACAAGTCATGTTTCCTCTGTCTACTAGACAAATAACATAATAATACCATACCATGATTGGTAAGGGAAATACCAAATTTTTTTCTAGTTCCTTATCATTGAAACTATTTGTTATTACATGATAGCTATAAAATAGAAATGAAAACTAGGCTGGCATTGAAGAGAACAGAAGAGGAGAGGAGAGGAGAGGAGGGGAGGGGAGGGGAGGGCAGAGAAAAGAAACCCCCAAACTGAGGAGTGGGGGGCTTTTTCTAAATCTACACGAAGTAGATGTGTTGTATACATTAGTGTTCTAGAATGAAAATTGAACAGAACTCACACATTGTATGTTGGCAAACTGAAGCTGATCAAGAGTGAGGTTAAATAAATCATAACCACAGAAAGGTTCTCCTACAAACAGTTGGCACCTTGCCTGATGGATAAGAAATAATCAGTGCCTTCCGTTTAAACAAACAGTGGTATAAATATGTAAACACTCTAGGGAGAATTTAAGTTAATATTACAAAGACTTCCACCTCAGTTGAACAACAAAATAAATGGCATTCTTTTTATTTTGGTCATATAAGACGACCAGCCATGCTGGCCTTCCAAGCTTCCAGAGTTGCCTCTTCCCTCTCTGTATCCCTTATTCTCTCCTGGAATAAGTTAGGTCACTCTGTTAAGACACAATTCAATAGCACTCTGCTTTTCTTTGGAACACGCGGTAATTACTGTTTTTTCTGTTGAACTGTAAGTCCCATGAGGGCAGGGGTTGTGATGGCACTGTTTATTGATACGTCTCTAGCACCTAGGACAATGCTTGACATATATGAATGAGTGAATGGATGAACAATGAACCCATGTTTGTTCATTTCCTAAGACCATATTTTCTGCTTATCTTGCTTCATCTGAGGGTTTGGTTTTGGTATTGCTTTTGGCACTCATTTTACCAAAGAAGACTGATTTAGAAAATGTTCATTATGATGTGATATTTTAATGTCATAAATTTGAGAGAAAGATGAAATGGATGAAAAATGATTGTCTGGTTTTAATGACAGGCTGCCTGGTATCATTGACAGTGCTTGTGTTTTCTCAAGTAGCTTTCTCAGAATAGTTTCAAGAACTTCAAACATGCCTTTCATCCTTGTATTATCTCTGAGATACGTGAAGTATTTTCAATATCACCATATAACAGCTGGGAGGCAGGCAGGTCTGAAAGGCAGAAGTCCAGAAATGTTTTCCATTTGACCAAATGTTTGTTTCTACTTCTGGATTTCACTCATTTTCGTTTGACCTAATCAAAATTTGCTTTATTCCAGGTACTGGATTCATTTTTGTTTGTATAGCTTTCTATTTGCTATAGTAGAGATTTTTAAAATGGCTTATGCTTTCCTTTTGAATCTTTAAGTTTCCAGAAGAGATGTTTAATGTGGTGGGAGCTTAAATATAATTTATTTGTAATTTCACAATTACAAGAAACATTTATTCACATTAATTTTACTAACTTATTGCCCTTCTTTATAGTCTCAGAGACAAGGTGAAAGACTTCTAATAAAAATTCTGCAGGATAATATCAACATTAAAAATGCCCTAATAATGAACTTAAAAACACTGAGAAAACAGACTTTTCCTCAGGAGTAATTACTGGCTATAGGTAGTTTAGGAAAGCAAAGTGACCATACATACCTCATGAATGTACACGCATACCCACTGTGTACAGGCTCACAGTTGTGTACCACACCCCCTCAAGGACACTGTTCCAATCTATGACACTGTATTCTTGAAATACATAGACCTAACAACATATACTCCTATATTTCTATATAAAGATTGAAAAAGAAGCCCTGGGACTTCCCTGGTGCCGCAGTGGTTAAGAATCTGCCTGCCAATGCAGGGGACACGGGTTCGAGCCCTGGTCTGGGAAGATCCCACATGCCACGGAGCAACTAAGCCCGTGCGCCATAACTACTGAGCCTGTGCCCTAGAGCCTGTGCTCCACAAGAGAAGCCACCAAAAGGAGAAGCCCTCACACCGCAACAAAGAGTAGCCCCTGCTTGCCACAACTAGAGAAAGCCCGTGCACAACGACTAAGATCCAACGCAGTCCAAAATAGATAAATAAATAGATTAAAAAAAAAAAAAGCTCTCACTGAATTTATCAGAAATCTTCATATTTTCAGAAAACATATAACTGGGAAGATGTTGGAAAGTTATTGGTTTTTAACCCAAGGATACACTATTTTAAAAGACAGCACATTAAGAAAGAAAACTAATAAAGCTGGCTTCTCCCATGAATCAAATCTGAAATAGAGGGCTCCCGTTTCCAGTGAAGAAATTCCCCTCCTTGACGCCTCCTCAGTAATAAAACTGTATCTTTTAGGAGCCTTGGCTATGTCTGCAGTAAGGTTCCAACAACGCAGTAACATCTCAAACTAATGTTTCATGAGAATTTGGTACTTTAATGCATGTTACAGTAAGTACCTTTTTTGTTTATTTGTTTTCCTTTATAAGAAGATACATCCTTGAACTTCCCCCCATACCACACGAAGAGTTCAGGTATCATAAAGAACATCTTGCAAGCTGATGCAGAAAGTGAGGAAACATTATTCATGGCTAGGAAATACTCAAAATGGCTAAAGAGAATGGAAACCATGCAAATGTGGGTCATTCGAACCATGGAGAGCATCCTTAAATGATTGAGTCAGTGTTCTTACATTGTTTCAGTAGTTCTTTAGGAAAGCCACGTTTTACATTTTCAGAACTCTGATGACAAGCTGTCGAGATAACTCTCCTCTTTGCTTTGTTTGGTGGACTTGCAGCCCTACCTTGGGAAGTACAGCCTGTGGCCTGTGGTGACTGTTGGTGTTCCAGGCTCCTCTTATCATTGTAGAACTGACGTATTGTCAAGTCTTACTGAAGAGCCCTTATTTCTGTAGCCGCCGAGGAGATTGGAGTGCAACGGTCCTGCCAGGCGCGCACCCGCCCGGGCGATGTTTTCTTCCTCGGGAACATGGAAAGGCCACTTTTGGGGAAAGGTGTAAGAAGACAAACCAATTGCCACTTCCGAGGGGGAAAATTTGATCCCTTTGTGCTCATATCTTTATCCACTTCCAACGTTACTGATTTACCTCTGCTGGGTTCCAGAGGAGGTAAAAAGGGGAGGGGAAAACGCTTGATTTGAGTGCCCATGGCAATGAACCAGTGAAAGAGATGGGTCTCAGTGGATAGCTTTGATAACAGCCTTGGTTCACGATGGTGGTCAGATACTGTCATGCCCAGCCCCACAGATGCACACAGCATTTGATCAATCACACAACCTAGGAAGAATGCACAGACAGCACACGCTTCTTGTTCATTTGTACATTCATTCATTCATTTGACAAATAACTTATTGAGTGCTACCGTGGGCCGGCACTGTCCTAAGCACTAGAGTTATAGCAGTGAACAAAGCAGCCCCAAATCCCTGCCCTTTCAAAGCTTATATCCCAATGGAGCCTACATTCAACAGTCTCAACAGTTTTATGCCATGATGAAACCACTAGGCTGTTTCTCAAATGTCATTAAATAAATTATTTTAATTAAAAATAATTAACGTGTGAAATTTTCTGCCTCAGTGCCAGGCTGGGGAAATTTGAATTTAAGGACTGAATGTGGGAAAATTAAACCTCAAAGAGCTATAAACACACATTCCATTATCTATATATGCTTCAAAAAATATTACCATTGTAGTGCTCTGGAAGGTGGGACAAATTCAAGGAAAATTCAGAATCTACCTTTTCTTAGAATTCTATGTTGATTATGAAATATTAAATACTCAGCCTTAGAAACCACATGTATTGTTTTCACTTGTTCAATTCCACCTTATTATGTAGGACTGGTGCACAAGCTGGTGGAATAATCTGCCTGTGCTTCTGTCCATCTCCGCAAAGGGCCACGACTCACTCCCCAATGTATCCCCAGAAGAACCTCTGGAGTCAGTTTACTGCCGACAGGTCTCTGAGGTGCACCCACAGGGCAGCAGCTGCCTGACATGGTGGGGTGGGGCCTTCCCCCAGCTGCCTCCACTCTGGTCCCTCCTGTGCTCATGCTGTTTCCCCGGAAAGGTGTCCTAGATGGTTGTCCTCACCACACCCTCTCCCTGCTCCCTTCTTTCCTGCACACTGTGACAAAACAAACCGCCCATAGCATCATTCTCCTCTAACACCTTTCCTGCTCCAGATGGTCCCGTCAGACCCAACCTTGTCTCCTTGCCAGGCTTTCAAGGCCCTGACACTCTGCAACCAACTTAATTTGGTAACAACCACAATCATAAAGTTACCAGCAATATTTTGTATTTTTTCTTATAAATCGATTGTACACAGAAGATCTCATTTGATTAAAATGATCCCCCTTGAAAGAGGGTTACACTGAATTTCAGAAAGGTCAAGTGATTTGCTCCAAGCTGCCCAGCTGGCAAGTGGAAGAACCAGGGTTAGAGCCCAATGCTTCTGAATTCCAAACCAATTCTCTGGCCGCTGCTTCTCCTTTTCATGACGTACACTTTGCTCCAGTTAGCTCCAGTCCATTGCCAGTTCCCACCACCAGCCACACTCCTCCTGGCTGGTAATACTCTCTTGCTCAATTTGCCCCAAGCCTGTCCCAGCTGGACCTGCCAACACTCTTAGGGTCTCTTCCTTGCCGTAGTCTTCCCACACAGTTGCCTCTTCTTTCTCTGAAACATTTCTCTAGTGAAGGTTTATTCGCCTAGGGTTTCTCAACCTCAGAATTATTGACATATTGAGACAAATAACTTTTGTTGTGCAGGGGCTGTCCTGTGCATTGTAGGATGTGTATCAGCACCTCTGGCCTCTACCCATTAGACGCTAGTGGTACCTCCAGGTGTTGACAACTAAAAATGTTTCCAGCTATTGCCAAATGTCTCCCGGGGGCCCAAATCACCCCTGCTTGAGAGTCACCGGCTTAGCCGGTAGTTATTCTCTAGTTGAATGATGTGGGTCTGGTATGTCTCCTCATGAGTTCTGAAGTGTGGGCAGAATGTATTTCCTTTGTATTCTCTGAAGATGTTCTGCACTCAATATATGTTATGGACCCTTGCCTCCCCTTCCTGTTTCAAATGGGAGCCGCTGACCATATCTTCACATTTCTGATTGATTTTAAGCTCTATGGCATAGTAATTAAGAGCCTAGGTTATGAAATTTTAAGAAATGGGCATTAATATCACCTCTCTCAGTTATTAGTTTGTAGCTGTGAGGTACGTGCTTGGTTTTCTGTTTGTCTATGCTTAGTGTTGACCAATGGAAACATGAGCAAATCACATTGAAAGAGTAAGAAGAAACAAGCAAAATTAATTTCATAATACATTTTATTTAATCTAATACACCAAAATATTACCATTTCAAAATGTAATTAATATAAAAATTATTAATAAAAGCTTTGACTTTCTTTTTGTGTTAAGACTTTGAAATGCAGTGTGTATTTTACTCTTACAGCAAACCTCAAGGACTGTTAGCCACGTTGCAAGTACTCAATGACCACGTGTGTCTAGTGGCTACCAGATATGCTAGTTTCCCTCATTAGACTGTGAGCATCTTGAGGGCAGAGACTGTCTTATTAATTTTATATGTAAAAGCATTACAAATTGTCTTTTAAATAAATTACTGATTTTTCTGGGTCAAAAGCTTAAAAGCTCTTGGGTTCCTTTTTTCCTTCTCTGGAAACCATTTTAGCCCTTAGATAAAATACTGGACATGAAAGAAGTTAAGTTTCCTCTCTTGAATGGGTTCCTGTAGACTAAGAGAAAGAAGACCTACATGTATGAACAACTTAATAAAAACAATGTATAATTATTAAGTAAAATGCGTTCAACTAGAAGCTTTCAAAATTGAACGACTGAGAGAAAGAATAGTCTCTTCAGCAAATCACGCTGGAGGCCTACATGCAAAAGAAAGAAGCTGGACCCTTTATACAATATACAAAAACTAACTAAAAATGGATCATAGACCTACATTTAAGAGCTAAAACTACAAAACTGTTAGAAGAAAACATATGTGTAAAGGTCCATGATCTTGGACTTGTCAATGGATTCTTAGATATGACATGAAAAGCAGGAGCAACAAAAAAGAAGTGAGATTAATTGGACTTAATCAAAATTAAAACTTCTGTGCACTATTGAGAGAGTAAGAAGACAACCCACAGAATGGGAGAAAATATTTGCAAGTCAATAGACGTTTCTCCAAAGAAGGTAATGGCAACAAGTACATGAAAAGAAGCTCCAGGTCACCAGCCATCAGGGAGAAGTAAATCAAAACCACAATAAGATACCACTTCACACCCACTAGGACAGCTATAATTTAAGAAATGGAAAATAACAAATGTCAGTGCGAATGTAGAGAAACTGGAACCCTCATACATTGCTGGTGGATGTAAAATGGTTCATCCTCTGAAAAATAGTTTGGCAGTTCCTTAAAAAGTTCAAAATAAATAACTATATAACCCAGCAATTCTACTAGGTATAGATACAAAAGAATTGGAAATTGGTGTTCAAACAGCAACTTGTATAAGAATGTCCACAACAGGGGGACTTCCCCGGGGGTGCAGTGGATAAGATTCTGCGCTCCCAATGCAGGGGGCCAGGGTTCGATCCTGGTCAGGGAACTAGATCCCATATGCATGCCGCAACTAAGAGTCCGCATGCCACAAGTAAGGATCCTGCCTGCCACAACTAAGACCCAGCACAACCAAATAAATAAATAAATATATTAAAAAAAAAAAAAAAAAAGAATGTTCACAACAGCTGAACGATAGCTAGTTAAATATTGGCTTGGCCAAGAAGTTCGTTTGGGGTTTTCCATAAGATGTTATGGAAAATTTCACAAAAAATATATTTTCACAATAGTTAAAAAGTGTAAACAATCCAAATGTCCACCACTGTATGGACAGATAAATAAAATGCAGTATAATCATACAATGGAATACTATTCAGCCATAAAAGGAATGAAATACTGGTACATGCTGCAACATGGATGAAAATTTAAATATTATGCTAAGTGAAAGAAGCCAGACACCGAAGGTCACATATTGTACAATTGCAGTTACATGAGATATGCAGAATAGGCAAATAGAGAAAGCAGATTAGTGGTTTCTAGGTGTCGGGAGCAATGAAAATGGACAGTGACTGCTTACTGCGTTTGGGGGTTTCCTTTTGGGGTGATTAAAATGTTTTGGAACTATATAATGTGATGGTGCATAGCACTGTGAATACACTAAATACTCCTGAATTGTACATTTTTAAATGGTTAAAATGGTGAATTTTGTGTATTCTGCCACAATAAACAAAATTGAATGATAATGGTTCGGCGGCAGGGGTGTCAGTAAGGACATTTTTGAACAAGGTAGGTTTCTGAGCACAGAGGAGATGTAAAGTTTGAATTTTCAGCAAAGAAAGATAAGGGTGACGCAGATAAAGGTGGAGGCCTGGGTAGAATGGCCGGTAGGACACGTGGGGTTCGTGTAGAAATGCTAAGGAAAGTCCCTTTATATTCTACAATTTTGATCCAAGCAAGAATTGCTTCAAAACACAAAGTGTATATTAATCAGATACTAAATGCTCCCACACTGTTAAATACAACCATCAATAAGTGAACACATAAAATAGGATGTTATATTCTTTGGATTTTGTAATCAGATATTGTCTTATTACCCTTAAGAAAAGGAGCAAATACCCTCAGGATCACTCACAGTTCATCAATTTTTATAACATTTGTTTTATAAACACTGTGCTCCTGTGAAGGAGAGAGGTGTGGACACACATAGCATATTTATTTTTTCTACATCAGAGTGGATCCATACATCACTGCTTTGGGAACTAAATACAGTCTTTGATTTACTGTTGCATTAAAGTGCCCCCTGAAATATACAGTTTAAATAGGGACTGTTAACTGTTCATGTGGAGATCAATAGCCTCGGGAGGCGTGACTGTGTCCTGTAGGTGAAGCTCGGTGACAGCCACACAGTCACAGCCCAGGATGTCGGCAAGAAGGGCTGTGGGCTGAGTGAGGAAAGGCAGCCCCACATAAGCAGGTGTTAGGTGATTGCATTTTAAACCTAATGGCGTAGACTTGGGCCAAGGGGGTACTGGAGGTGACTCCCGTGCACAAGGAGGTGAAGGGACTAGCTTTCAAGTCTTCAATTCTTAGCCACTTTAAACTCATTGGGTTTTCTCAGCCCTGAACTAAGGTCATCACCTTTCATGAGTTTTCCCTACAAACTAAACAAACGCTGTTGTGTCGCCACCGCTTTCTCTCCATGGGAGATGTTAGACACCACTGACCCCGATGATTGCTGCTGGCAGCACACCCAAATAGAGACATCTAGATTGGAAAGAGACCTCAAAAACTGGCTGGCAACCAGAATCCTTACTCAGGGACCCATTCCGCACAATGGGAAAAATTGCTTCCAAAGGCTTCCATTTCTTAACGCCAAGGAAAGCATTGCCAAGTACAAGTTAGGCTTAGTTCTTCTTTTAAGAGACAACAAAGAAGATTGAAATTCTGATGTCTAAGAAGGCCTTTTTATTTTATTTTTAAATTTTATTTTAATTAAAAAATTTTTTTGATGTGGACAATTTTTCAAGTCTTTACTGAATTTGTTACAATATTGCCTCTGTTTTATGTTTTGGCTTTTTGGCTGCGAGGCATGTGGGATCTGAGCTCTCCGACCAGGGATCGAACCCCGCACCCCCTGCATTGGTAGGCGAAGTCTTAACCACTGGACCATCAGGGAAGTCCCAAGAGGGGCTTTTTATTATTTTCATCAATTAATATTTATTTGGTAACCTTTGGCATTCACGGTACTGTGTGGCAGAAGATATCACGGACATATTACATGAGGAAATTTAGGACCACCCTCAAAAACATATATTTTTATTAGATCACTTAATCACCCACCCTTGCTATTGTAAATAAGAGGGGGGTAGAGGAAGCACCATATCTTCAAACCCTTCAGATTATGGTAAGAAAATTAAACCAAAAAAGGTAGGTAGTATAGATTATCCTATGTTGGATTTTGAGCCATTGTGCTAAAAGTGTTTTGAGAGAGGAAATTTACATTCCACATCAGTATTTTGTTGAGTATACTGATAATGTTTTATGTAGGTTAGATACATCTTTTAAAAAGGCAAGTTAAGATATTAATTTTAAAAATTTTCCCCTAAGACCTTGCCATCCGATTGCTCCTTCATCAGAAGCTCCCAAAATATACTTGCTAAAACTTCAAAAGTATTTCTAAAATCCAAAGACCACGTGGTGATTCCAGAACTCTTTGCTTCCTACCATAGCTTCCCTCCTGCTTCTGCCGCTTGTTTTTCTGTGATACTGTCCTTCCACATGATTCTGCTGTCTAGGAACTGCATCTTCTGTCTCCGTTATAATGAGAGGAGCTTAGGATTTGGAATCAAACAAACCTGGTTGAAATCCTAGTTCTATCAGTTACTAGTTGTGTGACCTTCTTCAATCTTCCTAAATATTTGTGCCTTAACGCCTTCATTTGCAGAATGGGGAGACTGGGGAGAGTAACACTATAGGTTTGTTAAAAGATAGTGTGAAAGACTATATTTAAATCACTTAGTACAGAGTACTGCACACAGTAGGAACTCAATAAAAATCATTCCCCTGGCCCATCAGACAAGAACTATACCTCCCCCCCCAGGCCCCGCCCCACAAGCCTCTCAGTTGGTGCTTAATATCTTGTGTGGTATCTCTGCACATAAGGCAGTTGTGCTTTTTTGAAAGAACAATAAATGTTCATTTAAACTAACATTGTAATCTGTTTATGTCTGTGAAGCTTATTTTTTGTGTTATGTCTATTTTTCATCATTCCCTTGCTACTTTTCTGCAATGCCACAAGGATTAAAAAGTCTAGAAGAAGAAACTGACCACCAAGGATATTCATTAAACATGGTAAAAAGAGAATACATAAAACTAACTTTAGTTTAACTTAATGTTCCAAACCAAACTATCAACATTAATTGGTATAGAAACATTTCTTTGTACACATTTTTGAGCAGGAAACTTTAAAAAAGAATTACTTGGTTGGTTAACACCATTGGAATGTCAATTTCCATTAACCAACAAGCACTCCATTTTATTGGTCTGCTAGGAATACATATATATATGAAAGTAGAGCATTATAATTTTTTTTTTTTTTTTTTTTTTTTTTTTGCTATACGCGGGCCTCTCACTGTTGTGGCCTCTCCCGCTGCGGAGCACAGGCTCCGGACGCGCAGGCTCAGCGGCCATGGCTCACGGGCCCAGCCGCTCTGCGGCATGTGGGATCTTCCTGGACTGGGGCACGAACCCGTGTCCCCTGCATCGGCAGGCGGACTCTCAACCACTGCGCCACCAGGGAAGCCCGAGCATTATAATTTGAAAAATTTATTTTAGCCTTAAAGTCTTTAAAACTGGCTTCAACTGTTCCTACTTTTATATTGCTTTTAATTTTTCAGTAGTTAATACATTTCAGTAAAAGGTGGAGGGTTTTAGATTACACAGTAAAACAGAAACAAATCAACAGATTTCCTAAAAATGTGAAGAATGTCTGAAACCAACTCAAATAAAAAGGAAAATGTACAGAGTATGTTTAAGAAGCTCTTTCTTCCTGCATTTATTTTACCCTGAATTGCCATGACCAGATTATTTAGTTTTTGGAATAACTATAGGCTCTGAGGGCATATAAAATACCTGACAACAAAACTTTTTCTTTTTGATTAAAAATATTTGGGATCTTTTGATTATAAGAAGTTACTTAGTAACTTCTGTTACTAAGTAACAGAACACTGTTACAGTGTTAGTAACACTGTTTCTGTTTAATATCTGATGATGTTAGAGTGTGGTGGTCATTAGGGATGCCCATCAGAACTTCAGTTCTCCTTTTACTGGGCGTATGTCAGGTTTGTCTTTCACTACCTCCTTGAAGACAAATGTGTCCACGTGGCTTGCCTTGGCTAACAGAACATTTCTAAGTCGAAGTCTTTAAGAGCTAGTGGGCAATTCACCCATTCCTTGGCTCTACCACTGTGGAAAAATTGCAGGAAAAAATGATGCCTGCTCATCATATATGTTTATGCCAGGGTGAAGGAATGCAGAGTATAAGAAATGAGAGGAAACCTGGAGAAGCAGTGGTCAAGGTTATGGAGACATTCAGGGCCAAGTAAAGTGTTTGAACTCTATTTCAAAAGCAATGGAGGAACTTCTGAAGGTGTGTGAGCTGGGGAATGAAGTGACCAGAGCTGGGCTACAGTAGAAGCTGGAAAAGTTTTCAGGTACACGCTAGAAAAAGCCTAAGCAAAAAGGCCACTGTCACAAATGGACTGTTCAGGCCAATTCTGATGAGAGCTCGGAAAGAAAAGAGAAGTGAGCTCACAGAAGAGACTGAATCTGCCGGCACTTTGATCTTGGACTTCCTGGGCTTCAGAATAAAATAAATTAAATATGTTTGCTCCCAAAGCAACCATAAAGCTTTTATGAAAATAGTGAATCTTCTGTAAAAACAACGACTATCTACTAGTTTTCTGAGACGTGTACACTAAACCAGAGCTTATTTTCTAGAGGATCTCATTGCCTATGAGCAGATGGCAGTCCTGCTGGCCAGAAGAGCTTATTCATGAACTAAGGGGTCACTAAATCTCATTAATGTTTTTTGCTTCTTGGCTGTTATTGGAGGAATGTAAAATTCTCTGCAGAGTGTGAACAAATGGTGTAGACTCATCTATTTATTAAGGACTTGAGAGCCTAAGTAGTATCTGAGAGCTACAAATGCCAGTGAAGTTGATTTTAGAACATTTGTGATTGTTTATGGGCAGGGCAGGCTTGGACAGGTTTTGACATGTGTATCCCTGTCCAACAGGACTCGGATACGGCTTGGGGAGTTTTAAGTGGTGGTCAAAGGTGAATTCTATTCTGGGAAGGCTCTGATTTGTTTTTCCTGCACTGCCCACTTCCTTCCTTAAGGAGTTACTTCTTCCTAAACAACATTTCCTTGATGCAAATTAGCACAGGGCAGTGTGTACACTAAGGGTGAGATATGGCAGTATCCACAGGGGTGTGTACTTACAGATTATCTCTCTTCCTACTATGTCTACTGTAGCTGCTCCTCCAGGGCCAAAGGTCAAGTTACTCATCGCACAAATAGTATAATGCATGAAGTAAGTTAACCACCAAAGACAAAACCAAAAAATGGAAGCTTCTTTAGGAATTTTCTAGGTAATTTCAGAACATGGGCTCTTGGATTAGGGACTCAGCCATTCATTTCTTTGCTAGGTTTTCAATGAGTTTTCCTATCTATATCAGGAAATGAAAGGCCAATCTGAAGAATTCTTGGAGAGCTCAGCCACTTAATCTCAACTAATTCAAGTCTGTTGCATAGGCAGCAATGTCTGTCTCTTCAACACTTCTGTGCGATTTTAAATAGAAAGCTGATATTCTTTTGTAAAGGTGGGGGTTCTGCCGGGAAGAAAACCATACTTCTTTGTCAAAGTGGCTCTTGACTGAGAGCATGTTTCCCCTGGACTGTTGAAATAGTCCCAGGATGCTTTCAAAGGCTTCATTCTCCAGGCACTCCAATCAATGTAATCATCACATCTACATCTGAAGATTTCCCAAATAGGGTTAAGTCAAGAGACTGGTCCAACAGAGTTCAGGAAGGAATGTGAACAGCCTGGCTGGCATCTACAACTAGAGAGGGCAGATAGCTCATTCACTCCCTTGCCCCTGCACAGGTATTTCTGAACTCACCACTGGTTAGAAGGGAGCTAAGGACTCTAAACGGCATGTACAGCACATAGAAGGGGAGGTGCCCATGTCCAAGAGTCCACTTTGGGGGGAAAAAAATAGAGATTGCCTTTTTTCCTGCAGTTGGAGAATTACTTTTTTCCAAAAATTGATTACTTGATTTGAATGTAACACTCTTGGTTAATATTATTTCTGACTTACATTTTGAGTTTTTTCTAGGGAATTAGAGGTACTTTCACATATGCTTTCATATTTTGGTAGAGATATAGAGAAATCAGTGCTGTTTACATGATAGTGAATAGCACATTTACACTACACTTTATGAGATATATATCCTATATATCATTCTATACATTATAGAGATCTGCCCCATTGTTTCATTTAATATTAATAAATGCTGATAGATGGATTCAAATAGACTTAGAAGTTACCCTTTTCCACAGTTGACAACATGGTTAGCCTGTATGGTCAAGTCTCAGAACTTAAATTCTGGGAGTGTGGACTTCTCTTTCCTGGCTCCAAGTCTGTCCTTTGGGGGACATGCCAATGGCAGGCTCAAGAACATGGCAATCATAGGTCCTAGATTTTCCAGGGTGGTCTGTATATACAGTACTCTCTATTGTAAGACTATGTGAACTATTTTGTTTCAGAAAATATTTTTCTTTATATCAGGATAGAAGCTACTCGGATTTTCTGTCACGAATTTGAGTCTCCCTGACTCTTCATAGCTTTGGGAAATGCTTGGACTTTGGTCTGAGGGAAGATTCTAGTGCACTTTAGTAGATTGTCCTGGGTATAGACTTGATTCTTTCTGAGCTTTCCTCAAGTGGTTCAAATCAAAGTCTTGAGTACAAACCAGATTGGAACCCCAAGGACTAATACTATGAGGTAGTAACTGCCACTATCAACCATGGCAAATAATAGGGCACAAGTGAGAAACAGTTCATTAGTCTTCTGTGTAGACTACGGGGAACGGGGACAGGACTGATTACTGAGCTTAATCTGAATTTTCTGCTTGCTTCAGTGAAAATATTAACACACACAACTCATCCTAGTTCTACATGTAGTCTCACATGCTGCTTAGTCAACAAGACCTGTATCACCATATCATTACTGCTACTTCTCTCCTATGCAGCTACCAGGAGGCCACGTCTTCTCTTATGCTCCTTCCCCTTTTATTTAAGCCCTAATCCACATCATTTCAGAGCTCACGGGGCAGAAACCCAGAGGCCTGAGGGTCTAGGGACAGGAATCTCAGTGGATTTCCTAGATGATGAATTTGAGGCTGGGAGAAGTTTGTGGTTTGCCCAGTTTCACACAGTAAGTTAATGGCAGAGTAGAGTGTGTGCACTATTTTCTCAAGTCCATGCATTACTATTAGATACAAACTCAAGATACAGCCTCCATGGTCATGTTGAGTCCCTTAACAGCAATCAATGCACACTCTCAGGGGGATAGACCTATGTGTTGCAAGACATGATAAAAGATAAATTAAGTTTTTTGGATATTCAATATCTGTAGTTATACCATGGCTAATTTATTGTGACACTGGCTACTGTTTTAAGACTCATCTCACATTTAGGCATCACATACAAAGAGATAAATTATTTAAAAAATCATCTTACACAACTAGTTTGATGGCTTTTGTATTTCATTGAATGGACTTTGGCCTGTATATTCTGGCATTTACGTAGCGGGTGTTTAGGTTGGACTTAGTCTTAGGCGTGAGAAGGTACTTTACTGAATGTCTCTACCCCGTTCCCTTCCCTTCGTTTTTTTCATTAGTAAATGGGATAATTGTAATATTTCAGAGAGCTGTTAGGAAGCCTACAACAGAGTATGTATATCAGGGTACTTTGTAAACTCTAAATCTATAAACAGACATGAATAACTCTTGTTGCAACAAAACTGAAGGGGCTATGGTAACGACTTACTAATTTCTTGTTCTAATATTATTATTAGAGATTTCTTCTCTTTGAATCTGTATATTTGGCAAAAGGGTGCTCTGAAACATGTTTTATTTCCTCTATTGTGACTCATGGTTCCTTTTTAAGGAGTTTCCTGTTCATATTAACAGGAAACACACAATTACCATAGAACATGTAAACAAAATTAAAAAGAGAAAAAATTTGCAAATTATGTATTCGAGGATTCATATCTAGAATACATGGAGCACTCATAACTCAATAATAAAAAGACAACCCCGTTAAAAATTAGGCAAAGGGGCTCCCCTGGTGGCGCAGTGGTTGAGAGTCCGCCTGCCGGTGCAGGGGACATGGATTCGTGCCCCGGTCCGGGGGGATCCCACGTGCCGCGGAGCGGCTGGGCCCGTGAGCCATGGCCGCTGAGCCTGCGCGTCCGGAGCCTGTGCTCCGCGACGGGAGAGGCCACAGCAGTGAGAGGCCCGCATACCGCAAAAAAAAAAAAAAAAAAAAAAAAAAAAAAAAATTAGGCAAAGGATCTGGATGGACATTTCTTCAGGGAAGGCATACAAATGGCCAATACGCATAAAAAGATGATCAGCAGTATTAGCCATGAATACAGAATGGGAAATGTAAATCAAAACCACAAGAAGATACCATGTCACACCTGCTAGGATGGCTATAATCAAAAAGACAGACAGTAACATTTGTTGGTGAGGATGTGGATGACTTGGAATTCTCATATGCTGCTGATGAGAATGTAAAATGCTGCTGCTGCTTTGGAAAATAGCCTGGTAGATCCTCACAAGGTTAAACACAGAGTTATCATATGATAGAGCAATTTCACTCTTAGGTATATACCCAAGAGAAATGAAAATATAGGTACACACAACAACTTGTATAAGAATGTTCATAGTAGTATTACTTATAATAGCCCAAAGCAGAAACAACCCAAATGTCTATCTACTGATAGATGGATAAATAAAATGTATATACATATAATGGAATATTTGGTAGTAAAAAGAAATAAAGTACTGACACATGCTACATATTATGAACCTTGAAAACTTTAAGTGAAAGAAGCCAGTCGTAAAGAACCATATTTTGCATAATTCTATTTATATGAAATATTCAGCACAGGCAAATCCATAGAAACCAAAAGTAGATGAGTAGTTGTCTAGGATGAGGGGGCAGGGAGAGGTTTGGGGGAAGAAAGGAGAGTGACTGCTAATAGGCACAGGGTTTCTTTCCTTTCATTTATTCCCTCTATCTTTGTTTCCCAACTTTATTTAGATAAAATTGATTTATAACGTTGTATAAATTTAAGGTATACAACGTGTTGGTTTGATCTAGGGTTTCTTTATGAGGTGACGAAATGCTCTAAAATTGCACAACTCTGTGAATATACTAAAAACTATTTGGATTATACACTTTAAAAAGGTGAATTGTATAGTATGTGAATTATATCTCAATAAAGCTTTTGAGAGATGGTGGGGAGGGGAAATACCCTTCTTTTTCCTGGATTCTAAATTGCATTTTTCCTTAGGAATAATGGATGACTTCACAAGATGCAGGAACCAAGAAGCTCTCTACCTCCAGACTGATGAAGAGAACCCGGGCCCTAGAAACTAATGATAAATTCGGGAAGTGTTCATTTCCTTCAAATTGGTGACTTGCAGTTATCGGGAACATTTCTATCTTAGACCAGATGGATTAGTAAAATGAATTTGGTGCCATGCTGACCAAAGAAACTAATGGTCAAAAGCTTTGATGCTGTCAAACAACTAAGCAAATAACACGTTAGATGAAAAGAAAACAGACGCACAGACACCACCAAGGGAGGCTTTGATCTCCTCTGCGGTGACTGCAAGCTCCTAAAGGACACTGAAGGCTGTTGCTTTTCCTAATGAGCCTCCCCTGCCTTATTAGGGTCACTGACTTCATGCGCACCAAACAGGCGGGAAACTGCACGGCCTTCTAAGAGGGGACTTTGAAGTTTTACTGATACTAACCAATAAACCATTTCTTGCACTGTCAGCCAGTAAATAGTGATTATAGGATATCTTCAGAAATACTATATTTAGCCTCTGCTGGTGTTGCAGCCAAAAGTCAAGAACACCTCGGAAGTCCTAATCAGACTCATGCAACAGTTTGCTTTTTCTAGTTTATTGCCCTTTTTTTTTTTTTTTTAAAGCTTAAAAGTCATTGTTTGTCTCATGATCCTGGTAATTTCAACAGTAAATCGTAAAGCAAGGTTAGGTTGTGATGCATCTAGGAGAGCACACGTCACTCCTCTTTTAGGTTTTGACACTTGGGGAGTTGAGGGGAGACAGGCTGCTTACGTGGAGTGTATGGAGTATGTATAGAGGTGGCTTTGATCCAGATAGACAGCGTTTTCAGGATTACATCACAAAGAAACACCACACCAGAGGGTTGTAAGTTTGCCACTTTGTGGTTGAAGAAGGGGCTGGTGGGTCACTGTGTCACATGCACATGTGACTAACAGGGGAGATACACTGGGGCCAGGATACCCAGCACAGGAGAAAGCGGGGCTCGCCTATCACAGGACTTGTGTACTACACCAATAAGTGCCTGACCTTCAAGTTCTTTAAATTCCTGGTTTTACTGCTAAGTGTCGATGTCTTTTAAATCCTGACAGGAAGACAAAAAAAAAAAAAAATCAGGAGAGGGTTTTTATTTTTGTTAACTGTTGGAGATGATTGCCATTTTCTGTCTAATGTATCACCAAAGAGCAACAGCCTTGGGGTCAAATGAATTTGGTCAGAATCCTAGATTCACCATCGACTACTGTATATACATTTGGGCAAATTACTTAACCTTCTTACTCTTCCATAACCTCATTTATTAAATGAGATGGTCTCTAGTGCTTCTATTCTTCTAAATATTTTAAATTAAAATAGATACAGATAAGTTATTAATTCCTAATTTACAAAAGGAATATGTGTTCTTCGCAGAAAATTTAGAAAGCACAGAGAATCAAAGAGTTGGAAATTTCTTTCCCTTTTCTCGGTCACTGAGTCTTTATAATCTTGTACGCTTCAAGTCAAAGATTATTAGAGCAGGGAGGTACGGCAGCAGTTATCTTGTCCAACCATCTCACTTAGCAGATGAGGAGACTGAGATATGACTTCTCCAAGGTCGCACAGCATACTTGATTGAGCACATCACTGTGCTCAAATTAGTTTAAAATGTCTTGTTCCCTAATTGTGTGCAAATGGCATTTTTTGATATTCCCCTTGAATGTTCTCTACAAAAGTGGGAAATTTGAACCATCATTTCTTCTATATAGGTATGCTTGGTTGCATTTTCTTCACAAAGGGAATCTTTGTAGCTTTAAAAAAAACTATATATCTGTGTCCAGCTGCTGGCATCTCCAGAAAACACAAATAACCCAAGAATCCCTGCATATCTGGCATATCCGATTTAGCCCACTGTGTGTACGTTGGTTCACTCTAAGTCTGTCACAGTGGCCCTTCTTCTTGAGTTCTTATTTCTTTAATCAGTGTGGTGGCAGCTGTTCTCCTAAATAGAGAGGTGACCCTATCTCACTTGGCCACTGGTGTCTGCAGCAGACACAGTATGGGGTCAGGGGTAAAGCAATATCAGGAGAGGAAAGAGCCAAGCTTACAGGATGGGGGATAATGACAGTTCTGGAGCAATGAATGTTGGAGCTGGGCTGGGGGATGATGTGTGGGGACAGATTAAGATTCTCATTCTCTGCAGTCAGCCACACACACTATGTACCCAGTGTTGTTTTTTTTGGGGGGGCTGTGCTGTGCAGCATGTGGAATCTTAGTTCCCAGACCAGGGATCGAACCCATGCCCTCTGCAGTGGAAGTGTGGAATCTTAACCACTGGACCACCAGGGAAGCTCCTGTGTAGCCATTCTTACTTATTGATTTCCCATTCTTAACCTGACGATTCAATTAAAGTCACAGGGTGTAAAGACAGCCATGGCTGAAAGGCCACCCGCCCATTACCCACCTTCATTTCAAGTGACATAAAGGTTGCCTTGGCGATTGTAAAAGACTCGTTTGCCTCATCGTTTTCTGGAATTTTAAAGTCAAGTACAAGTAAGCTGTACATTCATAAAATACCACATTGTATTAGGGTTCTTAAAAATAGCTATTTATTTCATTTTATTGTCTTCTTCTGTAATAGGTGAAAATTCTTTTTAACATGAAAGAAATAAAGCTCTTCCATTATTGGTTCTGTTTGTTTGTTTTCTCTGAAGGAGCAATAATACTTTGGGAGAAATAATGGAATATTTAGCAAAATAAAGTATTAAAAGTACAGTATTTATTCACATTTTTGACTACTGCTAAATAGGTATTTTACAACTCTGGTTTATATTTGTTTACAGCCCTTGGCCATTGTTATCCCCACTTCAGACAGATACTCCTATTTTCAACTGAGAGAAATTTCAATACATTTTTAGTATGTTATCTTTCTTCCTAACAGTTAACAATTTTTTCTCAAAAAATAAGGTATTTTAAAGACTATTATTTTTAATATTTTATTCAGATCATGGAGTATATTCCATAGAAGGAAATTTGCATAGGATAAGAATGTATTCGGTAGGAATTTCAAATAAACGTCCTATAATCCCACTATCAATATGTACCTCATCTTCTATCACAGTGCTTCAGTTTCAATAAAATATTTAAACACATTAATGAAAGTGTAATAATTTGTCCTGTCATCTGGATATTTCATCAATGCAATGTTTTGATACTTCGATATGCCTGAATTGTTCATTTTCATGAAGCTGTTTGATATTAAATAAACATGATCTTCATATGCCATAAATACTTAGAGCAAGGGAGTCTGGGATTGGGGATCTGGTTGCAGGGAGATGAATTCTATTGGTTTACTGTCTCTCTCTGAGGCTAACATCATAACACTGAATGCCACAAAGTCTCAACCACTCACAAGCTATAACAATTTAATGTTTTCTTTGTCTTTTTTTTCTTTCTTATTATTGAAATAATGGGGTATATTCAAGGCATGTAAAACCTTGAATCACACTGTAGTTATTTTTCACACAACTTATTTGTGTGTATTCAAAAAAACTGATAACAGCATGCAATTCACTCTAAGCTAGATACTGGTCCCTCATCCATTAGTTGAAGAGAAACGCAGGTTTCAATAAAACATTTAGTAAGCAGCTGGGTAATTCAGGACAGGTCTATTTCAAGCCTATTTCCTGTTTACATAGGTATCCTAGTCTAATTTTAATTAGCATCCTGAGATCAGCCTTAATTAGTACTTATATTTTGGCTATGTAGTTGTTAATTTAAGATGACACAGACTATGAAGAAAAGATCTGTATATATGGAGATCTGAAGACAATATTACAAATGAAGAAAACTGTTTCTAAGCACTACGATCTCAGAGCAAAGGAGGCTATCCAGGAGAACATCTGTTAAGTGGTAGAAATACCTTTGCTTGGTTCCTTTTTTTAAACATCTATCTTAGGTTGAACTTAAAACAATGGTGCATGTACATTGCATTTGTCAAATGAACATTGGAGAGTTGCATGGATTAAATTTTGAAGCCACACTCAACCAGAAAAGGCACACAAATGCTGAAAAGTTGAATTTTCTGGGGTCGGTTTGCCATGGGATCCTGGCAAAGAAAAGAGTTATGTATTAAGAAAAAAGAAGTCCAAATTACTGACTTATAAATAATGTTGTTTTAAAAGAAGAGAAACCAAGGGCTTCCCTGGTGGCACAGTGGTTGAGAGTCTGCCTGCCAATGCAGGGGACACGGGTTTGAGCCCTGGTCTGGGAAGATCCCACATGCCACGGAGCAACTGGGCCCGTGAATCACAATTACTGAGTCTGCGCGTCTGGAGCCTGTGCTCCACAACAAGAGAGGCCGTGATAGTGAGAGGCCCGCACACCGCAATGAAGAGTGGCCCCCGCTTGCCACAACTAGAGAAAGCCCTCGCACAGAAATGAAGACCCAACACAGCCATAAATAAATAAATAAAGCAAACTGTCAACTAGTAAAAATAAATAAACACTATAAAAAAAGAAGGAGACAAACCAGAAATTATTTTGAGACCTTTAGTTAAAAGTATGGATGGTCAAGACTGAATTCTGGGGCCTGTAGTCTTGACCAGCCTTATCTGTTAAGTGCTGCTCTTATTCTGCTTCTTTCAGGAAAGGAAAGAGAAGGAAAACCTCACCTCCCAAGTGTTGGCTGTGTTCCAGACACTACAGTCAGAGGATGACCTGAGGAGTTGTCTCATTTAAACACTATCACCATTCTATAAATTAGACATTATTGTGCCTATTTTTGAGGTGAATCACAAAACTAAGATTCAGAAAAGTTAAGTATCTTGCCCAGGCCATTCAGCTATTAAACTACTGAGACAAAATTTGAACCTAACTCTTATTTATTCCAAAGCCCATGTTCTTTGCTGCTTACACATTTGGCAGCCTCTAAAAGTTGGTCTGAATTGATAAGGCAGAGGCTGAATTCTGAGTGGAGTCAGGAGCCCATGAGACAATGAGGCCAGGCTACCTGGGACGGGCCTTGCTGTGGGGACAGAGAAGTGGGTGGGAAGTGGTGCTCCTCTGCATCCCTGTGGTGGAGAAGACGTCACACTCCTGCTGCTGACCTGTGAGCACTCTGTGTTATCTACAGGAGTCACCTGTACTATGCAGGTAGGACAATCTTCATTACTGTGCATGTCACACTCAAAGCACCAATTACCATGGTATGTTAATATTAAAAGGTAAGGTAGGAGATTGGTTCAAGATGGTGGAGTAGAAGGACGTGCTCTCACTCCCTCTTGTGAGAGCACTGGGATCACAACTAGCTGAACAATCATCAACAGGAAGACACTGGAACTCACCAAACAAGGTACCCCACATGCAAAGACAAAGGAGAAGCCACAGTGAGATGGTAGGAGGGGCACAATCACAATAAAATCAAATCCCATAACTGCTAGGTGGGTGACTCACAAACTGGAGAACACTTATACCACAGAAGTCCACCCACTGGAGTGAAGGTTCTGAGCCCCACATCAGGCTTCCCAACCTGTGGGTCCGGCAACAGGAGGAGGAATTCCTAGGGAATCAGACTTTGAAGGCTAGTGGGATTTGACTGCAAGACTTCGACAGGCCTGGGGGAAACAGAGACTCCACTCTTGGAGGGCACACACAAAGTAGTGTGCACATCGGGACACAGGGGAAGGAGCAGTGACCCCATAGGAGACTGAACCAGACCTACCTGCCAGTGTTTGAGGGTCTCCAGCAGAGGCAGGGGGTGGCTGTGTCTCACTGTGAGGACAAGGACACTGGCAGCAGAAGTTCTGGTAAGTACTCCTTGGCGTGAACCCTCCCAGAGTCTGTCATTAGCCCCACCAAAGAGCCCGGGTAGGCTCCAGTGTTGGGTCGCCTCAGGCCAAACAACCAACAAGGAGGGAACCCAGCCCCACCTATGAGCAGACAAGCGGATTAAAGTTTTACTGAGCTCTGCCCAGCAGAGCAACAGCCAGCTCTACCCATCACTACCCACCATTACTGAGCTCTACCCACCAGTTTCCCTCCCATCTGGAGACTTGCACAAGCCTCTTACGTAGCCTCATCCACCAGAGGGCAGACAGCAGAAGCAAGAAGAACTACAATTCTGCAGCCTGTGGAACAGAAACCATATTCACAGAAAGACAGACAACATGAAAAGGCAGAGGGGTACGTACCAGATGAAGGAACAAGATAAAACCCCAGAAAAACAACTAAATGAAGTGGAGATAGGTAACCTTCCAGAAAAAGAATTCAGAATAATGACAGTGAAGATGATCCAGGACCTCGGAAAAAGAATGGAGACAAAGATTGAGAAGATGCAAGAAATGTTTAACAAACACCTAGAAGAATTAAAGAACAAACAAACAGAGATGAACAATACAATAACTGAAATGAAAAATACAATAGAAGGAATCAATAGCAGAATAACTGAGGCAGAAGAACGGATAAGTGACCTGGAAGACAGAATGGCGGAATTCACTTATGTGGAAGAGAATAAAGAAAAAAGAATGAAAAGAAATGAAGACAGCCTAAGAGACCCCTGGGACAACATTAAACACAACAACATCTGCATTATAGGAGTCACAAAAGAGAAAAGAGAGAGAAAGAACCTGAGAAAATATTTGAAGAGATTATAGTCAAAACTTCCCTAACATGGGAAAGGAAATAGCCACCCAAGTCCAGGAAGTGCAGAGAGTCCCAGGCAGGATAAACCCAAGGAGAAACATGCCGAGACACATAGTAATCAAATTGGCAAAAATTAAAGACAAAGAAAAATTATTGAAAGCAACAAAAGAAAAACGACAAATAACATACAAGAGAACTCCCATAAGGTTAACAGCTGATTTCTCAGCAGAAACTCTACAATCCAGAAGGGAGTGGCATAACATATTTAAAGTGATGAAAGGGAAGAACCTACAACCAAGATTATTCTAACAGGCAAGGATCTCATTCAGATCCGACGGAAAAATTAAAATCTTTACAGACGAGCAAAAGCTAAGAGAATTCAGCACCACCAAACCAGCTCTACAACAAATGCTGAAGGAACTTCTCTAAGTGGGAAACACGAGAGAAGAAAAGGACCTATAAAAACAAATCCATAACAATTAAGAAAATGGTAATAGGAACATACATATCGATAATTACCTTAAACGTGAATGGATTAAATGCTTCAATCAAAAGGCACAGGCTTACTGAATGGATAGAAAAAAAGACCCATATATATGCTGTCTACAAGAGACCCACTTCAGACCTAGGGACACATACAGACTGAAAGTGAGGGGATGGAAAAAGATATTCCATGAAAATGGAAATCAAAAGAAAGCTGGAGTAGCAATACTCATATCAGATAAAATAGACTTTAAAATAAAGATTGTTACAAGAGACAAGGAAGGATGCTACATAATGATCAAGGGATTAATCCAAGAGGAAGATATAACAATTACAAATATATATGTACCCAATAGGAGCACCTCAAAACATAAGGCAACTGCAAAACACCTATAAAAGAGGAAATCGACAGTAACACAATAATAGTGGGGGACT
Source organism: Pseudorca crassidens (assembly GCF_039906515.1). NCBI lineage: Eukaryota > Metazoa > Chordata > Mammalia > Artiodactyla > Delphinidae > Pseudorca > Pseudorca crassidens. The sequence continues at coordinate 17,262,551 of NC_090316.1, forward strand.
TTAACACCTCACTTACACCAATGGACAGATCATCCAACAGAAAATTAATAAAGAGAAGCTTTAAATGACACAATAGACCAGATAGATATAATTGATGTTTATAGGACATTCCATCCAAAAAAAGCAGATTACACTTTATTCTCAAGTGTGCATGGAACATTCTCCAGGAGAGATCACATCTTGGGTCACAAATCAAGCCTTGGTAAATTTAAGAAAACTGAAATTATATCAAGCATCTTTTCTGACCACAACGCTATGTGATTAGAAATCAATTACAGGTAAAAAAACGTAAAAACCACAAACACATGGAGGCTAAACAACACATTACTAAATAACCAAGAGATCACTGATGAAATCAAAGAGGAAGTCAAAAAATACCTAGAGACAAATGACAACGAAAACACGGTGATCCAAAACCTATGGGATGCAGCAAAAGCAGTTCTAAGAGGGAAGTTTACAGCAATACAAGCCTACCTCAAGAAACAAGAAAAATCTCAAATAAACAATCTAACCTTACACCTACAGGAACTAGAGAAAGAAGAACAAACAAAATCCAGTTAGTAAAGGAAAGAAATCATGAAGATCAGAGAAGAAATAAATGAAATAGAAACAAAGAAAACAATAGCAAAGATCAATAAAACTAAAAGCTGCGTTCTTCGAGAAGATAAACAAAATTGATAAACCATTAGCCAGACTTATCAAGAAAAAGAGGGAAAGGACTCAAATCAATAAAATTAGAAATGAAAAAGGAGAAGTTACAACAGACACCACAGAAATACAAAGCACCCTAAGAGGCTACTACAAGCAACTCTATTGCAATGAAATGGACAACCTGGAAGAAATGGACAAATTCTTAGAAAGGTATAACCTTCCAAGACTGAACCAGGAAGAAATAGAAAATATGAACAGACCAATTACAAGTAATGAAATTGAAACTGTGATTAAAAATCTTCCAACAAACAAAAGTCCAGGACCAGATGGCTTCACAGGTGAATTCTATCCAACATTTAGAGACGAGCTAACACCCATCCTTCTCAAACTCTTCCAAAAAATTGCAGAGGAAGGAACACTCCCAAACTCATTCTATGAGGCCACCATCACCCATTCAACACCCATTTTTTGATACCAAAACTGGACCAAGATGCTACAAAAAAAGAAAATTAGAGACCAATATCACTGATGAATATAGATGCAAAAATCCTCAACAAAATACTAGCAAACAGAATCCAACGACACATTAAAAGGATCACAGACCATGATCAAGTGGGATTTATCCCAGGGATTCAAGAATTCTTCAATATATGCAAATCAACCAATGTGATACACCATATTAACAAATTGAAGAATGAAATCCATACGATCATCTCAATAGACGTAGAAAAAGCTTTTGACAAAATTCAACACCGATTTATGATAAAAACTCTCCAGAAAGTGGACATAGAGGGAACCTATGTTAACATAATAAAGGCCATATATGACAAACCCACAGCAAACAACATTCTCAATGATGAAAAACTGAAAGCATTGCCTCTAAGATCAGGAACAAGACAAGGATGTTCACTCTCACCACTATTATTCAACATAGTTTTGGAAGTCCTAGCCACAGCAATCAGAGAAGAAAAAGAAATAAAAGGAATACAAATTGGAAAAGGAGAGCTAAAGCTGTCACTGTTTGCATATGATATGATACTATACATAGAGAATCCTAAAGATGCTACCAGAAAACTATTAGAGCTAGTCAATGAATCTGGTGAAGTAGCAGAATACAAAATTAATGCACAGAAATCTCTTGCATTCCTATACACTAATGATGAAAAGTCTGAAAGAGAAATTAAGGAAAAATTCCCATTTACCACTGCAACAAAAAGAATAAAATACCTAGGGATAAACCCACTGAGGGAGACAAAAGACATTTATGTAGAAAACTGTAAGACACTGATGAAAGAAATTAAAGATGATACAAACAGATGGAGAGATATACCATATTCTTGGATTGGAAGACTCAATATTGTGAAAATGGAAAGGACCCAAAGGAATCTACAGATTCAATGCAATCTCTATCAAATTACCAATGGCATTTTTTACAGAACTAGAATAAAAAATCTTAAAATTTGTATGGAGACACAAAAGACCCCGAATAGCCACAGCAGTCTTGAGGGAAAAAACCAGAACTGGAGGAATCAGACTCCCTGTCTTCAGACTATACTACAAAGCTACAGTAATCAAGACAATATGGTACTGGCACAAACACAGAAATATACATCAATGGCACAGGATAGAAAGCCCAGAGATAAACCCACACACCTATGGTCAACTAATTTATGACAAAGGAGGCAAGGATATACAATGGAGAAAAGTCAGTCTCTTCAATAAGTGGTGCTGGGAAAACTGGACAGCTACATGTAAAAGAATGAAATTAGAACACTCCCTAACACCATAAACAAAAAGAAACTCAAATTGGCTTAGAGAACTAAACATAAGACTGGACACTATAAAACTCTTAGAGGAAAACATAGGAAGAACACTCTTTGACATAAATCACAGCAAGATCTTTTTTGATCCACCTCCCAGAGTAATGGAAATAAAAACAAAAATAAACAAATGGAACCTGATGAAACTTCAAAGCTTTTGCACAGCAAAGGAAACCATAAATAAGAGAAAAAGACAACCCTCAGAACGGGAGAAAATATTTGCAAACGAATCAACGGACAAAGGATTAATCTCCAAAATATATAAATAGCTCATGCAGCTCAATATTAAAAAAACAAACAATCTAATCCAAAAATGGGCAGAAGACCTAAATAGACATTTCTCCAAAGAAGACATACAGATGGCCAAGAAGCACATGAAAAGCTGCTCAACATCACTAATTATTAAAGAAATGCAAATCAAAACTACAATGAGGTATCACCTCACACCAGTTAGAATGGGCATCATCAGAAAATCTACAAACAACAAATGCTGGAGAGGGGGTGGAGAAAAGGGAACCCTCTTGCACTGTTGGTGGGAATGTAAATTGATACAGCCACTCTGGAGAACAGTATGGAGGTTCTTAAAAAACTAAAAATAGAATTACCATATGACCTAGCAATCCCACCACTGGGCATATACCCAGAGAAAACCATAATTCAAAAAGACACATTCACACCAATGCAGCATTATTTACAGCTGCATTGCAGCTGTATTGCAGCACTATTTACAATAGCCAGGTCATGGAAGTAACCTAAATGCCCATCGACAGACAAATGGATAAAGAAGATGTGGTACATATATACAATGGAATATTACTCAGCCATAAAAAGGAACGAAATTGGGTCATTTGTAGAGACGTGGATGGATCTAGAGACTGTCATACAGAGTAAAGTAAGTCAGAAAGAGAAAAACAAATATCGTATATTAACGCATATATGTGGAACCTGGAAAAATGGTACAGATGAGCCAGTTTGCAGGGCAGAAATTCAGACACAGATGTAGAGAACAAAGGTATGGACACCAAGGGGTGATAGCAGTGGTGGGTGGGCGTGGTGGTGTGATGAACTGAGAGATTGGTATAGACATGTATACACTAATACATATAAAATGGATAACTAATAAGAACCTGCTGTATAAAATAATCAGTAAAATAAAATTCAAAAATTCAAAAAATAAGTTGCTATTATGTATTACTGATTCACTTTGCTGTACACCTGAAATTAATACAACATTGTAAACAGCTATATCCCAATAAAAATTTTTAAAAAGAAAGAAAAAAAAAGGTAAGGTAAAGTTTAGCAGATTTAAAGCAATAAAAAATGGTTTAATTTGTGTACTTTTAACATTTGCTGCATTATATCAGCCATAGTTTTCCCCAAAGGAAAGTCAAGGTGTTTCGAGCATATAAATAAGCTGTACAGGGGTATATAACACATTTGATTAACAGGAAATTTACTCATGATAGCTGATATCTTCTGGTCATTTTTATTGTGATAGGTTGTATACAGCATTTAATAAAAGCATGTTTGAGGTTGCTTGCATTTTTATAAGCATATCCATTTAGTAATGAAAAGCTTGGAGTGAGGCAATAAAAGGAACAGGTATAGTTTATCTTTTACTCTAATTTTACAGATGAAGATGCAGTATCTAATGTCTCTTTGACTATGGAGTGACATTCAATGGGCCAAAGACAATGGTGGCCTTATTTACATTTATAAAATGAGGTAATAACAGCTAAATGCTGGTCTAAAGCTGGTACCTCTTTTCTCTGGGAGCTATAAGGAAAATGTGGGGAGAATGTATTGCATTTCCCTCAAAGCTTAAGGCCAAAAGGAAATTTGTATGTTCAACTAACTTATCATTTCCATCTTTGCAGAATGATAAATTTCTTCAATGAGTGATATTCTGAGACTGTGTATAAAAATATCAATCTGGGGCTAATTTGTGTTAATTTTCTTGTGCAGTAGAAATAGATGAGATGTTGAAGGACAGATCCTCCTAAACAGAAATTTAACAATAATTAATCCATAGGTTTAACCCAGAGGATAACTAGAGTCTTTTTTTAGCTGAAAGATAATTAAACCTTCTCCCAGCAATCACTCTCTTGGAGGATATTTCCTAAGAAATGGAGCCAGATGGCTCATCATTACCCACCAGGCCACAGTAATAAGTCAATTTGGACAAATTGCCATGTACACATTCAGCCATGGCGGCCTTTAATTTCTAACAGGTTTAAAAGCATCCATTAAAGCAAAAGAGAGGAGAAAGGACTATAAATAGCTGACAGTTTTTAGAAGGACTGTTTGAAGACTAGAATCTTGAATACTTATTATACAAAACGCTAATAGTAGGAAGCAGGAAGAAGCAGTAAAAGGTAAAGTGAACTTTAAAAGCCTACAAGTAAGGTAGTACCCATTTTCTGATGTTAAAATGGAACCCATTTTTGAAATTTTGAATAATTTATTTATAGTAAATCTAAAATATATTCTGCTAACACAAAACATTTTAAACCATGTAAAATAGAAGAAATCATTCATTTACTTAAAGATTAAAAGAATGCAGAAGGCAGGCTCTACTGTGCTGTTCCAGCAGTGGAAAATACTGCAAAATCAAGGTGTGTAAGTCTTTCTTTGGATATAATCTCTTCAAGTCTCATTCACTTTTCTAAAATTGTTGCAGATTCTTGGTTTTCTGTAAACTTCAAGGATTATATTACTTCAGTTCTTTGTAACAACCTTAGTTCCAGTCGATTGCCATCAGTGAACGACATTATTATACCTTAACTAATGAGAAATGTGATTATAAGATTCTGTCTGCTCCTCTTTGTAAATTGATGTTAAAAACAGAATTAAAACTTAAAATCCCCAACCCCCTAATTAGGCTGTCAACCTTGTCATAGAGTTGCTTTGCCCACATCCATAGGAAATTACCTATATAATGTCCCCAGTGGAAAAAAAAAACAGTAATTCATTTGAGTGTATTAAACCACAGATTCTTGGATTCTTTTTAAAAATTTATTAATCTCTGACAATATTCCTTTTACCACTCTGAGCCAGGTAAGTCTTATTGTATGTGTTTTGGAGATGGATTCAAAAGAATAAATTAGAGATATTTAGGATAAATTTTGTGCAGGGCAATGATTATTACTTTTTATTATGAGTTTATCGAAATAAATACAACCTGAGGTTGATATTACAATCTCATCTCTCTCTAAAAGAATTTACTACTTGCCCAGGTGAACTGTTAGGTTCTGGAAAAACAAAGCTATAGCTAGATGTTCCTGGTTTCTAGGAGTCAGGGGGATAAAGGAGACGTGGTTGGCTCTGAAAATAATTTGACCTTTCTAAAATAAGAAATAAAATACAAAGCATTGAGCCTTTTCAGATATCAAGTTTTTTCTCTGTGAAATGAAGAGACTGATGGCTTAGACGGCTTCAAGGTCCCTTCCAACCCTAATCTTCCGTGATTATATACCAATTATCCTCATACGGAAACCCTTACATCCTTTCAGGTGTTTTGATTGTTCAAAGAACCTGCAGTACAGTGGACAGAACCAGGCACAATGATCCAGGGGTGGAGGCACTCACATTGTACAAGGGGAGGACAAAGCTTTCTATTGCTCAGATTTCTCAAATTTTCTTGGAGTTTCTGACCACACAGGAGAAATATTTATAGTATTTCTAGAGTAGAGCAGTCAGAGTCACACATCTCTTCCTGGGTTATGACTGATCAATTTTAAACAGTATGCACCTAATACATATGCTGGAAGAATGAATGAATGAATAAACAGGTAAAAGTATCATTCTTTTTTTTTTTTTTGCGGTATGTGGGCCTCTCACTGTTGTGGCCTCTCCCGCTGCAGAGCACAGGCTCCAGACGCGCAGGCCCAGCGGCCATGGCTCACGGGCCTTAGCCGCTCCGCGGCATGTGGGATCTTCCCGGACCGGAGCACGAACCCGTGTCCCCTGCATCAGCAGGCGGACCCTCAACCACTGCGCCACCAGGGAAGCCCTAAAAGTATCATTCTGACATCCTCTGGAATAAGTTAATAAATATTGGGTAGCTCTATGCTCTTAAACATTCAGGTTTGCATGTATTTTCATTTTTACCCCAAATCAAGTTCTTCTTGTGTGTGTGTGTGTGTGTGTGTGTATGTATAAATATGCATATGTTAACACATGTATTTATATTGGTATACAGAAGCAATTTATGTTTTTTTATTATTTATTTATTTTTTGGGCTGCGTTGGGTCTTTGTTGCTGTGTGTGGGCTTTCTCTAGTTGGCCGTGAGCGGGGGCTACTCTTTGTTGCGGTGCACGGGCTTCTCATTGTGGTGGCTTCTCTTGTTGAGGAGCACAGGCTCTAGGTGTGCAGGCTTCAGTAGTTGTGGCATGCGGGCTCTAGAGCTCAGGCTCAGCAGTTGTGGTGCACAGGCTTAGTTGCTCTGCGGCATGTGGGATCTTCCCGGACCAGGGCTCAAACCCGTGTCCCCTGCATTGGCAGGCAGATTCTTAACCACTGCACCACCAGGGAAGACCGCAATTTATGTTTTTAAAGGAAATCTAAAAAAAAAAAAAAATCTATATATACTCTGTGATAATATAAAACTAAAACCTATCAGCTCACTAAACTAATTGTGATCATCTTTCCTCCTCCTATGTTAGACTTGAACCTCTGCTAACCCACACAAAACCATCGAGGAAATTAGAAAATGTGCCCTCTCAGGAGCCACTGCCCCATAAGTATGTGGCTTAGTGAGGTATTAGTACCTTTTAACAAACTAGAAAAAAGCTTCCCTTCCTCTGGTGGAGCTGCTCCCCTCCAAGGCTTGGAGATCTGAGGACAGGCTGGACTTCAGCTCCCAAGGGTCCTCTTGGCTGGGAGCCCTTGAGCAGGGCCACTGCTGCCCCACCGTGGCCCTGGGTTATAGAGTTAGCAACTGGAGTCAGCCGAATTTCCTGGAAGCTCATAAAAACTGTTCCTCTCCGGAACCCTCAGAAGCTGAGCAGGCATTTGCTGAGCCTACTGTGTGCCTTGCACTCTGCTGGGAGGTATGGGACTGTATAAGTGAAGGGAAGACAGGTCCCTGCCTTCAGAGCACAGTCTGGCTGGAAAGTCAAAACAAAACTAGGCAACGTGGTGTGATTGGAAGTCGGGTTCTGAATACACAACCACTCGGTTTTTCTCTTTCTTCTTTATATAAAAAGGAGATTGGGCAGGAGGATTTTGAGTGTATCGACCTAGAGCAATAGGTTTCTTATCTCTGATCTACAAAGAACAATTTCCACACGTCATATCTAGTGTTTGTGGTGAAGATACAACTACAAGAGTAGCTGTGATGTGCAGATGGCTGGGGAGGCTTCCGAGATTAAGGACTTAGTGTTCAATCCTTGAAGAAGACTGGGGTGAATATTCCAGTATTGGGATGCTGTGGAGCAAAGGCACAAAGATAGGAATTGCTATGTGTGTGAAACATTGAAAAGCCCAAGGTAACCGAAGCAGGTGTCAAGGTTGGGTTATACAGCGGGAGGCAGGTAGGGCAAGACCAGACTGGGGTCTGCCATTCTATCCTCTCCAACGGATCCCAGGCACATAATTGCCAAATGATTTGATATTGTTTGGGGACATAAGTTGGATCTGTCGCCATAGAGCAGCCTTCCTCAGTGTGAAATGTTGCAGGACTGAATTCAGGATCCTGGCCAACATTATACCATATTCTAAGCACCCAATGAAACAATTACCCAGCTCAGACACAGAAACACACACACATACACACACACACACACACACACACACACACACACACACACACACACACACACACACACCTCAACAGGGAAACAATCCTGATCTGTAATCTCAGGCCTGTGCCATGTTCTCTACTTCAAAGAAGAATCCAATCAGGGGAAGTATTAGAAATGGGAAGTTTTCCAGAAGCAGAGTGTTAAAATATTGGCTCCTGCAGAATTGTAACCCAGAGAGAAATGTTCTCCTCAAACAACAAAACAATTTACAAAGTGGCTTGAAGTCAGTCAGAGAGAAAGCAGAGTTTGGGAGGTGAGCCAAGGAGCGTGCATTTCTATAACGCTTGTTCTGGTGCCAGTGATAAACATGAGTGCATCCCTCCAGCCCTCTGGCCACTGCAAGCTATCTAAGTGGCTGCAAGGCTCTCCAAACATAAATAATCTTAACCTTCAAATGAACAGTAGACACATGGGAACAAGATTAGGGGGACTATTTTCCTTAGCCCTTTATGGAAACTTCGAGAGGAACAAACTTCAGCCTACTATGGAAATTTCACTTGAAGTAGATGTTTCTGGAGACCCGGGTGTATCTCTGTGCAGTTTACCAGACTGGACTTGCTCTTTTCCCATAATAGTGTCCTCTAAGCCACAGAAGCTTTAAAAGAAGTAAAGGGCTTAACCAGATTCAAAGGTGCAGAAAGGGCTGCTTGTTCAAAGGAACAGGAAAATGACCTTTGCCTGAGTCATGTGATGGTTCATCTAGTCTTCCTTAAGACGTTTTTAATTTTGGTGGAGGAAAAGGATACAATAATCACTTGGTAATTTTTTTTTAGCAACTTTGGATAACCAAGTTATTCATGACCGATTTTTATTCAAATGGAAATATAGGCATTCTCTTTAATTTCGTAGTATCTTTGCTTTGGTGGGGAAAACCCCCGGATGTGTAAGATCTGAATCTTTCCTGAAGATGCACATTACCAGCATAGATCAGGCTGTTTGCTTCCCACTGTCACACTGGCAGCAGGTAAGGGTGGCTCGGCATGCAATCTATTCAATTATGAAGAGTTCTGGATAGTATTAGGCTCTCTCTCCTAAACGGATTCAGGAGGCTGAGAAAGACAGGGTAAGAAAGGCCGAAGAAGGGACTGAAGAGAAAAGGGATAAATAAATCTATGAGGAGAGAGAGAAGCAGACAGCTGGGAAGGAAAGGAGAAAAGCTCTGGGGCTTTTTACATCTACATGATTCTTGCACAGACTCAAAGTCTAGTTGTGAAAAACTGCACTTCCACAAGGGGGCTTTGGGAGGTCCAATTGCGGATTTCTATTGTCCCTGTATGCACACTTTGAACTTCTCTTCACCTGAAATAAAAGCAGATGTTCAGATAATATCCCAAGAGGTGAGAAGGGCTTTCAGTTAAGACTTAAGGTCACTTAGGAAGGTATTATTATGCACATTTCTATGGGAAACACCTTTCGTGCAGACAAGCAGGAGACACTATCACACTTGCATACACGTTTTCCCAGGCTAAAATTCCCAGCCTGATTTGGGGTACAGTTTTCTTTTTCCTTTGGTTTCTTTTTCCTCAGTTCCTGGTCTTCAAACTCATTATACCCTTTCGTATGTTTTTATATTCTAGCTCAGGTTCAACTGTAGACCATAAAAGGAAGAGATCTGGAAAATGAATATTTTGGTAAGAAGCTCTATGGATGTAGCAGAGAAAACAGAAGAAAAGCTTTTTCCCTTTCCGTCTTCATCCCCCCCGCCACCCCCATGTTCTCTAAAGGGCAAAGGAACACTGTGAAGAGCAGCTCTCAGTCTTTTCAACAGGGACAAAGGCTGCTGGTGGAGAATCTCCCTCTTGGTGACCACACCCCCCCAGTTGGTGAGGTCTCCTTCTTAGGGGACCCTGCTGAGCTGTTAGGAAACAAGAGGCATTAGCACACCACTCACTATTTTTCAGGGGCCAATTAGCCGGTTTGGACTCTCCAGGCTGTTGGTCCCTTTCCTTCCCCCTTTAGCAGCTTGCCTTCTGCTCGTCTCCCATGCTTCATTAGCTGGGGGAAGGTTCAGATCTGCCCCTGTGTCTCCCTTAGGGGCGCTGATGGGAGTGTTCTTGGGGAAGGCAATTGAAGCCACTGAACGGATATGTGTGGATTACCTATGGATTTGGATTATCTAAACCAGTGGCTTTCAACCCTTTTAACTAGGAGTCCTTTTATAGATTAAAAAGCAAAAATAAAAACAAAAACTTGTGCACCCTGACAGGACAGTAATTATACTGTTTGTGTCTGTTGAGGAAGGTGAGCATGTGCTCAGACAAAAGAAAGGCTTGTTCATCTTGTCTTCTTGGTCTTCAAACACATTCTGTTCCCCTGCCAACTCCTCTTGGAAAGAGATCTTTCCTAGGGCATCAATACTCTGAATTCCTTGTGGTTCAGATTCAAGCAAAGCAATGAAGATTTACAGGAGAAGCCTGGTATCTATCATCTGTTGGAAACTCTTACTGACACACAAATACAGATTGTTGAGATATTTTGGAATAATGAAAACTAAATACCAAGGGAAAAGGAAAGAAAAATCTCTTTCCATTTCATGATAGGTGTTTCCATGTGTGAAGGCTTAAATTTGAAGATGGTAAATGATTTTCTTGCTCAGTGATGATTCAATATATGTGTGAATCCAAAGAAACTGAAATCAACTGTAGAGTGCTGATATGACGGAGAGTATGACCCTAACGTGTTTTTAGCAATGTTGTTGCCTAGGCAGTGATGGGCCTCAGGGTGAGACTTTCAGGGTACAAGTAGAAGGTATGCTAACATCAGGAACAGTTGCAAAAACATGCATGGTACTAAAAGAGCAAACTTTTTCTCCTGTGCTGTGATCCACATTTGTTTTCTCTTTGTTCACTGCTTTGCAAATTGTTCTCAGTATTTGGACTCCATCTTCTCTCAGCAGATAACTTTGTCTTCATCATCAAGAAAACAGAGATGATCAGGTGTGAATTACTTCAAGTTATTAGCGACATCTGCATTCTTGGAACCAAAAAAGCTGCTCTTGTCTTTCCATGGATTATTTTACTCCCTCATTTTTTCCTATCTGCTGATCACTCCCAAATCAGTATCTCCTGCCCCATCTTCTCTTTCCAGTTTGGACTCAGGTATGCACCTGACCACTGGCCATATGCACCGGGATGGTCACAGGCACCTCATACTCACGTCTTCCTCCTTAACCTGCTTCTCCTCCCAAATTCCTCATCTCACTGGGACCACCATTCCTTCAAGCATCCAGGGTAGGAAGCTGGTGGTAAATTTAGACTTCTCTCTTTCCTTCACTCCACATTCTCGAGTATTGTTAATATTCCAGGTATTATTTTACTTTCTAAATATTTATCAAATCCATCCCCTACTGAGGAGCCCAGCTAAACTTCCTTCATGCAGGCTCTTGTAGTCTTTGCCCTGGATGCTTACAGGGACACTTAATGACTCTCCACCGCCTAAAAATAAGGTCCCTGCCTGTTCTTGTGACATTCAAGACTTTTCATGACTTTCCGTTTCCACTTTCATCTGCCACTTTCCCTGGTCCACTTCACCAAACTGCACATACCAAGTGATTACTTTTCTTCTTCTACTTGAAATCTCCTCCCTACCTTTCTTCATCTGATTGACTGTAACCCACCTTCTCTGACTCTTATAACCAAGCTAAGTGCCAGTCCTCTGCAACCCTATGATACCTTGTACATACCTGTCTTTTATCACCTGCATGTTACATTATATTCTAATTATCTGTTAATTCATATTCCCTCCCACACCCCCTCCCTTTGATGCTTTCAGTCAAGAAGACAGATGGCTGCCTACACTGTGATGCAATTTTTTGATTTTAGAAAAAATGCTGGAAGTTTTTGACATACTTTAATTGAGAGCTGAGCTCCAGTCTCCCTACCCCCTTGAATCGGGGCAAGATTACCACTTGCTGATGACCCACAGAATGTGGCTGCATGACTTCTAAGGTTTGGTCAGAAGAGGTGATGCTGCTTGGCCTTGTTCTCTGGGCCACTCGTTTTGGGGCCCTGTTCTACCTGGTAAGGAGTCTGACTGCCCTGAGGTCAGCCCGCTGGGAGGAAGCCCAGGTCATATATGAAGAGGCCACGTGTAGGTGCTCTGTTGAGCCCCAGCCGAGGTGCCAGCCGACCGCAAGTATCAAAACCACCAGCCTTTGAAACTTTCCATCCGAGGCCCCAGATCTTGTAAAGCCGAGGCCCCTGTGTTCATCCTAACTCCTGACCCACACACTCTGGGAACATCATTAATGACTGTTTTACACCGCTGCGTTTGGGGTGGCTTTGCAGCGATGGTAACCGAAACACACACCCACAGCAGTAATCTGCTCATTAACTCTGTATTAGTTCCTCACTGATCTCTCCTCCTCATTCTTTCATTGTGCTCCTGGAATCACATCCTAAATAAGCTAATGTATTCACATCATTGTCTCAGGGACTTTTTTTTTTGCGGTCCGCGGGCCTCTCACTGCTGTGGCCTCTCCCGTTGCGGAGCACAGGCTCCGGACGCGCAGGCTCAGCGGCCATGGCTCACGAGCCTAGCCGTTCCACGACATGTGGGATCTTCCCGGACCGGGGCACGAACCCGTGTCCCCTGCATCGGCAGGCGGACTCTCAACCACTGCGCCACCAGGGAAGCCCCTCAGGGACTTTTTTAAAAAGGGAAATATAGGTTAATGTAAATCCCAGCCCCCACCTTCAGAAGTTATTCAGGTGGATGTAAAACATTTAAAAATGCTTTAAGTAACACTTTAAACAAGCTATAGTGGTCCTAAGAAAGCACAATTACTAGAGAAGGCAAAGTAGCCTGCTTTACCTCCAAGGCTAAATACCAAACACTAAAGGCTTAAGGAGTCCAGTAACAACTTTTGCCCAGAACTGAGATTTTTAGAGGCCGTTTGCAAAGATGGCAAATTAAACGAAAGAATTGAGGTTAATGATATGTTTTCATTTATTTTTCATTTGGAGAAAAAAATAACTTTCTTTCCAAAGGTCTGAAAGCATGCCTTTAAAATATCTTAGATTTTCTTTTTCTATAGGATTCTCAGGTAACTATTTAGAAAAGACTGATTTGACCAAGAGAGAATTAGGAATTAAGATGGCAATAACTTTACTCAACCCTTAGTGTTGAGTGAAGTTATTGATAATTCAACATATACAGTGTTCTTCCTTTTACTGGGTAGATTCAGTCATATGGCAGCATTATGGATTGGGTGTTTGTGCGTGCGTGTGTGTGTGTGTGTGTGTATCTCGTCTAAAATAGAAGAATTTGATGCTTCAAAAGCATTAGGAAATGAAGACCACTCAGAAATCTTATTGAATGAAGAGTCCAGAGACGGAGGTTGACCTCAATCTAGTATTCATAATAAAGATACCTAGGAAACTATGACTGTTTTACATGACCACATTCCATCATCCAACATTCCCCTGCAGACCACTGCCTCACTCATTTCTTTACCACGTTTACCTGAGTTCCTGTCTGAATATCTGGAGATAGTCTGGGGAGAAGGGCTATGTCCCAGGGTCTAGCGCAGCCCCTGACACATATTTATATTATTTGCTGAATGAATAAAGCAGGGCATAAGGTGATGCATCCCATCATTTAGATCATAAATACTGTTCATTCCTGTTTTGTTGTCAGTACAGTGCCCCACCTAGAAGTGACCTTGATTGCAAAACTATAACGAACAAAACCCAGACTGAGTGTCTCTCATCAACACAGGCCGAAACAGCCTCCTCTGTTAACGAGCATACCATCCTGATATCCCGTGCCCTTAACCACGTTGCAAGGAGTTTCACCTACTGCCCAGAAAGGAGCAAGCAAGTCGCTTTTTTAAGGTAAGTATTGAATGCAAGACCACTGCAAGTAGAGAGAAAAAGAGGTAAAAATATGGCTGAAATGATGGCAAGGATTCATGACTTGGTTGGATGCCAAGTAAAAGTCAGTTCCAGTTGTTCCATTAACAGTCCAAACTTCAGGCACTGCCAGACGTTACTATCTGCTTGTGCAATTTGGCACAGTTGCTACTAGGTCAGGATTATAATTGCAAAGCTAGTACAGCCGATACTTTGCCCTGCAGGATCCACTATAGAAGATACAACACCTTTTAAAAGAGCGACACACTGTATGCAATTACAATAACTTAACACTTACAGAACACTGAGAATATGCCAGGAAGCTTTCTAAGTGCTTTGATTAAAGTGACTCCTTTCACCCTCACAACAACCTTATGCGGTAAGATGTGTTAATATCATGCCCATTTCACAGATGAGGACACCGAGGCACAGAGAGGTTAAGTAACCTGTTCATACTTACCCACGTTGTAAGTGGCAGAATGGGGATTCAAGCCCCGCAAGTCTGCCTCCAAGATCCATGCTTTTAATTGCCACCCGCTACTGCTTCTGACAACCACAGCAGCGCCTGCCCCAATGCAGCGCAAAGGCCTGACTGTGAAGACATGTTACGAGTACACTCAAACAGGTGCAAAAAACAGATCTGCTTTACCTCCAAGGCTAAATACCAAATGCTGAAGGCTAACAATGGTGCTAAAATAATTTTCTAACCCAACTAGGCAATATTTTGTTAGTATTGTAACTAGCCCCATGGTCCTACCTGAAACTGCTCAAAGTTAAATGTTCTTTCTGGTCTGCAATTCATCTTAGTGGGATATTGTTTATGGCAAGTCTAGTAAATAACATGTAAATACTCAGATGTAGTTTTGCAGTCACATGAGACCACGCCTCTGTTCTCTATCACCTCTAGTTATGAAGCAAAAGGCAAACCATTTGATAATGAAGCTCCAGGAAGGCAGGGACCTGGTCAGTCTTGGTTATCAGCTGTATCTGCGCAGAGCGGGGCGCTCGATAGGTAACTGAAGCACCTCTTACATCGTGTTGCCCAGCATTTCCTCACACCTGCCTCCTTGCTCTCATCCGCCTCCCAGTTCTTGTTCCTGTATCATCAGCATCCTCACTTAATTGTTAACATCCTCTCTTGCATCCCCGTTTGCTGCAGTTTCTGCTCCGACTAGAGACCTGGATCTCCCCGAAGCACACCTCTTCTCTTGCAGCTTTCTCTTGCTTCCATATCCCATAAAGTTATCTGCAGGAAGAGCTGTTCTCTCTGAACTGCTGTTTCCTAATCCTTAGGCTCCCACTTCTTTTGAAGTTGAGGCCACCAACTCTATGTCAATCTGCTCTCTTGCTGCTCCTCCTTCTTCATGGAAGACTTTAGCCCTTAGTTCATACACTTCCCTTTCACTCCAACTCTGACAGACTCACCAGGAGGCAAAGTCCCTGTAGACACTGCAACCTTACAATTCCATCTGTGCTGTAACCTTGCAATTCCAAGACCATCACTGGACATAGTCTGGGTCGTTTAATCCCTAGAGGGCTTCCTTCAGAAGTTCTCAGCTCCAATACCTCAGTCTGATATCAACCTCCCATCTTATCTCTCTCCTTCCACGGCTGGGCTCTGGGTAAGCCACTCACTCCTTCCTCTCTGACACTCACCCTCAATTCCCTGGAATCCTGGCTTCTTACTGCCTTCAACCAGAAAAACCTCCATATTGAATTAAAGTTGCAATTCACCCCTTCTTTTTCCTCCCTGCGATAGTGAATTACTGCTGGAGAAGATCCCATAGCTTTGCAGACAAGGAGCCATTACCACTCCAAGCTCTCTAACCTCAGTGGGGCTCTTGACTCATTCCTGGACCTTTCCCTCTCCACTCCTTAGTGATTCCTCCAAACCTTCCCCACTCATCTCAAGCTCTGAACCATTTTTAGCAGATTGCATTGCCCGAACTGCATTAAGAAAGTTGAGACTATCAGTTACACTCTATGTCAGCTCCCCAGACACTCCTTGCCAAGTAATCTCTTACCCCAACGATCTCCACCCCATTTCCACTAGTCTCAGGGTAGGGGTGCCCTTCTCCTAGGCAACACTCTTCTCCCCTGTGCTTTTCATCGTCTTCAGAATTCTTGCTTTCACCATTTTCTTATCCCTTTCTCAGAGTTTCAACTTCTATTTCTCCCTTCCTCCCTCCCTCCCTTCCTTCCTCCCTCCCTCTCTCCCGTTCTTCCTTCCTTCCTCTTCCTCCTTCCCCATCTTCATCCTCTTTAACTGGCAACTTCCCCTTCAGCTTAAGTCTCTCTCATCCTGATTAAAAAACAAACAGTCCAAACCAAAATAACAAAAGCAACAATTAACAGAAAACCAAAACATATCTGGAACCAATTCTCTCCTATCCCAAACAATCCCCGTCTATCACTCTTTTTCCATATCAGACAAATGTCTCCAGATGACAAGCCTCCACTAATGTCATCCCTTCCTTGACACACCTGGCTGTTTCTTGTCTTTCTACGTGTCATCCACTCTCCCTGAAATATCTTTGCCTGCCAGGACCCTCTAGGCTGGGTTGGGGTTTCTCCCTGGAATTGCTTTGGGACATTGTGCCCACTTCTACTACTTCCACCATTTCTATCTTCACTCTACTTGAGTAGTAGGCAGTAAGACCCTTTTGCACATGGAGCATGCCATGTTCATTGTTGTATCTCCGTTGTCCAGCACAATGCTTGGCACGTGGGAGAGCATCAGTAAGTGTCTGTTGAATAAATGTTTCCATATAAAGTTCTACCAAACGGCTCTGTTCCATTCATTTTACCTCTTTATTGCTTTAATATGATTTGATCATTTCTGACCCAAGTAATCACTGCTCCCTGACAGAACAATATTGCTCCCATGTGCTTCATTAAGCTTCTGCAAATATCTTAGATAGTTCTTTGTAGTTCAGAGTTCTGGTTGAAGTCAGCTGGCCAACAGAACATCATTTCTTCACTCATGTGTTCTCCTCCGATGACTTCTGCACTTAGGGAAGTCATAGACTAATAAAATTTCCAAACTATGTGGGCACAGGATCTGATTGCTAATTTTTATTACCTTAAGTAAGTGCATTAATCCACATAATCCAAAACCAACTTCTAGATCACTATAATTTCATAAAAGTTAGGATATTCTAATACAACAGAAAAGTAAGAAGGAATAAATAAAGACAGAATAAAGGACAAGACTCTAAATTGAATGCTTAAAAAATTAATACTGATTTAGTATTAATTTAATAAAGTATTAGTGCATTCAATACTTTCAAAAAATCAGTATGTTGCTGTATTAGTCTGCTCAGGCTGCCATAACAGCATACCAGAGACTGGGTGGCTTAAACAACAGAAATTTATTTCCTCACAGTTCTGGAGGCTGGAAATCTAAAGTCAAGGTGCTGGCAGGGCTGGTGTCTGGTGAGGACTGTCTTTCTGGACTGTAGACAGCCACCTTCCAGCTGTGTCCTCACACGGCCTTTTCTGTCTGCGTGCGCTCTCCTGGTGCCTCTTGCTCTTCTTCTAAACGCTAGCCTTACTAGATTAGGACCCTGCCCTTTAGACCTCATTTCATCTCAGTTACCTCTTTATAGGCCCTATCTCCAAATACAGTCACTGAATTCTGAGGTCCTGGGGGTTAGGACTTCAAAATATAAATTTGGAGGGGCCACAATTCAGTCCATAATAATTGCTCATTTCTCATTTTGTTGTAGGTCACTGGAAATTTCATCTTGGATTGGCACGAATCTGCAGGCCAGGATTTGGGAAACATGGTTCTAAACATTGCAAATATCACTATACTGCCTCTAAAAAATTACTTATTTTATTTCTGTATAGGTTTAGACCTTTTTGCCGTACCTCTTGGTAGTATATAGTATTTAATTTTTGTTCTTTGTGAAATTTTCCATTTCTTTTAAATGCAAAATGCTTTGAGGCAAAGTCCTAGGATGCAAGGATTTCTTGGACAAATTTATCTGTCCTATCAAAAATATTCACTGAGCACCTACCACGTAAATAGAATGCAATTGAATCCTGTCAGCTGTGGTGTCATGGAAAGAAAACTATGCTTAAAATAATAAGATCTGGATTCTAGCCACCTCTCTGAGACTAAGCTTCTTCATTTTTAAAATAGAGATAATAACATATGTTTCCTTAATATCTTTGAAGGGATTCCATGAGGGGGATTTATGTTGAAGTTTTTTTTTAATGTGTAAAGCACTACACAAATAAAGGTACAATAATAATTATTAGAGATAACATAGTTGGGTTAAAAATATTTTGAAACATGAAAGAATTAGGTGAAAAGGCAATTGTGTAATAATACACAATCCACTTTATAAAGTTATTAGACTACTTGATCAGGGAAATGGCCTGCCTCCTGATTTCAGCAAAGCATTTTACAAAGTTTTAACGATGTTCTTTCAGACTGGATGGGTGCTGGGAACAACTAGACAGAGTCGTATTTTGGCCAAGCAGCTGACTTTTAAGAGTATTGATAACTGGATGAATATGGAGACAAATCTTTATTTTGTCATTGATCTTGTCCTAAGTAACATTTTGGTTAAATAAAATAAAAAAATCCTTGATTATCAGTTCCAAGTGGCATGCTTACAAAGTCTATGGATGTCACAAAGCTAAAATAAAGAGCTGGTATATGAAGAGATAAAGACTCAAAATTATCTCAGGAGGCTGGAATGATGGGTAAGGGGAGGTGTATGTAAAGTAAGCAAGATAAGATTTAACTGGGACATATGCCAACCCTATATTTAGATTAAGAAAAAAGCAAAACAAAACAAAACCCTGCTGCACAAGAGAAAAGGCTTGAGGATTCTATGTCCTGTTAAAAAGACCTCTTGCTTATAGGTGATCAAAGCTTATTATGAACCATCAATATGATGTAAGTGATAAAAAGACAAAGAATAAATATATAGCAATTATAGACTACATTAATACTGTCACAGGCCTAGACTAAGGAAGGAAAGAATCCTACCACGTCCTACCTTGCTCAGAGCAGATGGAGAGTATCTTATTCACTACACAGGGCTTCTAGCAAGCTAGGAAGCATCTAGAAGAGACTGTTTAAAGATCCTGAAACCCTTCCCAGTAAGAAAATGCTGGCATAATTAAGGAGATACACCCTGGAAATAAGAGGTGGTATCTTTCTTGTCTTGCTTTCAAATATTTGATGGTTCATCATGTAGAAAAGTGAGCAAACATTTTATGTGATGCTCCAAAGAATGGCCCCATTATAACTGTCCTGCTAAGGTGTCTGACCAAACGGTAATAGCACAATACTGTGAGTAAGAAGAGTGTCTTGACCCTAAAGGCACACTTGTACTGAGGCTCAGGATTTACACAAAGAAAAGGTAAGTTTGATCAAGAGCTGTAAAATAGTTAGCTGGTTGGAAGCAGCAGCAGAGCCCAGGGAGATCACCTCGGTGCTTTGCGACGACCTAGAGGGGTGGGATAGGGAGGGTGGGAGGGAGGCTCAAGAGGGAGGGGATATGGGGATGTATGTATGCATATGGCTGATTCACTTTGTTGTGCAGCAGAAACCAACACAGTATTGTGAAGCAATTATACTCCAATAAAGATTTATTAAAAGAAAAAAAAAAAGAACTGAAACCAGAAAGGTAATCTCACCATGGATAGACCACATAGGTTCACTCTTAAACTACCACGTATATCTTAAAGTCCATTATCATGAAGCTATAAAATGTTCACACAAAGTCATCTGAAGGACTGAGGGAAATGGGAAGCTCTCATATGATCCCCTCCTCAAACCTTGCAATAGCAGAGCAGAACTTGGGGTAACTCCCAGAAAACAGTCGGAATAGTTTCAGGTTAAACCAAAGCTGAGCTATTAACACCAGTCTGAAAGCGTTCGGAATGCATGTGGAATTCATTAGCATGAGAGGTGAAATCAGTTAAAATTATGAATAGCCACGCAAATATTATAGATAAATTAATGGATACAGAGCTAAAATGAGTTTTGAAGGAATACATTGTTATTGGGGATTTTCTGAACTTCTGGGCATGCATGTCGGAGAGTAACAGTAACAATGCTTTTTCCAACTGTTCTGGGATGTTCATTGTAACGTGGATCTGCTCCAATGTGGTTGCTCTTGTGTGAGTTCTCCTCTAGAACAATAAATATTGCGTGCGTGCGTGTGTGTGTGTGTTGTGTTTATATACTTACAGATGTACAGGTATGTGTATACATACAACTAACATCAGATGAAAAGAAAACAACTACCAAAAATTTCGAATATTTATTATTGATTTTATTCTTTTTCCTGTTTCCTTACTACATGATATTGAACCTAAGAAGAGTTAACAAACCACATAACCTGTTTTAACTGAAAATAGCAACTGACTAGAAATATCCTTATCTGAGCAGGTCCTGGGGCTGGTCTTCCCACTGCACATCCTGTGATGGCCTGAAAGTGTGCTTAAAAAGAGGAGGAATTGTTACTCTAGGCCTCTGCCATATGCTAATTTCATTTCCCCTCTTCTCTAATACCATCATGTATTAAGAAGTTAGAGTCTGAAAAACAACTACAAAAAAAAAAAAAAAGACAAAGGCAGCAGATGCTTAGGAGTAACAAAAACATGGCTAAGTTATAACATCTGGACTTCATCACTGCAACCCTGATGTCAGGACACAGCCCAGATGTTAACTATAGTAACCATCTAAAGTTTGGGTGAATGTGGTCTTTCCTTTAATTTGCAAAATCCTTTTTGCAAAAATCCTTGAAAACATAACAGCTTAGGGATATAAGTAGTCTACCAAATATTTAGGAGACCAACTTTGGGATCACACAAATACACTGGCTTTCTACGTGCATTCATCTCCTTGGCATGCTGTGGTCACCTACCTGGAATCCCACTCCCCCAGCCCGCCGGCCCCCAGGAAAAGAATAATGAAAAAAAAAAGTACTTGGAAAGAATAGCAAGAAGGGAAATTGTGAATGTAAAAATGAGAAGTGACTAGTCCTGAGCCTTAACAGACATGTGGATATAAATCAGGACACTCTTCCTACACACTCAAGGGCAGGCTGTCTTGTCCAGTTGTAGCCTGCTGGGATGAGCATCCAGATTTCCGTGTTTTATGTATAGTCTCCACATTTTCTAGGCAGTTGAAGAACAAGGGAAGACTTATTAGAATGCAGATGGAAAAGAAAACAATAAACTATATCTTAAATTTCTTTCCGCTTTTGATTACTATATTGAATTAATGGGTAATTGACGCCTTATATACTTTTGTATAGTTAATGAAGCTATGCTACATGGGCTTGTCTTTGGGCTGATATTGAAATAAAATGGAACAAAATTTCATTCCCTATCTCCTAACCCCCCCACACTCCCAACTGTCAAATATCACTGGAGAAACTGATTAGAAAAAGACCAAACTATGGTTAAAAATCTGACTTACTCATAGATGGAAGTTCTGAATATAATACATATACCTTTCTGTGATTTCATATCCTGGGGCTGTGACATGACTAAAAGTCACTTTGCATTTAACAAAATATTTAGAGTTCATTTAACAAATACTTAGAAGGCAGAATAGTGCTGGTTAAGGGCACAGACCCTGGAGACAGATGATCTGGATTCAAACCCTGACTCACTTACTATATGATCTTAGAAGAGTTACAGCCTTCTGGGAGGAGTTTAGAATATCGCTGAGTGTCGATTTATGTATTATAAAATGGGGAAAGTGATACTTAACTTACTGTATTTTTGTGAAAATTAGTGATAAATGTATGAAAAGTACATAAAGTAGTAGTAGTACGTCATAAAACAGTTCAGTACAGAGCAACATTCATCATATTAAAGGCAGAGATAAGTCCTGTCCATCTTTGTATCCCGATATACAGTGACTTGATAAGTGTTCAGCAAATAGTTTTTTTTTTTTTTTTTTTTTTTTTTTTTGTGGTACGCGGGCCTCTCACTGTTGTGGCCTCTCCCGTTGCGGAGCACAGGCTCCGGACGCGCAGGCTCAGTGGCCATGGCTCACGGGCCCAGCACCTCCGCGGCATGTGGGATCTTCCCGGTCCGGGGCACGAACCCGTGTCCCTTGCATCGGCAGGCGGACGCTCAACCACTGCGCCACCAGGGAAGCCCAGCAAATAGTTTTTGAATACATAAATGAAAGAGCAAAGAGTAAATGAACAGATTCAGGGGTTGAAACCACAGCCTTCCACTGTAGCCAAGTGAGTTTACCCCAGGTTTCCTGAACTAACCCGGCTATTGTTTTCACTGTCTCTGTGCCCTTTGCCAGGGTTCACAATGTTTCCTCCTCTTTCTGCATCTTGCCCACTTTTGCCTGAATTTACTAGCCTAGTCCCATCCTGTCACGATCACTTTGCAGATGACTTCAGGGACGCCTTCCTTGTAATACCCACAGCGCTGGGCATTAATGTCGTCCAAAGTCATCTCTGCAGTGCATGGCAGAATGCCTAACCTACAGGAAGTTATTAATATTTGTTAAATAAAACAATATTGCCTTTTTTGTTGTTTAATGTCTAATGTACCTGTCTTGAGAGTAGGGCCTCTGCTCTACTTTTCACCGCAACACAGCATCATGATGCACAAATACCTAGGCACATAGCATATTTGGACTTGAAGGACATTTGGCAATAACGTAATTGAACCCCATCTCTACAGATGAAGAACATGAGGATTCTATAGGTTAACGACTTGCTCAAGTCTCACAGAACTGGTCTAGTCCCAGAGTGGGGAATACAAATCAGACCTCTTGACTAATCATGTTTGATTGAACAGATGGAAAAAAAATGTCCTAAAGGAGGTTTGTAGTGATCACATGTATTTATTACTAAGTAACTCAAATTTTCAAAATTCCTGAGAACTCAAACAAGGTCTTACTTAGATTAAGTTATTGCAAGAACAACAGGTTTTTTGGTCACAGATTTCTAAAGTAGTTAAACTAGTCAACAGGCAAGGGCAGCCTCCTTGGAGATGGCCATAGGTGACTTGCAATAAAAACCAGTAACATATTGATTAACATGCAGAATGAAGGATACTCTTAAAACACATTTTGCAGGCTCTGACCCTTCTATTATCTGCAGTCTGTGCACTGTCTTGTTTGTATTGGAAGGTATTATCAGGGACCAAGTTCTCCCCTGAACCTCTTTCTGCAGCACCGCAGTCAGGATGGTTGTCCATGGTGGTCATGACTTGTGTTGCAAGACCAAGTTTTCTGACGAGAATTTTCTATCTAATCTTCACAGGCAGTTCCCAAGAATGCAAATGCTTATCTTAAAAAAGAAAAGCCAAAAGTCTGACATGCCCATTGAGCAAGTGAATAGCACCACAGCTATTGGTAGGGATGGATGATCTTGTGTGATAATCTATATGTTTTAGTCATCGTGTGAATGGATGCTCTGGTTAAAATGCAGATTCATGAATAAGAAATTGTTTGCTGAATTCAGCATTAAAAGCTTTTTAGGGGGATATCCTGATTATATCAAACATGTTAGCTGCATACAGGATATGATGCTGACTTTGTTTATGTCAGCTACAGAAAAATTTTTAAAAGAGGAATAGAAGCTGTGGGAAAGCTGTACGCTGAAGGTAGAAGGTTCTCTTAATCCTAAACAGCTGTCCTTGTTTGAATGCATGGGAATTTAATAGCAATCTCTCTCTTTCTCTGACTCTTATAATGTGTTTGGTGAGTAGCATGCTCTGTATGCATTTTACCATAGCAATGGCAAAGCTGTTTTCTAGCCACCAAAGTGTCTAAGGCAATGTAAGAGGGAAATATTGAAATGTCAACTTGAAACAGAATATATGTAAGTACCAACAACAGACTTCTCTAAGGATGTTAAATGCCAAGGAGCCACAATTAAGTAATTACTGAAACACAGCAAGTTTCAATTCACTTAGACTGCTTTTAGAGTGGTTGCTATCTCAACTTGAATCGCCCCAGCAAATCACAAGTGCAAGGGTGATAGAAACACAACATTCCAGTACCTGAAGATAAATAGTCTAAGCGTCACACTCCAAACTCTTCAGATCTTTCAACTACTACTCCTTCACATTTTTCTTTAGGGACTGACAAATTATAAATCCTTGACTTCACAGAGGAAACTGTAGCTTTACTCTGGATCTCTTGAAGTAACAGGTCAAGAGGACAACCAGAAGTAAGGAAAGAAATAACATTTTTACCTTTGGTTTACAAAATTATGCTATGGAAAACAATATGTAAGGAGGAAGCGATTTCGACTTTTGTTAGTTTCTAAAAATGGTTACCCACATATGTCCCCATTTATTTATAATATCTGCTTCCTGAGTTTTGTTTCATTCCTATAAGGTTATAGGAACATCATGGACTTGGGATTCAAGAGAACTGAGCTCACATCCATATTTAAACTCTTACTAGTTATGTGACTTTTGACAAGTTGCTTAAAAGTTTGGGCTTGAGTTTGCTCACTCGTGCATGAGGAAAGGCTATCTGCCTTAAATGGCTGTAGCAGCACTCAGAGAGATGCATGTCCCATGTAAACTACTGGGCTACAGCAGGTCCTCAATGAAAACTGGTTTCTCTCTCTTCTGATATTTCATTCCTGTGATTTCTCCAATGGACAGGAGACTGTCTAGAGCTAGCCTTTAGAACACTCAATTTCATTTTGCAACTAGGGAAACAATGACAAAATAAAAAAGTTTAAAAATTATAATTACAAAATGCCCACTCAGTTACACCAGTGGTACTTGGCATGAAAATTACGACTATAAAGAAAGATCTTGGCCACCCCAATACTATCCAATACGAGAAATTATGAATGTCAAATGCCCACAGACAAACCAGTGCTGTGAATCATAATGAACTGTAATGATCCGAGTTGAGTGAAGTTAGAAATATCTTAATTTAACAAATTTTACCAAAACATTTAAACACAGTGCTAGGATTCCCTTACGACCTCAGAGGGATGTGGGCAAGTGAGGGACTCTGAAAGTCATTAGCCTCATGTAAATCTGCCTCGGACTGTGGGGTGTAGGCAATCAGTGCTTTTTATTATTACTATTATTTTTAAAATAAAGATACTACAATCTTCAAAAACTTTACAACTCTCCAAACCCATCATATTTCCTTTGTTTTTTTCCCACCTGCCCTACTTGAATTGGCATGTAAACTTGTTTCTTCTAAGTAAGTGATGGGGATGTTAACTTGTTTGAACTGATGTGTGTGTGTGTGTGTGTGTGTGTGTGTGTGTGTGTGTGTGTGTGCTGCCTGAAGAAAAAGTACTGGTATGCTAGGCGGGTGCATACCAGCTCTATATACAAGCACCAGAGATGTTTTTTTCTGTTCAAGTAGATTCCCATCTAGCTGGGTGGAGAAGACTAACATATGAAATAGGAACAAAGAGACGAAATAAATAAAAAGAAGTATATAATTGATTACAGACATTTAAAACTTCTGTGTTACAAGACTGCAAATAAAATGAACATCAGTAAAGGCTGACATTGTTCTAAATGTTATAAAAGCAAGAGAATTGAAAGGTGGAGATGACTTGGATTAGGGCATCCTGCTCCGTTTGTTGGAGGAGAAATGAACACAGTGCTTTAGTGGAACCTAAGGAGAAAAGGATGACTAGATAACAGAGGACCTTCACAAACACATAGAGGTGTTTTGGTTGTGAGTCTGAAAATTGCACAACACAAGGTTTCTGAGCAAAAACAGTAACAAAGTGAAGATGGCAGTGTCATGCAAGATGGATTGAAGTGGTAGATGCTGGAGTCATAGGGACAAGCTTAGAAGAATAGTTAGACTTTATCTATGTAAAAACAATGGCAGTCTGTGCCCTCATGGTAGATGTGGAACTAGAAAGGAAGGGGCAGACACTGAGATACACAGAAGGCAGATTTGACAGGATTTGGTCACTGATGTGGTATGAGGGATGAAGGGTGGGGGAGGCAACCTATACAAGGCTATGAGGTTAACCTTGCAATTGTTGAGTTTAATCTGATGTTGCAAGACCTCCAACATTTACTGGACATGTCCAGTAGACAGTTGGAGATAGAGGATTAGAGTTTAAAGGTGAGGACAGGACAGATAAAGCTGGCTAGCTAGCTGGCTAGCTAGATGTGTAGATCGATAGATAGACAGATAGATAGATAAAGGAGAAAGACCCAACTGATGTTGGATGGATACAAGTGTAACTATCATATCATTTATATATATATATGGTACTTTGAGCTTTAGGAATTATCAACATAGAAGCAAGAATATAATCCAAAAATAATTCACAAAAAAACAATATATGTGATGTACAAGGGGGAGGGTACTGATTCAAATAGCTTCTGAGTGTGTAGTTGATTGAGAAGGAATGTGAGGTAGACGTTTTGCCTCAACTCCCTGATACTTATTTTTTTCCTTTTAGTTGGTCCTATACAAAATGTACTTGTATATTTTGATATATTATATTCATATATGCATTTCTGCATTTGGCAATATGTGTATGTGCATTTGGTTTTGGCTTCAAAGAAGAATGTAGATTCTAGAAGGAGAGAAAGAGAGACAATAAACACACATACAACATACTGGGATAAATGGATTGCAATTGGTTGATAGGAGAATGCGATTTTAATGGAATGAGCCAGAATGGCCTCTCAGTCGAGGTACCATTTATCAGAGACCTGAATGAAGTGAGGGCGAGAGCCATGTGACTATCTGAAAAAAGAGGTTTTCCGAATGAGGGAACAGCAACTGCCAAGGAAGAGCAGAGGTCAGAGTGCATGGAAAGGAGTGAACTGGGGGAAGAATATAAGAAGGAGACGTAGGAGAGGTAGGCAGGCCCCAGGTCAGGTAAAGACTTCTTGGCCACAGGATGGATTTTATTCTAAGTGTGAGAGAAAGACACTGGAGGGTTTTGAGCTGAGGAGTCACGAGACATAATTTATATTTAAAAACATCCCTCAGGCTGCCACGTTTGGAATACCTTACTGGAGGGGGGCAGGGGTACCAGTAGGGAGGCCAGTTAAGAGGCGATGGTAAGAATACAGGTTGGAGATGATGGCGGCTTGGCCCAGGGCGGTAGCACTGAGGATGGTGGTCGGATTCCACATGCATTTTGCAGGGAGAGCTGACGTGATTGGCGGATGGAAGGAACTTGAGGTACGAAGGAAGAGAGAAGTTACCGATGAACTGAGATGAAAAGACAAGTTTTATGAGAAAGTGAAGAACTTGTCGATTTTGGACATGTTACATGATTTTTGGCAAGTTACTTAACCTCTCTGGACATGTTTCCTCATTTGTAAAACAAGGATAAAACAGGGCTAATAAATCTACTTCAGAATCTACTTCATCGTCTTATGTAAGCATTAAATAACAATGCAAGAGAAGCTCTGAGCAGAGCCCTGCACTGCATGTCAGGGGCCCAGCTAAAATTAAATATCAGGAAGTTGAGGAAAACACTTCAGTCTTACCTTCTTTCTGAGTTTTAAAATAAAAGCTTAAAAACCTTTGCTACAATTTCTTCCATGACCCTTCTTTTGGGGTATGGGTGCTACTGTTGTGGGAGAGAGTGTTAGTTCTAAATGTCAAGTATGCCACGTGTGCTAAAAATATAATAATTTTGATGGTGATTGTCATTGAATAAGAAAATTTAGTATAAAAATGATGGTTATTAGAGAGATGTTCTAACTGCAATTAGGAGACTTCAAAGAAGAGATGGAGTTTATATTTTGAAGAAAAGAACAGAGAGAATTTACAGAATTGCTTGAGGGGAACATATTCCATGAGAAATGATAAAAGTCATTAAAATAAGGAGAAACATCGATAATCATGTGATTATGAAGAAAATCAACACATGTTTTACAAGCATGGCTTGTTTCCATCTGCATTTCACGTTCTCAAAGAAATGACTTGTGGTCAACTTAGTAACATGAAAAGAGATCATTTAACTAAGAAAGCTGTAAATTCACCAATATTGTCAGGCAACTTTGAAGAGCCTATTTTCACAATGACATTTGAGATCTTCACAATACCATGCAGTGCACTGCTCCCAACTTGTCGATACGATAAGAAGAAAGATTGCTAGGTGGATGGATAAATGCATGCACAGTGGTCACCTTGCCCTTACTCAGCAGTCTCAACTTTAAAAGTGAATAACCCTCTTTAGTTATGTATCTCTGAGAAAATGTCGAGGGAGAGACA
Organism: Pseudorca crassidens; assembly: GCF_039906515.1. NCBI lineage: Eukaryota > Metazoa > Chordata > Mammalia > Artiodactyla > Delphinidae > Pseudorca > Pseudorca crassidens. The sequence goes on from NC_090316.1 coordinate 17,290,873, forward strand.
CCGATTTTTAACATGCATATCATTCTAAAGCATGATGCTTTGCCTACAAAAGACATCTTAGAAATAAAGTATTGCTACTTTACTCATTTAACAGAGAAGAATGAAAAAATAAAATCAAAACTTATTTTTGCAAATTAATGCTTCCTCCACTTGAGGATAATTATCCACTGTTTGAGGAAAGACTTGCTCTTCAGTGACATTTAAATAGTTGGTCCCCTAGGCCAGGTTTTCCCACTTAATTCCACAGAACCCTTGGTCTTCATGGAAGCCTTCAACGGATTCTTTTTTTTTTTTTTTTTTTTTGGTGAAGAGGAGGTATTCCGTTGGGTGTTCTTTTTTTTTTTTTGGTATGCGGGCCTCTCACCGTTGTGGCCTCTCCCTTTGCGGAGCACAGGCTCCGGTCGCGCAGGCTCAGTGGCCATGGCTCACGGGCCTAGCTGCTCCGCGGCATGTGGGGTGTTCCCGGACCGGGGCACGAACCCGTGTCCCCTGCATCGGCAGGCGGACTCTCAACCACTGTGCCACCAGGGAAGCCCCTAAGCATTTCTTAATATAGGTTATTGTGAAAATATTATTTCTGAATATTTCTTTTTTGCTTCCTCTAATTCTCAGACAGACTCTCCTTCCATTTTTTATCCTCATCACCTACCTAAGCGGCATCTGTACCCAATACAGGCCCAGAACAGGCATAAATGAACTTGACATTTATTGTCACCTTTAAACAGATACTTAATTACATTTAGCTCAAAAAGCAATGCTAAAATGAAATATTATTTATTATTTACAAGCTTCATTCCAACCCTTATTTATCTAGTCTTTGCGTAATTCTATTAATAATTTTAAAACTCTTCATGACGTACTTATATATGAAATATACAAATTTATATATGTATATGACCATGTGTATATATATGGACACATACATTTATGTGTATCTATATATGCATATTTATATATATATATAAATTTGACTTTGTTAATATCTATACTATTTACATTTGTGTTTTTTTAAAGTAAATATTTTATGACTTTTATAGTACTTGAAAAATTCTCTTCTATATTGGGTATTCTTATATACTATTGGTGGGTGTGTAATACATGTTGAACAGTTTGGCCACATAAGATGTGCATATCTTACTATGAAATTCCATCCTTAGATGAATTACTGTGTCATAGAGAAACTTCTATACATATGTACACAGAGGTGTAAACAATAGTATTCATTCCTAATAGCAAGTGCTTGTAATAGTGCATAACTGGAAACAACCTAAATGCCTTCCAACAGGAGGATGAATAAGTAAATTACGGCACATTCATATAATAGTAGTAAGAATAAATGATCTTTCTGTTTCAACATGAATAATATAATTCAGAGGAAAACATAGGCAGAACGCTCTTTGCCATAAATCTTGGCAATATTTTTTTTTGATGTGTCTCCAAAAGCAAAGGAAATAAAAGCAAAAATAAACAAATAGGACCTAATTAAACTTAAAAGCTTTTGCATAGCTTTTAAGCTATGCATCAACAAAACAAAAAGACAACATAATGAAAGGGAGAAAATATTTGCAAATGATATGACTGATAAGGGGTTAACACTCAACATATATAAACAGCTCATACAACTCAACATCAAAACAAAAACAAAACCAAGCAACCTGATTAAAAAATGGGCAGAAGACCTGAATAGACATTTTGCCAAAGAGGAAATGTAGATGGCCAATAGGCACATGAAAAGATGTTCAACATTGCTAGTCATCAGAGAAATGCAAATCAAAACCACAAGATATCACCTTACACCTTCGGAATGGCTATCATCAAAAAGAACATAAAAAACAAATGTTGGCAACGATGTGGAGAAAAGGAAACCCCTATACACAGTGTTGGTGGGAATGTAAATTGATGCAGCCACTGTGGAAAACAGCATGGAGAGTTCTCAAAAAACTGAAAATGGGGGACTTCCCTGGTGGCGCAGTGGTTAAGAATCCACCTGCCAATGCAGGTTCAAGCCCTGATCCAGGAAGATCCCACATGCCGTGGAGCAACTAAACCCATGCGCCACAACTACTGAGCCTGCACTCTAGGGCCCGTGAGCCACAACTACTGAGCTCACGTGCCACAACTACTGAAACTCGTGCGCCTAGAGCCCGTGCTCCACAACAAGAGAAGCCACCGCAATAAGAAGCCCGAGCACTGCAACAAAGAGTAGCCCCCGCTCTCTGCAACTAGAGAAAGCTGGCACACAGAACGAAGACCCAACGCAGCCAAAAATAAAAAACAAAAACAAAAAACTGAAAATGGAAATAACATATGACCCAACAATTCCACTCCTGAGTATATATCCAGAAAAAAACAAAAACAGTAATTAAAAAAGATACATGCACCCCAGTGTTCATAGCAGCATTACTTACAATTGTCAAGATGTGGAAGCAACCTAAGTGTCCATCAACAAATGAATGGATAAAGAAGCTGTGGTATATATATACAGTAGAATGCTACTCAGCCATAAGAAAGAATAAAATTTTGCCATTTGCAACAACATGGATGGACTTGGATGGTATTATGCTAAGTGAAATAAGTCAGACAGAGAATGACAAATACTGTATGATATCACTTATATGTGGAATCAAAAAAAAACCCACAACAAACTAGTGAATATAACAAAAAAGAAACAGACTCACAGATATAGAGAACAAACTAGTGGTTACCAGGGGGGACATACAAACTATTAAGTATAAAATAAGCTACAAGGATATATTGTAAAACATAGGGAATATAGACACCATTTTATAATAACTATAAATGAAGTATAACCTTTGAAAATTGTGAATCACTACACTGCACACCTGTATATAATATTGTACATCAACTGTATTTCAATAAAAATTTAATTGATAAAAAATATAATCAAAAATATAATTCTGAGGGCTTCCCTGGTGGTGCAGTGGTTGAGAGTGTGCCTGCCGATGCAGGGGACATGGGTTCGTGCCCCGGTCCGGGAAGATTCCACATGCTGCGGAGCAGCTGGACCCATGAGCCATGGCCACTGAGCCTGCGCATCTGGAGCCTGTGCTCCGCAACGGGAGAGGCCACAACAGTGAGAGGCCCACGTACCACAAAAAAAAAAAAAAAAAAAAAAAAAAAAAATATATATATATATATATATATATATATATATATATAAAATTCTGAGCAAAATGTGTTGCAGAAGGATATTTGCAGTATGGTCCCACTTAAAACTTCTAAATGTGCAAAACAATAATTACTATTGTTTTGGGTTACTTACATACGTAGTAAGAGTACAAAACCAGCACGGGAATGATTAAATCCTAAATTCAGGATTGGAATTTCAGGGGGAGTTGGGAAGGAAGTGGAGGGAGGGAATGGGATCCAGGAGGGGCATGCAGTAATTTTAAATTAAAAATGTTAAAACAGTAGCTTTAATGTTTTATTACTTTAGTTAGTGGTTGATACATGGGTTTCTTGTATGTCTAAAATATTTAATAATGATAATCTTGCTATTAGTTAATTGATAACATATCTAAAGATGTTTTTGGACAAAAGAGTTTTGGAAAGCAAAGGTACTGATTTCAAATGTTACCTGAACTCTTTCTAATCAAAAAAACGAGTATGTTATGAAAACAGCAACTTAAAGCCACATGAGACACTGTGATCAAATGTCCAAGGGTAGGACTGCATGGACCATTAGCTAAAGCAACCTCACCTTCATTTTACAAAAGCAATTAGTACATGCTTCAGTCCTCAAAGTGAGCAAGGATTACCTACTCTTAAAAAGTTAATAAAAGCACTTGGCTTTTGACCCTTTGAGCTCAGCTGGTCCAAGATCTGGGTCAGCTTTTTTCCACTGTAATAAAAGTTGCAAAATGTCATTTTCCTAGACTCCTTTTAAAAGCAGAGACGTTACATAAGTTATTGTGATTCAAAAGCATGCACTTTTATGTAGAGACAAGTGGATAGCTCATGTCATGGTGTTTTATTAATCAGTTAAAATACTTTAAGTCTGAGTAGGGAGAAGAATATGGAACAAGGACAAGAAAGCAGGCACACACAGGACAGATTATGCATTCTGAGCTGACTCAACTCAGTAGCTCACTTTCAGTGCAAATTGGGTAAAGAAAAAGAGCAGACAGTCACAAAATCAGCTGGAGTCGGGGTCTGTGTGGGTCGGTGGTGGGATTAATGAGCACGGAAGGCCACGGAAGGTTCACTCCGGGAATACTTCACGGGCAAAGTGGGAGTTGTGCTCTGGGTCACAGAAATCAAAACATTTTCTGCGAACTGACCTCACAAGAATGGGAACTCGGAATGTGTGTGGTGGTGGCTGAGAAGGTGGGTGCGCTGTTTTGACCCATCCATCCTGGTGGCATCAGCGGGCGGGGGTTTACCCTCACCTCCCCGTTAGGGCCCTTCCCAGACTCCATTTTCTTATTTTCCTTTCTTTCTTTTTTTTAAAAAAATTAAATGTTTATTTTTTCCCCTTTCCCAGCTTATTAACACTTGGCTCTGATGTGGCAGCTAATCCTTGGGGTATGAGCAGAGTGGCCAGTCACAGACTGTTGTTACTGTCTTAAATGGGGCAAAAGGGCATTTACGATAGATTTTCAGGCTCGGCTTTGAAATCATTTTTCTGAGGTTTACCCTCCATGTTTACCTTCAGTTGTGCAATGATTATCCTGTGCCAAAGAGCTTTGGCTGGAAACACAGCCTGGGTTTTAAGTCATCAATTTATATGTATCACTGAAGGAAACTTTCTCTGTTCTTACCCTAGCCAAAAAAGAAGAAGAAAGAATCAATATTATGCACAAGATGTCGTACGTAAGTTGGAATTCATTACTGAAAGTACATTTTATAAATTTACAATATCCTATGTGTAACATTTCCAGTGTTGTTCTCATAGTATTGCTATCAGTGCCATCTGCATACAAAGGACACAAGGCAAACACTTTGGGTTGTCTTGTCACCCCTCTACATTTTCCACCCTGGTGCTCCTGGCTGCAGGCAAGTTTTGTTGGTGTTTGGTTGCATGTGGTCTATAGCCCCAGCATAAAAGAAAGGGCCTCAGTCTTTCCCTATAACTCAGTGGCACAATATTCCACTCTGTTGGGTTCTGGCTCTTAAATAAGCCCTCTGCATAGTTCCAATAAATCAATAACTCTTAGAATACGAAAATCTACCCACATAAAATAAGACTTGAGAAGGCCTGGTATCATACTCATACCCACATTGCTCTGGGTTTGGTTCCATCACTCCCTTCTCACCCCCATTGGTTTGTCATCTCATTTGTCCACCCAGGAGCTACACGTGAGTCAACATGCGCGTGCTAATTTCATTTGGCTGGAATTCACTAAATGAAATTCTAGCTTCTTGTAATAGCACAAAGGAAAGATGTTTCTATTGCAGTCTGAAAGTTACATGTTCTAACTTGTTTCCATCAGTGAAAACTTATAGTCCAAAGTCTGCCTTATCTGAGTTGAAAAGCAATACATTTGATGGCATCCTTTTCAACCTGAGATGGGGTTCGTTTTCAAAAGTTTTACTTTAAATATAGCATATTGTAAAGGTATATTAGGAATGTCCTTACTCATCTGGTTTAGTTCTCTTTTTTTTTGCCAGATGTTTATGTTGGTGAGAAACCAATAACACTGTCTAGACCTCTAGGATATAGTAATCAAGCACGAATGGAAAACATTCAGAGGTCACACTTCAATCTGGACCTACAACATCCTGCTATTCAAAACCAGATTAGAGATGATGGCTCATGATAAACGGAACCACACTGAATGCTGAGTCAGTGATTTGAGAGTTGTCTGCAAAAAACTAAATATGTCACAAAAAATCTGAAAGATAAAACAAAGTCTAGACATCATTAAACGAGTTGAACCCCTGCCCCCACTCCAAGTTGTCAACAACCAGATGCTACATTGTGACTTTTACATCGGCATCCTGTAAATCAGGACTCCTTAATCTTTTATGAAGAGAGGTTCCCTGAAGTCATGGCTTCCTGAGGGTGTGTGTGTGTGTGCACAACTGCCTAGATGTGTTCATACTAATAATAAATCCTCTAAAGAGACAGAGAGGGAAGAGAGAGAAAAGTGATTTGTGGTGTTAGGATGTTCAGAGATCACCAGGTGAGATTTTCAGCAAGCAATAATATGCCATGGGCTTTTTGGCTATGTCCTGCTGATTTCCATTGTCTAGAAGTTGTTAATTTGTTTTTTATTAATAGTGTTTCAGTTCTTGACTGAAATAGTTTACTGATTGGAGATTCCTGCAGGAGAGGATCAAAACTGACACCCCTCTGTCAGGATACTGAGTTCAACCCAAAGATATTTTTACTGTCAAATAATGAGGAGACTGGGTCAGTATCTCAGCAAGTCATAAAAATGGCCTTCTGCTCTCTCCATTTCCTGGCTGCCACTCTCAAGCTCTTATTGAACTTTCGACCTGGAACACATCTGTGTTATACTGAATGCAAGATGTGGGTCAATAACTGTCTCAAAAAATGGCAAACCTTACTGCTTCCCAGCCTATACTGGAGTAAAATCATGGTGGAGTCCTTTATGCTTTTATTTTTATTCACTGGAGGAAGCAACCAGGTGAAATCAGTCCAGTTACTAGCATGAGAATTGTTTCAAATGTTGAGAAACATCCAAATAACTTACCTGGCTGAACATACCAACGCTAATGTGAAAAACATTTTCAATATGTAATCCCTGTATTTACCACCCTCCTGGCATACACACATACACACACACCCTACTACCGTCACATCCTCATAGTGACACAGAGGCTCTTCTCTGCAATGATTCAAATGTTTTCATTTCCATGTGAAATAATGAGAAAGTGATAATTATGACTTGAAAAGTTAGTTACGTCAAGGAAATTTTCACTTATAAATAATGTTCATTGGGATACAAATGAGCATGAATACCAAAGTACAGAAAAACCAGTAATGATGAAATAGTGTGGATATCCTTTGTTACAATGAACTTGGGTCAGCAGTCAGTTCCTGCTGAAGAGAGGAGAGAGGGAGAAAGGTAAAGAGGGAGGGAGGGAAGGAAGGAGGGGGGACAGACACTGGCTCAGCAAGTACCTTAGGGTATCTGTCACACCATGCCTTAGAGGCTAGTTTTCTCTGTAGGTTACTTCTTTCCTGCCAAATAGACTCTAGACTACTGAAGTTCGGAGACAGTTTTGAATTTATCTCTATCTTTTCTACCACATAGCATTATACTCAGTGCACAATCAATATTAGCTAATTTGTAGTTAGTACAAGGTTATGCCCATCCAATATAAAAACCCTCTGTTACTCTTTGCTTCAGTGGATGCTGTCTGCCTTCTTGATTGTACAGTGTCTGAGCCACGTCTCACGTTTTCTCTGTTTCTAAGGACCCTTATTTGAAAATGAAACGTTCAACCTTAAAAACTTTCCTGCTTTCTTTCATCCTTTGGCCTCTCTATCTGGGAACAGTAAGATGCCACAATTAACTATATTCTTTGGAATACATTAGTGAAGTCACTTCTAAGAAAAACAAGGCCATGATATATGAACATATTGTCAGTATTCAAAACATGCTTTAATTAAAATGTGGAAGCTGATAAAAGAAGTACTAATACAAATCATATTTTCTTTGGTGATTTTCTCATTGATTTAATTAACCTTTGCATTCAGTAGATAATTGATTTTCAAACTACTGAAAGCTATCTAGAATGTCACTGATCTGAAATGAACTAGAATTTTTTGAGATCATTTTATATATATGAAAATATAGAATTGCTTCACTATGATTGAATACTTAATCCTCAAATTCTATTATCTCAAGTATTTTTCTGCTCAGAGTGTGACAGAACCTTGGTGACTGGTAAACATTTAAGAATATAATAATTATGTCATAGTTTTAATAACTCATCTATCATTTTTCTTTTTTAAAAAAAGATCCAAAATAGGAATATCTCTCAAAGTTATTATGGGCAGAAAAGATGTCCTTACTTCCAGATTGGTTCCATAAGAAATTCTGTGAAATAACAAAAGACTTAGGACAATCTATTTCAGGTCTATAGCCCATGTATATTGAGATCTGAGACCTATCTTGGCAATAAACTTTAGTTCATTCTGATTTCTGAATCAGTCAAAAAAAGCACCCTGTTTTAGATAGTAATATATTTTAAACTTTAGTACACTTCAGCTCTGTAAAAAGGTCAGTATCTCCTCTTAAAACAATGATTAAAGATATGACCTCATAGCACTTTGGAAGTAACAAGTTTTTGTCCCATAAAAAGAATGGCCAGTTCTTTAGGAAAGATGCACTCATTTGTCTGATCCTTCTTTGCAGAGAGGGTCTCCCTGGTTCCACGGGGGCACCCACCGATGGTTTGATTTACTGATTTATGTTTACAGGTTAATCTGCTCATGAGAGGAGCTGGGCCCACAGGGATGCGCAGAGCAGTTTAAACGTGTTTCTCAACCTTTATGCTCATGTCCCGTCCCTCCCACCCACCCACGATTTCTCTATCTTCAGCATTTTGTAAGATGCAGTTTGCACTATGAAAACAATAAATCAATCGTGTATATTTTTAAAAGCTACAAGTGCTCTTCCCATCACTGCCCCTTCCAAGTGTGTCTTTTCTCATCCCCCCCGAGAGTCACTGGTTTAAAGATCAAATCAGTGATGAGCTTCAGACTCCCCTCAGTGTCCAAGAGACACTATATAGTTCCTCCTTAATAACATGGGGCTCACACTGCCCAAGCTGGGCCCCTCTTAAATTCAAAGGTAGAATTCAGATGTCATCTTCATGGCTGGCAGATAAGGACTGTGTCTGTCTTATTTGTCCTTTGGTGCCTAGCACAGTGTTTTGTGTACGATAGGTTCTCAATAAATATTTGTGAGATTAATTAATAATTATGGGCAGATTTGGATATTACTGAGTTTTGTCCGTGGACACCCACGAATGGATTTTTAAGGTATTGCCAAAAAATACCCTAGCTTAAATGGGGATAAAAATGGCAGTCTATACCTCTCAGGATCATTTTGAAGATTAAATGGGAAAATGCCTTTAGAGCTCTCAGCACAGATTCTGGCACTTAGTAGGCAATCAAATGACAAATTAATTATTGTTATGATATTATTTGTCATAAAGAATGCATCCAATGATAATAACCACCTACGGCTGGGTGTCATGTTTAGTTCATATTACAAAACAATTTAGTTTGTATTAGCTGCTTAGTCTTTGGCTGTGCCTGAGAAAAGCAACAGTAGCACTATAGTTGTGAGTTTGATTATTAAAGGGATGTGTAACTTTGGTTTTCTTCCATGGTTAGGTCTTCATCAATAATTCCAACCAAATGCTTCAAAAATATCAGTGGTTGTTCACAAGCAATGCGGGAAGAGCAGAGAAGGATCAATGCAAACCCATCATCATCACAAATAAACGGCTCCAGCACATGCCTTCTGGACAGCACATCCTCTTTCTTCAAGAATGGCAGATTATTATTAAGTGACGGGAACCAGAAATTGAAAAACACATACAATGGCAAGCTTAACTTCAATCTACTCCTTAATCATTTCTCTGGAATAGAGACCTTCCAGTGGAATGTTCTTTTAAATCCAGTTTTGGCTTCATGATATAGCTTCTGATGCTTAGGCAGACCTGTGACTAATATATCCGTTCTATTAAGCCTTTGACTTTGGACACATCCCATTTGTGTAATTATAGTGACCTTTGGCAAACTATGCAGACTGTTCCTACATACGATTTTAAGTGAAGAAAGTGACAGAAGTTTTGCTCCAGAAACAGAGGCGTGCGAAATATCCCTTCAAGTGGCAGCCTTGGTGTTGAACACACTCCTTCCCATCCCAGAGCTGGGCCACGTGCTTGAAATCTCACCTGCTGGTACCGCTGCTCTGTCCCATGTTTGCCTTCATCTACAGAGCAATTTTCAAAGCAGGTTCCAACTCGCTTGGGAAGACTCTCAGATATCGTATACCTAGCCTGACAAAGTCATATGCGAGGACTGATTCCCTCATCAATGTGCGAAAACAGTTATTCTCTAGTCACTTCATTTTGGATTTCAACACGGTCTGCACAAAAGTCACCTTCATTAGATTCTTCTTTGTTTTGCCCCGCAGGTACAGAAGTAAATCCCATTTCCATTGAAATGTTACCTTTTCTTTTCATTTTTTTGGACTTGTTGAACTACTTTTGCCCAAAAGGCTTAGGCAAGTTATAGGAATGTCACACTATAGTGGTGAAGCTTCCTTGCAAGCAGAGCATAAGGAAAAGAGAAGTCAGACCAACCAAAACTGATGGAGGGTTTACTTTCGCCAATGACTTTTCTGAGTACTTTGCATAGTAGCTCATATGGTCCTTAAAATAATTTCATGACACAGGTACTATTTTCATCCTTTTTATATTGGTGAGGAACAGACCTGCCCAAAGTTACCCAGTACAAGAACCAGGATTCAAACCCAGGCAGTCTGATGTCACAGCCAGCTCTCTCAGCCACTATAGTATATTTCCTCTCATCAAAGCTGGCCTCAACAACAACATGCTTCTCTTTTTATTGAAACAGTCACATCTAATTTAATACATGCTCATATCCACCCTCCAGAAATGTGACCGTGTCTCATGAAGCATCATTAATGGCTGTCTCTCAGGCCCTTCGAAATGTTCTATCGCGTTGCATTCTTCTAGAGAAGTCTTTGTTTACTGGAGGAGCCTGCATATTTTGAGGCATACATCACTCTTGGTTAAAAGGCATTCTATTTGCCCTTACTTGCTTTTCATGGTGAACCAATGAGCAGAAAACAGTTCACAGGAGTCAGTGTTTGTGGTTGCCTGTCATGGGAAATGGCCCAGAATTCTTGATGCCCTACTGAATTCGGAGCCAATATACTGCACAGTATGTTAAGCATTCTTTTTGCTGGTGAATTGGAGACCTGGTCAGCTGAAATGGAAAAATCTATTTCACAAAAGACAGAAGATGCTGAACATCCAACAAAATACCCCCAGGAGCAGGGGTGGGAGGAGGGTCCAATCTAACGTATATACTTGAAGCATTTATTTTATGTCCATTGAATATCATCTGGATTGAGACTGGTCTAAATTTTCCTAACTTCTTCATAGGCAATTCAGTTTCTCTTCCTTCTCTTCAACGTTTAGCAATGGAACTAGTGAAATGTGTTCATAACATGTTGAGGTGTTTAGATTTTTTTCTCCTTATGTTTCCCTAATAGAGAGAATAGATTGAATACTTTTTTAAAAATCAGTGTTTTAAAAAACAACACTATAGAAGTTGTTCTTACCTTATTAGATGTTTTTAAATAAGAACTAATAATTTCTTTTTGGTTTATTTATTCATTCCACTTTCCAAATTGATGAAAGCGACATATGTCTTCTGGCTTTTGCCTTACTTTCAGTCTCTCTCTGTCTTTCTCATCTGAATTTTAGTTTCTTTTCTTTTTCCTTAGAGGCAGTCCTATTGGTGCATCAGTCCAAACCTGTTTGTGGAGCTTTGTCAAATATACACCAAAGAATTCCAGCCATCTCATGTAAGACAGCCCAGCATCTCAGGCTATAAGAATTTTTGACTATAAGTATTTGAAAGCCACAGTAAGTATTAAGCAGGGATTTTTAATTTAGGGTCTATGGATAGATTTCAAGGTGTCCATGAACTTGGAGGAGGAAAAATTACATTTTTATTGTCACTAAACTTTAATTGAAAGGTAGCATTTCTTCCAATTATGAATGCTGACAAACTGCCGTCCCTGCACACACAATGGTACTAGCTGTCCTGTGACTTTGTTACCAATAGAAATTCGACTTTTCCAAATCACATTACACTTGTTGCAGATATCACAAAATCTCATTTACATTCATCTCTCCTCCACAGTTATGGTAGCTGTCAAACCCATTCCAGAACATACATGACTGCAGTTTTTCTCTCCACAGATGTTCATGGGATGCTGCCGGCCCCTAAACAGGAAAGCTGAAGATTTGCATGTTGGTCCCCTAGATATGGATGTTGTTCCCGAGGATTTCCTCTCTACTATAATGGTTGGTGACAAGGAGATGAATCAAAGATGACTTTCAGTTTAATGCTATTAATTATAGCTGCAGTAACAATCTTCACGCTGCTATCTTTAAAAAACATCAAATTTACATTTACTTCCCTATATTTTGAACACATTATCCTGTTACAGAATTCATTCATCTTATATCGCCATATCAGAAAATTTGGGTTTGAACACCTTGATCACTATATTTCATTCTAATTGGTTTCTGCTATAACTCTATATCTTTTATTTATATATTAAAAATACTTTTCTGAGAAGTGGTTCATATGCTTCACCAGAATGCTAAAGAGATCCATTGGCACAAAAAAGGTGAAGAAGTCCTATATGAAAGGATTAAGGGGTGACAGGTTTTCAGGAATAAAATGCTCCCTGGAACCAAGATGTCCTTGTGCCCAAGGGAAGGAGTGGCAAGGACACAGCAGACATGTAAGAAAGACGCACAGTTTGCCCAGAGGATGGTTGTCGGCCCCATCTGTCACCCACTGTTAACCTCAAAGTTCTTATTGCCTGAAAACACAGTGCCATCCTATGCTTTTAGGAATAATGGTTGCAGAGGGAACAGGAGTAAGAGAACCCCTGTGGGCTGTGGGTAGGCAGAACATAACAATTACATATAAAGGAAGATGCAATTAAGACAGTCTGTTCCATCACTCCTCATGACTAGAAGGCCTTTCCCTAGCAGCAATTCTGTATTTTGTTTATATAAGGCTGTGAATCCTTAAAAATAACAGACGGAATCCTTGTTTTATACATAAGGAAGTTTAAGGCAGGCAGAGGTAAATGATGGTTTGCGTACATAACACAATTTGGGGTAGAAGAACTGGGAACTTCTAAGTTATGTAGGGGTGTGTGTGTGTGTGTGTGTGTGTGTGTGTGTGTGTGAAAGAGAGAGAGACAGAGAAAAATAGAGAGGTAAACTGATTGAGAGAGAAAATACCTAACAAGGAAACAAAACTTTGTCCCATGGCCAAACAGTCCAGTCAGGTAAAACCTCTGAAAGTAACTGAAATCTCAGGTTAGTTTTTGAGAAACTTGGTGAAAGTCATCAAGGTAACAATCATCATGGAAACAACATTCCAGGTACTATTAACAGAAGTATTTCCCTCCAGAGGCTTCCAAACATGTTTTACCTGTCATCTCATTAATTTCACAACATAAGAGCAGCAGGAGGTTTGGACTTTCTACTGCTCTCCATTCTGCAAGAGAGGGCAAAGTGGTGTGATGTAAAATAAAGATTGGATCTGATGTTTAGAGAAGTGGCTTTTTGTGGATAATTAACAGCTAATACTTAGCCTTTGTCCAGTGAGAGGGTGGGGTGCAGAGGAGAAGTTTGAGGGAAAGGATAGAAGTAAGTTGTCTTGAGGTCTGGATGTGCACCAGATGGGTCTCCACTTGATTGAGCTATGAGCCTAGGATAAGAGAGAACACAGAAAGAGTCCAAGTCCCCAGTAATCAGAGGCAGTTGTGGTAGCCAAAGTCCTTTCTTTTCAAGTATCATGTCTGGATATTCTACTGTGTGAATCACCAAAGAGGTCATATTTGTCTTAGAGAAACCTGGAAATACAAAGAATTTCTTCCTTCAGTGGACCTGAAGCAAAAGTCCTACTTGCTGTTAGAGCTGGGGAAATGTTTAATTTTTCATCACATGTAAAAAGTAACTATTTTTCTCTAAGTGCTCTTCATTCAGTGCTATATTTTGGACTCCATACAGATCCTCAATATATAACAGATAACTGACTAGGCAGAGACAGCAACTTTCCAGGGATAGTATCTTTTTTTTTTAAAGAGGTCAACAGCTGTCAAAAGCTCTTCATTTATGAAAATTTAAGAGGAGGTCTGGGAAGCAAGACTGAATCAACCTTAGTCTCAAATCAAAACACCAAGCTACAATAAGATATTTTTGTGTTATCTTTAATAAGGCATTATTTGTGGATTCTTTCCATTTGGGACGATGGATTTATCAAGAAAAACAACAATGAAGCAACAATTTTTATTTTTTGTCCAAGGCTCAACCAATTACAGTCATGAATTTTATACTCTCATATCTTATGTCTTAAACTTCCTCTGGCCAACTGGAAATTGCTATCCCTTAAATCTACCTTAAAACCCACTTATTGTAAAGTTGGATTTCTTTAAGGTATCACATTTTACTCTAAAGCTATAATAAAATGATTAAATTTAAAATAGTTTACTCTCTTCCCTACCTTATGGTAGGCTTGACATTGTTTACTCTCTCCCAGTCCTGGGCAATAGGGTTTAGTTTAAGAAGGAGAAAGATATTCATGAGCATTTGGGACAAATTTATAGCCTACAAAGATATGTTATCTTCCTAACCTGCTTTATCACAATCACAAATCTTAACTTTCACCTCTTCAAGTAATGTCAGGACAATTAGGTTTAAGTCAAATGGCCTTTTATCAAGAACACACAGCACGGAAATCTGGACTGACACTTGGAGGCCACATCTAATACTTTTAACCATTCAGAACTTCATTCAATATATGGAAAAACAACTGGATTAACCAAGAAGGTTAAGAAAACACAATCTTTGACCCATCTATGCAAATGACGTAAGTATACAGACTTACCAAACAAGGAGCCATTAAACACTACTGGGGTACCTTCCCTGGATTCGGAGAGGATTTTTTTTTTTATTGCGGGATGCTATTCTTTTAATCAATTTATGAATATTCTTAATACCAGAATCAAGCAGAAGTTCCCTTTTCCTTAATGTACCCTTTCAAACGGTCTGCCATTTGGTGGCTGTCACATGAGCCCTAGAATGTTTGAACTGCACACTGTATTTATGTTTTATTATATTTCAAACGCCTGCCTCTAGCATACCTGACACCCTCTCGGACCTCAGAGCAGCCCCGGGCTGCCAGAGGAAATACCAGCAGGCTTTCACCAGGCAGGGCACATTACTCCCCTGCCACTCAGCCTCCCAGGCCCCTCTCCTGCTCGCGCCAGGCCACCTCCGCCAGACAAGCTCCACAGCCGACCCTCACCAGCCGAACAGACCTCGGTGATTTTGCCTGGTGGTGTTCATCACCACTGATTTCCTGACATTTCAAAGGACCTTGCTTTTCTTTTCAAGGTTAAAAAAAAAAACAAAACCCCACAAAACCTCTCATAAAACCTTATCTAGAAATAACAAGACCAGAAATCAGAGAGGCATTGGAGTTAAAAAACGAAAACAAAAACAAAAAACAAACCCACTCCAGAAACGTTAAGCCCCAGAACAAGGGAGATTGAAATCATTGCCATGACAGTGATGAACTTTATCCAGCTGATGAGATCATGAATTATTCGAGTTAATAACTGTGCCTGTGTATTTCATTGTTTTGCTTTTCAAACCTCTCGTCCTCACCCTCCACCCTTCACCCCTCACCTGCCAGCCGTCTGTCTCGAGTGTTTTTCCAAATGACATCCAGGGCTCTGGCCGTGGAGTCTCGGATGTGATCACTGAAGGACCTCCGGAGAGGGGCTCTCAGGCGCCGCGCCATCACGTTGGCCTCGGGGTCCCCCATCCGTCGCAGCTGCAGAGGACTTCAGCGCAGCCTTGGCGCAGCGACCATCCCTCGGGGCCGCTCCTGCGGAGGTCCCTCCCCGGCTGCGGGCTGTCGCCGTGCCAGGCGGCCGGGCTGCGTGCGCGCCGGGCCCGGGGGCGAGCGAGCCGCGCGCGAGCCCTGCGCCCTCAGGAGCCCGGCATTGCGGCTGGGCTCGCGCAGCTGCCGAGGGAACGCCGACTGCAGGCGGTCGCCTGGCCGGCCGCCAGGCCCGCGCGGCAGCCACATCTGGAAAGGCTTACAAATGAGCCCACGACACCCTCGCGCAGCTCTCGAGCTGCCTTCGTGGCTGTCTAGATGTTTCTCGCTTCCTGTGTAATCCAGTTACTTGACTTGGTAGAGCTCGGCTGATGCTCTGGTCAATAACGTGTCCCCCTGCCCTGGCAAGCCAGGTCCCCTTGCAGTTTTGAAGGAAAGGCCGGGCAGGAGGCAGAAAAGGGAGGGAGGGGGAGGAGGGGTGGCAGGTAGGGTTCTCTTCCATTCTCAAGGATAAGTCTCACTCACATTTATGTTTTATCAACTCACTTGTGTTTTCAGATTGGGCTGTTTACGGGACAAAGTCCAACCTTTAGTCGTGTTTGTGGTAAGGAGATAGGCTGTAATGAACGTTCTTCACATCGGTCTGGATTCCGGCTAGGAAGCAGACACCTGAGTTTTAAACTTAATATTGATCAGCTCCTCGTAATTCCCCTCTAACTATGCTTCTACTTACATTCAGTGGTTTCATCAGATAATTCTAAATAAGGATCAAATGTCCCTGATTTTGTGAATCTTTTGGTTCCCAGTAAGCAAACTTCATCGTTATAATTGCACATCAAAAATTCTGCCCAAAAGAATTTAAAAACTAAGTAGTGCCAAGCACCATGAAATCAAAATATTGGCCTACTGCTTCTTTTACAAGATATGTTCTTGAGTTTCCAAAATGCCAAATGAATCAATTTCTCTGCCAATGAATTTGGCTGATTTTTTACCTTTCAATGCATTAATAATCCTCTCTTTTTTTTTATTGTCCCCTAAATCCAATATTATAATTTTCAGTGTTTGGCATGGAGGCTTAATTATGGCATCAGATAGTATCTAAGGGCTAGTTCGTCACCTTTGCAAAATTACATAATGCTGTAAAAGCACTTCATAAGCATTGCGGCACCACGCAAATGCTAATGATTATCATAATTATTTTTATACATGAAATCATCTTTCAGTCTCCAAATTTTCACAGCGTGCATCCTCTTTCCCATCAACTTTGACAGCTGAATTATTCAAAGGATGATGATTAAATTAGTGCAATTGTGCTCATGAGTTACAACTAACACTAGTACCACTGCTTATTAGTAACCCATGTGTCCTAAACTGTATTGTTTCCAGATTGTTCATGCTCTACCAACGTGCTTCTGGTAGATACTTACTTCTCTGCCTTATTATTGGGCTGGACATAGATTAGGAGGCAATAAGTACCAGCTGCTGAGGCGTGTAGACCTCTGTGCCTGTGGAAGCCAATCCCAAGGGAAAATTCTCCATAAAATCTCAAAAAATCTGACTGCCTAATACCCGGGTCCATTTTAAAGCGAAGTACCCAAAGTCTGTGTGTGTGTGTGTGTGTGTGTGTGTGTGTGTGTGTGTGTGTGTGTGTGTGTGTGTTTCTCCTTCAAAGAAGTCTGGGTACCTTGAAGCAGGTTGACTCATTTCCTGGTCACATGGACCAGGACAGGTCTATGTGGACCCCTTTTGCAGAGGAGCAGCATGAGGCAACCATAGCACTAGCAGCGAACCACACACTGTGTTAGGCATGGGGATGTTGAGGATGAATAAGACACTGGCTCTGTCTCTGAGGAGGAAGAATCACATTGGCCACAAATAATTTCAAAATAGTGTGATTTGTTCTATGATCGAAGCATGTGCAAAGGAGCACAAAGAAGGAAAAGGTAGCCCGGATTCCTAAATCGTCTTAGGCACTGACTTCACCTGAATTTCTAGAACTATGACAGAGTCAGGGGCATACAGTCATTCCGAGCACCGATATCAACAACTGATTGTCTGAGTCATGCAAAGTGACTGACTGTAATGGCACAAAGATTTTCTATACCCAAACGCAGAAAGGAAGGGAGAGCAATAAAGGGGAAATAGCATTTACTGAGCACCTATGATGTACCACAAACTCTTCTAGCACTGGCTATAGACTCATGTATATAGACCACTATTGTTGTTATACAGACCACTATCGGTGTTGCTATCTCCACTTTAGAGACGAGGAAACTGAAGCACAGAGAGAAAAGGTCAGATAGTAATTGGCAGATCCAGGATTCATACCCAGAACTGTCTGCATCCAAAGCTCATTAGCCCCCCAATCAATTTGAATGGTCAGAAATGAATGATAGTGATGGTAATGACTCATTAAAACTATCCAGGCTCAGTTGATACTAAGCTATGGGCCAAAGCTCCATAATCTTACCCAAATAAAATCACCGCTGGACCCATGGTGTAGAGGAAGAAGCCTGAGCTTCAGATGAGCTTTAGGTGATGCTAGCTATGGAAACTCAAGGGCAATGAGTCAAGAGAACCAAGACAATCAAGTCAACACATACTGTCTAAGGATGGAGCATTCAAGTCTGAGCTCCAAAGTGTTCCCAAATGACCCTCCTTCTCCTCTGCAGCACTCGCTTTCCAGGACAATACTCCTAGTACTTTGCTTCTTGGAAAAAAATCTACTTATCCTAAGTACAAGTTCCATTAGGTAGAATGACCTAAGCTATCTGAAAGGTTTTTATGTCTTTTAAAAAAGGAAACTTACCAACATAAATGTAACATTTATCGATCGATGATTGGAGAGGAGGAACACAGCTAAATGTTTTCCAGCAAGGTGGGCTTTCATTATTGATTTAACCATAGCCCAAAGTGGGGCTGGCAACTTGGTCCCTCATTTCTAAAAACTCATTAAATCCAAATTTCATTGTGAGGCTATTTCAAGTCCTTATGGATGAATCTTGGCCACATATCATGGGTATAGTGTAAAAACCATTCTAATAGACAGCCAATTTTAAATTATTTTTATTTCTGTTTTCTGTCTGCATTTATTGGCTGTTAGAAATGTTCCACACAGAAAAAGTGCTTTTCAGAATTCACTGTTTATAGAATAACTCCCCAAGTTTTATTTCTACAAATTTGAGATAATCCAAATCTCCTGTAACTGTGAGAAGTGAAGATAGTATGTGATAATTAGTGTCGGTCTCAGCTTGGCAGATGGGAGGAGTGGGAATATGAGAAGTCATTTGGTGTTTTTCAAGATCCCACTGGGAATTTTAAGAGCAGTCAGAATAGCAACATTATGCTCTGATTGCTTTTCAGAGCCTTCTTTTTGTGATAAAGGGCTAGTTTCAGCCATTGGTGGAGCTGCCCTCTGACCTGGGGAAGCTTTGCAAACTCTTCTAGATCCCTGGAGAGCAGAGATTCTTGTCAGTATACTAAGCTAGAGATTCTGGCTTAAGTACATCTCTAGTATTGTCCATCTAAGAAGATCATCCCACTTTGGTAATGTATTACAGATTTTATCTAATTTTGTCTAATTTATAAATTTCATCTTCTTACTGCAAACAAAACTTTTAATTTTATAGTGTTTCTAGGCACTGTGTGCTTCGATCTAATGACAGGGACATCTTCTTTTCCAAGCCCGTATAACATAAATCCACTTGGGCCTTATGACCACTCTCATTTGCTGATGTAACTTATTTATGCCTTCTTTGGAGCAGTTACAACATTTAGGATTACCTGAAGTTCTGGTAGGTTCCTTCAAAACAATGTGAATAATGAAGGGAAATGGAATGTTTATTTAGAGTCACTGCCATGCATGGATCTAGGTCTTTGGTGCAGGAAGGAAATTACTAAAACTCCATTTGGTTAAGTCCTGTGAGTGATCCAGCCCCTGCAACAGGACAGCTGGTTTAGTGAATGACAGTGTCTACCCTGGCCCTACAGGTTGGCCTCAAGGGCTGTAACTCCACAAAGGGAGTTCTCTTCCATTAGGTAGGTATCCAGAAGCCCATGACAAGGAGAATTCATAATATGAAGCTTCTGAAATTCTGGGGAAGGTGTAAATGGTTTCTGTTTGCCCCAGTGAACAACATCTAGCATGTAGATTACATGCTGCCAATGACTGTTTCACTTTGAAATTTGTTTAGTTAGCATGACCATCATTAGTACACTTGCTCTGGCAACTTTATTTCTTAATTGCTTCTGCATTTGGGACCCTAAGGGTTACACTGAATTCGTTGAGAATCTCTTTTGTGACAAACTCAAATGTTCTCAAAGGGCTCAAGTCAAGGTTGTGTACACTATTAGGTATCTATTTATGCTTGATAGACCAATAGACCACAATGACAATTTTCTTCAAATTGGTGATCTCTGACCTGGGGGCAGACAAAATCCTCCTTAGAAGGCAGGAAGAAAATCTTAGAATCTGTATCTATGTATATAGTTATTTAAATATTTCTATTTTTGTAAAATGTGCAAAGGATATAAGTATAGTGATTTATGATCTAATTTATAAATAAGTGTATATGCTCAGAAAGTTTTACTGACGGGAGTTAGTGATCAAAGAAGTTCAGAGACTGTTTCTCTGCAACTACTGATATATACCATATCACACTATCTTTCAGAGTAAAATCAACTTGTTTGGGGCATAGTGTTGAATAAATGTAGAAGAGGAAAGGGTGTAATAGAACAGGAAGTGAATATAAGGAAAGAGAGAAAGACTTCCTTTTCTTCTTGACTGATGCAACAATACTTTATTTCCTTTTCAACTATGGAATCTCATTACTATCTATACTTTCTGAAACAAAGTTCACCTGGGCTGAGAAAATTCACCTTGCTTGTGAGAAAGGAAACTGCTATTGACTAAATGTTTGTGTCCCCCCTCACAAATCCATATGTTGAAACCTAATCCCCAATATGATGGCATTAGACGGTAGAGCTTTTAGAAGGTGATGGGGTCATGAGGGTGGAGTCCTCATTAATGGGATTAGTGCCCTTATACAAGAGACCCCAGAGAGCTCTCTTATCCCTTCTGCCATGTGAGGGCTCGGCAAGAAGATGGTGTCTATGAACCAGGCAGTCAGCCCTCACCAGACACTGAATCTGTTTGCACCTTGATCTTGGACTTCCCAGCCTCCAGACTGAGAAATAAATTTCTGTTGTTTATAAGCCACTCAGTCTATGGCATTCTGTTAAATCAGCCAAAACAGACTAAGATAGAAACAGGCTTCATTTCAGTCCTGCCCCTTGACGGCTTTGTGATCTTGAGACAGCATTTTCACAACTGCTAAAGAGGGGATTGACTAGTTCACTGATTCTGGCCCAGAGCAGAAGATGGAACTGGTGAATATCAGACTCACACAGGATAAGGCCTCTCCTATTGAAGTGGAACAAAAAGGTTAAATAATTCTACTGGGCTAGATGGTCTCATTCCACTTCTAAAAATTACCTCAACAGAATCTTAACTATTAGTAAATTAATTGCCCATTTTTATCCTTTCCTCAAGCTATTTTCAAGTGGCTTTGAATATATTTCTTTGGAATTGTTCATTTGTTTATTTTGGTTTACTCCTTTCTCAATTATTTCTTTTTTATTTTCTGTAGTTGACTCATTTTCTATACTGGAATTTTTGGCAAAGAGACAGGAAATAAAAGATACTAGAGAATAGGAAGAGGAAGTAATGATGTTCCCAGAATTTTTTTAATGTAATAATTTCAGATTTTCTTCTATGTTATGATTTCAGAAGGTTAAAATATTTTTAATTTCTATAGAAAAAACAAGGATGCCTCACCAATACTAAGACTAAAGAAATAATGCATCTATAATTTATATTTCCTTATAAAAGAATAGGAATAATGGTACCATAAATTTTAGGTACAGTAAAAACCTCAGAGAAAATGATTTCCTTTTTCTTATTCTTCATTTTCTTTTAATTTAAAATTCTTCCTTTTATCCTTTTAGTTTCCTATCCTTCATTCTTCAGTGTAAAATTCCAGTATGTTATTAATTAAAGGAGTCTAGCATTATGACATAGAATTACAGTGATTTCTCTGCTTACTCAGAAGTATATTATGACTACTTGAATTGCTTTTAAGTTGTATTAATTTCAATTCATACTAGCTATTTTATGTATATTTTTATTGAGATTGGGACAAAAAAAAATAACCTCTTGCTGATTCTGAATTATAAGACTTCCTTCTGAGAAATAAATAAAATATTCAAATGTTTTATTTTACCTTTATGTAAGTCCACTGTCACAAATCTCGGTAAAGAATGCCAGATAGGATTATCCTCTGGATTATAACAATCAACAATAACCTCAAATAACATGCTACACTAATAATAAAATCAAAAGCAATTTTGGATGATGGCTGAATGGTATATCAAGCATATACATTCAGGCATAATTTCAAAGTCAGATGAAATAGGAATCCAAATATTTGTCTATGTTAATATAACCTATTGATTACACCCTTCCAATAAATGTCATATATTGTGACAAGACCCAAAACACTGCCAATACTAACAGGCTTGAATGTTTTTGTAAAAAAACTCTTTTACAGTTTGACTTAGCTTTTGTCCATGAAGGGATCCTGCTCATAAACACAACACACACACACACACACACACACACACACAAATACAAAACACTGTTTTTCAGAAAATGTAAAATAGGTAATGCAGGACTGTAATCTCTGAAAGAAGGTTAAAAAAAAACAAATAGATGAGCTATACTGCCCCAACCTACTGCCTGGGAGAAGTTTCTGGGCCACAGAGTAGAAACAGGAAAACCAAACATAACCTGGCAGTCTTGAGGTGAAAAAGATCAGAGTTCATGGAGACTGAGGCAGCTAGAATTTGCAGGTCAAAGGGAGCGGCATAGGGAGTGAGCTCTGCAGATCTGCAGGGGGATCTCCCCAAAGCTTTGACTGAATACTGATTGGCACAGGTGTAAGAAGGAATTCTCCCAAGCCGAGGAAAGAGGTATTGGAAGTCAGTAGGCAGATAACTTCCTGGTCACACAAGGCTAGGATTAGTTTCTGTTCCCACCAGCTGGCATGAAGAGACCTTGTGTAATCTGGGGCACTGGGTGAAATCCCCAAAAGAGTCATGCCTCAGTAGTGGGGCTAAATTAGTGGCAGAAAAATGGCTCCTCTGGATCTGCCAGCAGAAGAAAGGAAATAATAAAGATAAAAGCAGAAATCATGGAAATGGAAAATGGATAAACAATGGGGAAGATCAAATCTGTTTCTTTGAAAAGATCAGTAAAATGGATTAATCTCTAGTTGGATTAACTAGAAATAAAAGGTAAGTTTAACAAGGTCACAAGAGTCAAGGTCAATATACAATAATCAATTGTATTTCCATATACTAGCAATGAACAATTGTAATTAAAATAAATATCATTTATGATATTAAAAAATATGAAATACTTAGAGGTAGATTTAACAAATATGTATACAAAAACTTGTACACTAAATGCTATAAAACATTGCTGAGAGAAACTAAAGACCTAAATAAATAGAGAGATATACCATGTTCATGAATTTGAAGATTCAACATTGTTAGGGTATCATTTCTCTCTGTAATCATCTATAGATTCAACACAGAATCAATCAAAGTTCCATAAGGTTCTTTTTTTTTAACTTGAGAAGTTGATTCTAAAATTTATTTGGAAATACAAAGGGCCTAAATGAACCAAAAAGATTTTGAAAAAGAAGAGCAATTTTGGAGGATTTACACTACTTGATTTCAAGACTTACTATAAATTGACAGTAATCAAGGAAGGGTGATACTGATTTAAGGACAGACATATAGACCAATGGAACAAAATAAAGATTCCAGAAATAGGTCCATACCACATGTTCAGTTGATTTTTTATAAAAAGCCAAGGAAGACAATGGGGTAGGATAATCTCTTTCAATAATGTTGTTGGGACAACTGGGTAACCATATGGGAAAAAATAAACCTCCACCTTTACCTCACACCTTAAACATTAACTCTAAATGGACCATGAGCCAGAGATCTAAATATGAAGAGTAAAACTCTAAGACTTGTAGAAGAAATTTTGTGACTTTAAGTTAGACAAAGCTTTCTTAGGCCTCAATAAGCATGAATCATTAAAAAAAAAAGAGAGAGAGAGAGAGAGAGAGAACAAAATGGAACAAAAACCTCTGTTCTTTTAAAAACACTGCAAAGAAGAGAAAAAGTCAAGCCACTGGCTGGGAGGAAATATTTGCAAAACACATCTAATAAAGAATTTGTTTTCGGAATATATAATGGACCCTTATGATTCAATAACAAAATGGCAAATAACCAGACTTTAACAAAGGGGCAAAAGTTTTGAAATGACACTTTATAAAAGCAGATATATGAATAGCCAGTAAGTACATGAAAAGATGACTGACTTCATTAGTCATTAGGGGAATGAAAATTAAAATCATATTGAAATACCACTACACATTAAAATTAAAAAGACTAACCATACCAAGTACAGTATTGGAGAGGATATGGGGCGGCTGGAATTTTTCTTCATTGCTGGTGGGAATATAAAATGGTTTAACCAATTTGGAAATAGTTTGGAAGTATTTTATAAAGTTAAATATGCCCTTACCAACTAACTCCCCTTCTGGGTATAACACAAGAGAAATAGTAACATGTGTTTACACAATACTTGTATGAGAATATATATAGCACCTTTTTCCATTTATAGGTAATTCTACAAAAGGCATGACTATAGTGACAGAGATGGGCTTGCCAGAGTTTAGGAATGGGGGTGAAGGCGGGGTGAGATATGCAATAAAGTACCTGAGGGATTTTTTGAGGGTAATGAAAAAAAGCAAATTGGAAAACAGGAAAATAGTTGCAACATAAGTAACCAATAGAGTATTACTCTCTATAATAAATAAAGCGCTTCTACAAATCAAAAAGAGCAAAAAAGAAACCATCCAACTGAAAAAAAATCAGTGGATTTTGTGAACAAGCGTTTTGCAGAACATATGGAGGTGATAGAATTGGGAAATAGAAACTCAGTATTCAAATTTTGATCTTGCTGAAAATTCTCTGACAAAAGCAAATCATCAGAACTCTGAATTCTCTGAAAATCAGATACACGCCTTCACAGAGAGGTGGGTACGGAATTGCTGCTTAGAGAATGATCACTGTCTTGGAGTATGTACATACAGAAATGACATTCCCAGTGCTGTGTTATTAGATCAAATTATATAAGAGAATTATAATAAGGCACTTCAGATGTGATCAATAATAAAATGGATTTGAATAGTATCATGAAAGGCTTATTCTATGAATAGTTATTAGTATCATTTCATGCAGTGTTATTAGTATTGGCATGTTAGTAACCAAAACAATAAAAACATTTCAACTCAATAATGATAGTTTATTATTGAATTGCACTATTATATTAGGATATAATATATCCTAATTGTGTGGCCATATATTCCTTTTCAGCGTACCTAATGGAACTTTTAAAAATGCTTATTTAAGTGAACAGGCATTTTTCTAACAATGTCAGCAAAAGAACATATGGTTTCTTCCTGATAAAAAATAAGCCAAAAATCTCTTCTTGAACATTTTAAACAAGAAGAGAGAAAAAAGGAAAAAAGTGAAACTCTTACTCTTCTGACTGGCTTACAAAAAGCTAAAGAAAGACAAGTCAGAAGAAGAAAGTAAAAAAGAAAAGCCTTGAGAAAAAAAATGGTAGAATTAGGGGAGATGAACATTAGCAATCATTTGCATAAATTAAGCGGTACAGGAAATGACAGTGTGCAAACTTCACTGAAAAAGGGCATCTGAAGTGAAGGTTGAGCTGATCCCCACTGAAGGAAAAAAAGAAGATGGTGAAGGGCAGTGGAGTTTTTAGCAAGTTCTTCTTCTGCACTGCTTCCCTAAACATGAATTGGAGACTAGGGAAGTTCTGACCCTAACTTTCCCTCACACTCATTGTTGCCTTGGGCTTCTTGGTCTCTGAGACTATTCAATGTGTGGCCAGTGGCCACAATGTGTGGCCATCTCTGACCATCTGTTCAGACGGTCAGGGTCTGGACAGATGGTCAGAGATCAGCACAGAAATAAAGAGGAAGCATTTAGAAACAGCTGAAGTAGTTTGACAGAGTAATTCTATGTCTGTTGAATCTAATGATAACATACTTTGGCTTCTATTTTTTTCTGTTTTGTGTTTTCCCCCCAATTTTATTTTTCTAGCACTCTTTTTTTCATTATATTTTGAAATGATATGTGTCCATGAGAGATTGAAAAACAGTTGGTCACCATAAATAGTTTAGGGAACCCTGCTCTAAATGTATGTATAACACATCTAGAGAAAATGATTGCTTGAGTATTTCAAGGGGGTGATACTTCAGCTATCTTGTATCTACATAGAGAGAAAAAGTAAAACACTGTTTTGTGAAGTGTTTAATCAGCCGCTGAATTAAACAATTGTCAGTATTTGCACATTTCTTGCTATTTGTTGCTTACAAATAAAGCAACATGGGAAGAATTGTTAATATCTCAAATTGGAAATTGAAAAAAAACATTAAAGGAAATGGAAGTATTTTTTGCCTTTGGAAATTTCACGCACAGTAAGTGGTTCATGTCTACCACCAAGACTATAGATCATCGGTGATGCAAGAACATCCAAAACTGAAATATTTGAAGAAAAACAGAGGATGGATGATGGTAGGAAACAGATCAGGCGATTTTGTCAGTTAGTGTAAAATATGATTGTTTTAAAGTAAGCCTCCTTTTAATCTAGCTAGTTTTTAAGAAATGGTTAGCGTTTCTTAGGAGGATGATTTGCTCTAAAATCTTTAGAAGCAGCTCTTTTCTTTAGTTCTCTAAATTCATATGTTATCTCTTTTTTATCTTAATGGTGTCACTTGTTATTTATTATCATGAGCAATGGTCGAATTATAATAAAGCAGAATCCAAGTTTCAAAAGTGTATCATCAAAACAAAAACATAATTCAAAATCTTCTGACTTTTTTCTAACCTCTTCACTAAATCCACTGTGATGTATACATATTAAAAGTCCTCTTCAATAGTGACTACAGTTGCTATCTAATGGGTTTCTGGTATTGTAGCTCATCACTGAAAACCATTTCTGTCTCTTTTTCTAAACTGCTTAATAAAGAGTTAAGAATAAGGATGTCTAGATCTTTGCAGCTGGGTTAATACCACTGATTAATTTTAAAAGATTGACTATTCTTAGTGAAAATTATAATTACTCTCTGAGGCCTGTTGGAGTCTGGACTCATCCCATTTTTCCAATCTTCTCTCCTTCCAAACACAAACTCCGTGCTCCTGCTGGCTGGGCTGCACCATTGCATCACGGTGCCTTGTGCATTCCCACTAGCCTAACTTTGCCAATACCATTTTCCTTGCCTAGAATGGCTCAGATCGTCCTTTCCAGTTTTTCACAGCTTTCTGTTCCCCAGATCCTTTCTGGATCACTCCAGCCCAGGTGACCTCTCTCAGCTGAATGTCTAGAATCTCCTGACTTTCTTACCACTTAGCTGTTGCTACTCATCTTGCCCAGCAGCCTGGAGGCATTCTCAAGGGATGTGTCCTCAAGGTCTAGAACAAGGAAATCCTGAGCCAACTAAACAGAAGAGGCAGGAAAAGCAAGATATATCGACATCACCTGTTCCCAGTCCTTCCCTTCCTTTAACCCTGGCCCTCAGCTTTTTGGTGGAAGGAAGAGAGAGAAAGAGGGTAAGAATGGGCTGACATTTGCCTGGACTTGGATTAACCTGGAGTAGGGATAATAGGGTTCACTGAGGGGAAGCTGAAGACTGTAGACTTACTAAATAATTATAATATTTACATCAGTTGTCAGCAATATATGGTAGTGATTTTTCAGTGTCACTTGGGCTGTTTCTAGGATTCCAAAATTGCAAATAAGGTATGTTTGTTTGTGTCATTCTTCCATTTCCCTCTCTGAACATCTTCACTCCTGAAATCTCTTCCTTTTCCTTAAGTCATCCAGGCCTTCTGTCATCTGACTGTTCAGAGTCACCACTGCACAGTTTATTCCTTCACCTCCAAATACCCCCCCATCTCACAGTGGTTGGAATTCCTGTTATGGAGTGCTTGTTAATACTTGCTGGGAGATTCCAAGATGAAGGTCAGCTCTGTGAGAGGA
The DNA here is from genome assembly GCF_039906515.1 of Pseudorca crassidens. NCBI lineage: Eukaryota > Metazoa > Chordata > Mammalia > Artiodactyla > Delphinidae > Pseudorca > Pseudorca crassidens. The sequence goes on from NC_090316.1 coordinate 17,318,718, forward strand.
GGAGAGGGGTGTAGGGCTGTAGAGAAATTTATATCTAAAACAAGAACCTGGTCCAGATAAACATCTCCTTATCAAATGTGAGTGAGGGAACAACCAGGACCTCTAGCTCCTCATTGCAGTCATTGTTCTTTTTATCTCCTCCTATCATGTCTGCATCTGGAATTATTTCCACTGCTTTAAAATGCTGTTATTTTTGTTTGATTAGGCAATGAGTAGGCTGGCTAGTGGCAAATATGTGAAACTATATGACACAATAGGGCATCTCTGATTACTTTGCTTGTTCAATCAACTTCTCATATGTGTGTATCTTTTCTCTCACCTTTACCATAAGCTCTCTGACGCTAGTGTCTTAAACAGTTTTATAAGCCCTGCACACTATTTGGTAAAAATAGACATTCAGAAATATTTCTGATTATATTTATAAAATATGACATTTCTCTAGTCTTTCAGTGTCATGATAATTTTTCTTAAGCCTTAGGATTTTGTTATGCAGTACAAACTCTGAAGTACATAATGAAATTTATATGCATGTGGAAGAAGAATAAATGGGAAGCTTTCATTGACATTAAGCAATGATCCTTAAACTTCAGTGTGGATAAGAATTCCCTGGAGAGTAGATTACATTGAAGATTCTTGGGCCTAAGAGACTCTGATTCAGGAAGCGTGGAGGAATCCAGGTATCTGCATTTTAAAACAAATATTCTAGAAAAATTTGAGGCACATTTTAACAAATCTTACATTAAGAGAGTATGCTTTTACTTTCAATTAAAAACTCCATTTTTCTTTCAAGCAGAAAATTTATAAATGTTCTTTATGTATAAGACATTCAAAGATAAATCAGACATGGATTTTATTATATAATATGAAAAAATAAGCCCTAATAATCATAACAAAAGGCATAAAAGGATAAAAACCTTGTGAGAACTTCAAATATAGTATTGAGAGTTCCGGGAAAAAGGGCTCATTTCAGAGTAGTGGAAATCTTGGAAGCTTTCAAAGAGGAGGTATATACAGAAATTTGGGATAGTATAAAAGGAATTTTAGGAAAAGGTAACAGTATTAGCAAAGACACTGAAGTAGAAAGTGCAGGATGTGGAGAGTGTGGGCATTCCTGTGATGGAGTCTCAGGGGCGGTTGGAAATGAGGTGGGTAGTTTGGCTGAGTAACTAGGGCTGGAGAGTGTGCAGACATATCTTTATTTGGATGAGACTCCTAAGAGAAAGTGTAAGGACAGACAAGAAAAGAAAATCCAAACATCTAAGCCATGTAACATTTTTAAGGCCTAGGAGGGGATTCAGTGAGATTCAATCATAACTATTATTGTTAATTATATTAAATATGGTATAAATGAGTTCTATGATACGAATATGTAACTTTATTTCTTTGTGCTCTATGATATTAACATCTATTATTTGAGGCAAACAAAATAAGACTTCCAAATTGTAAGATTAACACCAGTATTCAATCTATTAAAATAAAAATCAAAGCACTGTCTACCTAAGGTATTTCTAAAATATAATTCCATAGAATTGACCAGACACATATATATTTTTTAACGTCTATATCACTTATGCAGACACTTAAACAAATATAAACCAGGCTAAATTCTAGAGAATCACAAAAACATTATGAGGTATTCCTTTGCTCTCCTTCCTCTTAAAGACAAAACAAAACAAAAACCTGAAACCCCTAAGGGTTAAATAATTTCACTAAAGAAAACAGAAAGGAGATAAGCTGAAGTCATGGGAAATGGTAAAGAAAGAGCAAGAGGCTGGAAACCTACCACAGATGCAGCAAAGATTTTCCAGATGTGGAATTCTTCCTATGGATCTGTGCTGTCCGCCTGGCTCACTTAAGTTCTACCAGGAAAAAAAAAGGCTTCCTTCTAATTTCTATATGTAATCTAACTAAACCTCCTTTGCTGAAATTTTATATTTTGTTTCCTCTAGGAAAAAGTCTTGCTATCTGTGATCTGCAGTTATTTTTTAAAAACTAGCTTCCATTCCAGATGGGAGCGCCTTTGGAACGCCGGAAGGTATTTGTCTGTGTGTCGGATATCTCCATTGCGAAAGACATTTCTAACGTCTCTTTGTCACAGTCCTTGTGTCCACATCACAGAAGGCCAGGGCGCTGCCTGCATGTGAGGATGGCAGGGTCACTGCTCTGTTTATGTTCTGCTGTCAGGGACCATCTGGAAGCATGTCTCCTGATTAGCTGCAGAGCGATGACTGCCGTCTCAGAGTCAGGGCCACACATCAGACTTTTTTTAAAAGGCCCCCAGATTTGGTGCTCAAAAATATTACAAAACAATGACGGTTTCATGATATAATAAATAAGCTGGCACCTCGATTCACCAAAGTCACAAAATAAGAAAATCCTTATATCCCCCCTTCCAGTCACCTGGCTGAACTTTGTTTTGCACAGAGGAAAGCTACTGTTTCCCCCATTGCAGCTGGAATGCAGTCATTGGTGGTCTTAGGGGAAAAAAAGTCATAGAAATGCCCCCACATCCCACAAACGTAGGTGACTTTTTAAAATAAAAAAGTGCTAAGTCATAAAATACAAGTAAGTCTAGTAGAATACAGACTTTTTTCTTTTAAAGGCAGCTTATTTTAAAAAATGTATCAACTGTCTCACTCCCTGATCATTTGTTTGTTTGTATTCTTTCCTCTTTTGGTTTTACATTGTTAACTCTTATTATTTAATATCTTACTAATTACATTTAGTGGAATGAGAGAATGTGAAGCTAGTCTACTGAAAATATGAAATTGTTGAGGGAAACAGCACTTGACTCAAACAACTTACAATGCACATTAAAAACCAAATGGCATGGTCAGGATGACGTTAAGTGATTTCAAAAGGTAAATACAAGATATGATGGTGTTGACGTGGTTGAGGGTGGCTGAAAGAGGGGAGACATGTTCTATGGGCTGAAAGGTAATTACAAAGTAGTGATATAGTTCTGTGGCCTAAAAAGGCAGTATAACTGTGAAAAATTATAATTTTATTGAACATCCACTATATATGTAGTTCTTGTTAGATCTTTTAGAGTAAACTATAAACAGGAGACCAAAATATGCCATGGTTCTTCACTGTGGCTGATTATAACATACTTTGAAGGCTTCATATATATATGAAGCAGAAAATAATGTAAGACAGGTAAAATTAAATGACAGACTATTTTTGATACTAATTATATTCAGTAGGAATTTGGAGAAGGATGTCTAATCATCTGAGTGCAAGGAACTCTTTCATGTTAGGTCTAACTAAAAGCCTGAGGCGTGAGGATACAGAGATACCCTGCAGGTGTGGGGTAGGGACCTCCTGAGAGTTGCAGCTGACACCTAGGGAGTCACTGGGACAGATGCAGCTAAATTTTCCATCTCTTTCTCTAGTTTGCATTGTCTCTAACTTTACTTTATTGGCTCAGTTGTCCCATTATCCCACTCCTCTTTGCAGAATGGTTTTCTCTATGACTCCACCTAACACTATATGTGAACTTTCAGCCAAAGCACTTGTTGCAGGTTGGTTGAGTCTGTCTGGATTATAATATGCAGGAGAGGGAGAGGGAGAGAGGAGGAAGAGGACGAGGAGGAGGGAAAGAGAGAGAGAAGGAGACTGTCCACCTGTCAGGTCACTCAGTTTTTCTCTGACCTTGAGTCACATGTGCCCCTCACCCCACCCGCCTGCCCCCAGTCCAGTGGACTCTGGTCATGGGTTAGGATAGGGGGGTCACAGTGCACATAGGCTGCCCCTTTCCAGGGCAGAAGATAAAATGAGCAGTGAAATCTGTCTGACTCAAAGGAAGAGTTCATCCAAGAGAAGAGCAATTGAGGAGGCCTTGGGCAAAAAGAGGCCCTCAAGCGAATCCTTGAAAGAAGCGTGTCATTTGGAGAAAAAAATAATAGAAGAGTATTTGGGGGACATTAAACTTCAGGAGCAAAGGCATAAGGGCAGAAATATGTAGATCATATAAACTATATGAATTATTACAGTTTTATTAATTTTGGTCATACTTTTATTAGAATCAATGGTGCTGTTAGGTAGGAAGAGGTAGAAAAAGCATCAGCTTTGGAGCAAGAGAGAGTCATGTACTGTGGAGCTTAGTGTGTACTAAAGATAATGCAGAGGAAGCATCTCAGAGATGGCAAGGTAGGTACACAGCAAATAACAGCTGTTGATAACATATTTAGTAGTAGTATTTTTCTTTTAAAAACTTGGAGAATTCCGAAGGAGAGAAATGAAGAAATCATGATCAACGGTTAAGAGAAGAGAGTTACTTTTGCCTAAAGAAGAAAGGATAAAAGTTAACAAAAGTGGACTGTGTAATATATTTTATGATCAATGAGTTTAAAAAGTTTTTACACTAAAAATGTGTTAAATAAGCACCTTTAACTGTGGTATACCCAGACAAAGCAATGTTAATTCAGTACTTAAAAGAAACAAGCTATTACATCATGAAAAGACATGGAGGAACCTGAAATGCATATGTGTAAGTGAAAGAAGCCAGTATGAAAAGCCTACATGCTGTACCATTAAAGCATCACAGAGTAGATTCCCTGCCCTAAAAATCCTGTGTTCCATCGATTCATGCCTCACTTTCCCTAACCCCTGGCAACTCCTGATCTTTTTACTATGTCCATAGTTCACTTTAAAAGAAGGTCATATAATTTGAACTGTACTTCCCATTCAGTTTTTCTGTGAATCGAAAACTGCTCTAAAAAATAAAGTCTATTAATTCAATAATCTCCTCTTTCGTGCACACCAAGTGTTTTTACATTTTTTTTTTAATGATTGCTTTTATTTATTTATTTATTTATTTTTGGCTGTGTTGGGTCTTTGTTGCTGCATGCGGGCTTCCTCTAGTTGCATCGAGCAGGAGTTACTCTTTGTTGCAGTGCATGGGCTTCTCATGGCAGTGGCTTCTCTTGTTGCACAGCATGGGCTCTAGGCATGTGGGCTTCAGTAGTTGTGGCACGTGGGCTCAGTAGTTGTGGCTTGCCAGCTCTAGAGCGCAGGCTCAGTAGCTGTGGCACACGGGCTTAGTTGCTCCGTGGCATGTGGGATCTTCCCAGACCAGGGCTCGAATCCGTGTCCCCTGCATTGGCAGGTGGATTCTTAACCACTGCATCACCAGGGAAGTCCCAGTGCTTTTTAAAAGGATGCTGACAAGACTGTTGGGAGGCAAGGCTGAGACAAATAACACACTCAATGGACAATGACAATCCACATGTGATTAAGAATGAAAACGACCAGTACAGACTATATATGCTATAGATGTATCATTTCAAAAAATATGAAATTATCATGAGCAGGAGTTGTCATAGGAGACTTCAGGGTGAAGGTGGGACCCAAATGAGACCTTGTGGGATGGGGGAGTTAATTTCTGGAAGGGAAACAGTTGGAACAAAGGTCAAGTTATGCAGAAGCAAATTAAGGAGAAAAGCGAGGCTGCTACCATGGTTACAGCGGAAGGTGCAAGTTAGGGGAGGATGGGAGATAAGGTTGGAAAGGAAGGGAAAGGTCTGATTAAGGAAAAATTTGTTCATCAGCCTGAGGAGTCTTGGCACTTAAACCACTATGTACAGCACAGTGGTTAAGAGCAAGCACTCTAGCCTGTGTTGCTTGCTTTGAATCTTGCCTTGGCCATAGGGTGACTTTGGTTATTTTAGGAAGCCTGAGTCTCAGCTTCCTCATCTCTATAACGTGGAAAACATTATGTCTCCCTTATATGGTTGCTAGAGGATTATATGAGGTCATATCTATAAAGTGCTCAGAAAAGTGCAGGCACAGAGTAAATGTTTGATATTATTATTCATTCCACCATTCATTTGACAAACACTACGTCAAAAATCTCCTAAGAGGCTGGCACTACATAGGTGCAGGGAAAATGTCTGCCTTTCAGGACATCACAGCACAGCAGGGAAAACGTCTGGATAAATATATAGAAGACCATAGACTTAAAAAGGTAGATAAAGAAATGATGAAGTGTACTGTGTTGTCCTCCATTTATCTACTTCCTTAAATCCATAGGAAAGACTGATTTAACATTTGTTTTAAGAAGAAGTTTATCACCAGGATTAACAAAGTGTTGTAGGTAAATATACTTCAAAAACAAACAAACAAGCAAACAAACAAACTCATACAAAAAGAGATCAGGTTTGTGTTACCAAGGGCAGGGAGGGGGAATCAGATGGAGGTGGTCAAAAGGTACAAACTGCCAGGTATAAAATAAATCAATACTAGGGATGTAATGTACGACGTGATTAATATAATTAACACTGCTGTACGTTATATATGAAAGTTTTTAAGAAAGTAAATCCTAAGAGTTCTCATCACAAGAAAACTTTTTTTCCTATTTATTTTGTATCTTTATGAGATAATGGATATTCACTGAACTTATTGTGGTGATCATTTCATGATGTATCTCTGTCAAGTCGTTATGCTGTGCACCTTAAACATACACAGTGTTGTATGTCAATTATATCTCAAAATTGGAAGAAAAAAGAAACAGTTTACAAAATTAGCAGTTGGGAGTCACTGGAATGTGTTTTCTGGGGAAGCTCAATGGTTAGAAAAATTACAAAACAAAAAGCAAACCCCAATTTTGTGGGCGAGTGTGGGCTTTTGGTGACCATTTTGTTTAAACATCACTTGTAGAATTCTATAAGATCATTTCTACCTGATTACAGTAGTCAGGACAAAATAGCTTCTTGTATTCATAATCCATTCTCCTGAAATGGCCAGATTGGTGCTCTGGACAGCCTGCATACAACAATATGGGTACCAGCCTTTTCTTGGGCATTGGTTAATTTGTTATGGTTGTTAATTACTGTCTTAGATTTCCCGCTTAGATAAATCATATCTCAAAATCATATATTAATTCTAAAACACAAATGTTTATGGATCAGTCTGGAAGAGATGTTGAGCTCAAACTTTTGCCTACAGAAACACAAATCAAAGCCCTTCAAACCAATGGAAGGTCAATAAGAGAAAGAAAGTACAGTCACACCAGCAGAATTTTAGGTCATTTCATACTCAGACAGGTCAAAGTAATACCTAGTTATAGGTACTTTTCCAAAGTAAGTGTACCTCTCTGAAGAAATTAGAATTAATGTACAATTAACTTGTGGGTACATATTTGTGTATATATTCAAACTATAATAAAAATAACTGAACTGCAAACTGGGCAGTCTATAAAGGTAAATATTTGAAGGCATCAGATGATCTGATATGATGAGATATGATTTCAAACTAAATGAAAGTTGCATCGCTTTGTAAATAAAACTGATAGAAAGAGGACTTTTCCTAAATTGTATTTCTTCAGGGGAGATTGAAAATGACAAATAAATATTTCTACTAATAAGGTCAGTGTCACAGTTCTAAGAGGGAAGTTTATGGCAATGCAATCCTACCTCAAGAAACAACAAACATCTCAAATAAACAAACTAACCTTACATCTAAAGCAATTAGAGAAAGAAGAACAAAAAAGTCCCAAAGTTAGCAGAAGGAAAGAAATCATAAAGATCAGATCAGAAATAAATGAAAAAGAAATGAAGGAAACAATAGCAAAGATCAATAAAACTAAAAGCTGGTTCTTTGAGAAGATAAACAAAATTGAAAAACCACTAGCCAGACTCATCAAGAAAAAAGGTGAGAAGACTCAAATCAATAGAATGAGAAATGAAAAAGGAGAAGTAACAACTGACACTGAAGAAACACACGGATCATGAGAGATTACTACAAGCAGCTATATGCTAATAAAATGGATAACCTGGAAGAAATACACAAATTTGTAGAAAAGCACAACCTTCTGAGACTGAACCAGGAAGAAATAGAAAATATGAACAGACCAATCACAAGCACTGAAATTGAAACTGTGATTAAAAATCTTCCAACAAACAAAAGCCCAGGACCAGATGGCTTCACAGGCGAACTCTATCAAACATTTAGAGAAGAGCTAACACCTATCCTTCTCAAACTCTTCCAAAATATAGCAGAGGGAGGAACACTCCCAAACTCATTCTACGAGGCCACCATCACCCTGATACCAAAACTAGACAAAGATGTTACAAAGAAAGAAAACTAGAGGCCAATATCACTGATGAACATAGACGCAAAAATTCTCAACAAAATACTAGCACACAGAATCCAACAGCACATTAAAAGGATCCTACACCATGATTAAGTGGGGTTTATCCCAGGAATGAAAGGATTTTTCAATATACGCAAGTCAATCAATGTGATAAAACATATTAACAAAGTGAAGGAGAAAATCGATATGATCAACTCAATAGATGCAGAAAAAGCTTCTGACAAAATTCAAACACACATTTATGATAAAAACCCTCCAGAAACTAGGCATAGAGGGATGAATGAATCAATGAATTTGGTAAAGTAGCAGGATACAAAATTAATGCACAGAAATCTCTTGCATTCCTATACACTAATGATGAAAAATCTGAAAGAGAAATTAAGGAAACACTCCCATTTACCACTGCAACAAAAAGAATAAAATACCTAGGAATAAACCTACATAAGAATACAAACGACCTGTATGCAGAAAATTATAAGACACTGATGAAAGAAATTAAAGATGAAACAAACAGATGGAGAGATATACCATGTTCTTGGATTGGAAGAATCAACATTGTGAAAATGACTATACTATCCAAAGCAATCTACAGATTCAATGCAATCCCTATCAAACTACCAATGGCATATTTCACAGAACTAGAACAAAACATTTCACAATTTGTATGGAAACACAAAAGACCCCAAACAGCCAAAGCAATCTTGAGAAAGAGAAACGGAGCTGGAGGAATCAGCCTCCCAGACTTCAGACTATACAACAAAGCTATAGTAATCAAGACAGTACGGTACTGGCACAAAAACAGAAATATAGATCAATGGAACAGGATAGAAAGCACAGAGATAAACCAACACACATATGGTAACCTTATTTTTGATAAAAGAGGCAAGAATATACAATGGAGAAAAGACAGCCTCTTCTATAAGTGGTGCTGGGAAGACTGGACAGCTACATGTAAAAGAATGAAATTAGAACACTTCCTAACACCATACACAAAAATAAACTCAAAATGGTTTAAAGGCCTAAATGTAAGACCAGACACTATAAAACTCTTAGAGGAAAACATAGGGAGAACACTCTGTGACATAAATCACAGCAAGATCCTTTTTCACCCACCTCCTAGAGAAATGGAAATAAAAACAAATATAAACACATGGGACCTAATGAAACTTAAAATCTTTTGCACAGCAAAGGAAAACATAAACAAGACGAAAAGACAGCCCTCAGAATGGGAGAAAATATTTGTAAATGAAGCAACTGACAAAGGATTAATCTCCAAAATTAACAAGCAGCTCATGCAGCTCAATATCAAAAAAACAAACAATCCAATCCAAAAATGGGCAGAAGACCTAAATAAACATTTCTCCAAAGAAGATATACAGATTGCCAACAAACACATGAAAGGATGCTCAACATCACTAATCATTAGAGAAATGCAAATCAAAACTACAATGAGGTACCACCTCACACTGGTCAAAATGGCCATCCTCAAAAAATCTACAACAATAAATGGTGGAGAGGGTGTGGAGAAACAGAACCCTCTTGCACTGTTGGTGGGAATGTAAATTGATACAGCCACTCTGGAGAACAGTATGGAGGTTCCTTAAAAAACTAAAAATAGAACTACCATATGACCCAGCATTCCCACTACTGGGCATACCCTGAGAAAACCATAATTCAAAAAGAGTCATGTACCACAATGTTCACTGCAGCTCTATTTACAATAGCCAGGACATGGAAGTAACCTAAGTGTCCATCGACAGATGAACGGATAAAGAAGATGTGGCACATATATACAATGGCATATTACTCAGCCATAAAAAGAAACAAAACTGAGTTATTTGTAGGGAGGTGGATGGACCTAGAGTCTGTCATACAGAGTGAAGTAAGTCAGAAAGAGAAAAACAAATACCGTATGCTATATATATGTATGGAATCTAAAAAAAAAAATAGTTCTGAAGAACCTAGGGGCAGGACAGGAATAAAGATGCAGACATAGAGAATAGACTTGAGGACATGGGGAGGGGGAAGGGTAAGTTGGGACGAAGTGGGAGAGTGGCATGTACAAATATTCAGTACCAAATGTAAAATAGCTAGCTAGTGGGAAGCAGCCGCATAGCATAGGGAGATCAGCTCGGTGCTTTGTGACCACCTAGAGGAGTGGGATAGGGAGGATGGGAGGGAGATGCAAGAGGGAGGAGATATGGGATTCACTTTGTTATAAAGCAGATTCACTTTGTTATAAAGCAGAAACTAACACACCATTGTAAAGCAACTATACTCCAATAAAGATATTAAAAAAAAAAAGGTCAATGTGAGTTAAAATATGGAAATGCAGAACTGCCTTATTAGCCTGTTCTGGTAGTTCATAGCCACCTCTTCAAAGCTGACAAGCCATTCTTTCAAGGGATCAATGGGGGAGCAAAATGTGCAGAAGACTTTTTCGAGGAAGAAATTTCAAGGTTGTCAAATACTGTGAAAAGTTATGGTCATTGACAGACCAGAGATTAACAAAGTGCCTGCATGAGTTGTTTGGTATGTCACATAAATGGATTAATTTAGAACTATTTCTTGAGCATCTGCTCTGTGCAAGATCATACACTGGGTGAGGGGCTGACAAAGATGAAATGTGGGGTTTATGCCTTTAAGGCAGTCACAGACTGACAGGGAAGAGACTACATTAATCAAATTTAGGAATCACTAAATGCTGTAGAAAGATACAGCCGCCTTTGGATAACCACTCTAAGTGCAGGAGGTAGGATATATATGTGTGTTTGTGTGTGTGTGTGGTGTGTGTGTGTGTGTGTGTGTGTGTATATATACACACACACATATATATACATATATATTTTTTAATTTTAAACAGTTCTTTTTAAAGGAATTTTTTTCTTTTTAAAAAAATTTAATTAATTAAATTATTTATTTATTTATTTTTGGCTCTGTTGGGTCTTCGTTGTTGTGCGCAGGCTTTCTCTAGTTTTAGCGAGCAGGGCTACTCTTCGTTGTGGTGCACGGGGTTCTTATTGCAGTGGCTTCTCTTGTTGCAGAGCATGGGCTCTATGTGTGTGGGCTGAGTAGTTGTGGCTCGCGGGCTCTAGAGTGCAGGCTCAGTAGTTGTGGCGCACGGGCTTAGATGCTCCGTGGCATGTGGGATCTTCCTGGACCAGGGCTCGAACCCGTGTCCCCTGCATTGGCAGGTGTATTCTTAACCCTTGCACCACCAGGGAAGCCCGGTAATATCTGAATTGCAACTTGCTAAAAGAGAAATTATCGTGTACTCATGTTGCTTGCAATGTAATTGAGAAGAAAAGGAAATATGTTTGATTGGTTCTGGTGATACAGTAGCTTTGTTTTACCTACTTGGTAATAAAAGAAATATCAATAGAACGTTAAAAAATAGATTTTAAAAATTATCTGTATTGAAAAATATCCTATGAATTCGAGATCTCTGGCATTTAAGAATAGCTTACTTGTATTTTTCATGAATTCCTTGATACCTAAAAGCTAATGTGTTTCCTCTCAACAGCCCGCTCAGCACAGCCAACTTTTCATGGATTAGTTTACATTAAGTTTCAGAAAAACTGAGAGGTTATGTGTGGGCATACCCTAAATTCCTTTCTCATAAAAAAGCAGGCAAGCAGAGACCATAATACTAAGAAAAATGAAATAAGTGAGTGTTCATAAGCCATTAGTAAAGAAATAATGAATTTCATTTTCTGAGGGTGAAAGGGAATAAAGAATTTGGAATGCTGGCCAAAGTCCAGTCTGGCCTGATAAAGACAATTTTCAGATCCTGTCCAACCCTGTAAAACAGCTGGGGGTCTTTGCAGTTATAGAAAGTGCTTCACCTACAATAGAATGATAGCATCCTACATTTAGCTTTGGGAGTATTGTGCATATAAAGTATTTGCCGATTTATTTATTTATTTAATTAAAAATTATTTATTTATTTAATTTAAAAAATTATTTATTTATTTAATTTTAGCTGCGTTGGGTCTTTGTTGCTGTGCATGGGCTTTCTCTAGTTGTGGTGATTGGGGTTACTCTTCGTTGCAGTGCATGGGTTTCTCATGGCAGTGGCTTCTCTTGTTGTGGAGCATGGGCTCTAAGTGCTCAGGCTTCAGTAGTTGTGGCTTGTGGGCTCAGCAGTTGTGGTACACGGGCTTAGTTGCTCCGCGGCATGTGGGATCTTCCCGGACCATGGCTCAAACCCGTGTCCCCTGCATTGGCAGGCGGATTCTTAACCACTGTGCTACCAGGGAAGTCCCCTTTGCCGATTTTTTTAATATGTCATTTGTTCTTTCATTTCCCAAACATCAAGCAACTACAATAATGCCAGGCACTGGAAACAGAATTGAATGAAACAAAATTCCATCTTTCAAGGTGCTTACGGGCTAGTGAGTGAGACAGCACTAAAAACGACCTGATCTGTACTAAAATAGAGACATAAAATAAGGCAGTCTTTCAAAGAACAACGCTGCAGTCTAGCAGTTCTAGTTTTGTCTTTTCATCAAATCCCTTTGGATCTATTGATACTGGAACATGACAGAGTTGAATAGATCACACTGGTAATTCTCTGAATCAAAGAAATGATGATCAGACTAGAAAACGAGGAATGTCTTTGCATTTCAGTTTTTTGTGGGTTTTTTTGGTTGTTTGTTTTTGGTCCTCTGCATTTCCCTTCTCCGTGGTCAAAAGCAGCCAAGAAAATTAATACCAAAAGGCGCCAAGTCTGGGCTTTGTTATTTAGTATGTTTACAAGGAGCTTGGAATGAAATTATGAAAATCCTATTTTTCCCCCTCACACGGGTCACAAAGAAGTGCTTGATTTCTATGTTCTGCCTTACTAGCCACAACACAAAGTTTGGAGAGACTATGAACCTGTCATAGGCTTCTGAAAGCTATCTTTCACAAGTGTTTCAGGCTATAATTATTCATTATCTTGATTTTTAACATTTTTCTGGCCAACAAAATAACCTAGAGGCAGGAGAACAAACATTCTAGGAAAAATGACCAAGGAACGTAACCAAAGTTGGATTCTGAGTCACCTTTCTCAATGGTGCCCTTCACACACTTGTATGCGATAGATCCCCAAATGACATCATTAAATAGTTGCCCAGCTGAGATATTTGGCAGTTGTGGGGGCAATAGGCATAAAGGGGGGGCAGTTTTAGAACCATGTTAATTCTAAATGATTAAGATGGGAGCCAAAGCATCTTTGTGATAATTATAATTAATTGGTTAATGTGTATTTACAGAACACCCACTATGTGCTAATAGCTGTTTTAATTACGGACCATGCAAAGACCATATTCCTGATCTAGAAAAGCTCACAACCCAGAGAAGAGAACATACAGCAAAGCAAGATGATAAGACTGTAATTGAAAACACAGAGTGTTCTAGGAACACCAAAAAATCAAGGACTAGCCCTGCCTGGGAAATAATTCATTAAGGAGGTGTTATTGTTGGACAAGTAGAATTTTCAAGACAGAAAAGGCAAAAAGAAATTTGCCATTTTTGGCTCATGATTGTGGTCTGTTTTCTATGGGCTGCCATGTAGTCTGACAAAATTTGTGTTCTATGATTTAATTTTAGAATGAGAGATTTCGTATTACTCCTTAATACTACTTCTCAAATACGCTCAGAGAGTCACATTTTGGTGAATAAAATGCAACTCTAATTTTCTAATTTACATGCTTCTAGGCAATAGGGAACACATTCTAAATCATAAGGGTAGATATTTTTCTCCTTCATGTGATTGAATGAAACTATATTCATTTAGGATGAAGAAAAACACGGTCCGTATCTTCTCTTTTTCTTGGATAAGTCATTTCTCTCTTTCTCCCTCTATCTTTACCTATCATCTGTATTTTTAAAAAGGCAGGGCACGATCTACGTAGAAGTAGAAAGATCCAAAGTTAGAAGGGGTTCTGTGGCTGTATGTTGTGGCTGAAGTTGGACAAACCAACCAACCAATGAACACAAAGGAATAGAAAGAAGAGTAAACATTGGTAGGTCTATCAGTGAGACTCCTAGCAGGAAACAGATGGCACCCTGGGTAAACTGAGGGGAGTTTAGTAACAGAACTATTGATAAAGGTGTAGGGGAACCACAAGGCAAGAGGAGAGAATGGTTGTCAGAACCTGGTAACCTGGGTGGAAAAGGCCAGCAGTGACTCCTCGGGAAGCCGAGCGGGGAATAAACTACCCAACCTCACAGCCGTACTGTCCTCCCAACCGTCAGTCTCTTGCGGGGCCTCCTCACTGGTGCGACAGGAAAACTGAAAGGAGGGCAGCCCATTGATTTTGCCCACACTGGTCTGCCTGCAGGTCACAGAGCTGGGGAGAAGCAGGGTGGAGGGTGGGTCTGAGGGGTGAACTGGGCATATCCAATACCATATACCACACCCAGATTACAAATGGCCCGCTACGTCAAGCAGGAAAGTTTGATCTTATCCTGTCATTAGTAAGGAGGCCCAACAAAAGTTGAAGTAGAAAACGATATGATCAGGTGATGCTTTTCAAAGATAACTTCGGTGACAGCGTAGAGAGTGAACAGGTGTAATGATCAGTTAAGGCAGGGAAACAGCTCTGGATGCCATCTCAAAGTCCAGTGCAAAGTGAAGGCTGCTTTAAAACAATGGCAGAAAGAATGGACACGGGATGACTAGGTGGCAGTGTTGACAGGACTGTGTGCAGGAGGTCAGGGAGGGAGGATGGGAGCTGGGTAGACAGGATCCAATTACCCCAGGGTCTAGGGATGCTGGGGAGTCCTAGGAAAATGGGACTCAGGGTGTACATTTCTTAGGGACTAACCTTTTGTGAAAATCAGATTATCTGTTCACTAGAGAGAATTTCACCTTAATTGAGCTAGGAATTTCTAAAGAGATGTTACAATATGGCCAAGTCTGCCTATGCTATGATGACCTCTGTCTGAATTAACTTACTCAGAGGCTTTTGGAGAAAGTGATCTCTTTCTTCCACATGGACAGCTGGCTCAGCTGTTAATTGGTGCCCCAAGGAAGCATTTAAGAACTCTTGGAGCATGGGAGGGAGGGAGACGCAAGAGGGAAGAGATATGGGGATATATGTATATGTATAACTGATTCACTTTGTTATAAAGCAGAAACTAACACACCATTGTAAAGCAATTATACTCCAATAAAGATGTAAAAAAAAGAACTCTTGGAGCAGACCGGAGCAGCAGTAACACAGCTAGCTTCTATTTGGCTTGCACACATACTGGTTATAAGCACAACTCATCACCATAAGAAACAGCTACCATGTTTTAGAGCCTACTTTGTGCCAAGCATTGTTGCCTTACAATAACAACATGGCAACTTCTTTATTTATACTTTAGAAATGGGACAATGAAGAGGTTAAGTAACTTGCTCAAGGCCACATGGATAGGAAGCAGATGTGCTGGAAAATATATCAGTGGCACTGGGCCCATTCTTTACAGATTCTGGTGGCATAAGGGAAGTTAAATGAAATTATTCTGTGTTGGATACAATTACACATATTGATGCTTGTGTGATTAATTCTGATTTTTAAAAACAAATTTATTGGACTCTATTTCAGATCTGGAGAATACACATTCCGATATAGAATTTCTTGAGAACAATATTTTTATTTGATTCTTTTCCTGGGAAGCTTTCTGAATAACCTGGGTTAAGAATTTTTCAATTGAGAAGAGGAAAAGGGGGACGCTGGCCCAATGAAATATGCTCAGCTAGAGTTTGAGTTCCTTCCAGGCAAGGACCATGCCTTGTTCATAACTGCTTCCTTGATAAAACCTAATATGATGCCTACTATATGTGGCTGTTCAGTAAGTATTTGTGGAATAAATGAACCAATGGGATGCTGTTTCAAAATAGTCTCCCCTTGGAGGGTTTTGTCACAAGCAGCAGAATGATTCCACTAGGCTGAATTTACACAGCAGCACGGATCAGAAGAGAAGATGGTTACTTAAAGCACACACTGGGGCTTCCCTGGTACCACAGTGGTTAAGAATCCGCCTGCCAATGCAGGGGACATGGATTCGAGCCCTGGTCCGGGAAGATCCCACATGCCGCGGGGCAGCTAAGCCCGTGTGCCACAACTACTGAGCCCATGTGCCACAACTACTGAAGCCCGTGTGCCTAGAGCCTGTGCTCTGCAACAAGAGAAGCCACCACAGTAAGAAGCCCACGCACTGCAATGAAGAGTAGCCCCCGCTCGCAACAACTAGAGAGGGCCCTGTGCAGCAACAAAGACCCAATGCAGCCAAAAAATAAATAAATAAAGCACACACTGGGGCAACCACACAACTGCAACTCAAGAATTATTAATGGAATGTTCCCAAAATGATTTTGTTTAGAGCTTCACAAAGCCTGGTGGAGTTGGTTCCAGTTGGCGTGGATGAGAGGTCACATAGATTAAAATAGATTTTCTTAATAAGAAACAATAGGCTACATTCATCTAGCAAAACAGAGGGGAGAAAAAAAAATGACAGGCCTTATGGGTGGGAATGAAGCTTAACCCTATTTAGAGGCTCAATTAACCCCCAGAAGATTCAGTGGGTCCTCTGCCTTCCTTGCCATTCCTCTGTCTAGCAGAGCTTAAAAATAGAGATTCATAAAGAGGAATAAAGAGATTCACATTTGTGTATAAAACACTCAAAATATTTTAAATATGGCATAATAAATTTTAGAAATAGAAGAAATTGATTGGACTTTCATGGTCCTTTAAAACTTTTTGAAATAAATCATACTGTCTTTTGAATTGGCAAATCCGTTACCAACTGAATAAAATATTCAAACATAACCCTTTATCTTGACATATAAATTCATTGATTAAAAAATCATTTCTTTCTTATATTTATATTGTCAAACAAAATTGTATTTCCTCTTAAAATAATCAGTACATTCTCAAGAAATCTAAATTAAAATCCATTGTGGAGTAAATTTCCATCATTCTAATATTTTAATACACAGAAGCCAGGTTCTGCAGAAATCAGCCCATCCTGGGTTAAACATCAGAGATGGGACATCCAGGGGCCTGGTTAGGTCATACATATCCATTGGTGGATCCTACCTTTCACAGATCGTCTTGCAGAACCTCTGTGAAAGGAAGTTATCAACTTTTAAAATTTGTGCCCCAGCAGTATAGAAATGACCAAAAGATATCATTAAATAGTGACAATTAATTTCATGTTTTTGTTTTTGTTGGGGAGGAAAATATCCAGGATTATGACAAAAAGTGGTGGTTGCATTATATTTATGCTCTCTGTTTAATTAGCTCTTTGTTTTAATAAAATTATCTTTAAGAGAAGCTTGATAACTGAAATGCTTCTCCCTATCAGATTGACATCATTTTAGTGGCAGAGGGAGAAGTCTTTGCTTCTCCAGTCCCTCAAGCAATGGCATTTCCATCCCTCCTCACTCTTTTCCTCCAGCCAAGAATTCCTATTCTAATTTTCTCCTTGGGGTATGAAAGAATTTGCTGATTTTCTGGAATAAGATGACAACTTTGCTCTGTTACACACTTTGTTTAAATTGCAGCCACTTTTGTGAATTACAGAGAATGTCACAACTCAAGATAAAGCACAACTTTGGCTAAGTTTCTTTTTCTTTGTGATGCAAATGCTCTCTTAACCATTTATGTCTTGTCTGAATGAGATAGCTGATACATCTATTATTGAAGGTATTAGAGCTCTGGAATAGTAATTTGAATTCGTTTAGTATATATTATTAATCCAAGTAATACCAATGCATAGATAAACTAAGCAGTTTTTCTCTTGAACTGACACATGATGCCAGTTCAATATTTTCCTTCTATTCTGAAGGCTTACCTTTCAACGTATTAGAGAGAAGAGGCCAGACACAGCCTAAACAGAGGAGAACACTTTAGCTCATGGAAGAACACAAACTATGAAAACTTGTGTGTGAAAACTATCTGGCAGCAAAAATCAAATCACTGAACTTGACAGAGAACATTCCCCATATAACAATCCTATCAGATCAACTCAAATGCGTTAGTGTAAAGTCACTTGAAGTCGTGACACCTTTTAGATGATACTCTAAACTTTTAAATTGGCTCAAAAATTACACACGTCTAAGAGCTAAGTGATATGCTTCAAGTTTGGTAAAGCACCTTTAATCAGTTTTTTAAAAAGATGATTATTATTACACAGAAAACATAAGACAATATTGAGGAGGATCAAAAGATTTTTAAAAAGCACATAATTCCATCAATTCAAGTCTAATTTTTCATATTTCTGTATTTCTCATTAGTCCTTATCCATTTCCCATAATACTGTTAAGTAGTTATTATCATAGCACAAAGCATAGAAAATATTATAATTTTTCTCTAGTACAACTATTCATATTGCTTCACAATTATATTTTTGATGGTATCAGCTTTAAACAAGTACAACTTTTTCTAGGACTACTAAATAAGCTACTAAGATTTTTAAAAATCTTGATAATTATAGTCTTCCTTCAGTATCCGCAGGGGATTGGTTCCAGGACTCCCTGATGGACACCAAGATCCACAGATGCTCAAGTCCCTTATATAAAATGGCCCAGTGCTTGCATACAACCTACACACATCCTCCTGTATACTTTAAATTCATCTCTACATTACCTGTAATACCTAATACAAAGTAAATGCTATGTAAATAGTTGCCTTTATGGCAAATTCCAGTTTTGCTTTTTGGAACTTTCTGGAATTTTTTGTTTTTTCAAATATTTTCAACCCAGGTTTGTTGAGTCTGTGGATGCAGAACCCATGGATACGAAGGGCCAACTGTATTAACAACAGATGTCCAAAGACCATTCCTCAGTACACTGAATGACATCTAATTATTTTCCTCAAGAAAAAAGTTGTGGTTGCAGTTACAGTTAATGCTACAAGAAGTACACACCTTATTCTAACAAAATGTAATCCTATGCTAGAAAACCATATTTTTTCCTACATTTTGAGCAAAACTTATTTTTCAGGAATTCAACCATAACTTTTGCCCAGAGACTGACAAGATGTATACATTTTAGATATTTAATAAAATATCTATACGAAGATGGAATTTTATTCTAAAATAGGTAGGAGTGAAAACACAACCAATGTCAACTTACCAGCCTTTTCCTTCTCTGAAGTACCTGGAATAGCCTGAAAGAGAAAAAAAGCCACAAAATTGTGGTATTATTAGAAGGAAACAGCAAATAACTTTATTAGGAACAAAATGATGTCCCATAAATGAAGCAAAAATTAAATAGAACCTGACACTAGAAATATGAGAGAAGAGGAACTGAATAAATATTTTTTTTCCAAAGAAGGCATACAAATGGCACATGAAAAGGTGCTCAACATCACTAATCATCAGGAAAATGCAAATCAGAGCCATGATGAGACATCACCTCATACCTGTAGAGTGGCTATCATCAAAAAGACAAGAGATGACTAGTATAGGCAAGGATGTGGAGAAAAGGGAACCCTTGTGCACTGTTGGTGGGGATGTAATTTGGTGCAGCCAGTATGGAAAACAGTATGGAGCACAACTACTGAGCCTGCGCTCTAGAGCCTCGAGCCACAACTACTGAGCCCGTGCCATAACTACTAAAGCCCTCGTGCCCAGAGCCCGTGCTCCACCACAAGAGAAGTCACTGCAATAAGAAGCCCATGCACAACGAAGAGTAGCTCCCACTCGCCGCAACTAGAGAAAGCCTACGTGCAGCAACAGACCGAAGGCAACCAAAAATAAATAAATGAATTAATTTATTAGAAAATGAAAAGAGGATATCAAAGAGGTATCTGCACTCCCATATTCATTGCAACATTATTCACAATGGCCAAGATATGGTAACAGCCTCAGTGTCCATCAATGGATAAATGGGTAAAGAAGATGTGGGGTGTGTGTGTGTGTGTGTGTGTGTGTGTGTGTGTGTGTGTGTAACGGTATATTATTCAAAAATGAATAAGAAGGAAATCGTACCATTTGCAATAACATGTACCTTGAAGGCATTATGCTAAGTGAAATGAGCCTGACAGAGAAAGACAAATACAACATGGTATTTTTAATATGTGGATTCTTTAAAAAAAAAAAAGTGTGCAACTGATAATATGAGAGAGTAGAAAAGTGGTTGCCAGGGGCTGGTGGAGTGGGGGAAATAGGGAAGAATTAGTAGAAGGGTATAAACTTTCAGCTGCATGATGAATAAGATCTGATGAACTAATGAAAGCATGGTGATTACAGTTGATAACATTGTACTATATAACTGATATTTGTTAAGAGAGAAGAACTTAAATATTCCCACCCCCACAAAAAGTATATGAGGTGATGGATGTGTTAATTAACTAAAGGGGGAATCCTTTCACGATGTATACATATATCAAATCACTACAATGTACACTTTAAATATCTTACAATTTTATTTGACAACTACACCTCAATAAAGCTGAAAAGAAAAAAAAAAAGAGTTGTGGAACTATTGGTAAAGTCACTACAGCCAGTTATGCTAATGCTAAATCAGTCATGTAATTGTTTTCCTCTCTGAAGACAGACCCATCTTACCCTTAAAAGATACTGGCAGTAAATGAGACTAAAACCACGTTCGAATTGGGGTTGAATTTTTGTGGTTCGATTTCTTTGTCCTATTTGGGGAGGCAGAAAAAGTAAATTGTTTGGTTAGTGTCTGGGCTTTCAAGTCTCTGCTCTGTCCCCTCGAGGTTCAGATTCCTCCCTTATAAAAGGGGGATAAACACCTCTACTTCACAGGGCTGCTGAAAGACTAAACGTAGTAGCTTCTGTAAAGCACATGAGGTCCCTGGGAAAAGGGAGCTGCTCTTACTATTTGTTACTATGGGCACTGGGCCAATGGACCAAATTACCGATATGAGAGGTTTAGAAGTTCAATTCCCAGTATCTATTATCTATCCCTATTATTTAGAAAATAGAGTTCAGAATGAGAGGTCTTTAACAGACTTTAAAGTAGAACAGTATAGTTCTACTCCTTGTCAATATCCTAAAACAAACTAAAGAAGTGAGCTTTTGGTTGCCATTCACCTCAGTTACTTATGTATAAAATACAGCTAACATGAGTGTATTAACTGTTATTGGAAGCCTTTTATAAATCTATCTGGCCCACTGGGATTTGACGCCTTCTACTCCACAGCCACTGACCACATAAGATGTCTACAAGCATGTCTCTCTCCCCTTATTTAGGGGACAAAGTCTTCAGAGTTGAAGTAAGAAAACTAGGCTCAAATGGGTAATTAATTTTGTTGCAAATGTGTGTGTGTGCACACACGTGTGTGTGTGTGTGTGTGAGAGAGAGAGAGAGAGAGAGAGAGAGAGAGAGAGAGAGAGAGGAAGGCTCAGGTGCACCTCTGTTGTAGATCAGCCTAAGGAAATGATAATATCAATCTTCATTTCTGGAAATATCAAAGATCAAGACACCTATATCTTTGTGAGATATTGATTATTTTTGAGATCCTCACCTTTGGAATTTACAGGATTTGGAGATTGAAGTAATTTTTCAAATAAGGGAAAAAATCTTTCTACAGATAAAAAAATAGAGGGTTTTTTTTTTGGCAAGATTGATCTATAGTGAAAGCATATTTTGACTTAATCTTGATCTACATTTAGTTGTTCACTTTTTGTTCTCTGGGTGTGAACACTGACTCTGTGTCCTGGCAAAGATGCAGCCATGAAGAGAATATTAGGTTATTAAATGGCAGAGTGGAGAACCATGTCCAGAGACCAGGGCATCAGAGGGACTGTATAGGCTGTAAGCATCTTCCTCAGCATCCTTTCATTTATAGCAGGATCATCGGATTTTTCCTTTGTTTCAAGAACTTCTCTGATTCTATACTCCCTTGACAAGAAAGTCTTCCTACAGTTTTAGTGATGTTTGATTACTTTTTATGTCTATATTTGGGGAAAAGTCTAAAAATGGAATTAAATCCATACTATATATTATATTTTAAGCCTAGCCCCTAGATTTGCCCCCTGACTGGAGATCAGGGCTTTTAAATTAAATTTTCTCTTTTGTTTTAAGCAAATAAACAACAAAACAAAACAGAAACCCTTTCATTGACTAGACTGTAAAGGTTGGTGATAGGTAATTAAAGGACGTTCATGGAGAAAGTCCCTCAGTGTATGAAGAGCTAACACTTACTAGGGTCTCAGAATGTACAAAGTACAGTTTTAAGCTCTTACCTGCATAAACTCACTCAATCCTTAGACCAACTCTGTGAAGTCTTAAAAAATAGAGTAACTTTTGCAAGGTCACAGTAATGGAATGGAAGCCAAGACACAACAACTGGCATGCTGACCTCTGAGATCACTAACACTAATTTCAAAATACTAATCAGAATATTTTGAAATGAAGGAGGAGAAAGGTTTGGAGAGGTCCTATGAGAAGACATTGACTTAGATTACAAAATATTTGTGCAGGAGTATCTGTATGAGACATTTAGAAATTCTCTAAGTAAGCTCTCTCTTCTTATAGCTAAGGCATTTTAGGCAAATTGAATGTCTTACACCAAATCACAAGTTGACCAGTGACAGGCCTTTTCCACATTTTATTCTACTTGATTACAAAATGTGTAACCAAGCATGGATAAGTAAATATTTAATAAAGATGTTAATCAATGAGCTACCCTACAAACAAAAATATTTTAGCCTCCATATAGCCAAAACCAATACGTCATGTAGACAATGCCAGTTACTTTAGAAGCTTACCCCATGTTCTGCATGAATCTTTAAGCTACCAAAGCTCACTTCCATTAAGTAACTTCAATGGCCATATTATTATGTGGAGAAAGAAAAGTCAAAGTTTAATGTACCCAAGATTTAATAACTTCTCTTTTAAAGTAAAACCACATAGTAATAACAGCTGGATATCCCTCAGCTGATTTATCTTTGAATTTGAGGGAGAATTGTCTCTTTAGAAAATGGTTTATGAATACATTGATTAGATTTGTGAAATTTCCCAGTGTTGAAAGGCATTAACTTAAAAAAAATGCTGACACTTGGTTTTCAATTAATTAAAGCTATTGGTTGATTCTTAATTAGATGCCTCACGTTATTCTATGTACAAAAGCTGTAAGCAAAGTTTTCTTCTTTGTGGAATTCATAATCCAATTGACGAAGATACATGAGAATAGTTCCATGCAGAAGTTGCTGAATGACAGTGATTAGCACCCTCATTGGTGTGACATTAATAGGTATAGGAAGATAGTAGGTAATTAGGACTACCTGGGTGGAAATGGAATGGTTTTCCTGGACATTGAACCCATGGGGAGGAAGTGCTAGTGAGGAGATTTCTTTTTGTCTTTGACTCCTGAGAAGTGGCATGGCTAGATCTGGGATCATGTCCTGAGGTTTCATTGTCTAATATCTGTTCCTGGGTTTGGGGAAAAAACATTTCATGCAAGTTGCCTGTGTCATCTGGTACAGAGTAGGTGTTCATCAAACCTTTGTGGGATTAAAATGCCAAGTGTGTATTTGTATATATAGTTTAAATAACATGTATGACTTGCTTATGAGAAAGCTCCCATAAAAAGCATATTTTTGAATTCATTAGGGGTTTTTGTTAATAGCTGCCATATGTTTCATTTGAACTGTATCCTCAGGAAGTGATTTAACATTTCTGGCAATAAAGCAATTAAAGAGGATTTTCCTGCTGGCCATATGGGTTCGCTGTAACTTCATATTTTCTTCTCTCATTTCTCAATGGAACAAAGGGAAGTCTACTAATAACTTCCAAATGAGAGAAGAAAATTATTCATGGTCTTTTGTTATTTTTCTCTGTGATATTCAAATGATAGGATAACAACTTTTCCTATGGCTGTACTGACCCTCCTGTAGTTCTCCACATGCAAAGATTTTCATTTATGTTGATTTGTTAAGGTATTTTACAATTGAATTTTTAAAAAGCCATTAAAGAGAAACTTTTTAGTAAAAGGGGAGGAACCAATTTGCTTTCTCTAAATGAGGTCTTTTAAAGCTGTGTGTGGGAGCCTGGACTGTGTGTGTGTCTGTTTATGTTTTTAGACATGAAATGTGGCTGGGGAAATGCTCATTTTGACGTGCCCTGCGGAAATGTTGTAGACATATGTTGATTCATTTGGTCTGTTGCTAGAATGGCTTTCTGCACTTACAGAAGGACCTCAGCTGGATACCTTTTAGGAATTTACACCAACTACACAGAAGCTGCTAACATAAATGGTAACATAAGTAATGGGTGTCGTATCTGAATCCATTTTCGTATAATGACAATTGAAACATTCTAATTGATTCAATTTCATCTTCATGATTTCAGGTGAAAATAGAGTAGGATTTTTCCTCTTTAACATGTTAGTTTTATTAATATGTCATGTCATATAAATTATTTAATATAAATTAATATATATAATATATATTATATAAATGTGTTTATATATCACCTATATAAATTATTTTCTTCTTAGTGTTTTATAATCGGGATGATAGACTACTACCATTAAGAAGGCCCTTTGAGGGAATTCCCCAGCGGTCCAGTGGTTGAGACTCTGTGCTTCCACTGCAGGGGGCACGGGATTCTATCTGGCTGGTCCCACAAACCACGCAGCACGTCCAAAAAAAAGGCCCTTTGAAAGTCAACCGCTTCAAATAATGGACAGGCTGAAAGATTCTACTTGTAGTTTCCATGTAGGGAAAAAATGCTACCACTTATTTTGTGCTTTCTCTCTTTATAGGTAGTGCTTGTTCTGCATGTTTTCAAATATTAGAGATGCTCATGCAGAAGTGTCTGGAATATTCTGTTTTGTTCTATAGGAATTTCCTCTATTTGCCTTTTTAAAAATGGGAAGAATCAGTGACAGTAAATTATTCCTTTCCCTTGGAAACATTCACTTTTATTCCCACAAAAATATTTTACAGTAAATTTCAAAATGGTTAATTACATCCTTAGAAATTGCAGGCAAATGCCCCTCAGTGATGGAACGGCCTCGGTCTCAGATGAGAGCACAAGAGCCCATTGGGGCACAATGAATGTCCCACAGTGATGGAATGGCCTCGGTCTCAGATGAGAGTACAAGAGCCCATTGGGGCACAATGAATGTCCCTCAGTGATGGAATGGCCTCGGTCTCAGATGAGAGCACAAGAGCCCATTGGGGCACAATGGACAACAGGAAGAGGTTGGGGAGTCACATTTTTGGGGAACACATGAAAGACATTAAAGAAAAGAAGGTACATTGGAAAATGGGTTTGTTTCCATGTCTATTTAAAGACTCTTGAAATCACTCCAGTCTGTGATATTGTTAACCAGTCAATGATTTCTGTTTGCTTTCATCTGAACAAAGAAGTTCATTGAGAAGCTGTGTCTGATTGGCAATCTGATATCATCTGTTTTGGTTTACGAAGTCTTTCTCCAGCTTTGACAGTCATCGTTCTTTCACTGAAAACATAGACTTTATTTTTAGAGCAGTTTTAGGTTTACAACAAAACTGAGAGGAAGGTACAGAGTTTTCACTTAAATCCTCTGCCCCACACATGCAGCGCCTCGCTATTAGCAACAGCCCCCAGCAGAGTGGTACATCTGTTACAACTGATGAATCTACACCATCACATTATTAGCACTCCAAGTCCATAGTTTATATTCGGGGTTCACTTTTGGTGTGGTCTACTCTACAGGTTTGGACAAATGTATAAGGACACGTACCTACCATTATAGTATCATACAGAACAGTTTCATCGCTCTAAAAATCCTCTGTGCTCTATTCATCCCTCTCTCCTCCCTAACTCTTGGTGACCACAGGTGTTTTTACTGTCCCCATAGTTTTGCCTTTTCCAGAATGTCATATGTTAGGAATCATATGGAATGTAGCCTTTTCAGATTGGCTTTTCTCACTTAGTAATACGCAGTTAAAGGTTCCTCCATGTCTTTTCACGGCTTGGTAGCTCATTTGTTCTTGGCACTGGATGATATTTCAATGTGTGCTGAAGGACATCTTGGTTGCTTCTAGGTTCTGGCAATTAATTATGAATAAAGCTCCTATAAACATCTATGTGCAAGTTTTTGTATGAACATAAGCTTTCAACTTCATTGTATAAATACCAAAGAGTACAATTGCTGTAAGAGTATGTTTAGTTTTGGAATGTTCATTTTGTTTGTTTGTTTGTTTTTTGCGGAACGCGGGCCTCTCACTGCTGTGGCCTCTCCTGTTGCGGAGCACAGGCTCCGGACGCGCAGGCTCAGCGGCCATGGCTCACGGGCCCAGCTGCTCCGCAGCATGTGGGATCCTCCCGGATCGGGGCACGAACCCGCATCCCCTGCGTCGGCAGGCGGACTCTCAACCACTGCGCCACCAGGGAAGCCCTGGAATGTTCATTTTTTGATGACATAAAATTATGAATAATTGTTTTAATATACGTCAGAGTGGGTTTGCCCTTATGACTTCTACGGTCTCGTCTGTGACAGTGTGTGAGATTCATGCGCAGAGAACAAAGTTCTTACTTTAATATATGGTTATATTCTAAAGACAACTAGGGATAAACTGACTCTTTCCCTGACCCTTCCCAGATATAATCTAACAAACAACTCCCTTTCAAGAACAGCACATAGGTTGCTCACTGGTTTAACAAAATGCACTCAGACCCAAGTGGCTTGGGACAGCTGACTCCTGATTTCAGATGCCCTACCCATCCTTGGTGCACCAGCTAGCTGTGCTCTGGTGCCATCTGCAGCCTGCAGGATACACAGAGTCTGATGGGGTAGGAGGGAATTGTGGGTTAGGTATATGTGACACATGCATATATTAAATATGCAGGGAGGCAGAGGTGGAGCAGTTTCGTCACAGAATGTATAGAGTAGTAGAGGCTTTCCTGCTACAGCTGTATTCGTCATTTATTGAATGGTATAAAAATCTACAACAGTTATGTAATTGTTGGGTAGCAACTTTCTTTTTTTTTGCAGTAGTTACAATTTTAACAACTCCTTTAACTCTCAAAAGTGTCCCAGTTTGGATGATAAATTATATGGGAACACTTTGCATGGACTCCATCAACAGCATCCCATGTCTCTGGCTTCAGGGTAGGTTGGCCTATGGGGAGCCCCAGTAGGGGATATAAGGCTGTGATATTGTCATTTATAATAAGAAATACATCTTTTTTTTTTTTTTTTCCCTGTACGCGGGCCTCTCACTGCCGTGGCCTCTCCCGTTGCGGAGCACAGGATCTGGACGCGCAGGCTCAGCGGCCATGGCTCACGGGCCCAGCCGCTCCGCAGCATGTGGGATCTTCCAGGACCAGGGCACGAACCCGCGTCCCCTGCATCGGCAGGCGGACTCCCAACCACTGCGCCACTAGGGAAGCCCAGAAATACATCTTTTTGATCTTCCATCTCATTCCTAGCACAGAGCTCTTAAAACCCTTGGAATATCCTCAGTTAGGAGAGTGATAAAAGTGTCTTTTGTTACGTTAATGAGGTGGCTCTTTGACCCCACCCAGGATGGGGGCTGGCTGCCAGCGAAGCCAACCAGCCTCTTGGGAGGGGAGGGGGCTGGGGATTGAGTTCAATCGCCAGTGGTCAATGATTTAATCAATCATGGCTATGTAAGGAACCTCCATGAAAACCCAAATGGACAGTGCTTGGAGAGCTTCTGGGTTGATGGACACTTGGAGATTTGGGGAGACTGGTGCACTTGGAGAGGGCATAGAAGCTCCTCGTCCTTTCCCCATACCTAGCCGTTTGCAACTCTTCCATCTGGCTGTCCCTGAGTTACATCCTTTTACAACAAACAAAGTAGGTAAAATGTTTCTCTGAGTTCTGTAAGCCACTCTATCAGTTTAATTCAACCCAAGGAGGGGGTCATAGGAGCCTCTGATCTATAGCCTGTTGGTCTGAAGCACAGGTGATAACCTGGGCTTGCAACTGGCAACTGAAATGGGGAGGGGGGTGTAGTCTGTGTGACTGAGCCCTTAACATGAGGGATCTGATGCAATCTCCAGGTGGATAGTGCCAGGATTGAGTTGAATGGTAGGACACCCAGGAGGTGTCTGGAGAATTGCTTGGTGGTGTGGAGGAAACCCTCTCCCTCATTGGGAATTGGTTCCAGAACCTCTTCAAAGGGGGAAGGAGTATTTATTCCCCTGGATCCTACATGGCATAGTTGCCTTGAACTCGTTGTGTCCTTTTACCCAAGGTCATTGCTCTTCTCAAGCAGCTGACTTTGCAGACTTTTTCCCTCTGGGTTCTGTTAACTGTTTACTTCTCTTTGGGGCCTTGAGGTGGTGACGGCTCAGCTAGGACAAAGCCCCACAGGTTACAGCACTAACACTTGTGTTTCTCCTTCTGCACACCTTTGTAAATAGTTCCTTTGTAACTAATCCTTCCCCATATAATCCTATTTTAAGTGTTCCTTCTATTTCTTATTGGAGCCCTGACTGGTACACTTCTATTCCTTTCTTTCTTCTATGAATGTGCATGAAAATTCCATTTCTCTTCCTGTCTCCCTCTCTCTGTGTGGGGCATTATGTAGGGCACAGATTGTAATAAATGAAAAAGTCTTAAGAACCACTGATGTGTCTTTAATGTCTAACTTAGTCCCAGAAAATTGCATTTCAAAATGGTCAGTGAATTCTGAGCCTTCTGTGAGATGAAATTTGTGACACTGACACATTTTCCACTTATGCTAATGTTGACAAGGTTAGAATCATTGAGTATAATATTTGGGGAGAGTAATGCACTCAGAGAGGCCATGAAAGCTTATAAGATATAAGATTAAGTAATAATATTACAATTAGCCACATTTTTGTTTATAAACTTAGATGCAAGAATAATTATCCATAGCAAGCATGAAATCATTAGTGTCCCGGTTGAATTGCTTCAATACTAATTTTCTGTAGAAAACTTGTTAAGTGTATCTTGCACATTAGCCATAAAAGTGAAGACTTTGTAGACACAGCACGGCTAACTGAAATTTACACATAACTTTAGAAGTTAGATAAAAATTTGACATCATCATTAACTAAATGTTTTACCAAATATGTTTCCAACAAATATTTATCAAAGGCTGAGTAGGAGATAGGAGATGGTGGGAGAAGGCAATGATTTAGAGTTCTAGGGAAAAGACACGGATGAAATGACCACATGCAGCACTTTTTTAACCAATATCACTAAGGAATGAGTGCTCACATCTTTTGGGGGCTGTGTATAGAGGCGGGGAAAAAAAAGGCAGGGTGGGGAGGGCCTGGATTAAAGGCACTAGGCAAGGCCAAATAGGAAGGGAGAGTACAGAAGGGGAGATGTTTGAATCT
This sequence comes from Pseudorca crassidens, assembly GCF_039906515.1. Lineage (NCBI taxonomy): Eukaryota > Metazoa > Chordata > Mammalia > Artiodactyla > Delphinidae > Pseudorca > Pseudorca crassidens. Next base: position 17,348,090 of record NC_090316.1, read on the forward strand.
GGACTATTAAGAGACCTGCATTTACAAGGGCAGACAGAAGCCGAAGAGAAGGGAAAGAGGTTGAGAAAAGAAAGGCAGAGAGAGAAGCTGGTCAAGAAGAGGCAAGTGAAAGTAGGCATCAGAGGGTCAGCATTTCATGAATAGTTAGACAAAATGATAGTAAAATGCCTCAATGCCACAGGGAATAGGCAACACATAGTAAGAGGTGACCCTTATCCAGCACATCCTCTGTGCCAGGCACTTTTCTAAGCACTTGGCACATTTTAACTCATATAATATTAATAACTAATCCTACAAAGGGAGAACTGTCACTATTCCACTTTATATATGAGGAAACCAAGTCATATAGAGACAAGGCGACTTACTTGCCCAAGGTCTCACCACTTGTAAACGGTCAAGCCAAGAACTGAATGCACTACTTTAGCCCAGATTGTCTGTGTTCTTAACCTCTATACTACACAGCTGCTTTTGGACTTTTCTGTAAATATTTTCCACCATAGGTAGCAACAGAAAAAAAAAAAAGGAAGTTAGAAACCAAAGATATTGGTATTTTTAATTACTGGGGAAGAAAAAAACCTAACTGGAATGTGGGCTTAAAGGAGTAATTGACCATTCATCGTCCTCGAGATGCCTAAACAGGTAGGTGCTGTGGATCTGAAAGGAGCAGGGAACTTTAACACAAAGTGAGCCCTGGCACATTTTCCTTTTCTACATGTCAGTCCTGGGCAGGCTGCTCCTTCCCCCTCTTCCTTTGCAATCAGACATTGCTGGCTAAGAGCTTGTGTCCTGGAATAAAAGGAGAAATCACTTAATTTTTATGACCACATTACAAAATGTTTATACAATTTCACGAGACAGTTGAATGCTCTGTAGTTTAGCCTCATGTAATGTCTCTCTTCCAAAGAATCACAACTAAGTGAAGCTCTATCCAAAGCCGGTGCTGACAAAGGAGCACTTCAAATGGTGCTAGTTTTTACAGATCTGGAATATTTCATCAATCAGCAGGGATGCCCAAGGGTTGATTTATACTTAGAACAGGTATACCTTTCATCAAGGTCAAAAGTAACTGGTTTAGTGGTTGTTTAGTTTATAAACACGTTTGTGATTATGAGTACATCAACAAAATAAAAACATCCCACAAAAATGAAAGCAATATAGGAAGCATAGTATAGACACTTGACCCTAGAAAGTAACTGCATGATAACTGAGATCCCATTCTCCCCCGTGGCAAAAAATGCTTGCGAAACATCGTGCTGTCAACACCACCCCATTACTGTCTGCTTTCCCCAGCCCACTCCTTTCAGGATCCTCCTCCAAACATTGTTCAATTCTGTGACTTGCTATTAAGGCTGACAAAAAGTTGGTTTGGGTTTTAAATGATCAAATTGGCACTAAGTCAAATGATTTCTATTCTAAACATCAACAAAATGCTGCTTTATTATCTTAAACCTCTTCCTGATCTCTCCATTTGGAATATTTGGCCTCTTGGTGACTTCTGCTCTCTATGAAATGGGTTAAAAACTTGTTCTATCAATTCTTCACTTTGAGAACTCAGGCTCCTGTTGGGGTAACTCTAAACCTTTGTATTGAGTGCCCAACTTCATCCAATGATCTATTTTCTGTACTTAACAAACAAACATATTTGGTAACATGTTTTAAAATTAAAATATGAAAACAATGTCATATTTTCCATTTTTAAGGATTACAATGCAGTGAAATCGCCAAACCACAAAACTGATATCATCCCAATTACTTAAAATGCAAAATCTAGTACTAGGAAAGAATAACACATCTTTGAATATTTATTAATCTATGCACTCAACAGGGAAACAGTCAATAAAGGGACTGGAGATGGTAAAGTGATTCCAAAGTGAAGCAGTTCAGTACATTTGGGTAACAAAGAGAACAGTTCCCTCTGTAATGAGGCCTTTTTTCTCTTTCCTATGAGCCACTGTCTTTTCTATAGGAAGTTACCATTATATGAGCCCTGACTCAGGAGCATAATTCATCCAGTTCTCAGGGTTTTCTGAAATTTCTATCTTTATTTAGGTAAGAAACAAATATACTCTTTAAAGTGTCTGTTATTTGCAGGCTCTCCTGATAATGATTCACATCAAATCCACATGGCCCAGATGAAAGAGTGACCTATTTTTAAGTGTCTTTTGTAGGAATTCAGTTAAATGTACTACATTTTCTGGTAGGCCTACTTTTAATTCCCACAACTGTTTTCCTTACTATTTGGGTCAAAATTCAGTTAACGAACAGTACTTTTCCATATATTCTCCACGCTGAGAACCTTGAGTACTGGAAAATGAAAGATTTATTGAAGTAGGCCTGAAAAATATTTCTATTCAAATGCCTTATTTCCATTAGGGTTTTGAACATGTATTTTTTTCAAGAACTATAGTAAATTTTCTTATTATGGGCAAAATTCAGAATAAAAATAAATAAAAATTGCTTTTATTATGCTTTAATTTGTTAATCAAGATATTTAAGATAATATCTACTGGCTCTTCTAGCTGGTACCTACTGCTATACAATACCCTTGATCATTTTGCCTTTGAAAAACAGCCATATGTCAGTTGCTAAATTAAACAAATACTATAGTCTTAGTTGTTATACTTAAATGTTTGGAAGCATTTTGCTCTACGTAGGCAAGGACCGTAGTATTTTTATCTATTTTTACCCCCTGTAAAACTTTCGTACTCTGATGGGCACAAACTGTTACACTGAATTTAGATTATTACCTTGGATTTCATATAGAGCTAACATTCTACCATATAATTAACCCCCAAAAGACTTAAATTGGGTATATAGAAAACTCAGAGCTAGTTCTGTAGCCTCAAGAAAATTAAACACTTTAGATCACAGTTTTTTTAGTTATGAAGTTTTAGCATATCTTTAAAGTTCCAAACATTAAATAATTCTTAATTTGTGCTGAAACGTCAGAGTTTCTCTTGAAAATGTCTGTCAGCAAGAAACTTAGCCAAACTGAAACCATATGAGTTCTAGGAAGTAATATTTCTTTACTGCATAGAGATGGTATCACCCATAGAGTTTACTGTGATGGTTTTTATATATGTTCACAAATCTTTGACTCTCCTTCCTTTAAAAGGTGGAGACTCATTCCTTTCTCTAATAAAGTATGGTGAAGTGTGACTTCTGACATGATGTTATACAAAGCATTGCAGCTTCCCCCTTGCGCTCTCTTTTGTGTGGCCTGCACTGGGATAAGCTAGTTGCCATATCATGAGGACACTTAAGTCCCCCTATGTGGTTCATGTGGCAAGGAACCAAAGTCTCCAGCCAACAGCCAAGTGAGTAAGCCATATTGGAAACAGATCCTCAGATCCTAGTCACGCCTTCAAAAATCTTGACAGCAACCTCAGGACAGATGCTAAAGCAGAACCATCCAACTAAGCTGCTCCTGAATTTGTGACCCACAGCAACTGTGTGGGATTATTCATTGTTATTTTAAGTTGCTAAATTTTGGGGTAATTTGATATGCAGCAATAAATAACAAAGCCATTTACCTATATATTTAAATAAGGAGTTTATGAATATCTTTTGTACACATCTGCAAAACTATAACTAAACTAAAATTCACCTTATTTCCTTGAGATCTAGATTTTGTCATGCTCCTTTAAAAGACTGTTTCATGCTCAAAGACAGTAATTTACCCCTAATGTTCAAAATCACAAATTTCCCCTGCTACAATTAAATAGCATGTTCTTCATGGCAGACCTGGTGGAAACAGGAAGAACAACTGGCCTCTATTCTTCATTATTTTTCTCTTTCATCATTCTTTGCAACTAAGTGTTCTGCTTGGGTTGATGGCCATCATTTATTAACTTATATTTAGTGAATTCCTCTGCACATTTTAAGCAAAAATAAGAACTATATACAGCATAATACAATAAAAACTTAGTTCTACCATTAAGGAACTTAGATTTTTCAATCTAAGAGTGATGTAAGTGTAAGAGTGATGTGAGCATACACAGGCATATGGTGTTCATACCATACTGACATATACACAGAGATAAGGTAACGCAGCAAAGTGAATACCTTATTGTCATTATATATATATATATATATATATATATATATATTTTATATATATATAGTATCTTAAGTAATCCTTACAGTAATCCTATGAGGCATCCAAAAAGCGTTTCACTCGTTGGTGGTATTATTTCTTTTGAAAATAGATTTTCTTCTGATTATTCTTCTGATTTTAAGTATATCTTAGAGACTTAAAAAATACGGAAATATACTCTAATGCAGTGTTAGTGTAAATCAACCCAGCAAGCTGGCTTCTGACTCATGTGAAATAGCTACTGTATCTCAATGCACCCCATTCCGTGGCTTCATTAGAGCCTGTCAGCAGGTGCCACTGAGCACAGTAGGGACAATCTGTTACCTGAAAACACTCCCTACAGAGTCTGACAAATCAGACTGAATTTTGAGTCTTACATCAGACAGAGATCTGGCCATGTTTTTTTACATTTTTTGTTGTTGCTGCTGTTCTCTCTCAAATGTGTTCATAAGGAAACTCTCTAAAATGCAACTGAAAGCAAACAGAAGATTTTTAGTAGCTCATATTATTCAGGAACATGTAGGAGACATGTCTCTAGGGAAATTCCTTAAAGGTGACTTTAAAATAAGTTCTAACTTGATCAATAGGATACAGCATCCTTCTTCGTTTTCTTTTCTGTGTTAATCTGAGTAAGCCTTAGCTTCCAAACCAAATTCAAACCAAGTACTTGTGAAAAATGGAAGATTGCTTTTATAGATTAGAATCTTATTGCACATCAAGCATTGGTAGAGACTTTACTAAACTAAAATATTTGGAATTTAAAGCAACCAAAATGCAATTATAATTGTGTTTTCCTTGATAAATATCAAAAGTGTTATGTTTGCGTGTAGCATGTTTGTATTTAAATATATACACATGTATGCATTTTAAGGCAATCATTAGAGTATCAGATAGTCTTTTGACGATACCTTGGTGATGCTATGTAATGATTATTTACCATAAGATAATCTAACTGATTGTTCGATTTGTTTAAACACTAAGTGCTAAAAGCAGTTCTGCTTTTCTTGAAATTACATGGGCATGTATATGACTACACAGAAAACAGACACAACTGGGAATGAGGATCATAACAGAGAATTTTTTTAAGAACCTTGTAACTGATGGCAATTATTTTACAAAACAATTGGAAAAAATAAACAAGAAAAGGGAAATCTCAGAAGTTGGTCAGTCTTTGCCTGTGTAGCTTGTTTAGAGCCCTGATAGCTTGGAAAGGAAGTAAAAGTGAGGCTAATGAGCTTCTGGTTTTTGGACCAGAGCCGGTCCCTTGAGGACACTGTTGGATTATTTCAAGTATGGTGAGTAAGGATAATATGATACATAGAAAAAAATTTTGTCTTGCTTCCAGTAGTCCTACTAAATTGTACAATCCTTCAACAACACTTCTCAAACATTTAAACATATTCTGGAACAATAATTTTATACATACACAAAGAAAATCTCAAAAGGCCATAAATGTTGTCCTGCTACATGCAAGGCTGACAAGTGGGTGGTTTCTAAGGACCAATCATAAGGTAGAGACATAAATGAAGCAGGCTGAGTAAACAATTTTCAGTAAATAATTGGTCTTTCATGTGAAGACAAACAGCTGCTAGAACTTTTTGGAAAATTCTATAGAGATTTAAGAATTCATTGAAAAAGAACTTTGGCACTATAACAGATGTAAGTTAGGACTGAATGATCTCTGGGAAAAGACTGCCTTCTTGCATCACATTTTAAAACATCCGGTGGTTTATATTTATTCCAAATTAAACTAAGAAAATGGCTCTATCAACCACTCACTCAATATATACCAAAACTTAGTATTACAAGGCAATGAGGAGGATATTAAAAATTATGAAGTATAATTCCTAGTGTCAGGAAACTTGAGATTTAAGAGAGAGAAAAAGACATCCACATGCCAATTTCACTAACAATGCAATAAACTAAGGTGATAATTGACAGTAAGAGGGGCTAGCTCTTTATTTAAGGAAGCCTTGCACTCAGATTATTCTATGAGTATCAGCTGACCTCTACTTAGAGTTTGGAATGTGGTACAGTAGAACACCTAAAGGCTCACAAAAAAGTACACATAAGTGTATATATATCTTGTCACTCGAACTCAAAAGTCACCCACTGCTTTCCCCAGTCAACTTATTAAGTTGGACAAGCAACGCTGGGCCCCAATCTCTTTCTTCCACAAAGCTCCCCCAAAAAGCCTGACTAATCGGTATGTCTAGGTAATAAAACAGGTAAAACTGGGACTTCCAGGCATTCCCATCTCAAATTAACTGGATCAGTGGTTCTCAAACTCAAGTGTACATCAGAATCACCTGCTGGGCCCTGCTCCCAGAGTTTTCTCATTCAGTCAGTAGGTCTAGGGTGGGGCTCAAAAATTTACATTTTCTTTAAGTGATGTCACTGCTGCTGTTCCAGCGACTGTACCTGGAGAACTGCTGAGCTAGGAGACCACAGTGGTTTGGTTCTAGTTCTGAAAACAGAATCTGTGGCTGGAGTCTGGTAAGTTGATGGAAAGGATGGCATGAGATGATGCTACAGAATTAGGTGATGACTAGGTTATACAGACCTTGTAGCTTATGTTAAGCCCTGACAATCTCTCCGTGGGTTTTAAGTAGATGAGTGATGTGATCTGATGTGCAGTTTTCAAAGACTACACTGGCTGCTTTGAGGAGAACGTATTGGGAAGAAGAGGATCAGACCCATATACTGACAGGTAAGAGGTGACAGTTCAGGAAAGAGAAATGACTGCTGCTTAGGCTGCAGGGCTGGTGATGATGGTGGGAAAAAGTGGTCAGACATCACTTACATTTTGGAGGGAGAGTCAACAGCAGACACTTGGCAATGGGTTGACTGTGGGAGCATGGGAGAGGCAGATGCCAAAGAAGACGGTCAGCCTCCTGTCTTAGGGATCTAAGAAGGTGGAGTAGTGGAGGCAGAGCAGACTGCAGGGTGGGTGGGCTGGGTGGTAGCAGTAGCCAATTTCCATTTTGGACAAGCTCAATTAGACTGTTTTAAACCACTGGTTACAGGAGTGTGGAGATCAGAAGAGAGGTCTGGGCTGAAATATGAGTTTGGTGGGACCTGAAGCTGGGGAGATGAGGCTTTAGAGTATGGGGGTGCGATGTGGGAAGGGAGTAGGCCTGGATGCTGTATTTAAGGGCCAAGTCAAGAAGGAGCCAGCATGGAGAACTGACTAGGACTGGAAGAGAAGAAAGTAAAAACCCAGAAGTGTATGATGGCGTGGAAGCTGAAAGAAGCAACGTTTTTGAAATGAGAGGGAGCAGTCTGGAGATGGGAGTGATGCTGAGGTCAAGGAAGAGAATGCAAATGTGATCACTTCATCCAGCAACAAGGAAGTAGGGGAAGGCTGGAAAAATCAGCAGAGGCGAAGTGGATACCTGGTGGGGAAGAGAAGCTGGACTGAGAGAGCTGAAGAGTGAGAGGGAAGGGAGGAATCAAAGACGTTTATTCACTGAGTCATTGATTCAGCCATGGATTCATCCAATTCAGTTTTAAACAAATATTACGTGAGCTCAGACCTGGGGAAAAGAGGAAGAATTGGGTTCCTGCCTTGGAGTGGCTCATTACAATCTACAAGTGGAGACAAAACAGCAAACACCTCTCCTTTCCCCCTCTCCCCAGACTTTCCTCAAAGAGTATTACTTTCTGGAGTCATGACTATCTGCTGATCTCACAGAGCTTCCCAATGTTTTCATGTTGTGTCCTAAACAAACACACCCCTATCCTTGGCTCAAGCCTGTGGGATAAGCAGAATCCTTGTCATCCCAGACTGGTTCAGTCTGCTGTCACCTCAACCCAGGTATGGTCTGTTCTATTCACATCTAGGCTCCAGCCATCAACACTATGGTTCAAGAGCCCTAGTGGAAAGAAAACTTTTCCAGAAATAAAGAATTTTCTACTGAATTTTGGGGTGGCCTGGCTTTTGGGTATTTTCTTGACCTCTCCTCTGTTCTATGAGTAGGAAATGTTATCACTACTAACGTAGTATTTATCTGATATATATTATTATTTAAAAATCTTTTTACATATTCCTATTATATATTTATTATTTCTCCATGGAAACTCTAAGATCCTCAAGGACAGGCGCTATGGATACATTTTCTTTCTTTTTGCCCTGCAGTGTAGTGTCTTGCACACAGTAGGTAATGCTTATTGATTGATACACACACAGGTATGTGAAATCCACATTCCATGTTCAGGCTTTGTTTGTAGTAGAAGAGAAAGCATTGCTTTCTTATCCAATGTTTAAAATCAACACTGATTTTTGCCTTTGGTTGGTGGACTCATCTGAAACTAAAAAAACCCAGCAAAAATCTGGCTGAGGTGAAGCATTAGCAGCCTGTGGGCACACAGTCTATTTTTAGAAAACTGATTATAGATATTTAACTCAATACTTGTGAACTTTTGACTGAACACGAACGTCTACCTCACTAAAGTAGGGGTGGGGTCTGCGCCTCTTTCTCTGTGCCACATTTTTTGAGTAGGATGTTGAATATTCTGTGAGCTCTGAGAAAATGTTAGTTATAGTTAATAGTTTTGAGGCCAACACATTCAAACCAGTAACTAGTTACCTTTCTCCAAGTCTTCTTGGCCAACAGGGACCTTCCTATTGTGTGGCTGTGATACTTCTCATCACATTCCCAGGCCCCCATGTCCCAGGTGTGTGACAACACTCAAGGAGAGGTTATGAGGTGACCATCTAGTCAGGGGCTACGATCACATACATCTGTCTTTCCTCAATACTCACCTTTTAAATTTTACTTTTGTTTGCTTGTTTAACTTTTCTCCAGACTCTCTGTGCAACAACCGGCTAAAAACAGCTATTCCAAAATACTTTCCTCACAGCAGGGTGTCCTGAGCCTATGAACAGGTCAGCCTTACAGGTGGGGTTTCCTCTCTCTGAAAAATGCTTGCACACTTGAAATTAGGTTGAAAATAACATAAAGAATAGATACGAAAAGGAAAAAAGATAAAGCAAAGAATATGCCCCCCAAAGCTTAAAATAAAGACCATCTAGTTTGAAGAATTCTGAGGATAAGGTATTGTTTTGTTAAAATAGCTATTGTCGTGGAGCGTTAAGAAAGAGAAAGAAATCAACATGCCTGGTTTTGTCATTTAGCTGTATTCACTCTAGAATGTCTTCAAACGTAAAATGTCTATGTTCTAATTTAGAAATGATGCAGATAGAAACATCAAAAAAGAAATAAATCCCCAAACCAAAAAAAAAACCAAAACCAAAAAACCCAAAATGCTAAAACTCAGGATATTCCACTTTTTCTTGAAAAATACAATCTATTTTTTTTGAAATTTCTAAGATTTTAGAAGCATAAATATTTTTACATACCAAAAAGAGTAAAATATTGATATTGGCATCAAGTCAGGCCTTGCTCCTTGTTTTAAGTGGCTTTAATATTATCCTTTCCTTGACTTATTGCTTTTTGCTAGTCTATTCCTTGACATAACGCATTGAGAATGTGACCACCGGACAATGTGTGTAACTACTGAAGATGAAGACTCAAACCATGTTAGGTTGAGTTCAGCTTCCATAAAATACAACAGAATTTTTTTAAACTTAAGAATTAGCGGACTTTCCTGGTGGTGCAGTGGTTAAGAATCTGCCTGCCAATGAAGGGGACACGGGTTCAAGCCCTGGTTTGGGAAGATTCCACATGCCCCGGAGCAACTAAGCCCGTGTGCCACAACTACTGAGCCTGCGCTCTAGAGCCTGCACGCCAAAACTACTGAGCCCATGTACCACAACTACTGAAGCCCGCAAGCCTAGAGCCCATGCTCCACAACAAGAGAAGCCACCACAATGAGAAGCCCACTCATCACAACAAAGAGTAGCCCCCACTCGCCGCAACTAGAGAAAGCCCGCATGCAGCAACGAAGACCCAACACAGCCAATAAATTAATTAATTAATTTAAAAAAAAAAAGGATTAGCTTCAGCATTTTTAATGACCTTTCAGTTGCACATAATAAAATCTTGATTGGCCAGACTATTTTGGAAATGGAACATAAATTGCATTTTTTCCTTAATGTAGCTTTAAATTTAAAAAAGGAAAAGTTTATTTCAACCATTGTTGAAAATCACTGGAAAGTGGATCAGGATATTTTCTTGCCCTAGCAAATAAAGCATAATGAACACAATGCAATCTTTCTTTGAAGACTTTCGTTCTTGCAGTGTGTTCAGCTCCTTATCATCTGAGCTGCACACCCCACCCTCTATTTTCAGGAAGTAGCTGTGAGGGTCAGAGAATGAGCAGAGTACACACAGCATACCCTGGAAGCTGTTGTAATAGTAAATATACACTGTAGGTGATCTTCTTGGGTTTGCCTTTTGTCTGAGAGGTAAATTATAGGTAACTTGATTAACCCAGGTTAACTGACACTTTCGAGAATTAAGATAGTTTATGTACAACAATATATTTAAATGTGATGTTTTCTGAATTATACTGAGTCTCTACTAAAATGGATGCATAAGGGTGATTCTGTGATTCTGGAATCTCCTGTCCAGAAGTTAACAACAATGGGATCTCTATCCTCCCTGAAGACAGAGAAATGGATTAAATCACCTCTCTGGAATTTCTACAGCACTGTGAGTCTAGAATTACTTAAGTAAAATTTAAGTAAAAGTTATTTAAGTAAAATAACTAATTAAATTTATTTTTTTAAAAGATGATAGTATTTTCATATAGGACTTATTACTTCTTCATATATAATTTAAAAAAAAAATTTTGTTGTCTTTATTATTATTAAAATGCATGAAAAATTCTTGCAAAATATCTTTTCCCTACCAATATTATATGAGTTTTTCTTTGAGATGCAGAATAAGAATTTTGTGACTCAAACTGCTCAAAGGGAGAATTTATTTATTTTTTCCCATTTATTTAATTTTTTCTAATTTAATTTTTACATTATAGTTGACTTATAATGTTGTTTGTTTCAGGTGTACAGCAAAATGATTCAGATATATATATCTCCATTCTTTTTCAGATTCTTTTCCTATATAGGTTATTATAGAATATTGAGTAGAGTTCCCTGTGCTATACAATAGGTCCTTGTTGATTATCTGTTTTATATATTTTATTATCTATTTTATAAATAAATATATATATATATATATAGTAGTGTGTATATGTTAATCCCAAGCTCCTAATTTATCCTTCCCCCCACCTTTACTCAAAGGAAGAATTAAAGCTGCGGTGGGAAATGGCTCTCCAATTTCTTACAAGATTGTCCTTCATTTCTTCCCATTTAAAATAGGACTTTATTTAGAATATATAAAACAAAAAGCACAGCAACCCAAACTCAATGCGAGTTCCTAACAGGTTCAGAATGCCTCCTTCTCCTTCATTACCTAACATCCACTTGTCAGATATCTACAAACACGGTCACTTTCTTAGGCTCTACATCAGCGTAGGAAACTCACTATAAGATGTTAGCAAGCCCAGAGTTAGTCAGACACAAAGCATTTTTCGAGCATCTTCTCTGTGTGCCAGGCACTGTTATAGTACTGGGAAAACCATGACAAACAGAACCAGAAAAGCCCCTTCTCTCAGGAAGCTAACTTTGCAGGAAGGGAGATTGACTAGAAACATCAAAACAAATAAGTTAATGTCATATTCAGATAAATATGAGGAAGAAAATAAAATAAGGCCACGTGGTTTTGAGTGACCTAGGCTGGGACAGTGAATGGGAGGTGGCTTTAGCCAAGGCAGTCAGGGAAGTCCACTCTCTGGAGGTGGCATTAGAGCTGCAAGCTGAGCAATGAGATACAGGGAAGCACCAGCAGGTGCAAAACCTTTGGGATCGAAAGGAGTCTGGTGTGCTCTTAGTACAGAAACTAGGTTAGAGTCGGTGTAGCAGAGTGCAAGATGGGGGAGAAGAGAGGAAGAGGTCAGGGAGTCTGTGAGCCCTTGTAGGAATTTTATGCTGGCTGCAGGGGAAAGCGACTGGGAGGGTTTAAGCAGGAAGAGTAGCTTGATCTGATTAGTGCTTAGAAAGATTTTTCTGTGCCCAGGATCCACTGAGGGTGGGAGGGAAGGCAGGGGACCAGCTGGGACACTGGGAAACAATGGAAACTTGAACTGGGACTGTGGGAGACAAACATCACTTGTCTCTGGCCAAGGATAAGGAAAGGGGAAAATAGCGGAATTTTTTTGTTGCGGAAGTGGGCGGAACTTCCTGAGGCATGGATTAGATGGGTCATTTGAAGGAAAGTGAAGAATCAGAGATGGCTTCCGGGTATTTGGCTTGGATATTGGCTGGAAACCTGGGTGTGTGGAGGAGAAGAAACCAAATGTCCTGCTTTGGGCATGTTAAGCACGAAATGCTTGGTAGATATCCAAATGGAGAGAGGTCATAATTTTGGCTATGCTTTCTCCATGTCTGCTATGCACCAGACACTGTCCTAAGCCCTTTCAGGCACAATAGCTAATTTAGTCCTCTCAGTGACAGCTGCACGTAGGGGCTACTATTATGACTGCTAAGTTTATAATAAGTGGCATAGTCTGAATTAGTCCCCAGAAAACCTGGCTCAGGACCCGAGCTGGTCATCACTGTGCTGAGCTGAAGGAAGAGAGAAGAGTCTGGGCTTACAGGAGAGATCTAAATTTCACACATACATTTTAGAGTCAACAGCCTTCAAGGTGTCTTTAAAACCATGGGGCAGAATGGGATCTCCCATAGAAAAGGTGTAGATGGAGAGGAAAACATGGCTGAAGACAGCATCTTGGGGCCTTCAGCAGTTTAGAGGTCTCTCGAAGAAGGAAGAGCAAAGGAAGGTGAGAAATAGCAGCTAGTGTGATTGGAGGAAATTAGGCAAATGGATATAGAATCTGTCCAAAGTTCACTGGCATTCAAGTATAAAACTTAAAAAAAATATTATGTTCAGAAGTTATGGAAACCAAGGACATGTGTGTCCAACATTTTTCTCTATGAGATTTTAATATTTTTAGAGAAAGCAATGTGAGCACACAAGAATTTCTTTTCCAGATAACTTCATGTTTCCTATCAAGTCACGAGGCTTTCTGAGGTTAGGGTAGAAGACGATTAAGGGAGGGTTATCTGAACCCTGACTGAATTTCTCAAAGTATATTTGAAACTAACATCCTATTTTCCCTCATGGTAAAGTCAACCCTTGGTCAAGCTGATGAAAAATCCCTATTTTTCATAAGAATAGACTTGAAGAAGTATAGGATAATATATATCACATATTCTGCCTTAGAGAAAACACTGTTAACAAAATGTTCAAGCCAAATCTAGATCTATTGTTCCATAAAACCACAGCACCAGTTCACTCATCCACACGACATAATGTCTGTCATGGTGCATGACAATATGAAGAAGAAAAATTAATCAGCCATTGTTCACTGGACCTATACTGAGACATGTATAATTATAACTTTATTAATTTCAAAACAACCTGACCTTTTGACAAGAGATAGGTTTTCATAAACAATTGCTTTGCAATTTATGAAAAAAAATTTTACTTTATATTTTTGTTTATGAAGGTACATTTTAGCACTTATTGTACTTGAGTTATAGCTGGGAGAGGAAAAGATATGATATGCAGAATCCTTCCAAAAATTGAAAAGAATGCATATTTCCAAAGGCTCATCTTTCTTGTGAAAATATAATTGAGAGAGTTTTTTCTTCTAAACCTTCCAATAGGAGCTAGAGCTCATTCATCTAAATCTATGAAGCATATTTCATTTCTGCTAAAATTCAGGGAAACAGAACCTTTAATAAAGTTTATTTTTCTAACAAATATACAGTCCTAAGGTGAAGTTGCTTGATTATGAGATAATATGATTTATTATCGGGACTAGAGGTTGAATTACAATGTAGAAATTATAATGTATCAAGATGAGTTATGATATTTGCTAAATTATTTTAATATTTCAGACTAGGAAATTTAACAATTCCAAGGGAAGTTTTTTAACCTTCAAAAAGTGAAGTCCTATTTTTCTCAGCGTAAGAGATTAGCTTTTGCTTTGAAGTTAAGTATACAGCTATTGAGACCTTAGAGAGAGAAAGCAGTCAAGATTAAGCAATTGTATTAGCGCACACAGGTAAGCCATGTGTTCTACTGTGGGGAGCTGCTGTGTGGTTAAAAAGAATTGGACTTATCAGAAGGCTGAGTTTGAATACGAGCTCTGTCACTTACTAGCCACATGTTCTTGGCTTTAACCTCATCTTCTTTATCTATGAAATAAGAATAACACAGTATTTGCAGGGTTGTTGTGATAATTAATAAATAATTTTGAAAACACTATGTAATATGCACCCAAACATAAACTGATATTACTACTATGTGACATTAATGGTACCTCGAGAAGACAAAACCAAAACATTAAGACTGGAGTCAGGCTTGTCATTTTTTTCTAATACACTATAGATAAATAAGTCATTGAATAGAAATGAATGATTTACTAAATAACCAGCTAAAGGAGATAAAATAGAAAATATAAACAAAGTATAAAAAGAACCAATTGTTTCTGGCCAAAGGCAGAAGGGAAAGTATAACCTCCTTCCTCGATGAAAACATAGAAATAGAATGGAGACTTGTTCAAATACTTGCTTGATGATACCTTGCTGTAGAACTGAATTCCAGAATATTATAAGAGCATTTAATTTCTTTATATTTTTTCTATCCTAAAATCTTGATTATATAGCACTTAAAAGGTCTATATGAAAGAATATAGTAAATGGATATTATTTCCATAACAAGCATTGGATATTTGCAGTATGGTTTTTGAGTTCAAGTAAAGATACTTCTGATTCAATTAGAATTATTTTTAAATTAAATTACTCATTATCTGCCTCATTTCAGAAAAATGAATTACCTCATTTGTAATTAAGAATGAATTCACTCATAATTACATAAAATAATTGGTCCAATATTTTCAAAGGTCATGATGCAGGGTAGTAACATATTCTAGGAAATTTGTATTTTGTAATTAATTTTAATGCCTTGTTTTGGTTTGATAACCATATTAGCATCACCAATTGTAAACAGAAAAATAGTGGGTGGATTCTGGTGTCTTGTCATGTTGTTCAACTTTACTGCATATACATGAGAGAATTTAGGAGGATAAGACAAAATAAAGAAAACTGAATTTCCAAGGTAATATATATATTACAATATGTATATACATAATTGTACCTACAAAGCACTTTTCCCATAAATTTGGTAAAATGAGACTAGGAAGTGTAACATTACTGATGTTTAACAGAGATAGATTTGCAGCAGTAAAGAAAAACTTAATACAGTATTAACTAAATTATTGAATCAAGCAAGAGTCCCTTAGTGTCAAGAAGTAAGTCCCATTCTTTTGCTCACCTCCTTCTATAACATGCTGTGGCTCTATGCCCACATCACAGGTGAGTTACTAGTCTGACCAGCAAATGGTAAGCCTCTGCTTACTCAATTCTTGAGACAGTGGAGTAATAATAAATAGCTTTTATTGTTGGTTTGCAGAAATCAAACCATTCTATAGAATCAGCAATAGTTATGGACATCTAGAATTCTACTTTTGTATACTTTGTTTGATTTTTGTTTTTCCACATAAAATGTCTGTAGGTTAATCAAGTGATTAAATCAAACACATTTACGGATTTGGATTTTTTTTTTTTTTTTTTTTTAACCAGAAGCACTTCATATATAACTATACATGTGTTTGGTAACAAGAGAGGGAAATTTCCATAAGAGCAGGAGATCAGTAAATATTTTTGGAATGACTGATAATGAATTAATTAACTCAGCAGTCCTCAACCTTTTTGGCACCAGGGACCGGTTTCGTGGAAGACAATTTTTCCACGGACAGGATGGGGTGGGGGGGGATTGTTCAGGCGGTAATGCGAGCGATGGGGAGCAATGGGGGGGCGACTCTAAATATAGATGAAGCTTCGCTCGCTAGCCTGCCACTCACCTCCTGCTGTATGGCCTGGTTCCTAACAGGCCTCGGACTGGTACTGGTCCATGGCCTGGGGGTTGGGGACCCCTGAATTAACTGAATCATCCTCTTGCTCGTCAGATAGGAATTTTACAGACTAAACTACCTTTATTATAGAGTTGCTGTGAAGTTAAAAGACAATGAAATGATGCACATAAGAACAAGTTTCAAAGTGAAAACGGCTATAACAAAGGGATGAACATAGCTCAAATGATACAGTAATTGACCTCTAAGTCAGAGAGGACAAGCTGTGACTTTTAATTTATTTATTAATTATTTATTTTTGGCTGTGTTGGGTCTTCGTTGCTGCGCATGGGCTTTCTCTAGTTGTGACGAGCGGGGGCCACTCTTCGTTGCAGTGCACGGGCTTTTCATTGTCGCAGAGCATGGGCTCTAGGCACTCAGGCCTCAGCAGTTGTGGCATGCAGCCTCAATAGTTGTGGATCACAGGCTCTAGAGTACAGGCTCAGTAGTTGTGGCACATGGGCTTAGTTGCTCCACGGCTTGTGGGATCTTCTCAGACCAGGGATCGAACCCGTGTCCCCTGCATTGGCAGGCGGATTCTTAATGACTGTGCCACCAGGGAAGCCCAAGGTGTGATTTTTCAGGCCTCTGGTAACAATCTTTCTAGAGTATTTATAAAAATGAGATGATGCATGTGAAGCAGTCAGCAGGGCACCAGGCAAAAAACAAGTGCCCAAGAAATAAAGTATTATCTTTTCAATTCTCTAGCCTCAGTTTACAGCTTGTTCCTTTTATAGGGTACATCAGGCAACAGACCACAATTTATTTTAGAGCTTTTGTTGACATTTGTGTGTGCTTTAAAATCACCCTTCATTTCTGACTTGATACAGGGTAGATATGTCCTGTCGTTACTTCATTGTTCTTAAATAAAAAGAGTAGATGGCTCTCATTGCCAGAAAATTTTATTAAGAATTACAGATTATTGCTGATTTAAGTTAAAAAGTTTATTTTTACAAAAGTAAATCTGTAAGCACATAAAGCAGGGTTTTTTAACCTGGGCCCCTCATTTTCGAACCCCTAAAATTGCATGCCAAATCTATTCCTGCATGTGTACGTTTACTTCTTCAGAAAACAATCCCTCAGCTTTCATTAAATACACACAGGGATTATGATTCTCTCCAAATTCAGAATTATTGGTATAGAAAGTCTATAACAATGAAATAGTTTAAGATATGTTTCATTCGTGGCTCAAGGGTTCACATTCATTTCTTCCTTCTTTCCTTTTCTATTTGTTTAACAAATATTGATCGAATGTCTACTATGCGCTTAAAGCAGTGGGAACACAGCAGTGAATAAAGCATATAAAATATCTGCTGTTCTCATTGGACTTATATTCTAGAGGGGGGAGACAGACAAAAAGTAAATAAAATACAATATAAAATCATGTAGCAACAAGCGTTATGAAAAAAAGCAGAGCCAGGAGCAGAGCATGATTGGTATGGCGTGGGAAACCAGGGGTTCAGGGAAACCTCTCTGGTAATGTGTCCTCAGAGCAAAGACTTCAAAGAAAGGCAGGAGAAAGCCATTCACATTAAGTGGTGAGGACCATTCCAGGCACTCTTTTAAGCTAGAAATCATCTTCAATTTTTTACGCTGACTTTTCTCGTCTGCGGTCCTGTTTACTTTTTGTTGCTCCTTTTTTTGGCTGTTTTTTTTCACAGGCCCAATGCATGTGAATTTTGGCTCTCCATTTCCTCTCCTGTAAGACGAGGGTGTTTGACAAGCTCGTTCCTTAACATGTTAACATATTGTGCTACCTGTTGTTGTTTTATTATTTTTATAAACTTCACATGTTTCAGAGTTCTCCCAAATTCGGTGATAATTTGGCCTAAGCCATACATTCCATAATTAATTCATCCACCAAAGATTCACAAAGAAGTAAAATGTATGTCCTTGCCTCTGAAGAGCTTAAAATCTGACAGCAATAAACTTCCTGGGGACTTCCCTGGTGGCGCAGTGGTTAAGAATCCGCCTGACAATGCAGGGGACACGCGTTTGATCCCTGGTCCGGGAAGATCCCACATGCTGCGGAGCAACTAAGCCCGTGCACCTCAACTACTGAGCCTGTGCTCTAGAGCCTGCGAGCCACAACTACTGAGCCCACGTGCCACAACTACTGAAGCCCGTGTGCCTACATTCCGTGCTCCACAACAAGAGAAGCCACTGCAATGAGAAGCCCCTGCACTGCAGTGAAGAGTAGCCCCCGCTCCCTGCAACTAGAGAAAGCCTGCGTGCAGAAAGGAAGACCCAACGCAGCCAAAAAAAACCAAAAACAACTTCCTGGAACGTTCAACTGTGCTCTATGCATGTATCCAATTGTAAAGAATTGTTCTCTTATTCCTCGGGGTGGTTTTGCCAGCACCAGTGTCTGTCTGAGATTCCCTACGTTGTGGCACCAAAAAAAGGCATAACCTCCTCAAGCTACAGGGATGTCCAGAATCAATATTGCTCCTTTGAGACTCATGCTGGGGGAAACAGGTGTTTGGTAGGACTGGAATAAAAATAATGGATGGAGGGTCACATTTCAGCAAAACTACTGTTTTTCCTGTTGAACCAATTTCTCTAACTTAGAATCACAACATCATACAAAAGGAACTAGTGACAAAGAAAAAAAACAGAAAAGAAAAGAAAGGAAAGTGAAAGAAAGCCCTTAAGATATTGGAGAGCTTGACGCATGCCACCACAGAGAACAGAATCACTGGGAATTGTCCATTGTCTACTGTCTTCCGCAAAACTGAGACCAGCCTGCAGACAGGAATGAAATCAGCGGACCTGTAATGCAGCCGTGAGTGTCACTCACACTTTGGGTGTGGGCACACGCTGTGCCTTTAGCTTAGAGCAGGTATTGAAACTTTTGAGGGTCCCTGAACTCCAGTGTGCATGGGGATCCCCCGGACGGCTTCTTGAAACACAGGTTACTGGGCCCCAGGCATAGTCTCTGAGGCCCAAAAGTTTTTACTTCTAACAGTTCTAGATGACGCTGATGCTACTAGACCACATTTTGAGAACTGTTGGCTTAGAGAATTCCCAGATAGTTCCTGATTGGAGAACTGCCACTGGGCTGCTGAGGGTGTCGCAGCAGTTGGAATGTCATAAGGAATACTTGCAGAAGGCCTTAAAAACAGGGCAGCCAAGGTGGTGACTCCAGTAAGTGGAACAGGCAGGCTCATCTTCTTGGTATGCAGTTGCTGAGATGCAAGACGCTTTTCAGACACTGTGCAGCTCTTAGGTTTGTGCCCCAGGGAAGAATAGGCCCCGTCAAGGCCAGTCAAGAGCAGACTGATTACATCTATACCCAAAGTGTGAAGGTCCAAAAGTCATCCATCAGATTCTCTAATCACACATGAACACAAGAGCAGCTGAACAATCTTTCAATAAGTAAAACAATAAAATACCTAAACTGTTTGCCACTGTATAAGCCAGGCAGTAATTATCCTAGCAATAAAGAGACTTTTGAAATTGAAATGTATCACATCAAGAGGGTACATTTAGCCGGTGTGAAATAAAAGTTTATTTGCTTTCAATCTGTGAATTCCAAACTAAAAATCATTTCTGATCTTGAAGAATCTAAATATGATTGATGAGCTATGACAAAATGAAAGCAAAGCCCTACCTTTTCTTATCTGTAAGAAAGGTGAAGTAATCCACAACAGGTGATAGGAACTACCCTATTTACAAACTATTTAATGCTTCTATTAAGAAACTATTACTTCATATGTCAGGGAAAAGTGTTTAAAAGTACATAGGAAATTTGGAGGAAACTCCAGAAAATTCTATATGATTAAAATAGCAAGCCAACAAGGGAACTATGCTCAATATTTTATAATAACCTACAAGGGAAAAAATCTGGAAAAAATAGACATATATGTATGTACACCTGAAACAAACACAACATTGTAAATCAACTACACTTCAATTTAAAAAAACAAGATTAAAAAAATAAAATAGCAAGAAAAGTAAACAGTTTGTCGAGCAAGGGATACGTGAGAGTTACTTTCATGTGTCAACTTGGCTAGTCTATGGTGCCAGTTGTTCAGTCAAACTGAAGTCTAGATATTTCATAAAGGCATTTTTCAGATGTGATTAACATGAAATCAGTTGACTGAGCAAAGCAGATTACCCTTCATAATGTGGGTAGGCCTCATCCAATCAGTTGAAGGCCTTTAGAGCAAAGACAGATTTTCCAAAGAAGGAATTCTGCCTCAACATAGAGACCTTGCCTAACTTTCCAAGCTGCTTCCCTGTGGAATTTGGACTTAAGACTGTAACATCAACTTTTTCCTGAATTTCCAGCCTGCTAGCCTGCTTTATAGATTTCAGACTTGCCAGCCTCCAGAATCACATGAGTCAATTCTTTAAACAAATCTCTCTCTGTCTCTGTCTCTGCCTGTGTCTGTCTCAGTGTCTGTGTCTATCTCTCTCTCTCTCATATTACATCCATCTATCTATCTATCTATCTATCTAATCTCCTATTGATTCTATTTCTCTGGAGAACACTGACTAACACAGTATATAACAAAGACAAAACAAGACCAATCAGGCTAGAATTACTGGACTTCAGACTGTTTTTAATGTGACTATGGTGAATGCCACAATAATCTTTGACTACTTGAAGGTGATTTAATTTTCCTCTTAATCTCCATTGTCTCCACCCTTTACCCATCAAAAAGCAGAGACACGTATTGTCTATGTATTGATGATACTTCTGTGAAACAGGTTCACCTGTGCTTTCTATAATTTCATTTGCTTGGAAGATGTCAAGAGCGGTAGATTTATGATTCTTCAGTGATTTGATCAATTTGAGAGATTGGATCATCCTCTGCTGTGCTTTCTCCAGGTATTTCATGTCCTTTGCAGCCTTAAGTGTAGCTACACCAAGTCATTATTCTGGCCAGAAATTAATGGCTCATTGCCTGAGACAGGGACATTATGTATAAGGCCATCTTCCACAACTTCTGGGACTGTGCGATGTGGTAACCCAAATCAATTATGGTCACTGAACGGAAGAAAGCATTAAAGCTACATGTCTCTGTACATTTAGAGTTAAAATGTGCTCCAATAAAAGTTACAAGATGGGGAATATTGTCTATTCTGTGCAAGGCACTATGCAAAGTAATTAGATGAATAATCTTATTTGATTTTTTAACATGTCTATGAAGCAAATGATGGTGATGACAATGACGATGACGATGATGAGTCTTATTTTCTGGGTAAGAAAAAAAAGGTCAGAGATATTAAGGGACCTCTGAAAGTCAAACTGTTAGTAAATGAAGGGACATGAATTTAAGTCATATCTGATCCCAAAGCCTGTACTCCTTTCCTACCCTAGGAAAGTTAGACTTTTACATAGTTTTAATGCCTTTAGTTCAATTTATAGATACGCCATTCTGATTTTTCTCAGAGAGGCACCCTTTCTAGACATTGACCTGAAAATAAGTCTATAGCAGGTGAATCTAAGTTAACACTGCATATCATTCTGAATTACCTAGCGACCCAAATTTGAAATAGCTGATGTTTACGTTTCCAGGATGGCAGCACAAAATGGTCCAAGCCATCAAGATGTTTGGTTAATACCATTTTCTCTGGGAATGTGGTGAGTGTTTCTCAGAATCTTGGGATTTATTTTGCTTCGATGTTTTCTGAATCTATGTATCCTCTAAGCCACACATTCATTTACTCATTTATTTTTTCATTCAATACTCACTGAGTACTTATTATATGCAAATTCTGTATTTTATACTTAGGAAGGTATGAAGATGAATTAGCTATAGGTTCTCCTTTTACAGTACTTTCAACCTGAGGAGAAGTTCTAGTAAATAAGTGGAGGACAGAGCACAGAGTGACAAGTGGCTTTTGATGTCTGCCACAAAGCATTACCAGCAAAACAGTTCTTGGAAAACAGAGGCAGAAGTGGTTATGCGAAAGGTTAGCCACTGTTCCTCTAAATCCATCACGATGAAGACCATGATCATAATAATACAAGCTAGATTGATCTGTTAGGACAGCAAGTATAGATAAAAATTGTTTGGGTAGATTTTTTTTCCTTGTGGCTAGAAATAGAGAAAGAAAGTAATAACCATAAAAGTGAATTTCACTTTGTAATTAGACATAGTTTGCATGTGGTGTGAAAGGAAAGATGTCTAATTGTGTGCACACATTTAACCTAGTAAGTCTAGTCAACTTCTAATTATTTAATTACTTCACCAAATTGGATGATAGGTGGATAATGAGAAATGATGAAAAAGTGACTCTGGTATACTGAAAATGCAAACAGTATCTATAATTCCAGTACAGTGAAGTAGGACAGGAATTTAGAGCCCTCCCTCCCCACTAACTTTGCACACGAGGAGAGTAATCCTCAGAGGGGAAGCACACTTGCCCATGTGTGACAGACAAATTAGGGTAAGAACTTGGGATAGGACTTGAGGGGCAAGGAAAAAGTGGGGATGGAGCTTGTAAACTTGTCCCCCTATCCCCCCACCCCATGACAATATCCAACTGTCATGTATTGTGCCAAACATGTCAGGAGTTGCTGTAATTACAAGCAAATCGAGAATTAAAAAGACAGTTGATTTCAGTTCCCCTAGAGTGAAAACAAAGTAATGATTGCAGAGAAAGTAAAGGAAATGAATCTCCTTGAGGCACTGGTTAAAGCCTATCTTGGGAATGAGAGTGAGGGAGGGAAGGAGTCGGCAGACGGTTCAGAGGGTGGGACCTCTTGGAAGAGATAATAGCCTTATGTGGTTGATCAAACGTTAGCTGAAGTACATTTCTCATTCGCACTTTAGAACTCAGCAACGAATTAGGGTAAAAAGATAAAGTTTTCATTTTAACTTAGAAAAGGATGACTTCATAAACCTTTGGTGATGTTGTTTAAGATGCTTATAAATACTATAAAGCCATTCACATCTGTTATTGGGAAGTTGTGGTCTGTGCATCTGCCATATCATGTTACATAGGGTAGGTACCTTCTACCATATTATGAAACAATTTCACAAGAATCTGACACATGAGAAAATATTCTGAAAGTATGTCCTGAGTGGTACTTTGGGACTATACAGTGCTATGCTTGGAGAATATATGTTACCTGTCCCTAAAACTTTGTTAAATATTGAGTGTACTTTTTTTTTAATGTAAAGAGGTTCATAACAGTATTAAAATAGGCTCTTTCACTTCAGCTGGAGTTCTGAACCATATTTCAATTCTACTGGGTTTGAGAGAAGTAAAATTGTTTACAATCATAGTCTAAGATTTTTCAATTAGCAGGAGGAATGAAATGTAGGCTAATTTGAATTTGCAAACAAGTTGTGATCTAAATGTCCACTTTCAAGTCTGCTATTTGGAATTCTGAAATCATCTTCTTATAGAAAAACAAAACTAAACACCTGACCTGGTAGCCCAGATTGCCAAGTCTGCTCACTAAATCCCTTTAGACAATAATGTACCTAAAATTTAACTGCTTTTCTTGTTCTTTGTAACATAAGCCACAAGTACAAGAACCTAATGGCAAAGTGCATAGTTCCTCTAATGTATGGACTTACTGACCTTCCCCTTGTACAGAGTGGGGTGTGTCTAGGAGGGAGGTGACAGAAGGAATGAATAGTCTTGCCAGTGTAACCCCC
The DNA here is from genome assembly GCF_039906515.1 of Pseudorca crassidens. Taxonomy (NCBI): domain Eukaryota; kingdom Metazoa; phylum Chordata; class Mammalia; order Artiodactyla; family Delphinidae; genus Pseudorca; species Pseudorca crassidens. The sequence continues at coordinate 17,371,811 of NC_090316.1, forward strand.
CAGCACACACTCCCCTTCTTATTTCACAGCCCCTGTGATTGGTCCTCCTGATTCCCTTTCCAGGCACAGCAGATATTCCTGACTAGGTTTTATCTCTTCTTGGGTCCAGAGCAAGAGGAAACATACTTAAACCAGAATCCAGAGGGATCTTCAAGATGGCAGAGGAGTGAGACATGGAGATCACCTTCCTCCCCACAAATACATCAGAAATATATCTACACGTGGAACAACTCCTACAGAACACCTACTGAACGCTGGCAGAAGACCTCAGACTTCCCAAAAGGCAAGAAACTCCCCACGTACCTGGGTAGGGCAAAAGAAAAAAGAAAAAACAGAGACAAAAGAATAGGGATGGGACCTGCACCAGTGGGAGGGAGCTGTGAAGGAGGAAAAGTTTCCACACACCAGGAGCCCCTTCGCGGGCGGAGATTGCAGTGGAGGAGGGGGAGCTTCGGAGCTGCGGAGGAGAGCACAGCAACAGGAGTGCGGAGGGCAAAGCAGAGAGATTCCCGCACAGAGGATTGGTGCCGACCAGCACTCACCAGCCTGAGAGGCTTGTCTGCTTACCCGCCCGGGGCGGGCGGGGTCTGGGAGCTGAGGCTCGGGCTTCGGTCAGAGCACAGGGAGAGGACTGGGGCTGGCTGCATGAACACAGCCTGAAGGGGGCTAGTGCACCAGAGCTAGCTGGGAGGGATTCCAGGAAAAAGTCTGAATCTGCCTAAGAGGCAAGAGACCATTGTTTCGGTGTGTGCGAGGAGAGGGGATTCAGAACACCACCTAAATGAGCTCCAGAGACAGGCGTGAGCCGCGGCTATCAGCGTGGACCCCAGAGACAGGCATGAAACAGGCTGCTGCTGCAGCCACCAAGAAGCCTGTGTGCAAGCACAGGTCACTCTCCACACCTCCCCTCCCAGGAGCCTGTGCAGCCCGCCACTGCCAGGGTCCCGTGATCCAGGGACAACTTCCCCAGGAGAACGCACGGCGCACCTCAGGCTGGTGCAACGTCACGCCACCCTCTGCCACCACTGTCTCACCCCACACTCCGTACCCCTCCATCCCTCCGGCCTGAGTGAGCCAGAGCCCCCTAATCAGCTGCTCCTTTAGCCCCATCCTGTCTGAGCGAAGAGCAGACGCCCTCAGGCGACCTACACACAGAGGCAGGTCCAAATCCAAAGCTGAACCCCGGAGAGCTGTGCGAACAAAGGAGAGAAAGGGAAATCTCTCCCAGCAGCCTCAGGAGCAGCAGATTAAATCTCCACAATCAACTTGATGTACCTGCATCTATGGAATACCTGAATAGACAACGAATCATCCCAAAATTGAGGTGGTAGACTTTGGGAGCAACTGTAGACTTGCGGTTTGCTTTCTGCATCTTATTTGTTTCTGGTTTTATGTTTAACTTAGTTTAGTATTTAGAGCTTATTATCATTGGTAGATTTGTTTACTGACTTGGTTGCTCTCTTCCTTTATATATATATATATATATATATATATATATATATAATTTCCTTTTTCTGTTTTTGTGAGTGTGTATATGTATGCTTTTTGTGTGATTTTGTCTGTATAGCTTTGCTTTTACCATTTGTCCTAGAGTTCTGTCTGTTTTGTTTGTTTGTTTGTTTTGTTTTTTGGTATAGATTTTAGTGCTTGTTATCATTGGTGGATTGGTTTTTGGTTTGGTTGCTCCTTTCTCTTTCATTTTTCTTATTACATTTTTTAATAATTTTTATTTTAACAACTTTATGTTATTTTATTTTCCCTCCCTCCCTCCCTTTCTTTCTTTTGTTTCTTTCCTTCTTTCTTTCATTCTCTCCCCCTCCCCTCCCCCTCCCCCTCCCCTCCCCTTACCCCTCCCTCTCCCCTTCCCCCTCCCTCTCCCTTTCCCCCTCCCCCCCCTTTCCTTCTGACCCATGTGGCTGACAGGGTCTTGGTGCTCCGGCCGGTTTCAGGCCAGAGCCTCTAAGGTGGGACAGCCGAGTTCAGGACACTGGACCACCAGAGACCTCCTGGTCCCACGTAATATCAAGTGGCAAAAGCTCTCCCAGAGATCTCCAGCTCAATGCTAAGACCCAGCTCCACTCAACAACCAGCAAGCTACAGTGCTGGACACCCTAGGCCAAACAACTAGCAAGACAGGAACACAACCCCACCCATTAGCAGAGAGGTTGCCTAAAATCATAATAAGTTCACAGACACCCCAAAACACACAACCAGACACGATCCTGCCCACCAGAAAGACAAGATCCAGCCTCATCCACCAGAACACAGGAACCAGTCCCCTCCATCAGGAAGCTTACACAACACACTTACCCACTTTACCCAGCGGGGGAGACACCAAGCAACGGGAACTACAAACCTGCAGCCTGTGAAAAGGAGACCCCAAACACAGTAAGTTAAGCAAAATGAGAAGACAGAGAAATACACAGCAGATGAAGCAGCAAGGTAAAAACCCACCAGAACAAACAAATGAAGAGGAGATAGGCAGTCTACCTAAAAAAGAATGCAGAGTAATGATAGTAAAGATGATCCAAAATATTGGAAATAGAATGGAGAAAATACAAGAAATGTTTAACAAGGACCTAGAAGAACTAAAGAGCAAACAAACAATGTTGAAAACACAAAAATGAAATTAAAAATACTCTAGAAGGAATCAATAGCAGAATAATTGAGGCAGAAGAACGGATAAGTGACCTGGAAGATAAAATAGTGGAAATAACTACCAAGAGCAGAATAAAGAAAAAGGAATGAAAACAATTGAGAAGTCTCAGAGGTCTCTTGGACAACATTAAACGCACCAACATTTGAATTACAGGGGTGCCAGAAGAAGGAGAGAAAAAAAAAGGGAAGGAGAAAATACTGGAAGAGATTACAGTTGAAAACGTCACTAATATGGCACAGGAAATAGTTAATCAAGTCCAGGAAGCCCAGAGAGTCCCATAGAGGATAAATCCAAGGAGAAACATGCCAAGACACATATTAATCAAACTATCAAAAATTAAGTACAAAGAAAAAGTATTAAAAGCAGCAAGGGAAAAGCAACAAATAACATACAAGGGAATCCCCATAAGGTTAACAGCTGATCTTTCAGCAGAAACTCTGCAAGCCAGAAGGGAGTGGCAGGACATATTTAAAGTGATGAAAGGGAAAAACCTACAACCAAGATTATTCTACTCAGCAAGGATCTAATTCAGATTCAACAGAGAAATTAAAACCTTTACAGACAAGTAAAAACTAAGTGAATTCAGCACCACCAAACCAGCTTTACAACAAATGCTAAAGGAACTTCTCTAGGCAGGAAACACAAGAGAAGGAAAAAACCTACAATAACAAACCCAACAATTAAGAAAATGGGAATAGGAACATACATATCGATAATTACCTTAAATGTAAATGGATTAAATGCTCCAACCAAAAGACATAGACTGGCTGAATGGATACAAAAACAAGACCCTTATATATGCTGTCTACAAAAGACCCACTTCAGACCTAGGGACACATACAAGACTGAAAGTGAGGGGATGGAAAAAGATATTCTATGCAAATGGAAATCAAAAGAAAGCTGGACTAGCAATTCTCTTATCAGACAAAATAGACTTTAAAACAAAGACCATTACAAGAGACAAAGAAGGACACTACATAATGATCAAGGGATCAATCCAAGAAGAAGATATAACAACTGTAAATATTTATGCACCCAACATAGGAGCACCTCAATACATAAGGCAAATGCTAACAGCCATAAAAGGGGAAATTGACAGTAACAAAATCATAGTAGGAGACTTTAACACCCCACTTTCACCAATGGACAGATCATCCAAAATGAAAATAAATAAGGAAACACAAGCTTTAAATGATACATTAGGGGCTTCCCTGGTGGCGCAGTGGTTGAGAGTCTGCCTGCTAATGCAGGGGACAAGGGTTCGAGCCCTGGTCTGGGAAGATCCCACATGCCGTGGAGCAACTAGGCCCGTGAGCCACAACTACTGAGCCTGCGCGTCTGGAGCCTGTGCTCCACAACAAGAGAGGCCACGATAGTGAGAGGCCCGCGCAGCGCGATGAAGAGTGGCCCCCGCTTGCCACAACTAGAGAAGGCCCTCGCACAGAAATGAAGACCCAACACAGACATAAATAAATAAATTAATAAACTCCTACCCCCAACATCTTCTTAAAAAAAAAAAAAAGATACATTAAACAAGATGGACTAAATTGATATTTAGAGGACATTCCATCCAAAAACAACAGAATACACTTTCTTCTCAAGTGCTCATGGAATATTCTCCAGGATAGATCATATCTTGGGTCACAAATCAAGCCTTGGTAAATTTAAGAAAATTGAAATCGTATCAAGTATCATTTCCAACCAGAGAGCTATGAGACTAGATATTAATTACAGGAAAAAATCTGTTAAAAATACAAACCAATGGAGGCTAAACAATACACTATTAAATAACCAAGAGATCGCTGAAGAAATCAAGGAGGAAATCAAAAAATACCTAGAGACAAATGACAATGAAAACACGACAACCCAAAACCTATGGGAGGCAGCAAAAGCAGGTCTAAGAGGGAAGCTTATAGCAATACAATCCTACCTCAAGAAATAAGAAACATCTCAAATAAACAACCTAACCTTACACCTAAAACAATTAGAGAAAGAAGAACAAAAAACCCTAAGGCAGCAGAAGGAAAGAAATCATAAAGTTCTGATCAGAAATAAATGAAAAAGAAATGAAGGAAACAATAGCAAAGATCAATAAAACTAAAAGCTGGTTCTTTGAGAATATAAACAAAATTGATAAACCATTAGCCAGATGCATCAAGAAAAAAAGAGAGAAGACTCAAACCAATAGAAATAGAAATGAAAAAGGAGAAGTAACAACTGACACTGAAGAAACACAAAGGATCATGAGAGATTACTACAAGCAGCTATATGCCAATAAAATGGACAGCCTGAAAGAAATGGACAAATTCTTAGCAAAGCACAAGCTTCTGAGACTGAACCAGGAAGAAATAGAAAATATAAACAGACCAATCACAAGCACTGAAATTGAAACTGTGATTAAAAATTTTATAACAAACAAAAGCCCAGGACCAGATGGCTTCACAGGCAAATTCTAACAGACATTTAGAGAAGAGCTACCACCTGTCCTTCTCAAACTCTTCCAAAATATAGCAGAGGGAGGAACACTCCCTAACTCATTCTACAAGGCCACCATCACCCTGATACCAAAACCAGGCAAAGATATCACAAAAAAAGAAAACTAGAGGCCAATATCACTGATGAACATAGATACAAAAATCCTCAACAAAATACTAGCAAACAGAATCCAACAGCACATTAAAAGGATCATACACCATGATCAAGTGGGGTTTACCCCAGGAATGCAAGGATTCTTCAATATATGCAAATCAATAAATGTGATACACCATATTAACAAAGTGAAGGAGAAAATCGATATGATCAACTCAATAGATGCAGAAAAAGCTTTCGACAAAATTCAACACCCATTTATGACAAAAACTCTCCAGAAAATAGGCTCAGAGGGAACTTACCTCAACATAATAAAGGCCATATATGACAAACCCACAGCCAACATTGTTCTTAATGGTGAAAAACTGAAACCATTTCCACTAAGATCAGGAACAAGACAAGGTTGCCCACTCTCACAACTATTATTCAACATAGTTTTGGAAGTTTTAGCCACAGCAATCAGAGACTAAAAAGAAATAAAAGGAATCCAAATCAGAAAAGAAGTAAAACTGTCACTGCTTGCAGATAACATGATACTATACATAGAGAATCCTAAAGATGCTACTAGAAAACTACTAGAGCTAATCAATGAATTTGGTAAAGTAGGAGGATACAAAATTAATGCACAGAAATCTCTTACATTGCTATATACTAATGATGAAAAATCTGAAAGAGAAATTAAGGAAACACTCCCATTTACCACTGCAACAAAAAGAATAAAATACCTAGGAATAAACCTACCTGAGGAGACAAAAGACCTGTATGTAGAAAACTATAAGACACTGATGAAAGAAATTAAAGATGATACAAACAGATGGAGAGATATATCATGTTCTTGGATTGGAAGAATCAACATTGTGAAAATGACTATACTACCTAAAGCAATCTAAAGATTCAGTGCAATCCCTATCAAACTACCAATGGCATATTTCACAGAAGTAGAACAAAACTTTTCACAATTTGTATGGAAACAGAAAAGACCCCGAACAGCCAAAGCAATATTGAGAAAGAAAAACAGAGCTGGAGGAATCAGGATCCTGGTCTTCAGACTGTATTACAAAGCTACAGTAATCAACACAGTATGTACTGGCACCAAAACGAAATATAGTTCAATGGAAGAGGATAGAAAGCACAGAGATAAACCCACACACATATGGTCACCTTATCTTTGATAAAGGAGGCAGGAATATAAAATGGAGAAAAGACAGCCTTTTCAATAAGTGGTGCTGGGAAAACTGGACAGCTAGATGTAAAAGAATGAAATTAGAACATTCCCTAACACCGTACACAATAATAAACTCAAAATGTATTAAAGGCCTAAATGTAAGGCCAGACACTACAAAACTCTTAGAGGAAAACAAAGGCAGAACAGTCTATGACATTAATCACAGCAAGATCCTTTTTCACCCACCTCCTAGAGAAATGGAAATAAAAACAAATATAAACACATGGGACCTAATGAAACTTAAAATCTTTTGCACAGCAAAGGAAAACATAAACAAGACCAAAAGACAACCCTCAAAATGGTAGAAAATATTTGCAAATGAAGCAACTGACAAAGGATTAATCTCCAAAATTTACAAGCAGCTCATGCTGCTCAGTATCAAAGAAAAAAACAACCCAATCCAAAAATGGGCAGAAGACCTAAATAGACATTTCTCCAAAGAGGATATACAGATTGCCAACAAACACATGAAAGGATGCTCAACAACACTAATCATTAGAGAAATGCAAATCAAAACTACAATGAGGTATCACCACACACCAGTCAGAATGGCCATCACCAACATATCTACGAACAATAAATGGTGGAGAGGGTGTGGAGAAAAGGGAACCCTCCTGCACTGTTGGTGGGAATATAAATTGATACAGCCACTCTGGAGAACAGTATGGAGGTTCCTTAAAAAACTAAAAATTGAACTACCATACGACCCAGCAATCCCACTACTGGGCATATACCCTGAGAAAACTATAATTTAAAAAGAGTCATGTACCACAATGTTCACTGCAGTTCTATTTACAATAGCCAGGACATGGAAGTAACCTAAGTGTCCATCGACAGATGAATGGATAAACCAGATGTGGCACATATATGCAATGGAATCTTATTCAGCCATAAAAAGAAATGAAATTGAGTTACTTGTATTGAGGTGGATGGACCTAGAGTCTGTCATACAGAGTGAAGTAAGTCAGAAAGAGAAAAAGAAATACTGTATGCTAAGACATATATATGGTATCTAAAAAAAAAAAAAAGGTTCTGAAGAACCTAGGGGCAGGACAGGAATAATGATGCAGATGTAGAGAATAGACTTGAGGACACGGGGAGGGGGAAGGGTAAGCTGGGACGAAGTGAGAGAGTGGCATGGGCATATATACACTACCAAACGTAAAATAGATAGCTAGTGAGAAGCAGGTGCACAGCACAGGGAGATCAGCTCGGTGCTTTGTGACCACCTAGAGGGGTGGGATAGGGATGGTGGGAGGGAGATGCAAGAGGGAGGGAATATGGGGCTATATGTATACGTATAGCTGATTCACTTCGTTAAACAGCAGCAACTAACACAACATTGTAAAGCAATTATACTCCAATAAATATGTTTAAAAAAATATAACAGAATACACTGGTTTTGGTATTTTATGAATGTTTTAGAAAACAAAGGGAGAAACAACTATTAAATGAATCTCTATATGCAAAAACATTACATTTTCATAATAATGGTTATAAAGAAAGCTTTACCTAACTTGTCAGGAAAATCAGATACAGACAGTCCCAAGTGTGTCCTCATGGGAGCCTGAGGATGTGCAGGTGCTCTGAGGCTGAGAGCTGCAGCGCTGGGGGTGGGGACACAAGCAGGTGCAGATCTGGGAATTTAATCTCTCTTTTGCAATATACACCCATTCTGGACCACCCTTGGTGTGCAGATTTAACCCTTAGTTAAATCAGTTAGAAGGTTAGAGATGGCAGAGAGAGGAGGGAAGAGAGAAGAGAAGTGGCTGCTATTTCCATGGCTACCTCCAGGAGGTCTTGGTCACCAGTAAATCAGGAAAGACGAATAAGCAACAGTCCCTTTCCCACAGGCACAGAAGCATGAGAAGCTCATTTCAGTATATGAAGCATGCATGCATGGAAAAGGCACTTTCTATAAGAACATAGAATAGAGGCTCCAAATCCTTAAGGGATGGGGGAGTATTAAAAAAAGACTTCCTGGAGATCTCACTTGCAGCAATATTGTGTAAATGTGGAGGGAGAGAAAAAAAGGTGTGTATGAAGGGAAAGAGGTGGGAAAGAGTGCGGCCTTCATGGGGGTGGCATGTATGTGCCTGATGGTTGAGCACAAGTTGTTCTTTGTTGCTGGAGCTTAAGGTCCACTATGTGGCAAGGGGTGCAAAACAAGCTAGAGAGATAGGCTCACTCAGGGCTGAGTGCCAGGCTAAGGAAGTTGGATATTGTTCTCTATAGCATAGGGAGCTACCAAAGCTTAGCAGAAGTGACAATGAGAGATTTGCATTTTGGATGGATGACAGTGTGTGTTGGATTTAAGGATGACAGACTGGAAAGGATACCGGTTAGGACTGTTGCCATAAGAAAGATGATGAAGACTGTATGAAAACCATTGTTGGAGTGTTGCTAGTAGGAATGGAGGGGATGGTTTCTGATTCCAAAAATATTTGGATACTTTAGTTAAATATGACTGAATAAACACATTCACTTAGATTAGATCCCTCCCCCAGACAAATTGTAATAGTAGAGAGAGAGAGAGAGAGAGAAAATGGAAACAAAGGAGGACACAGAGATAATGCAAGCTATATCAATAATATTTTTACTCTGTAAAGTATTGATAGATGGACTGTTGGTAGCTACATAGAGGCTACAGAGAGCTGTATTCTCAGCCTTCCTGGGGGAAGTCAGTAAGAAGGAAGCAGATTCCTTGAGCTTAAAGAAACCTGAACTTGCTCAAAGAATGGAGGCACCAGTTATTAGGGATGGGAATGTGGGGATGAAAAGAGGAGGAATGACTTTACATGTAGCACTTAGATTCCCAGATCCACCGGCCCATGCTGCATAGCCAGTTAACTGCCTGTCTGCCACTTCAACAGGGCACAAGAAGTTTATTCTCTCCAGAGACTAATCACACAGGTTCTGGACCCAAAGAAACTGGGCAGAGCTGAGGGCAGGATAAGATGCAGGAGTGGAAATAGAGAGTAAGTGAAAGGCTGACACTCCTTTCTCCTGCTCACCCCTTTGGATTTTGACAACCAGAAATCACCTAGCATTTGTGAAACTTCCCAAAGAGAGCTGCAGTTCAACCAGATCATTAGTCATCACTAGTAAACAAGTCTTAGAGTGGCCCCCTCCCATCTTCGTTCCAGCATAGAGCATCCAATCAACTTTTAGTGACTTATCTTTATATATAAAAATACAGCTAATGCTCACCAGATATATAAGGAAGGCTGCTAATATCAAAGGCAGAACAAAAAAGAATACATACAAAAAAATGAAATTTGGAGAAAACAGAGATAATGCAAGGAGGAAAAGAAAACTGCAGAGAAAGCCATAATTAGAATCAATGGAGAAATGATTTAAAAATACCATAATCAGAACAGGATGCCATAGAAAAGGACTATCTAGAGAACATGAGTGGTCATATATTTTTTAAACAAAAATTTAAAAATTCAATAGAATTTTGGAAAATAAATTAGCAAAAATTTTCCAGAAAGAAGATAAAAATGAAAAGGGCACAGAATATGGAAGACAAAGGTTTAAAAAAGTAGAGGATAAGTCCAAGAGGTCTAATATCTAAATCATAGGAGATACAGAAAGACAACACAGAAAACCAAGAGGAAGAACTTATTTTTCAAAATACAAGGATATCACCAGAAATGAAGGAATGAGTTTTCAGATGTAAAGGGACAAACAGATAACTAGAAAAAAAAAAAAGAGAGAGAGAAAAAAAAAAAGAAACAGACTAACATTAAGGTATATCACTATAAATTCTCACTCCACTAGAGATAAATAGAGAATCTAAATTTTTGATAGGGAAGATGAAAACAGTTCACATATAGGACTGGGAATAAGAGTGTCATTGGACTTCTCAAGAGCAAAACTGCAAGCTAGAAGGCAATGCTTAGACATTTTAAAGGAAAATTATTTCCAACCAAGAATTCTATACCTATCTAAACTATCAATCAACTGTCAGGGCAGATTAAAAGCATTTTCAGACATGGAAATTAATTTTAAAAATGATACATTCCATAAACTATTTCTTAGGAAGCCATTAGAAAATCTATTCCATCATAACAAGGAAGTAAACTGAAAAAGGGGAATATAAATGAATTCCAGGAAGCAGGGGATCCATCCCAGGATGAGTCAAAGAAAACCCCCTGGATAATGGTGACAGGCTGACAGGTGGGAAGAGGGATAGATAACAGATAACCCACAGGGAAGCAGAAAAATAGAAATCTTCATGAGAAATACCTTCAAGGAAAAAATAAAACAAGACAAAACCAACCAGATGGATTACCAGATCAATCATGTCAACATATTGAAAAAAGTTTTACAATTCTGGCAAAGAGTTTGGAGATGAATAAGAGAAGAATATAGAGAATAAGCCCTGTTTCCCTCAAAGGAGGCAACTAAGGGGGAAAAATTGTTTCCAATAAAGGAACATAATCATATTATAATATTATGAGGGGTGTGTGTGTGTGTGTGTGTGTGTGTATGTGTATGTGGTACAGGAGATAAATCCTTATCTTTTACAGCTAAATAACTAAAAGGGGAAATCACGAAATTCAGTTAAGCATGTTATTTAGAAACATAGAAGCAAATATCAATAGAAACAGCAAGACATTTAAAATGATTGCTCTGGGGAGCAGAAATTAGGAGGGGGAGAGATGGGGTAGGGAGTTGCTAATTTTCATTATACATGTAGTTATACTACTTTGACCATTAAAACATGAGCATGTTTTTTGTTGATACAAATAAAAAATAAATATCACAAAAGGAAACAAAGGGAAAATCATCTGGATTTGAAGTTGGCTGGGTAGGTGAGGTGACAAAGGTAGAGTATTCTACGTGAATGATTAGATTAGGCAATGTGAAGCTGATTTTAGGAAAGGAGCAGGTATCTGGTGGCAAGAGCTATGAGGAAGAAAAAGAGATAAGTTGCATTGTAGATATCCTGAGTTTGAAGGTGCATGTGGCCTCAGGATGATTTGATCAGACTGTATCAGGATTCTATCTTTCCTCTTTGCTTTTCTTTTGTTTGCTGACCTTAATCTCTGAGAAGAGCTTCTCCATGCAGCAGACGATATGGCTGTAAGCATGTTGAGAATTACATAGTTTAGTTTGTGACCAGAAACTAAAGTATGCAGTCTTGTTTGACAGGTCTGAAAATTTCTGGAGATATTATGCAATCTAAGCTGGATGATGACATGCTCCCCTTCATGGCCAGAGGCTGGATGTGTTACCAGAAGAAGGTGTCTTAAGAGAAAAGTAATATACATCACATCCATAACTTTTCTTAAAAATTGTATTCCCTTCTTTCAAGGCCCACCTCAAAATATACCCTAATGATAGACGTTGTGACTACTTCAACTGGAATTCATTTAACGTTCCTTCATGACACCCATTGCTTTATTACCTAGTATGTCCTTTAACATTTGTTGCATTTAGTTGAATTTTTTATGTGTGTATATTATATCTCCTCTCTGAGATTTTAAGCTCCTTATGTGAAAGTGTAAAATGTAACTATAAAGAAAAACACTGGAAGGTTTCTACCTAAATAAGAATGTCCAATAGTAAACTGGGAAGTCTGCAGATTTTAATGATTCCACTACTCACAGCTTACCTAGAAGGCCCTCTTGGTAATTGTTTTTGAACTTACTACTCATTCTTTTCTTTAAAAATATTTTTAATAAATTTTTTTTAAATTTGCAATTTTTAAAGATTATTTTCCATTTACAGTCATTACAAAATATTGGCTCTATTCCCCATGTTGTACAATACATCCTGGAGCCTATCTTACATCCAACAGTTTGCACCTCCCACTCCCCCTCTCTCCCCACAGGTAACCACTAGATTGTTCTCTATTCTTCTATATCTTCTTTTGAAATATTTGTCCTTTTCAAGATAATTACATTTTTAAACAGTCAAATCTAGTGACAGGTTTCATGAAGCAGAATTTTTGAAGTAAATTTTTGGTAAAGATGTTTGATTTAGATTTAGATTTTTGAAATGGACAAATTCAAGAACAGTTTTCATGAATAAAGTAATGATAATATAATGATGTTTTTTTCCATGGTTTGTACTGTAAGTTACAGTTTTTGACGTCTGAAAACAACAAAAGAGAATATATTGTGGTACATGAAAATTATATGAAATTGAAATTTTAGTATCCAGAAGTAAAATGTTATTGGAACACAACCACGTACATTGCTTTACGTACTGTCCACGCTGCTTTTGCAATATAACAGCAGAATTGAGTAGTTGTGGCAGAGACCAAATGGCCTGCAAAACCTAAAATATTTGCTATTTGACACTTTATAGAAAAAGTTTGCTGACCCCTGACTTAGAAAAATAATATTTTTGTGGATGTCTATGTTCTGACATATTTCTCAAAAGAAATTCCAAAAGAAACTGGTTTTAGTAGTTTATATTATAGTGATTTGATTTGACATTTCTTATTTTAAATTAAATTCATTTTCATGGCATATAACATATATCCATTCATTTAAGAAATGTTCAATTCATATATGCCAGACACTGCTTGTAGAAAACAAAGGAAAGTATAAAGAGTAAAATAAAAATTTTAGTATCATTATTTTACTGTCAGTTCTCATGCTCTCAAAAACATCTATAGAGTGCTTTCCACACTGTTAAGAGATCAATAAATCTTTATTAGTAATTAATTTTGTTGCATTTTACACAGAGTGTGTTTCCCATTATGTGCTGAATGGCTCCATATGCTTATAAAGAGATAAAAGGAAGTTATGCAGAGAGCTTTATGATTTAAAAAATGTAAAACATTAATGGAACTAGAAAGAGGCAATGGAGCACTGCAGCTGAAGGCAGGTCTTGGAGCCAGACTGTCTGCCTTCCAATCCTGCTATGCTACTAAGTTCCTACTCAAGTTACACATGGAAGCCCTAGGGTGGGAGATCACCCCCTCTCCTGGCTTCAGTTTCCTCGTCTGTAGACTTCTGCGCTTGAGATGAAAGGATCTGTAAGGTCTCAAGGATTTTATGAACAGATACACTGGCTTTTGATTTTTAACATTTCCATTAAGAGACATTGTTTGGTGTGATGTGGGATAACAAGGAGATAAGAACGAGGTCAAATAAATATTTACCATTGGCTAAGCATTAACCATTGCTTTGTAATATTAGATGAATTATTTTGTCCTCCTTTAAAAAGCAGAATCCTCACTCATGCGTGGATAAGCATATTGGTCCTTTCATTTTTCAAAGTGAAGTGAAAAATATATAACAGTAGAGATGAGTTTGATTCCTAAACAAATTGTCCAGAACTATAGTTAAAGCTGAGTAATTTTTTGTCAAATCTAAACAGTTGGAAAGTCCTCCTTTATTCTCCAATCCAAAACATGATTCATTTAGAGATTTGTAGAGATGGGTAATAGCTCTTCTTGGGGACATATTTTGCACGTAGACTTTTAACTTTTATTATATCGATAGGACAGTAATATGAAAATACTTATTTTAATAAAGACATACATTTGAAATATCGATAGTCTTTTAAGAGACTATCAACAAGACATTGCATGAGAAAATACTCACGAGTCTTCATTTAAAATAAAGTCTATGTCCTGTTAAACAATAATTTATTTTTAAGTTTTAGCTTCTTGGGGCAGTTGCGTTAAGAAAATTGTTTAAAAACACTTTTCAATTAAAAGGCAGGTCACTGTTACCTGTGATGTGTGTGTGTGTGTGTGTGTGTGTGTGCACTCACATGACACACGTGTGCTGTGAACATAGGCTTATATTCACATATGCACACCTAGAAAGCCATCAGATGGAAAAGGAAATATAGGGGGATCCTTTTGTCTAGGAAGCTCCCTATGTGAATTTACTTTAAATAAATAAAATAATAATCTGTTAGCCCAGTCATTATTTTGTCATTAATATGCATATGGTACATTGTCTTTTGGGGAAGAAGAATCATTAGCCAATTGTGATAACTATGATTTTGGAAAAAATAAATTAAATTTGTGGCCTGAACATTTACAACACTGACTCCACACCTATCAGCGATACCAGTATTCTAACTCACCCAAGTAATCTGCTCGTTCTGTAGAGAGGATAAACAGAAGCCAAAATGCAAAGACATCTACTTAAAGAAAAATCTATCTTAGCAAAACAACAAAGCCCCACAGTAAATTCGTTTTATTAGAAAATTAAGCCCTTTTTTTTCCCCAAAGATACTATATAATTTTCACGTCCCAGATGATATTCTGCCTTCTAAGTTGTCCTTGTTAACATAGATCTTTGCCCTGAATGGTGGCCAGGGTGGCTTTGCTCTTTGAGGCTACAAACCAGACAGGCTACAAGAGTTAAGCCAAGGGGAGGCTTGCCCTGTCCAGTTCTTGGAAGAGGAACTCCCAGGGAGAGGATGGGCATCTCCAGATGGGCATTCTGGTCAGGGGTTTCAGACCATCTAAAGAATTCTTTTCCTCAACTACATATGTGGCATTTCTTCTGAGTCAGATGGAAAAAATATGTTTGAACTCATATATAAAACCTGTGAAAGGTTTCACAACCTTTTACTGCTTGTTTACTTAAAACAACAAAAGCTTGTTTTCCTAAAGCCCTTCCAATGCTGATGTTCTACAGTGCTTAGTCAGAGGCACAGTTCTCGATTTACTCAGTGAAGGTCAAGGGTAAAACAGGCTAATGGATCCCTGTTTCTCTGTGTTTCAGCCTCTTGGGATTCTGCCCTCCAGTCACACTGAACTTCCTTTTGTTATTGTAATTGGCAATGCTCTTCCACCTCAGACCTTTGAACATGATGTTTACTCTGCCTAAAAGCTCATACTCTGCTTCTTTGCTTGGCTAATTCCTGCTGATTCAATGTTCTTCATTTGACATAGTTACTGCTACCTTATATATGCCAACCTCCTTCCAGGCTTTGCTTAAATAAAACTTTTTCTAGGAAGCCTTTACTGGCTCTTCTAACTAGTTAGATGATCTTGCTACAGGCTCCCACAGCAACTTGCACTTCTATCATAGCCCTTAACATATTTTATTGTCCATCACTTCCAGTTTCATTGTCATATGGGCTTGACTTGTGAGCTTAGCGAGAACGCGGAATGGGTCTATCATCTTCACCTTTGTCTATTCCCAGGGCCCAATGCAGTATCTGGCACTAAGCAGTTGTGAAAAGATTCTTACTGAGTGATCACCAAAAATAATTACCAGAGCTTTTAGTATAGGTATGAATATAAACAGAACTCCTTTAGAAGTAGAAAAAAGAAAACTGAAAATTGAACACGTTTGGTTTGAAATTCATTTATGCACCGAGTTCATTAGCCACATAGCATGTTTAATATTTAGCTCATTGAAAAAGTTCAGATATGTAGAAAATTAGAAAATCAATGGTTTTGATAAATCATTGATAAAATCAGTGATTGTTCTCATTTCAAATGAAATAAGACATCATTGGGAGGGTTGTTATTTATAATCATCATATTGTTGCATATCAGTTAAAATATATTATTTTCTAAAGCTTGACCATTACCATAAAGACTAATTCAAATATTCTAAATATTGCAATCACATTTTAAAAACACTTTGCTATGTGAAATGAAACTTAAAAAAAAATCTAGCCCACAGCACATAATCATTTATTGGTTACCTGTATTAGTCAGCATGGGCTGCATAACAAAATACCATAGGCTGGGTGGCTTAAACAACTGAAATTTACTTCTCACTGTTCTGGAGGCTAGTAGTTCAAGATCAAGGTCCAGCAGGATTGACTCCTGGTACCGACTCTCTTCCTGGCTTAACAGATGGCCACCTTGCCGCACCCTCACATGGGCTTTCCTCTGAATACATGAGGGAAGACAGCAAGCTCTCTTGTCTCCTCCAATAGAGACACTAATCCTGTCGAATCAGGGCCCCACCCTTATGACTTCATTTAACCTAAATTACTTCAATATTCTAAATACAGTCACATTGAGGGTTAGGGCTTCAAGATATGAATTTTGGGGCACCCAATGCAGTTCGTAGCTTTATCATTCTAGAATAACATTTTAAGTAATACAACTTGAAGCCCTGGAAAGAATTCTTTTGGTGTGTATTACACAAAGTAGTACTGATTCATTAAAAAAAGAAATCTTTTTTTTTTTTTCAATTAAGCACTGTTACTATGATGCAAGGGAAGTTATTTTTCTGGAGTTTGGAGTAATAGTTACTGACTTGGCATTATCTTTACAGGAATTGATATCATTTGGCCAGATATCACACAAGGCATTTCCTCTTGAACTTTTTAATGTCATCTTATTTAGACTTTTAGACCTGGTCATGAACTCAGAAGTCACTCAGTCCAATTCCTTTATTTAAAGATGAGGAAATTTAGGTCAAAGAGCTTGAGTTGCCCAAATACCTAGCAAGTTAGTCAAAGTGTTTCATAATTTGTTTCAATTTACATTTTATCTAAATTGTCCTTCCTTCTCCTGCACTGTATATTTTCACCATACCAGATTACTTGGCAACTACTTTTCAAAGTCCTGATTGAAATCTCTCCAAGACAATTCTGTCTGCACCACCCAAACAGAATTGATTATTCATTTCTCTCTGTCTCTTTAGAATTTTTCCAAATGCTTGCATATCACTTCTTGAATTATGTAAAAGTAATCTGTGTTAATTTACATTCTTCATTAAATTATGAGCTTAGTATAGGACCTTAATAAATGATTTCCAAACTTCCCTTCTGAAGGTCATGTGGCTCATAAATGATATGTCAATAATGGAAATCTGGGTCTCCTGACTTCCTGATTAATGTTCTTCTTATTCCTAGATAACACTTCACTCTTCAGATACTTATTTTAGCATTCTGGAAGGTCGTCGAGGGCGCAGCATTTCATAAAGGTAAGTCAGAGAAGCCTCACAAAAGTCCTTCCCTGCGTTAGACACGACATCCTAATTCACTGTCTGACGCCTACATAGTTCAAATACACCACAACAAAGAAAACTGTTATATTTCTCAGGGGGCAAATTTACCCCAAGAATTCAGCACCAAAAGTCAAGTCTGAATTTTACTGTTATGACTCTGGCTTGTGGAAGAACTGGAAGAATAGTGCAGGAACTGAGCGTGGTCACGTTGTAGGATGCCTCAAACAGATTAAAGGTCATGAAGTTAAGCCTGGGGCAATTGTTCTCTGAACTCTGGCACATTCTTACCGGGTTTCTGCTGTTTTATTGCTTTTGGCCCTTCCCTTAGGGTTTAGCAAGGATTGTGAAATTCTGAATAAAGTTACAAGAAGACAGGTTGATTCTCCTTTCATGATTCAAATTCCAATTCTTTTCATCTTCAAATTTTTTTTTGTCCTGGGAATTATAATAGTTGGGATATTTTGCAACAGATGTGTTGTAGTCTTATGAAAATCGAGATGGACAAAAAAACACCTATTTTTTAATGTTGTATGAAGATTCAGAAGTAATAAGATATTAGAAATTTTAATAAGAAATTAAAATTCTTATTTTAATAAGATATAGAAATTAATAAGATATTAGAAATTTTACATCCTCTGAAGATGTAAAAATGTCCAGAAGAAATTAGAAGAGGGCTACTTGATAATAAAAAATATAAATTCCACTTAGGGTACACATTTTATAAAAATACCTGTGTATATATTCTCATAAACTAGGTATTATCTTAAAAGAGATAAGGACTTTCTTAAAATCCCCAGTTAAATCTTTAAAGCTAATCGAGCTAACATTTTGTTCTATAAAAAACATTCTCTTATCCACCTTAAGTTTTTCTGGAACTAATAGCTGTAAGTCAGAAGATTCTAACTTACTAATTAACTGAAATCAATGTTATCAGAACAAGTCTCTTTTCCAATATGCAAGTCGAAGATAGAGGGATGACCTTTGATTTGCATTTACTCCAAAAAGTGCTTGATTTCTCTGGGTTTCTTGTGGGTTTGCTTAGCAGCATAGACTATTATTAATTTACCTCCTTCGTTTTCTTCTGGTCTACAATAGGTGAAAGAAATATAATAAGACTTTTTTTTTCTTTTAAGAAACAAACATTGAATATTTTTCCATTTTATCCATTATAGTTTCGTTTCCCAAATAATCACAGAACACAGGGTTACAATATCCTTGAAAGTACAACATAAAATTCCTGCTAAGGAAGGAGTCAGATGAAAACGCTAACAGAGAAAAGAAATAAAAGAGAGGTGGTGAGTAGAAAAGATTCCCTTTGATCTGAACCCAAGCACACAAGATGGCCATTACTTTCAGATTTTCTTTCTTTTCCCTTTTTGTATATACTCACTGACAAAGTTACTCAGAAGAAGACTATGTTACATTGCAAGCTTGTGGAAGATATTTGCTTCCAAATTATTTGAAAGATGATGCCTATTTTATTATGCAAAAGCAAAACAGTTACAAATTGTCTCTTTAAACAGTATTTGTTCTCTGTCCTCTCTGCTGTCTCACAAAACCTGGCCCATTAGCTGATCTGGAATTCCTGGCAACTGAAGTGGCTTATTTTGTATCCTTAACCCATCAATTTGGCTTTATTGGGTAATGTATGCTCAGGTAATGCTATGTAAATCTGGGCAAATGAGTTTTACTTCAAGACCTCGGACTCAGATTATAAATGAAAAGGGCCCAGTTCTGCTGTCCATGTGCACCTGCAGCTCTGCTTGAGGTCAGGGGTAATTGCTACTATTGGAAGAGGTGAAGTTTACTTTCAACCGGTTTAGCAAAACACAACTTATTCTAAATACAACATCAGAGAGGAAATCTCAGCAAATCCAGTGATGTTGAAATTTGTGTGGAACAGCAATCCAAAAACTGGTTTGTGACATCCAAGAGTGCTTTCAATTGTCTAAGGAGTTTTGCAAAATTCTTAAAGGAATTCTAGAAATATTCTTAACTGTTTATTACCAAAAAAAGGATAAAAAATAAAATAAAAATATCAACTATGCCACGATTTCAGGAGAGACAATGGACAGTGACATAAAGTTAAGAAATGAGATGCTGTTATAACTTTTAACAAGTAGGAAGTTTAAGTTCTAAAGCATTACAATATGTACCAAAACATACATGAAATTAAACTAATACTATTTAGGCATCATGGAAAGAATAAACAGAAATGCGTAGCAAACTGCAGATGTGTTTACACTTGATGGAGTTTGACAGGAATGGGACAACTGCTAAAGGCAAAACTTATGAAGAGCTACTGTATCAACATTTTAAAAGTGGGTAAACTGGGTTCTCCATTAGGGTACTTAGAAAGCATCCTCCCAGAACTGGAGAGAATACATTCTTTGCCTATCTCCACAGGAGACAGAACAACCTGGGTTCAAATGAGCTGTGTTGCCTTGAGCAATTTATTGTATGTCTCTTGAGTCCTAGTTTCCTCTTCTGTAAAATGAGGATAATAAAGCTCACTTCATTGGATTATTTTGAGAATTAAATGAACATAAGACACTCAGCACAGGGCCTTGCCCAGGGTGAATACGCAATGCGTGTTAATTTACCTAAGGGGGTGTGTGTACATCAGAATCACTTGGGAAATTTTAAAACATACTATTTCCAGGGCCCCACTACAAACCAATTAAAATCAGAACCTGGGGTTAGGGACCATACATACATTGGTATTATAAAAGCTCCCCTGGAGATTCTAATTGCAGTCAGGATTGCAAACCACTGATCTAAGCTATCTAATTAGTCTAACAGTGGTTTTAAACCCTGGCTGCACTTTGAAATCACCTGGAAACTTAAACAATACTGATGCCTGGCTTTCTGTTTCTGATTTAATTTATACAAGGTTCAGCTTGGGAACTGGAAGTGTTAAACGTTCTTCAGTTAATTATTTTTTAAAAATCTCACTTTACTGAAGTATGACATACACAGAGCTGTACATAGTTAATGTTTATAACTGATGACTTTGGAGATAAGTATACAACCCTGAAGCCATCACCACCATCAAGGTCACACACATATCCATCACCTCCAAAAGTTTCCTCCAGCCCCCTTTGTTGATTTTTATTTATTTTTTCCCCAGTTAATTCTAACGTGCCCCAGGTTGAGGACCACAAAGAATTAGGAGGATGACACTTATTCTGTGTGTTCTGGTTGCATAATGTGTTTTCTTTTATAAATAGTGTCATTTTTCTGATTATACAAGTAATCCGTGTCTTTAAAAATTATTGAACGCAGAGAACTGTGAAGAAGATAGTAATTTAAAACAATCCATAATCTCACCGCCCAGGTAGAAACATCGTCAACAGTTTGGTTTGTTTCGTCTTTGTACGCTGATTGTTTTACATGGTTGAGCTTATGCTGCGTACACAGTATTATATTCCTTCTTTTTTATTTTACATTACAACACAATATTTTTCAATGTCATTTAATATACATTTCAGGTATCATTTTAAAGAAGTAACCCTACCTTAAAAAAAACTCCATTACATATTATTATTTTGCATATTTCAAAGAAAATTCCAGACGAATTATCTAGGCACTTTTTGGCAAACTTCCCCTACCAAAATCAAGTTTCCCTGAGGAAGGAGTAGCCTCAAGCTTCTTGCTCAAGGCAGAATTCAAGAAGCTGACATTGGTATTGCTGCCCAAGTCCTCCTCATCAATCCCATTTATCAGTAATCTTCTAAAGGGAAGTCATGGCCTTGGATGCTGGGCAATGGGCCAGGTAATGATTTGAATGCCAAGCTAAGACAGACCTCCAACAGTCAAGGCAGGAAGAAGATGGATGAATGGAAAATGTCCTAAAACCAAAGAAATAAATCCAAACTCAGAGTCAGAGTCTCTGGACACAGTAGATTGTCAACTACTAAGCATTTGAGAAAATCAGCAGAACTTGCCAGTTTCTTGCCCGTACGGAAGAAGGTATCGAGCAGTGGCTTAAACTGAAGCTGCTTACAAGGCAAAGATGAATTAGCACAAACTAAGTTCATCTAGTCTGCGGAATCAATCTAGAAGCTGAGGATAAGATTTGCAGGGAAGATGAACTCAGTGACACTAAAGGATGTAGAAGCTGAGCAGTGAAGATTCAACGACTTGCTGGAAGTTAACCAGTAAAACTGGAGAAACAGTCTGTGTTCGGGGGCATTGTAAATAGTCTGGCTTGGAAAAATTTCCTCGACATCCTCCAGAGTGGAGGCACCAAAGTGTGAAATTAGAACACTTGTCTTGGTGCAGTCAGATTTCTGGGTACTCTCTAAAGTGGGAGCCAAGCACCTGATAATGCAATCATCTCAAGGCTAAGCCTTAGGTGAGAGGTAAACTCAGATATAGGTTCACCTTTCCTGGATGCATTACCTCACAACTCTTCCATTTTTGAACAGGCACCTCTGTTTCTCATAATCCATGATTAATTATCTGTCCTCTAGTATTGTTGCCTATTTTTTAAATGTATGTTAATCTTCTTACTACAACAAAACTATAAACAAGGGGAGGTGTGGAAGAGGGAAAGGAATTTACATTACGTTTAGAATAAAACTCAAACTTACCATAGTCTGCGGGCCCTGTGTGAACTCACTGCCGGCCCCTTCCCATTCCCCAAGCATTCCACACACTTTCCTGTCTCAGGGCCTTTGCTCTGGATATTTCCTACCTAGACCTCTCCTCTTCTGGCTCTTTTCATCCACATGGATGGCTTCTTCTCATCATTCAAGTAGTACAGCATCCTAGAGAGGCCTTTCTAGACTATCCTACCAAAAGATTTACTCCCTCTTACCTCTATTTTTTTTTTTCAACTTTTTCCCCTTATCACAATGCAGTCATTCCTTTTTTCTGGACTTATGCATATCTGCCTATTCTGTGCATGCTAATGGCATACAATAGTTGGTCTCTACCACCAGGAGCCTACACTTTAGTAGGGGATAGAAACATGACTCATACACTCTCATAAGTCATTGCAAAATCCTAATTCTGTTAAGATCTATGAATGAGAGCCCATGGAACTAACCTGTAAGTATCCGACTTTGGATTTCTTTGTAGTTTGTTATCTGTCTCGCACTTGAATATGTGTTTCCTAAGGGCAGAGTCTTTGCTTTGTCTGGTTCTGCACTGTAGACCCATAGCACGCACATTGTGAGGACCTAATAGGTGTCATTGGATAAATGAATGCTAAGCATTTACATCTACACTTTCCGTTAAACTTCATGGTAACCATGAGAACTACGTACAACTATCCCTATTTTATGGATAAATAGGCTTGAAGCTCAGATAAGAAATTAGTTCAAGATCATGAAGCTGGTGACAGAACCAGAAGTTGAACCTAGTTCTTATCCCAAGTCATTGCCCTTTCTATTCCACAAAAGGCATGGGAGAGGCAAAGAAAAAATTACTGTGAATTGCTTTACAATGGTGTAGAAACTAAGCACATTAGTTATTTTCGTATGTCCTCATAAGATCAAAAGCAAAAACCAAAACAAACAAACCTACTACCATGCAAAAAAATCCTACAACTTTATTTTCCAATAGCATTGCAGTACCAACAAGATCTAACTTCACCAAGCAACCTCAAATATTTCTAGGGTTTGGTGATTGCAAAATTGTATTTCGTTTGGATCTCTTTGTATCTGGCACCAAAACAACAACTTGAACAATCAAGAACAAAGCTGTATGCTTGTGTGGCATTTGCTTGAGTCGCTAAAGGAAACCAGGTACAAAGGTACATACTCTCTTAACTCTTTCTACACTCTAAGAAGTTCTCTGAAATTTGGAAGAAATTCCTACAGTGGCTTCTTCATTAATTACGATGTGAGCGTTAGCAAGGAGAGGCACGCATGTGCGTGTGTATGTGTATGCATGTGCAGGTGTGTATTTTGCTCACATATTTGCTTTTATATCCTCCTTTAATTCCTCCAAGATCTCTCCTTCCAGATCCTGTATAATATAGGGCTAGCCTCCAGCTTTAGAGAAAAGGCAAGAGCTCAGGGGAAGTCAGAGAACACTAATAAAGTGGTTTCTGACTCAGATTCTCAGATGACACTCTGAACTCTGCATGGAATGCCAGCCCATCAGCTTTTTCTTCAGATTTGCCCCACCCAGTTTGCTTCCCTCCTCGCAAGTCCAGCATTGGTTTTAAGTTTCCACGTCTCTGGGTTATGCCACTACTAGCTCCCCTTGTGCCTGGTGGCCCTAAGTACTGGCATAAAAATCTCTAAGCTTACATAGATTCCCTTTTTGGCACAGGGTTAGGTGATTTTTAAATTTATCACATACTAAAGACTTCTTTCCAAACCTTTCAAAAATCAGTCAAAACTAAACACCTTTTCTCTAATTAAATAAAACCATGTATATTTTAAGAAAAATCGTCTCATATTTCTAATTCATTTACCTGTAAACCATCAAAACAATAAGAACTAATTGTTGTCTACGAATCTCTTTTGAGCTTGTTAAAAGGTAATTGAAAAGTTTTCCCCTCATGCTTAATTAACCTCATATTTTGCCGAGGATTAAACTTGGTATGTTTGAGACTGATGAAAAATCAGTGCCCAAAGACTTTTAACACTTTCTTCAACTGGGACAAATGTCCTCCTGTTCTGATACTTAATTTACATTTAATCCAATCTGCATTCCATTAGTATAATCCTTTGCCATCCAATTCCATTTTTAATTTCCATTTCACAACCTCTATCCTATTACTAGCTTTCACATAGGTCAAGAGAGTACCCTGTAGGAATATACTCGTTTACATAAATTGAGGAAAATTACTTTGAGTTAAACTGATTACCTCTATCCTTTGGAATTAGGGGCACACAGGGCCATAGAATCCAATCAGTCAAGTCCCACGTGGCTTGCTGATACCCAAGGTTATGTAGGAGGAGCTGACCCATCCCCTTTGGTGGTGTATTATCCTCCCTTGTAGGAGGACTAACTGGTCTCAGTTCACCTTAAGACACTAAGATATTTCCAGGATCCTCTGGAAGGTCAGTGCCTTCATCCTGCTATAGGTGTGATCAGCCCTCAAACAAAAGGCGCCTTGGAGTACATCAGATTCAAATGCATAAGGTGCCACACATGTCGCTTTGAGAGTCCGGGAGTCTGCCTTCCTCAATTAACCTCCTACAGCACCTTCATTGTATAGCACCGAGCAAGCAGCCTCGAGACGGTGTTGCTGCTGGGTTTCCAGACATGTGTCATTTCCATTGCATATTTAGTAGCACATAACTGCCTGAAGTGGGGAGACGGGAATGTGAGGCATGTCTCACCGAGGAGGAGGGTTTTTATTTAAAAAAAATATCACTCAACTGCTAATGGAAACGTCAACCTCCCAGCCCTATTCTTAAAAATAAATAAATACTAGAAGTTCCTCGTGTGAGAGGCACATTAGGGACACAAGATATTCATTTCCATGAAGTCACTCACAGCAGGCCTGTCTGGAAAAATGCTTTCATCTTCTGTGAAGGAGGGGGAATGGTACCAGCAAGAAGGTTTAAAGACCAAGACTTTGAAGTAGAGGGTGAAGTGGGAAAAGTGATCTTCCAGTCAGGTGAATGTGGGCCAAACCAGATTAATTTCTACACTCCAGCGTGTGCTGCATGAGGACCATAGAGTTATGCTTTGTAGAGGAGAAGGCTCTACGTCCAGTCCAGTGGTGTTCGCAGGGCATTTCCTGCAGTCCTGGCGTTCCCCCCCGGGACCCCAGGGTGCAGAGGGCAGCTGAAGTAGGGGTGCCATGTTGCTGCAGCCAGGACAGCTCTGCTTTTAGCTGCTTCGTGGATTGTGGTGGTGACGAATTTAATTCATTTAACGCACACTCACTGAGCATTTACTATGATGCTGACACTTTCCAAGTGTGGTCTATGCGATGGTGATCAAGGCTAGACGTGGCCTTGGCCTCATGGAGGCTGTGGCCTCTGCAAGGTTCTTTGTGGGCTGTTGGGAGGTGTGTGAGTGTTAACACCGTGATGGTGTGAGTGCTAACACCTCATTTTGAGGATTTATAAACTGAGGCCCAGACAACATCCCCCCAAATAATTAACTGAAGAGCTGCGGATAGAATCTAGATGCCATGACTTATATTTCAGTGTTCCTCCTCCTAAGCTCAGAGCACACACTGGAAGAGAATGAATAAAAAAGTGTAGAAATGGCTCAACTGCAGAGGATGTGAATTTTGGTCCATGACTGGGTCTTGTATCTCTTTCTATTCATTCAAGTGCTCTCTCAAGATGCCAGTGAAACTGTACACCCATTCTTGGGCTTGGGGAAAATCAGTTGCATGGGCCTCACTCCTTCCAGACCACTGTCTCTGATTCACCTCCGATCAGAGGTCATTTGGCTGCCCTTCGTTCCAAGAGCCTCCCCATCAGTCCCGTTGTGTTCATGCGGCCCCTTCTGCACAGGTTTCTGTGGAAATCGCTGGGGCTCTCTTGCATTCTTCGCTGCCCTGCATCACTTCCTTCCTTCCCTTCTTGCATGCACCGGAATACTTTCTCCCCAACCCCCATTCCTGCTGCTCATTCTCCCAGCCATGACCTTTGCCATTTTTCCTTTCCTTTCTCTATTCTCCCTGGGGCTCTGTTACTGTACTTTTATAATGCTGAAAACCAGGATGGGGTGGGGGGATACAATTCAGTGTGCTTTCCTTTTGACTCTGCACTCCTGCCTTGTTCTCTCACTGTCTGTTTAAATGCCCTCACTCTTTTAAATTTTTTAAATAAATTTATTTTATTTTATTTATTTTATTTTTGGCTGCATTGGGTCTTTGTTGCTGCACGCGGGCTTTCTCTAGTTGTGGAGAGCGGGGGCTACTCTTTGTTGCAGTGTGCAGGCTTCTCACTGCGGTGGCTTCTCTTGTTGCAGAGCATGGGCTCTAGGTGTGTGGGCTTCAGTAGTTGTGGCAGATGGGCTCAGTAGTTGTGGCGCACGGGCTTACTTGCTCCGTGGCACGTGGGATCTTCCCGGACCAGGACTCGAACCCGTGTCCTCTGCATTGGCAGGCGGATTCTTAACCACTGCACCACCAGGGAAGCCCCCTCACTCTTTTTAAAATGTTGGGTATCAATTTAGTCCTGGTCGCTTGTCCTGCCTGCTGTGCCTCTCTCCCCTTCACATCTGCAACCATCTGCAGTCCTATCTCCAGCAAGGTTAGATCTGATCAGACTTTTACATGTGGAAGGGCAACCTGCAATGTGTATGACTCAGGATATGGAATATTCCTTACTCAGTCCGTCCAATCCAGACCTTGACCTGCTGAGATGTGTGACACAGAGAGTTGCTGGCAGTGCTCTTACGCTGTCCTTAAAGATCCTGTAATACATTCAGCATCCTGTTTTGGGGAGCTGCTTACATGTTAGCCCACATCGCTCAATCCTCATTAGGGGGCATGATGGAAGGAAAGGAAAAAGCAGCCTCCACCTACCAAAGAGCTTCTCATGAACTGTTTCTTTGTACAACATTGTTTCTTTATTAGAGCACAAAACAAAACAGTGCTTATTTGTTTTGGAGAAGAAGAGTTTGTTTTCTTTACAGTCCAACACACTGAATCTCTCCTGTATCCTTTGAAATCCTAAAATCAGATTCTCCATAATCTTTAGTTAACATTGTTTGTAGAAGTGAAACATTCTATGGTTTTTTTCTTCCCTTCTGTGTGTTTTCCTTCATCAAATTGGACTGTTTGAGGATGAATTTGGTGCTTCGCCTACCTGCCAGCACGAGTACAAAGCAGGCACGATAGAAATGAGTTTCGAGAGATTCTTTTGAGTTAAATTGGCAAATGAAGATGATATGATATAATTAGGACAGGAGCTTTGGGGAGGTTTTCAATTGAGAGAGCAATTTTACAGAAATAAGCATACTCTTGTCTTCTGGCTCCGATTATCAATTATGTTGTGGGATTTGAATGTGGCTTTTGGACAGTTTTCTGTGCGTAAGCTGATCAGTCCAGTCAAGGACCAAATCTTTGACCCTGGCCTCAAGTGACCACTGTGTTCCAAACAGCTGAATTTTTTTTTTCCAGTAATGTCTAACTCAGAGTGGAAAAGAAAATCAGAGCTGTTTTGTTGGAATAAGTGATAGGGAGTTTTCAGATAAGGTTCTGATCCCCACTTCAGAGCTGAGAGACGAATGTCCCACAGTGATAAAGGGCCTTAAACACCACGTCGTCTGTCTCCTCGAGAAGTATATTTTCCATGACACCAAATCCAAGTTCACGTGGTGTTCTTTTCTTCCTTCCCTTCTCCACCTCCCGTCTTTCTTTCCACAGAGCCCTGGCCCCTTCTCCTTCAAGGTCAGGGCATCTTTGGCTGATTGAAGCGTTGGCTTTACCCTTCGTGCAGCAAAACAATAATAAGGTCAAGTTCTTATTTGCTGCAGGGAAGTCACGAAAGACCTGAGGTTGATACAGAGGGACCCTACCCAACTGAAAATGCAACGCAGTTCTTCCTGACATGGAAAAAAAATTACTACAAAATATTAATGTTTTATCAGCTGTGGGGGGCACCTTCCACGTTAGCCATTCTTATGTGTGCACTGAGTTGATTCCTGGGAGGTGAATCTAGGTGGGCTGGATTCACCTCCAGAACACATATGTTCTGAGCTTTCAGGCTAAACAGCCCTTGCAGAGGGCAGGTGAGGGTTGAAATAAATGGTTCACAGTTTCTAGAACAAAGAGAAGTTTTTTTGAGGAAAGAGAAGTGGTACTGATGTTAGCAATGCTCTTTCTGCTCGGCCCTTCTCCAACAATGCTTACTGTGTATGACAGCGTGTTCATATTCATATATGTAGCCTGTGGTCCCTAAGCACCTAGAGAGCGGGCATCATGTCTTCAACTTCTACCCATCTCCCAGCGTGCTGTGCACAGAGTAGATTTGTTGCATTTGGTTGAGCTTCAAATAGGTTCATTCTTTCTATTCAATCTGTAGACACATCTTCTTTCATAGTCTAGTAAGTTTGGTATCATTGACTTCG
This sequence comes from Pseudorca crassidens, assembly GCF_039906515.1. Lineage (NCBI taxonomy): Eukaryota > Metazoa > Chordata > Mammalia > Artiodactyla > Delphinidae > Pseudorca > Pseudorca crassidens. Next base: position 17,400,189 of record NC_090316.1, read on the forward strand.
GCAAAAAAAAAAGTGATTTTTCTCACCAAAGTCATCAAAGATCTGCTTTTTTGTTGTTGTTATAAATCAAATAGGCAATTTTTACTCTTTATTTTATTTGCTTGGTTTTTCTTAGGCATCTAAAATCATTCACCATGCCCTCCTTCTCAAAACAATCTTTTGTGTTCTGCGACAATGCTCTCTGATAACTTTTTGGATACTCCAATACACTTTCTTCTGGGGTCTTCCCTGATTCTTCCAGTAGCTCAGGCAGAAACTCTGAAGACATCCTTGACTTCTTTCTTTCTCTTACAGATGACATTCAATCCATCAGAGTATGTTTTCTCCCCCTTGAACATATATCTGGAATATGAACATCTTTGCCACCACCATTGCTACTACCGTGGCCCAGCTCCGTCTCCTGTCTGGACTGTTACACTTGCCTTCTAACCGGCCTCCCTGATTCCTCCCTTGTGCAAACAGGCTATTCTCAGCACAGCAGCCAGAGTGGTCCATTTTAAGCCCAAGTCAGATCCGGTGACATCTCTACACAGAACCTTCTCCAGGCTTCCCATCTCGTTCAGAATCAAAGCCTAAGTCCTCACTATGGCCCACAAGGCTTCCGATGCCCTGGTTCCTCTCCCTGCTCACTCAGCACTAGCTCACTGACTCACTTGCTGGTTTCTCAGCATACCTGGTGTCCTCCTGCCTGCAACCTTCAGCCCTTGCTGGTCCCCCACCTGAGATGTTCTTCCTCAGGAACCTGTATGGTCTGCTTTCTCACTTCCTTCCAATCTTTGCTCAAAAAAAACAATGTTAACTTCTTAGTGAGGCCCATCCTGATCACCAAAAGCCCACATCTCACCCATTCTGCCTATCTCTCTTTTTCCTGAGAACATATCATTATTAAACATACTAATATACTTTACCTTTTTGTTGCTTTTTTTCCCTCCTGTGTACTATCAGCTCAAAAAGGGAAGGGACTTATAATAATTATTATTATTTTTGTCACTTTTGTTCACTGATGTAGAGTTTGCCATGTGCTCAATAAATGTTTGTTGAGTGACTGATTGACCTAATGTTGGTGTTCCCCATGGTTTTCTCTCAGTCCTTTCTCACATCACTTGGGTGATTATCTCCCCTTTAAAATCATCTATCTGCAGATAACATTCTATGGCAGATCTCTCCTTCTTGGAGCTCCAGACATGTATATTTAAATTCCTTCCCAGGAATTGGCCTTGGCATTTGTATTCAATAGGACTCCTTCTCCTGCAAATGGCTTAAGCACATTGATATGCATAACTGAGAAGTCCAGTTGTAGGGCTGGCTTCAGGTGTGGCTGAGAACAGGGCTCAATGTCAACAAAACCTGCCTGTTCTGGCCCCCTCACTCAGCTCTCCTTCTCTATTTTGGCTACCTTCTTAGTTTCTCCTTCAGGGGTGGCAAGATGGCTACAGCAGCCCTAGCCTCATCTTCTTGTGACTCTAAATCCAGTGCAAAGGAGACAGCCTCTTTTCTAGTAGGTCCCAGAAAATTCATGATATTCAACCTCTAATGGGATTGGCTTAGGACAGGTGGAGCCCAGCCCCCCTCACTCAGCCACCAGCAACACAGACACACACACTCACCCACACCTCGGGCCAGGAGAACTGCAGGATGTTTAGTGACGCTGGTCTGGCTTACATGCTGCACTCTTGGGGGTAGCCTTGGGGGTTGCCCATGAACTGGATGTTGCAGAAGGATCCTCAAATGAAAACTGAGGGTGGTTTTCAGAAGGAGAAATGGATGTCAAAACATTCCCTGCTCGGGTATCATCGTCTTTCTAGTTGCTCAGTCATTAAGAGGTGTTGCTTCCTCCCTCTTTGCTCCTTACTTCTGATACATTACTTTACTATACGGATTACAATTCTTCAGTATATCTTGGCCCCACCCATGCCTCCTCCTCCACATTCCTATGACCTCATTCATGTTTCAGTTATTTTTTGTGTGCCCGGATCACCGCAAAAGCCTTTAAAATAACATCCCTTCCTAGAATTATTCCAATGTGTTCTATCTCCATGCAAAAGAGATTTTTTCCAAAATGCACACATGGTCTCCAGCGCAACCCTTCCTCCCAGTGTCCTCTGATGGAGCCCCCTCATCTTTGTTATGCTGTAGGAGACACTTTCGGATCTGACTGTAACCGTCCTCTGCAGCTTCCACTCTGAGCTCAAAGCCCTGCACTTAGGCCAGACCGAATCACCTGCTTTCTCACCTCCATGCCATGGTTCCCACTGACCATTTTGCCTGAAAAGTTCTTCCCTTGGCTCTTGACACCTCCACCAGGGTAGCTCCGTCAGTCCTTAAATACTTAAGAAATACTTTTGAGCACTCACCTACATATCGTTTTTCCCTGATTCCCTCAAAACTAGTTTAGGTATCCCGCCCCTAAGTTAGAATTGGTTGTTTATTAGTGTGTTTCCCTATTTAACTGTGAGCTCCTTGATGAAGTCTGTTTTATCTTAGTATCTAGCACATGCTTGGCACGTAGTAGGCACTCAATAAATGATTACTGAATAAGGAAATAAACTGTAAATAACCAAAAGGTAAATTTGGTATTTAAAAGCATCTTCACTACTGAGCAAATACATCATAAACAGGTCAAATAAAAGCTGTGGTTCTATAATGATTCATTCTCAAGGGCCAAATCCTCTTGTAAACATTCACTGAGGAGTGATGGAGGCAGGTAACAGATGCATTAAGATAGACTGAGAGATGATTCATTTGACCTGCGATTTGAGATTGCGCTTATTGGGAAATAGTTATAGCTCCTTACTATTTACATTCCATTTATTACTTCCTTCTAACATGTGTGTATGTGTGATTTTGATAATGGGAAATAGGATACTAAATGTCTGAAAAAAAATGGGGCTAAAGGGAACTGACCTGTATCATCCATTATTTTAAAAGCTCCAGAAAATTCCAAGTCAAAGGTTCAAACTCATGCTTTCCTTAATAATTGCCAATAAAGACTAAACATTTATAGAGAGAACTGCAATCAGTATAAGTCATTGTTTACATGGGTAGCTTGTTACAACCATTTTGTACACAAACAGCAGTATTGTTCTAAGATTCATAGTCAGTTCACTACCATTCCAAGGAAATGTCCAAACAAATTCTTCTATGATGGTGTGACAAGAACATCATTTCTTCAGAGGTGTCAACACAGGCGCTAACACAGAAACCCCTTTTTTAAGTGTCTCTATTCAACATTGATAAAATGGATGCTTACTTGCTGGCATCTGAATTATTACAAATATGAGATAAATACGGTTCGTGAACTTTCTGTCATATTTTGACCAAAGGGTAAAGTATTTCCTCATCTTCTCAACCACAAAGGAACACACCATTGATAGAAACAGGCAAGTAATAGAGGTACACAATATGCTTCATTTTAAAAGACACAGAACTCTTAATCTGTTCAGCACAAGATTTTTGCTCATATAGAAAGAAGCCTATGTGTTAAGGCATTAAGAAGCCAGATAAACAAATTTTCCAGGAACATATGCATTTCAAATTTATAATATATATACTTTAGAATATTCCCAATGAGGTAAGATGGTTGGGATGCCCCCAATACCAGCAGCCACCATGGTATGGCTCAGAGAACAGCAACGAAGAAGCATAGCTACAGAAAGCAGCAAAGATGGCTATAACTGAAACCCAAATGGCAATTATTAAGATGGATGCAGAGAGGGGTGACTGGATTATTAATCTTTTTCATCATCCTCAGCTTCCCAGATAATGACCACATTCATTAGTGTCATTCTGAATACAAAAGTGCGCAGTGGGGTTTCCCCGATGATGAAAGGGTTCCTTCCTCTTTCACTTTTCCCTGTAGTGGAATATCCCAATCTTTCTGGGAACTTGACGCTATAAAGCGCTCCTCATCTTATGACAGGACATGTAGGACAAGCAGGTCCTTTATGGACTGTTGGTTTGCTTACTTGTTCCCTTTCTAAATCACACATGTGAGTTGCCTTAATTCACCCTAGTACAGAAAATACCAGAATTTGATTCAGCTCACAGAAAAATCTTCCATAGAATTTAGGCAAAATGCAAACATGCTATTTAAAATAGTTGTAAATTTGCCAAAATAATTTTATGTTCTCCTTTTAAAGAGCACATCTGTTGTATAAACTGAAGTATAATAACAGCTATCATTGGTAGAGGGCTTACTATGCATCAAGCACTCTGATGAGAAATTTACTTTATAAATCACTGAATCTTCATGAATAACCTTTTGAAGCGGCTAGTTAAATTATTTAATTAAAATAAAAGTATTTTAAAACTAGCTTATTATAAATAATAAAAAAGGTAAAATGCGTAAATGTACATTCATATAAAAGGAAATTTTATAATTACCATAATTATTATACTATAATAGTATATATTATCATTACAGATCATATATAAATCTGTATTGCTCTGGTTCATGAAAATATTTACTATAATTTCCAGGTTTGGAGTGCTTTATTGAATTTTAACCTAAATCTAATAATTTTCCAAAAGAATTCAAAAAAATAGAAAAAGCATTAAAGAAGGACAAATTATACGTACCTATAACGTGACATTATCTGCTCAAGAGGTTTGTGTGGAAATGCTATAAATGAAAGAACTATATCTTCTTTTAAGTTGTGATTTTTAATATTTAAAATTTGCCTCTTAAAACAGGACTCAATCCTAAATAGACATTTCTCCAAAGAAGATATACAGATTGCCAACAAACACATGAAAGGATGCTCAACATCACTAATCATTAGAGAAATGCAAATCAAAACTACAATGAGGTATCACCTCACACCAGTCAGAATGGCCATCATCAAAAAAATCTACAAACAATAAATGCTGGAGAGGGTGTGCAGAGAAGGGAACCCTCTTGCACTGTTGGTGGGAATGTAAATTGATAGAGTCACTATGGAGAACAGTATGGAGTTTCCTTAAAAAACTAAAAATAGAACTACCGTTTGACCCAGCAATCCCACTACTGGGCATATACCCTGAGAAAACCATAATTCAAAGAGTCATGTACCACAATGTTCACTGCAGCACTATTTACAATAGCCAGGACATGGAAGCAACCTAAGCGTCCATCAACGGATGAATGGATAAAGAAGATGTGGCACATATATACAATGGAATATTGCTCAGCCATAAAAAGAAACGAAATTGAGTTATCTGTAGTGAGGTGGATGGACCTAGAGTCTGTCATATAGAGTGAAGTAAGAAAGAGAAAAACAAATACCATATGGTAACACGTATATATGGAATCTAAAAAAAAAAAAAAAAAAAAGGTTCTGAAGAACCTAGGGGAAGGACAGGAATAAAGATGCAGATATAGAGAATGGACCTGAGGACACGGGGAGGGGGAAGGGTAAGCTGGGACGAAGTGAGAGAATGGCACTGACATATATACACTACCAAATGTAAAACAGATAGCTGGTGGGAAGCAGCAGCATAGCACAGGGAGATCAGCTTGGTGCTTTGTGACCACCTAGAGGGGTGGGATAGGGAGGGTGGGAGGGAGGGAGACGCAAGAGGGAGGAGATACGGGGATATATGTATACATATAGCTGATTCACTTCGTTATACAGCAGAAAGTGACACATCACTGTAAAGCAATTATATTCCAATAAAGATGTTTTAAAAAAAATAAATAAAAAAATAAAATAGGTCTCAGTGGAATAGAAATGCTCTGTTAATTGTCATGTAGTTGTTATGGATTTAGATCCCCCACAGTGAGCATTTCAAATCCAAGCTTCAACTTAACCTCTGACCCAAGAGGCCAAAGGGCAAGCTGGCTCAATCCTTAATTCTTTAAATCTACTATCTAAATTGGAAATTTCAACAGCTATTTTTTTAGGCATATGAGTAAAATTAAAAAAATCATTTATATACTTCAAAGCTTGGCTACCATTCTAATTCAAAGAAGAGCATAATGTACATGTAACTATGAGTCATTTATTAAACTTGGGTTAAAAAAGCCCTGGAGATTATACATATATAATATTTTATATATTATCATTATAATATATATTATGTGTTATATGTATATTGTCAACTTAAAAAATATCAGGAAATATTGATATCTAGGATTCTTGTTAGAGTGTCTTGCAGATTTTCTAATTTTCTCTTGATTTTTTCACCAGCATGAAATCTGAAAAAGTTTAAATTGTATTCTAGTTACTACTCCAAGAAAAAGTATCCAAAAGAAGAAAGATGTGCCCCTGTAGTCTTAGTTCTGTCTTCTGAATGAAGAGATGGTCTGACTGTGAGGAACTAACTGATCCCGTGAACTATTACACTGACTGTCTGTGCAGTGGCTCCTACCTTCTGTTATAGAGAATATGGGGAGGATTTTCACACCACCCAGTAAACACCATTCAACAACGCATGTGATCAGTTCCCTGCTTTCTTTTAATAAGGCAGAGAACAGTGAGGTGCTGCCAGTGCAGCTGGGAGGATTAGTAAGGATGTGTGCTCCTCCTGCCTCTAAGTCCCCCTTAATGGGGCAGCCCTCCCTGGGACCTGGCACTGAAAGGGCACAGGGTGACCCTCTGGTCACGCCCTGACCTGAAGTCCAGCACCCTTTCCTTTCCCTTCTCTCCACCCACGACCACCCTACTCATCAGGCAATTTATGAATATAGGAGAGACAATATAGTTAGAATAGAAAGTGTGATTTGGGGATAATAGAGTTAGAAATGTTAAGAAATAAAGCAGGTAGGTGTGGGGGAGGGGGAGGAGTGCTTTGTTTTATGGATTCATAACTAGCACAGGGAGAGTGGAAATTTAGAGTTGTCAGTACACTTTTCATCTTTCTTGAGGATTCTGTCTCATGATATCATTCCAAAACTCTGACAAAGTAACTGCCTGCTTTTACCTACAAAAGTCTTCCGTGTGACGGAAGTAAGACAAGACTGCTCTTTTTAGCCACTATTAATCCTAGCTCTTGTCAAGTGACTCAGATCAGTGGGTCTGTGTCAGTGTTCTCCACCTGTTAAATACTGATGACCATGGCTGATTTCATGGCTATTCAGCATGGATTATGTGTGTCAGCAGATTGTAAATATCATGGAAGAAAAAAAAGAAAATCTGGTAGAAACCATCAGTGACAAAAAGCAATAGCTAATGAGTCTTTTAGTTGTTCCGAACTCTTGCACTGTGATTTACTAGTTTTTGGTTTTGGTAGATGAAGATGTTTTTGGTAGATAAGTTAAGGACAGTGTGGTAGAATGAGATTTTTAGGACTTGGCTAAAAAGAATCTACCAAATTGCATGCTTTTAAGTCCAGGGACGGCATCTTATTTCTCCTTCAATTTTCAGTGCCTATAGAGATCGGCACATGGTAAGAACCCCACTTTCTGTTCAATGAATCAATGAAAAGGAATAAAAACTAGTGGAAATAAGAAGTAATCAAAAAGTAATTTATCAAATCTAGCCCTTTAAATTATGTATCATTTAATGAATCATTCTAAAAGAAGTTATAAATATGAACAACTCTATGACAAGAAGACAGATGTCTGCCACAAGAATCCTCTTTGTTGTAAGAAGGCTATTAAGGGTGTTTATAAAATATTATAACAAGATTCTTTCAAGGGGAACCACTTTGAAAATTAAAAGTTTGTAGAGAGGAAATGGCAAATATATGTCAAAATTCCCTAATCATACTAAGCCATAGATGCTTACAGAAATACTGCAAAACCAAATATCCCCTAGAGCAGGAGCCCCCGACCCTTGGGCGGTGGACTGGTACCTGTCAGGAACTGTGCTGCACAGCAGGAGATGAGTGGCGGGTGAGCTAGCAAAGCTTTATCTGCCACTCCCATTGCTATCCATAGTTCACATTACCGCCTGAACCATATCCCCCCCACCCCCCCACCGTCCCCCCATTCAGTGGAAAAACTGTCTGGCACGAAACCGGTCCCAGGTGCCAAAAAGGTTGGGGACTGCTGCCCTACAGATACTTTGCCTTACCTGTACTTCCATTGGCATTTACTGTGCAATATACATTTTTTGATAGCACTGAAAGTCCTCAAATATCCTCTGTGAATTTAACTTCTTAAAGTTCCTGAAAAGTCACCTAAAGTTCTCCGGTTTTGGAACATTGGAGGCACAATTCTTAAATAGGTGACTCCTAATGATGAAAGGTGAATTTATAGAACCTAAATTGCCTCAAAGTGTGGATCTATTTTGTTTATGAAGTGATATGTAATTTGACCAGAAGATGGCAGCATTCTGAAAGAAAAAAAGAGAACCAAAACAAAGCAAACATGAAAACAAAAAGCAAGATACAGCAATTACCATGCTTTTTATTGTTCAAGGTCTTAATGAGGACACTATTTTAATTAAGGTTAATTTTTTTGTATATTATTCTTTTCAAGGTTTAAGATTTCCTCATTCCAAGAAAAATAACGAGTAATTGTAAGAGCCTACCTGTACTATTTTCTCATCAAAGTCCTTTGAAAGATACAATAATTATCTCTAGATAGAATTTTTTTAATGAATTTATTTATTTTATTTATTTATTTTTGGCTGTGTTGGATCTTTGTTGTGGTGCGCAGGCTTCTCATTGTAGTGGCTACTCTTGTGTAGAGCATGGGCTCTAGGAGAACGGGCTTCAGTAGTTTGTGACTCGTGGGCTCTAGAGCACAGGCTCAGTAGTTGTGGTGCGCGGGCTTAGTTGCTCCGCGGCATGTGGGATCTTCCCGGACCAGGGCTCGAACCCATGCCCCCTGCATTGGCAGGCGGATTCGTAACCACTGTGCCACCATGGAAGTCCCTCTAGATAGAACTTTAAGTTAGTACTGTAGTTTTACTTCTCTTGGAGTAAAAATAATATCTTAAAATAATACATATGGAACTCAAACTTATGTTCCAGAAAGATATTAAATGTGTTAAAATTTTTCTCCAAAATATCTGTTTGGGTTGAAGGAATGTTCTTGTATGCTGTAAATGCATTATATAGAAACATAATTTAAAAAACATGAAAACATTCTTCCATGGAGAAATATCTATCTATCTATATATCTACGTGTAAATTTATTTAGTTAGAAATATTTAAAAGAAGAAAAAAGCCCTACATCAGCCTGAAAGAGTAACAGAACTTCCCTTATATGTGTAACTTACTAACAACTTGAATTGAATTGAAAAGATGCACAGGGAAGCATATAGCTCATGTCCTTGTAATGTCCCTTGCAATTTATACAGCAAATGGAATTATGGACAATTCACTATGACAATATTCTTCAAGCCAGTTAAGTGAGTAATGTTGTTTATTCTATGTAACTCAGAAATATGCTAGCATAATTGTAAAAAAAATAATAAATACATGATGTAACTAATGAAAAACACTGAAATGATTTAAATTTTGTGCCTCCTGCTTTTAAATGGCATCGTATAGTTTTTGCCACATAATTATTTTCTGGTTTGATGGCAATATTTTAATGAAAGTTTTCAGGCATTTCGTAAGAAAAAATTACATCTAGTACCCTATTACTTCAAAAAGCTTAAAAAATAGTCTATCAGCTTGAGTCTGAACATAAGCAGGTATCCCTGGGGCCTATTCCTGCTGCCCAGGCATCTCCCTAGTCAGAATATATTCCTTTACTCCCCTGAATCAGCCTGACCTAATTCCCTCCATCCATGCTTTATCTGACCATTTGAGACTCAACAGGTGTACTTATCACTGAAACCCATCCTTCTTTATCCCAAGAAGCTACTGAAGTTTCTAGAGCTCAGCCCCAAACTGAACGTCCAGTACTCCTGGCCAGGCAGGGTCCATCCCTGGTCATTGCATTGGACCTCTTTCCCAACACAATTCCCAAGAAATGGACTCTTACGGGAAGGATGTTTCTTCAGTACTTAGAGCAGAAGAAGAAATCAAGCCCCATAATAGACAAATATTATGTCACGTAGACCCCAAAACAGAAAAAAGGGAAAGTCTAGGCAAACTGCTAAACACATTTTATTCTCTCCGCAAGAATACAAGTATTCATTTTAAACCTGTCATCATCAGTTTTTTTTTGTTGTGTTCAAATTTGTTAATCTACAGCTCAATTTTTGGTCAACATACAAACTATTTTGTAATATTTTAACATGTCACCTGATCAGCCTGTGTTCTGACTTAATGTTTTTAAAGAAAACACATATTTAAATATTTTTCCCTCCTTTGGGGGTTATAAGCTCTGCCTTTAGCTGGGCCTATCGAGGAACTGAAGAGTGGTACTCATTCAGTTTTGGGTTGTGTGTACCTATCTTTAGTCCTGTCTGAATACAGTTTCAGTGACTGACAAAAAAGTACCACCATAACCTTGAATTTGTGGTTTCGTCTTGTTCAGTGTTCTTGTCTCTCAGACAGCAGCAGAGCGGAAATGTGTTCCCTGGCAGTCATAATCACAGCTCAGGACACAGATCCCTGTGATAGGATGATAAAATTGAAGTTGTGATTTAAACCCTAAGGTGACAGATTCGATATCAAAGTGAGTTGTGAGACAGAAAAAAAGAGTAGATCTTGCAAAAAGTATTTGGAGGAGAAAGCATTAGAGCAGGGGTCCCCAACCCCTGGGCCACAGACTGATAGCGGTCTGCGGCCTGTTAGAAACCGGGCCACACAGCAGGAGGTGAGCGGCGGGCTAGTGAGCAAAGCTACATCTTACGCTCCCCATCCCCCCATCACTCGCGTTACTGCCTGAACCATCCCCGCCACCACCCCCAACCCATCCCGGGTCTGCTGAAAAATTTTCTTCCACGAAACCTGTCCCCGGTGCCAAAAAGGTTGGGAACCACTGCATTGGAGAACTCTCAAAATTTCCCCCGAAGAACCTAATAGCATCAGGAATCAGAAGATATTTGGGATAAAGTGATTTTGGAGAGAGATTTGGGGGTGCTATGAGTTCTCTCCCACATCTTTCCCTATAAGGAAAGCTGAGTAGGGAGCCTGCTCTAATTTCAAGGCTGGTTAAAGGGACTTCAATGGGATCATTCAGACATGGAGAGGATATGTGTCGCTACAGCACGGGGTCCACGGGAGCCTGACAAGACCTGCTTGGGCTGCCTAGCTGGGGATGAGCCAAAGGAAAAGTGGCTGTCCTAGTATCAGGTGAATTCCTAGACTGCTCAGGGAAAAGGCAGTGTTAGTGTTTCTTATGGATCTCAGATGTACCACATGGCATCATTTAAGGACCTGCTCAGAGGGCTGACTAGAGGTGTAAGCTGGCCTTAGCAGGGAGAAGCTAAAGATGTCCTTACATTCCTAGGGGCTGCAGGAAAAATAAGGGACCTGCAAAAATAGAAAAGAGAGTTTACATTAAGAGAATTGGAGATACAGTAGCTAATGTCCAGGATGGGTCCCAATGATCGTTTTCTCCTGGTCCACGTGCACTGGTTAGTCCCCTCCCACGTTGATCAGTATTGTACAACCAATAGAATATAACAGACATTATGGTGTGGGACTTTCAAAACTAGTTCATAAAAGGCATTGGAGCTTCTGTCTTGGTCTTTTAGGTTGCTCACTCTGGGAGAAGCCAGCTGCTATGGTGTGAGGACACTAAGGCTGTCTCATGGAGAGACTCATGCAAAGAAAAAGCAATTTGCCAGCTAAGTGAGTAAACCATTTTGGAGGTGGATCTTCCATCCTTAGCCAACACATGACTGCAACCTCATGAGAGGCCCTACAGTACTAGAAAGAACTGCGTGAACAGGCTGCTCCTGAATTCCTGGTCCATGGAAACCATGAGACACGATAGATGATCACTGTGGTTTTAAGCCACTAAATTAGGGTTGATTTGTTATGCAGCAATGGATAACCAATCCAGATTTCGACACTAGGAATGGGGTGCTCCTATAACAAAAAAACCTAAAAACTGACAAAATGTGGGTGTGGCTTTGGGTTCGGGTGGCAGGTGAATGCTAGATGGACCATGAGGGGAGTGATATTGAAAGACTAAAGGACGTCAAAGATACTGTTGCATAAGCATAAGCTGGATGGCCTTTGAGGAAGCTTTCAGTTATAGTTTAAAGAAAAGCAAGGGAAATGTTATTAGGAGAAAAGGGATCTTTTTTATCTAGTGGCAGAAAGTTTAGCAGTACTGTTGTGTAGTAATGTGGAAAGTAGAAAATGTACCTCAGGTACTTAGTAATCTAGCTAAGGAGATTTCCAAGTTGGGTTAAAGGTGCTGCCTGACTTCTTATTATACTAAAATGCAAAAGGGGAGAGACAAGTTTCTTCCCAGTCTCTGTTTCTTCCCAGTCTCTCCAGACAATAAATGTTGCTAAAATTAAGTGGTTTCTGGGTAAGATCAAATCCAGGTTACAGCCAAGACAGTATGGTCTAAAGGTAAAGTCCTCAGATATATCTAAGCTAATACTTCAGAGAACTGTTCAGACAAAAAGCTCTCCAAGGGTTTTTGGGGTATATGTCACAGATCCTTTACATTAAATAATAGAGTTTTTAAGAATCACCAGGGCATTGTCTCTCAGAAGCCTCAATAGGGGTGTCTAAGGTAGAGAAAGGTTTATCTTGAAGAGATTTGTAAGTGTGGCTTTTGTCTAATGGAGTGAGCCCTGATAAGACAAACAGGAAATGTACAAAGTTTTAAAGAGATTGCACTAGTAGAAACATCTCCATCTTGGATCAAAAGATTCAGAGACAGTGCAAAAGCAATAGAAGGTCATGAACCTCCCAACCCTCTACAGGCAGAAACCAAGATGAAAACTGCTCAGCTGCAAAAACGTTGGTCATTTCATAAGAAAAAGGAACGAGTCAAAAGGCAGAACTAAAGGCATCTCAGAAGGCTGAACCAGAAACCACGTAGTAGTAGAAATGATTCCCAGCCAAGAACCTTCACGCATATGCCCTGCTGTTTTTTAGACTTTCTATAGACAAGTGGCTTCTAAGTGCCTCACATTTTCCCTTTTTTTGAATGGGGGAGTTTATAGTGGTTCTGCTGTGTCTGTCAAACCGTTGTATGTTGGGTGTGTTCACATGTCTTCAGGTCAAGAGGAACTATACTTGAGGGGCTGTACTTGACGAACTGTACCTGAAGAGTCTCATCTGAACCTGGATCTGATTTATACGACAAGACCTCAGACTTTGCAAAGATGTCATGAGATGAGTCTTAAGGGGGCCTCTGGAGGAGGTGAATGTCTTTGCATGTGGGAGAGACATGACAAATCGTGGTACCCAGTTTTCAAAATGTCCCTCAATAATTTTCACTTTTGTAAACATGCATTTGTTTAGTCCCTTTTCACAATGAACCAGAGCTGGTCTGTGTGACCAACAGAATATGGCAAGCATGCCAGTTTGACTTCCTTGGTTTCTTTTACTCACTCTGGGGGAAGCCAGGTGCCATGTCATGAGGACACTCAAGTAGCCACACTGAGAGACCCACATAGAGAAGAACCAATTTTCTAGCACTCATCTGCCAGTCACATAAGTCAATTTACAAGTGGATCTTGAAGCCCCTGTAAAGCTATTATATGACAGCATCCCAGCAAGCACCTGTCTGCAACCTTATAAAAGACCCTAAGTTAAACCAGAATTTCTCTCAAATTCTGAACTTACTAAAAACCATGAGAAGTAATAAATTATGTTTCAAGCCACAAAGTTTAAATATGATATTTCACACAGCAAAAGATACTGATACAGCAGGTGAGAGATCCTTGAATATCTCCTGGACCCACAGAGCACTCATGCTCTTCCAGTGAGGATTTCTCTGTGCTCCTCTCCCTTTCACCTCCCCGACACAGCTGCTGGCAAGTGACGTACGTGGTGAGCTAGAAAAGGAAGCCAACCCTCCACCCCCAATCTTCCCTGGCTGCAAGCAGACACCTGCCTTAGCAGAACAAAACTAGCAGAACAAAACTAGAAGAGAGGGAGAGCCTTACAGAAAAGGAAGACTGAAATGTTGATTATTATAGGGACAGAACTTTTTCATTTCTGATTCAAGAAAGCAGTATTCCAAAAATTCCATATTTTGGAATTTAAAATGATTGTGTTACTTAACAATATCTGGAAAGAGCCATGAAAGTCCCTAAGTTTTTGTCTAAGCAGGGAGGGAGGAAAGTAGCTGCCATGGGTGTTTGTTGTGGAAAAATTAATCTGTTTTGTGATTTCTTCCATTAGGTGGTACATGTTTAACAAGACTACATTCCTAAAAAAATTAAACAGTGCAAGAAAAGATGACAAATCTTCCCTCAGTAAAACTTCCTCTGCTAGCCTCCGTCTTTCCTTCTTTCCATTATTATCAAAAACATCCTGGAAGCATGTATACTTAAAATGGGTACATTTTATTGTATGTAAATTTTATCTTAATAAGGTTGATTTAAAGAAAAAACACTGCTTTTCCTCCTCATACCTACTTCTGCTTCTTTATTCCTTATCTTAGACAACGACCCTATCATTGTATTACTTTTCCAAGACACAAATTTTGAATCCACACTTAATCCTTCCTTTCTCTCGTCTTTTTTGCAAAAGCTCGGTTTTTAAAGCCTATCAGTTCTACCTCCAATAGTGTATCTTCCCTGTTCCTTATTGTTGTTCCCTTCAGGTCATCACTCTCCCTGGCCTAAATCACTGTCACAAAAGTTTATCTGCTCTTCCTAGCTCTTTTCGATGTCTCCTAGACGCCCTACACTCTGATTCCATTTTTTCCTGCATTTGTGGAGTTCTAGTTCTTTAAAATATAAATCAAATCATTTTGTTTTCTTATTTAAAAGCCATCCTCGCATTTCCCTTAAAGTAGATTTTTTGGACAGGGTATGGAAAGTTATCCACAAACTTGCCCAAAGGCTATTCTAGATACGTTTTCTGCCAGGTAGAGTTATGTACCCCATTCTTTACTCAATTACCAATAAGCCGTGAGGAGACTGCTTTTTTGTTTTCTGATGTTTTTTACACTCTATTCCTTTTCTCCTTTCCTCACCTGGGAAACTCCTAGTTATTATTAAAGACCACATTCCATTGTCATTTCCTCTGGAAGTCTTACCTAAGGGTTCCCATCTTCTCTAACAGAACTAATACATTTCTTAAACATTTAATCCTTAGATTCGGTATAACTTTAATTTGGTACTTATTACATCTTTTCATAACCACGTGTTTGCTTACATCACAGAGTGCTCCTCATGAAGGTGAAGGCCGTGACATGTGTGGTGGAGACTGCAGAGCTACTCCCAGATTCCCCCTCCAGGGCCGATTCCCCTGCTCCTGGGAATAGTGGCTGCCAATGGTTACATCTGTTTCCCTCTTTGGGAAATGCCCTTGACAGCCAGGAACTGCCTCATTCAAGACTACATCAGTTTCTAGGGGCAGCCTAAGAGTGCAGGGATACAGAGATCCAGCCTCCCTGTCTCAATTTGGGACAACTCTGAAGGGCCATCCAAGCTCCAGAGAGCTGCAGAGAGTTAGCCGAGGCTGCAACTGTTACTGCATTGCAGCTCAGCCAACTCTGCTGTCTGACCAGTTCTGCCTTCCTCACTTCTATGCATGTCTGTCTCCCAAGAACACTCACCAATAAAGCTTCTCCGGCCAATTCCTGGTCCCGGAGTCTGATTCCAAAGATTCCAATCATGTCATTTCCCCCCTCTGTTTTTTCTCAAATTCTATCCCAGTGTCCAGCACAGCTGCTTACACATAGCCATAGTGGGTTCTTATAGTTTTTTGGGAAAAAAAAAGAATTGAGTTTTATAACACTAATGTTCACAACATTAATAGTATTAGAGTTCAGCTACATTATTAATTAGAAAGGTTTTTGTTTAATAAAAAGTAGAATAATTTCATAAGGACATGACTACATCACTTAGATATATTACACATGGATAATAATATTTTTCTTTACATTCTGATTAAATTAAGGGGTTCTAATAAATATTTTAAAAGTTCAATATTATTAGAAACAAAAAAATTGCTCTTTAACAAATATACAAGTCCTTTTTAGTCTATGTAACTACATGAGAGGATATTAGAAATTCAGATAAAAATATTTGTAGAACTATCATCATAGTGTTATATAATATTGTATTTAATACAGAAAAAAACTACAGATGTGCTATAAGTAGGGAAATAATTGCACGATTTTGATATATTCACAAAATTCAAACTGTAAAATTTAACACTTAGTTAATATTTGCTTAGGAAATACATTTAAGTGGAAATTCTACTAGTTCTGAATTCTAAATGTTTTTATCTATTAAAAGTTATTTAAAATTCTGACTTTACTCCCCAATAGACAGTAAAAAATAATGTAAAACTATCTATCTACAGCTCAGTGTCTGCAATATAGAATTTAATAATCTGCTTCAGCAGAATTCCAGACCCAGGCTAAGTCGAGTTGCTCTGATCCAGAGTCTGCTCTCTCTCCCACTTTTTTGTTTCTTATTGGCACCCAGAGGTTGTTGCCCTGACAACAGAGAAGTTCTGGAGGCAACTTCGCCAGGATGCTCTTGGAAATCAGAGGCTATCTGGACCCAAGAAAAAATTCTCCAATGTTTTCCTCACCCGTATAATTCGTTTAGTCTGGGATTTAAACAAAATTAATGCTATGGATGGATCAAAGAGGATTTTATTCAGAAGGCCAATATATAAAAGGGATAAAAGTAAATAAGTCTGGCTGGGGCAGGGAGAGGAAGGCAGCTCTGGGGGTGCCCAGAGTGCACAATCTGAACAGCACTGATTTATTGTTATTATCGCCTATTTGTATGATTCTCTGCATTTCACAGAATGACTAATGTGGTAAATTCCCATTCAGTAAATTACTATAGTACTTATACAAAGGTAGGGCCTTCAACATGAATCAGCAGAACAACAACAAAATAAAATGGATAAAGCAATCTACAGTAAAAAGGACACAACTGTTTTCATGAGTGTCAATTGATATTCCTTTGAAGCAGTTTACTAATTCAGAAGTTGCCTGGATTACACCAAGTTGTCACAGTGGAAAGAACAGAGAATCACTAAAAAGTGAGAGTGGCAACAATAATCTAAGGAATATGAACCATTCATTCATTCAAAAAAAGAAACTAGCATATAAAATTCTCATTAAATAAGCAGAATATCAAGAATATTGATATTTTTCAAGTGATTGT
Source organism: Pseudorca crassidens (assembly GCF_039906515.1). Classification (NCBI taxonomy): domain Eukaryota; kingdom Metazoa; phylum Chordata; class Mammalia; order Artiodactyla; family Delphinidae; genus Pseudorca; species Pseudorca crassidens. Next base: position 17,417,288 of record NC_090316.1, read on the forward strand.
GCCTTGAAAAAGATAAAGAGTGAAGATAAAGAGTAAATGACATTTCATATTTTTGTTACAACACCAACTGTTTAGATGTGTGATATTCAGAATACTCAAATGCTTGGTTGCTGTTTTTACTTTTTCATTTAGAAATCTGGTATGTGGTAGACAGCTCAAAACTATAGTCACAAAAGCCCTCTGTATAAACTTTGTACAACGTCTACTGAATATTCACACGGAATCCCCAGTTAAACATTTCAACTGACTTTAACTGTCTTTAAGAAGTGAGGGTAGAGGCCACCAAATGCCAGGGGCAGCATTAATTATCAGTCAAAGAATCAAAGTAGGGAATCAGAAAAAGAATGGTAACACTAAATATATAATTAGAACTTGGGGACAACTCTGTTTGAGATGAAGAGAGCTCTGTGAAAATGGCTTATGGGTTATTATTATTGCTCAATGCTATGAATTATATTCTTGGTTGCTGTGATGTGGCGTGCCGTTGGCTTGCCATTTTACATTGCCCAGAAATAACTGGAAGTTGTTATTTCTCTTGGATGAAAATATGAGCTGGATTCGAGAAGTAACATCAGCACATGGAAAAACTAAATTTTCCTCATTGTAATGATGATAACATACAAAAGTACTATTCATATGACCAAATCTTCGGTTGCAGAGATTATTACTTTTTTTTTACTGTTTCTTGCCCTAACGGAATCTGTTCCATTCTTACTGTCCTCTCAGTTTTAGGTTCCATTTTCCCCATCATTCTTTTGGTTGCAGGAGTTCTGCTCCAGACGTCTAATTAGCCAGGTTATTATAAATGAAACACAAACAAAATAGAAAAACAATTTTTCCAACTCAAAAAATTACTTAAACATCATGTGCTCAGACTTTAGTATTAAGGATCAGTATATCTGGATGCAAGTTGTACTTATTCTTGGCACAGTGAAACTCCTAGATTCTGAGTGAAAAGTCTTAAGTGAGGAGGTTATTGTGGAGATCAAATAATCCATCCCTGGGCTTCTCTGGTGGCGCAGTGGTTGAGAGTCCGCTTGCTGATGTAGGGGACACGGGTTCGTGCCCTGGTCGGGGAGGATCACACGTGCTGCGGAGCTGCTGGGCCCGTGAGCCATGGCCGCTGAGCCTGCGCGTCCGGAGCCTGTGCTCCGCAGCGGGAGAGGCCACAACAGTGAGAGGCCCGCATACCACAAAATAAATAATAATAAAAAAAAATCCATCCCAAACAAGACTATCATGAATTAACATGTAAATAGATTGGAAACAGATATCAGTATCTTCAAACACAAGAAATGAGAGAATTTTGAATAATTTTAAATAGAAAAGCAAATGGTTATGAAAAATGTTTCTATTTTTCAAAGCCCAAAGTTAATGAATTACATATTTATTATTTCAAAATCCAGAATATGTGAATGGAATCCTCTACACTTTAGAATCAGAATTCTAAGAAATATCTCATTATAATAATCACAGAATGATTTCCTTTTTAGAAACATTTTTTCCCCAGCTCTCTGGTGGCTCAATTTTCCTTAAAAAAGCTATAAGATTTGGCTTATTTTTCTTTCTCATAAACAATGAGGATCTTAGTGAATAAATACTTCTTTAAAAATCCACATACTTTAATGTTATTGCTTGGCTATGTCAAAATTAAATTGCCACATTCAAAAGCATTACAATCAAAGGCATTTTTCTAAGACCATTACATTTTTGTTTGCAAAGTGGTAAATTGTACTAATTCAAATTTTTTGATGTTTCAGACTAAACTTTAAGAATTCTATGTGTGTCATTTTTCCTTTTACTATGCTATTTTCTTTACTTATCATATGTGACATTATGAAATACTCTTTAAATTCTAGTCAATTTTACATGTTACCTAACATTTTTCCCCCAAGAGTTCAGTAAAAAGGAGTATTTGCAGTTCCCAATGTCCCAAAAAAGACAATGTTTTATCCCTTTATTTTGTTTTCAATAGTGAGCAGCATTAGAGAAAATCACTAGCTTTGTTAAAAAAATCTGATAATCACTTAAGCAAAAATATAGAATATCCTGGTAAAACAAAATAAGGACCTACTAAAATTCTGCATATGAATTGCGTTTTAAATGATGCTTGAGAGTAATGTGATTTGGACTCCTGAATCTACACGCTATTTTTCAATTTTAGTGCCTACCATTTAATATGTCACAAGCATAATGACTTTAGCTAAATGATCACATGTATGAGATATGTGATTGCATTTAGATATAAAACCTGGTTTACACTGAAAGTAATTATGAGGAACCTCTGATGGTTTTTCTCTTCTTTCTTGAATCAGCCTTAATTTCCTTAATATGCTGTATAATTGGGACTAATGCCAACAACATTTTATAGTTTCATAGCAGATTAGACCATATCTCATTGGGTGAAAAAAGGAAAAAAATAAGATCCTGTTTTTTAAATGACTTAAACATTAACAGCATTCATTAAAAATAACGTAATGTCAAAATTCATACACAACGTCATCACCCTCCTTTTTACCTCCACTTCAAAATATTTATGCTTTTTAGGGAGGACAATACTATTGACAAGTGAATGTCAGACCCAAAAATTATTGTTTGCTTCCATCATGCCAGAGGGGAGAAAGATAATAGACTGTATGTAAGTGTCTCACTAAGTTGACTATGGCATAAACAGTTGTGTTTCAGAGTCACATTGAGAGATTTTTTTTTTTCTTCAACAATAGGTTACACTGACCATGCAATTTTTGAAATTGTTGGTAAAAGAGGCTAAAATATCAGGTTGACGGTGGCATTGGAGTACCACCTTTTTTAAAGTCATCTAGAAACGATCATGAACTTGCAGTCAGGACATACTCCTGAAGCTTTATTTCGGTCACACTCCAGCAGCATTTAGGCAGGATTTACTCTGAACCATTCTTGGGAGGAGTTGGCAGTCTCTGGCATTCAGCCTGCCCTCAGCTCCCACCCTCTCCATGAGCTGCTGTCTCCACCCTCATCTATCTCATGGATATTTTGGTGGTAATGATGAAAAGATCAGGGGTGTATTCGGTCTGTGGAATTAGAGCTACTGTTGCCAGCTTGAGCTGGAATAAGATATATTTGTCTTTTTTCATCTTGTAGCAATTACAATAATGAAGGTTAATAATTTCTGCTGTTTTTTAACATCTTAAAAGGAGGGTTATTTTGTAATTCCAACATTCAATATATTCTGATATGAATGCTGGTATCTTCCAACATTCCTTTAGATAGTTTAGGATACACTCAAAACTATCTAGCTAGGGTTCCCAAATGCCCAAATGATTGAGGTTCTCATTCTGGTCGTTAGAATTCTAACACATGGCAACTAGAGGGGTTGTCTTCTCTATGAAGCTGATGTTACCTTACACAGCAGAACACCTTCTCTGTTCCTCCAGTACTTATTTTACAAATAAAATATGTTGTTTTTCTTATCTCAGCCTTGGTCTCTTTCTTCACAAATGTATGATTAATACTAATTTAATGACCACCTACACTAATCAGTATCTTTAAGAAAAACAACAACCACAACAAAACCTGTGGGGTTTTAGTGCCCAGCTTTAAAATCTTTCATGTAACAACCCTATATTAATTAATGCAGGAACAACTCAAGCAACTGAATACCCTGGTTAGAGGGATGTCAGAATATTGTTCTGCAGTGAATGAAAGCACTGTATAAAAAATGATATGACTATACATGCGTTGTTCGCAGAAGTGTCTAGTGTGAAAGGCATTATGAGACTGCCTCGAAGGAACAAAACCAAGAATTTAAGAAAGAAATTGATGATATTTTTGGCATTAAGCACCAGACCTTGTTTTTACTAATGTGTTTTTTGGTAGTGGATATCCTACCTTTTAACTTTTAAATTTTTTTGTGTCAAATACATTTCAGAAATCTACTTTAATGCTCAATTTTCAGCATGATATATACACAGTATTTATGAAAAATCTGAAGATTACTCATTGGTCCCCTTCTAATAATAAATATAAAAGTAGAAATCTTATTGAAAAATTGGCACTTAGAAATCCAAAGACCTTACACACAAAAGGAAAGCCAAATATTTGTGGTAGTCAGTCACCATTATAAATAGGTTCATAGCAGCAAATCAAATGTAACTTTAAATAATTCTGAAATGAAAGTAAGCATTCTGTAAAAATGTGACACTATGGAGCAGAAGGCTGGTTCATTTTAGGTGGATGTTAGAAGTAGGTGTTCTTTGAATTTAATGTTTCTACTTAATATTAAAATTGAAATTTTAGTTCATAGTGAAAAGAACAGCTCTGTAGGATACTAGAGTTTTCTTTCTTTTCACAAAGTAGCCAGGCTGCCATTATTCCCAAAGCTCCAAATTGAGGGGAAAAGTGTCTGTTTAATATCTAATAAAATAGGTAAAATTCTTCATTCTAATATTTTAACCCAGGAAAAACTAAAAACATAAAATTGATCCATGGCTCAAGACTTACTTTCTAACTTTAGTAAAAAGGAAATACTCAAAATAATAATAACACCAAAGCCAGCAAAAAATAAAACACACACATGCTCATATTAAAGCAGCCCTTCCACCAACACAGAAGTCTGTTTTCCAAGCTTACTTTTTTTTTTTAATCTTTATTGGAGTACAGTTGTTTTAAAATGTTGTGTTAGTTTCTATTGTACAGCAAAGTGAATCAGCTATATGTATACACATATCCCCTTTTTGGATTTCCTTCCCACTTAGACCATAGAGCACTGAATAGAGTTCCCTGTGCTATACAGTAGGTTCTCATTAGTTATCTATTTTATACATAGTATCAATAGTGTATATATGTCAATCCCAGTCTCCCAAGCTACTTTTTAAATTGGTCATTTTCTTTACGAAATTTCCTAAAAGTCAGTTGCCTTTGATAGCAAAGTGTTTTCTTCCCCTCTGGGTACTTCTTGTGGCCAGTTAGAGAATTTGACTAAACTACAGTTCAGTAGCTGAACAGAGTTGCATTTCCAGTTGTCTAACTCCACCTGCAGTATTGATCAAGATGTGTTAAATAGGTTTTGGGTGTCTTGAAGTGGAATATTGTATTTCAAGGCTGAGTCAATTGCATAATGATTCTCATCACTCACTGACTAGTGAGTTGTGGCATCACTACGAAGTTGTGATCGTGTGCCCAGGTCACACCTGAACAGCTGGATACATCTTCACTTCTGATTTTATTCCAAGTTGGCAACTTTTCAGTTAATATTTGATTTGCAGTGCATGAAAAAATATGTTTCTGTTCAACAACTGATTTTAATTATTTCTTAATTTTGCCTGTGGGGTGAATAGTTTGGTCAACTGATATGGCAAAACATGAACAATTTGAAAAAGGACCCATTATAAAGTACTCTAAGGGATTAAAGCCCTAGGAAAACTGATGGTTTTATGTTTCTCATTCTAAAACTTTACTGAAGATGGTTACCATAAAAATACTCAATGGAAATATATTGACCACATTTATAAGCATGGGAGCATTGAAAAAAGACTAAGGAACTGCACACAGAGTTGTAGCAATGGTTACAAATTATAAGGTGACTACACTCTAAAATATGTACGTTTCAAGGGAGAAATAGTGGATACCAACAGTAATTATTCTAAAGTAAATGATGAACACAGAAAAAATGTTAGAGTGAAAAGAACACTCTTAGGGACAATAGAAGGTGCTTTAAAAAGCTAATTTAAGCATAAATACCTTTAAAAAAGGGAATTCACCTTCCTTTCTACTTACTTCTTTTTTTAAAAAAATACATTTATTTCTTTATTTTATTTTTGTTTGCATTGGGCCTTCGTTGCTGTGCGTGGGCTTTCTCTAGTTGCAGCGAGCAGGGGCTACTCTTCGTTGCAGAGCTTAGGCTTCTCATTGCAGTGGCTACTCTTGTTGCGGAGCACAGACTCTAGGCACGTGGGGTTCAGTAACTGTGGCACGTGGGCTCAGTAGTTGTGGCTCGCGGGATCTAGAGCGCAGCCTCAGTAGTTGCGGCACACGGGCTTAGTTGCTCTGTGGCATGTGGGATCTTCCCAGACCAGGGCTCGAACCTGTGTCTCCTGCATTGGCAGGCGGATTCTTAATCAGTGCTCCACCAGGGAAGTCCCTCTACTTACTTCTTATATGTCAGCCCCACACCTGTCCCCAGTGTTCAAAAAGCCAACGCTCCAATTGTTCCCAAACCTTCAAGCTAAAACTTTTTTTTTTTTTTTTGCGGTACACGGGCCTCTCACCACTGTGGCCTCTCCCGCTGCGGAGCACAGGCTCCGGACGCGCAGGCTCAGCGGCCATGGCTCACGGGCCCAGCCGCTCTGCGGCATGTGGGACCTTCCCGGACCGGGGCACGAACCCATGTCCCCTGCATCGGCAGGTGGACTCTCAACCACTGGGCCACCAGGGAAGCCCCAAGCTAAAACTCTTAAGAGGCTTTTATCTTTTCCCTTAATAAGAACGTGGTAAAATGAGATTGTTGAGTTTCATATTTGAATTTTGCATTTCAACCTTCTCTAGCGATTGTGGAAGAGAAGAGCAACACGTCACTGCAGTCTGCCCATTGGCACACATTATTTTTGACCCTATTTTTTCAGTGTACCGCAAAATAGCATTGGGTAGTATGTCATTGGTTCCTCCTATTTCCTGTATATACAGCACTACCATACAGCATGTCATTGCATTTCATTGTTTACATGCCTTCCTCCCTTGCTAGACTGTGAGATATTTAAAGACAGAGAATATATTTTTATTGCTCTCCAAGTCTTTTTTATCTTGCATAACACACGGCACATCGTAGGTGTTCAATAAATATTTATTCCATCAAAAATACTCTAGATATTCTTGCAGTTGAACATACATACTACATTTTAAATTCAAGTTTTCTCTTTTTAGTTTTATTTCAGATTTGCCTTTTATTTTAAAGGCAGGCAGAAAAGCAATCCAAACTTGTTTCTCTGTGTTAAGCTAACATGGGCATTTAAAAAATAATACGACACTATGATTTTCACTAAACTAGGAAAGGTTATTTTGGAGCTGCTGGGACTTTAGATATTTGAAGTAGTAATTACTTCCTCCATAAATGTTACCTTTAGAGTCAAATACTGCTTTCCTGTTGCAGTTCAACTTTTTACTTAAAGGAAAATGTCTTCTATTCACAAGTCACTGTGCTATACTATTACATGTAGTGATTCTCCTTTTCATTTGTTTTGGTAACATTGTAAAGTCTATGAAGCTTCATAATAATAACAATAGTAGCTTACATTTTTTCAGTATTTTTTCTGTGCCAAGCATTTCACTAAGCACTTGACATGTGCTATGTCATTTAATACCCACATAAAACTTATCATGTGTGTGATCTTATATATCTCTACTTTTTAATCTATCTATCTATCCATCCATCCATCCATCCATGCATTAATTTTCCCATTGGTAAGCCATTTAGTCAGAATAATAATACAGGGAGAATCATCTTTACATTTTGCATTCTTGGTTCTTTCAAGTTTTCAGTATCCAGTAATAAAATTTAACACCATATTTTGCATAATTCTGGAACAATGACCTATGTTAGTAAAGTACTTGTGTAAACACTTATAAAACAAAAAAAAGCATATGTTGGGCTGTATTTAATTAAGTACTATCAAGTCACTGCAACTAAGAATCCAAGAGTATTTCTTCTAAACTGAATAGATGAGATATCAACTCTTACCTGAAGATAATCGACACTTCATGTGGAAACTGACTGTTATAATTAACAACTTACCATAGACTTGGGTTTGGTTCCAGAACTGGCCACTGAGGTGGAAGATGGTAGGTCAGTGGACTCGGTGTTAGAAGACAGATTTATTTGTGTCTGATTTACCGAAGTGTTATCTGCTCCACTCTCAGATCCTGATTCCAGATCCTATGAAAAAAATGCATTGATATGAAGGGCATGTCCACACTCTCTACATGCCTTTCTCCCACCTCCAACACCTTTCCACCTCCTCCTTCTCCCAACACACATGGACACACCACAGAGTTATGACAACAGACAGTGACACGTCACCCATAACCATGCATTATTTTGTATCAACAATTGTACTCTTCAGAGGGTCTGATTTTGGAATGCAAATACTGAAAAAGAGGTAGCAAACTACTTTGATAATTTAACAGCTGATTGTGCATTGGAAAGGGCAGTAGGGGCAGCTAGCCGGGACACTGCAATAAGTCAGGAGGAAGAAGCCCATAGACAGCCCTTGCTCGTTGTGTGACTTTGAGTAACCCACTCTACATCCCTCTTGCAACAGGGTTATGAGTGTCAAATGAAAAGACAGTTCTCAGTTCTTCTCACCTCACTCTCTTCTATGTTCCCATCAGATCTCCATGGTGACACCTACCATAATAGCCTGGAATCATTTAGCTCAAGTGTATGTCTATCTAGCGAACTATAAGCTATTTGAGGGCAGGAATTACGCTTTGTCATGTGTGATTCAATTCCCTCATTTGAAAATGAGTGTAATGATAGCATGCACTCATACAGGTTTATGAAGATTAAGCAAGATATATGCAAAGTGCATGTAACAGGCACATAATCATTTTCATTAAATGCTGGGCATTACTGTAAATATTGTTATTATTAACATCATATGCCTTCTGAGCAACTAGTGTACAGTATGTGGATAAGACATGTCTGTTGAATGAATGCAATTACAATGTAATCCCTCCAAAGGCTGTGCATTTAATTTACCAAATGATATCTTTGTGTTATACGTGAGAACACAGAGGAAAGGCAAGGGTGAGGAGAATGCAAAGCGGAGGGTGTGAAGGCACACATCACTCTATAATGTTAACCTGAGAAAATTATGATTTGATAATCTTTATGTCCACTCTTTCTACATCTCAACTTCACCATGGCCCATATGGTTAAATATCATCTACCCTGCACCCCGACTCTCTGGCCTTATGCTCTATCATTCTATTGTTTCTGTATGCTCTGCCATACTTGCTGTTTGTCAGTCCTCCTAGTACACCAAGGTGGTGTTTACGGCAGGGACTATGCCCTTTCTTGTCCCTTGTCCAAGTATTTCCCTTTGCTGTCCCTTTCTTGTCACTCAGCTCTCAGTTTGAATATCACTACCTCAGAGAAGCATCCTTTGACAGTTCAAACTAAAATATTTTCCTCTCTTCAACCTCCACAGTGTATCATTTTCTATTTTACGATCTTATTACCTTGTTTATCTACCACGTATCAACAATATCCGTCCATCATCTCTACCTATGTATGTACGTATGTATCCATCTCTCTATCTGACCATCTATCTACCTTTCATTCATTTCTATTTCAAATCTTTTTTGTCTCCCTTTATTGGAATCTATGCATCACAAGAGCAGGGGCTTCACCTGTCTTGTTCACTGATACATTCCCCAGGCTTAGAATAGTGCCTGGCACCTAGAATATGCTCATAAATATTGTTTTATGAAAGAATAACCAAACTGACAAATATTAATATGTAACCAAGGAGGCACAAGATCTGTACACTAGAAACTACAGGACACTGATGAAAGAAATTGAAGAAGACACAAATAAATGGAAAGATAGCTCATGTTCCTGAATTGGAAAAATTAAAATTGTGAAAAATGTCCATGCTACCCAAAGTGATCTATAGATTTAGTGCAACCCCTGTCAGAATTTCAATGGCATTTTTCATAGAAATAGGAAAAAGCAATCCTAAAATTTGTATGGAACCACAAAAGACCCTGGATAGCCAAAGCAATCTGAGAAATAATAACAAAGCTGGAGCCATCGCATTCCCTTATTTCAAATTATAGTACTGTAGTAATCAAAACAGTATGGTACTGGCATAAAAACAGACACACAGACCAATGGAATAGAACAGAGAGCACAGAAATAAAAGCATGCATATACAGTCAACTAACATTTGACAAGGGGGCCAAGAATATTCAATAGGGAAAAAATAGTCCTTTCAGTAAATGGTGTTGGGAAAATTGGATATTCACATGCAAATTAATGAAACTGGACCCCTATCTTACACCACTCATAAACCTTAACTTGAAATAAATTAAAGACGTAAATGTAATATCTGAAACTATAAAACTCCTAGAAGAAAGCATAGAGCAAAAGCTTCTTGACATTGGTCCTGGCAACAATTTTTTGGGTATGACACCGAAAGCACAAGTAATAAAAGCAAAAATAAACAAATGGGACTATATCAAACTAAATGGCGTCTGCACAGCAAAGGAAACAATCAACAGAATGAAGGATGCAGCCTATAGAATTACAAGAAAATGTTTGCAAACCTTAGATAAGGGGTTAATATCCAAAATGTATAAGGAACTCATTCAACTCACTAGCAAAAAACAAATAATCTGATTAAAAAATAAGCAAAATACCTGAGTAGACATTTTTTCCAAAGACACAAATGGCCAACAGGTACATGAAAAGGTGCTCAAATCACTAATTATCAGGGAAATGCAAATTAAAACTACAATGAGGTATCACCTCACACTTGTCAGAACAGCTATCATAAAAGGGAATCCTAGTGCATTGTTGGTGGGAATGTAAATGAGTATAGTCACTATGGAAAACAGTATGGAGGTTCCTCAAAAAATAAAAATAGGGCTTCCCTGGTGGCACAGTGGTTGGGGTCCGTCTGCCAATGCAGGGGATACGGGTTCGTGCCCCAGTCCGGGAAGATCCCACATGCCACGGAGCGGCTGGGCCTGTGAGCCATGGCCGCTGAGCCTGCGCGTCCGGAGCCTGTGCTCCACAGCGGGAGAGGCCACAACAGTGAGAGGTCCGCGTACCGCAAAAAAAAAAAAAAAAAAAAAAATTGAACTACCATATAATCCAGTAAGTCCACATCTGCATATACATCCAAAGGAAATGAAATCACTGTCTTAAAGAGACATCTGCACCCCTATATTCATGGCTGCATTATGTTCACAATAGCCAAGACACAGAAATAACTGAAGTGTCTATAGATGGATGAATGGATAAAGAAAATGTGGTATATATATATATACAATGGAATATTATTTAGCCATAGAAAAGAAGGAAATTCTGCCTTTTGTGACAATATGGAAGGACCTGGAGAGCATTATGCTAAGTGAAATGAGTCAGACAGAGAAACACAAATACTGTATGATCTCACTTATATGTGGAATCTAAAAAAAAGGCCAAAATAGAAACAGAGTGAAGTGGTGGTTGCTAGGGGATAGAATGTGGGGAAAATGGGGACATGCTGGTCAGAAGGTACAAGCTTCCAGTTATAAGAGGCATAAGTTCTGAGGATCTAATCTTCATTTTGGCGACTACAGTTAACAACACTGTATTATATATTTGAAAGTTGTAAGAGAGTAGATATTAAATGTTCTCACCACACACATACACACACACACACACAACTGTAATTATACCAGTTTATGGATGTGTTAACTAACCTTACTGTGGTAATTATTTTGCATAAAAAAACTGTATCAAATCATCACATTGTATACCTTAAACTTATACAATGTTATATGTCAATTCTATTTCAATAAAGCTACAAAAAAAAAAGAAAAGAAAAAAGTAGAAAACAAACATAAAAAAGAAAGGGTATAAAAGACATACATAACAATAATAAATATGAAACATAATACTAAATTCTTTAAGTGTGTGTGTGTGTGTGTGTAAAACATATAACCATAACCAAATTTCTCATGCCCTGAGTGCTTTCAGATTAAGGGTCATCTATTCTTTTTTTTTGCACAGAAAAGACATTTTACATTTTACCATAAGAGAAAAATGGTTCATTAAGATTTCAAATTGAATCAACATCAAATGGATAGTCATAAATAGCAGGTAATTTATAAACATCAAATGCATAATCATAAGTAGCATGTAGTTTATAAGCCATTTATAGTTTACATTTATCAGAAATCATTTGCACTAATTTTGCCTTCCTATTTATGATTTGATTAGGCAAATAACAGGGTAACCTTGCATCCTTCTAACAATACAATAATTCTGAGGTAAAATAATAAATATTAAATTTTTTTTTACCATTTAAAGACAATGCTGTACAGCCATTCTCTGTTTCCATGTTCACAAACTCTATGTGGAAGATATTATTATCACTACCTGCTGGATGATGAAGCCAAAGCTTAAGGCAAGTAACCTGACCAAATTCATGTTCTGTGGCAGGGCTGACATTAAAGCTCAGATCTGCCTGACCCTCACTTGTCAGGCTCTATCAAGGCAGCCTTCTATACATTTTTACATCTACCCTTATTTTAATATGTTTTTCTCTTTGAAGCTATTCTTAAAGACTCCAGCCCATATTATTCTTTACCCCCTTTATTATATGTAGAACTCACTCCAGCATTTTCTTACAAATAATCTCAAACTGAGGTCACTGTTTCATTGTATGTCTTGCCCTCCTTGCTAAACTGTACGTTCACAGTGGAGTATGAGGGTGTGGCAGAGGGGGTTTCTCCTCTGAATCTGGGACAGTACTCCTTGGTGGACAATCAAGGTCATAATTACTTGTTATAATCCACTTATTCCATGGTACAATTATCAAAAGGAATGAAAATCGCATGTGGAAAAAATTCTGATGACGAGAGAATGTTAAAATTAGCTTTAAATACCAAGGAACAGAAATAAAGAAAAAGGGACAACCTAGAAAAACACAGACACAAAAAGAAGTTTCTAGGGATGCAGGCTATGTCTTATTTACCTTTAACCCAGTGTCTGGTGTGAGTGAGCACATGAGAGAAGGCAATGGCATTAACAAATACTAAATATGTACTCTGTGCCAGATCTTTGTAATGCATCTCACACGTGTTCTTTCATTTACTCCTCCCAACAAGCCATTAAGTAGGAAACAATGTCTCCTCTTTTTACATGAACCTGAAGTTGAGAAATTAAATACTTTTCTTATGTTCTCAGATATTCAGTTGTAGAGCTGGCATGTGAACTCAGGCCTGCAGACTCCAAAGTTTATGTTTCTACTGTATTATTTGGCCTATTTCAAGTATCTGTTGAACTAAAAACTCAGAAATACATCTTTATTTACAGAATTAACCCTTGTTCAGCAAGGGTGGTGATGGTCCATGAGATAGTGCATGCAATATAAAATCCAGTTTACACTTTAAATGGAGGCAGAGATGTAGATGCAGACAAATCCTAATCATCACCCACCTTAGCTCTTGTTTTGCATTGTCTTTACCACTCAACAAAGAACCATATCTAGCAGGTAAGGGCTGTTTTGCTCTCTGAGATGGAGACAACAATATGGAGTTGTATTTAGCAGAAATCTGGGCTGTGCTTTTTTCCCTAAATACATGGGATTGAGGAAAGGTCAATATAGAGGGAAAAGGGGAGCAAGTAAAGAGATAGGGAGAGATAGCAATTCACACCAGAAAACTTTCAAGAGAAAATGTATTCCACACCTACATTAATGGCAAAAGTACTGAGAAGCACCTCCTATTGAAAAATTGGGCTTTAAAGTGTTGATGAAAATGAGTTTGAAGCTTCTACACCCTTCATATGTAAACGAGAAAACATCCCTTCTTTTTGGCCTCAGGAGATCACTTTCACTGCGTTTCCTCCATCTGGGTGCCTGTCCTACTAAAGTATATGCAAGACGCTATGGCGGCACCAGGGAAGGAGTAAGCGATTCTGTCTGGGAAGACAGAAGGAGATTTAGGGAAGACTTCACTGTAAAGAAAACATTTGAGATGAATCCTGAAGGATGAAGAAAAATTATTAAAAGAAAAATGTCATTCCTACCAGCTTTCTAGGTCAAAGCATTTAATTTCATATTTATTCATTTTTTAATCAAAAATGTTTTTTGCTCAAGCTATCAGATTTCCATTATAGCCAGCTAGGAAAGGCAGTATGGGATAGTGGTTGAGTGACATGGCTCTGGATCAAGACTGGCTGGGCTTCTGTGCCAGCTCTGGCACATACAATTACTGTCTCTATTCTTTTTACTCATCTGAACAATGTTGTAAGGAATGATTGTGTTAACATACATAACGCATTTAGAATAGTATTAATACTTCGTTTATACTTAGGTTAGCCATTATTTTAACTTGTTTATTGACTTTAAATATTCTGCACCACAGTCAGAATGAGTTTTGAATAACTTCAGAATCAATAGTAGAACTATACAAATTAAAGAATTTGATACAGAATAGTTCTATTTTGAAAGGTGCTTTTATATATATATATATATATATATATATATATATATATATATAACATTTTCCACCCCTTTGATCTTAGGTAATTACAAAATTTCTTGAATTAACGTGTTGATTACTGAATATCAAAAGTGATAGATTAATTGAAAAGGAATGCATGGCTTAATTATAAGTAAATTCTACCATCACATTTGCTAGATCTGCAAAAACTAAGCCATTTAATTGAAGCTAATATTAAATATGTAAAGTGTATAGACATTTGGGGATCTATGTCTTCTAAATTTTATTTTGTGTTAGAATCTGATAGGAGTGTCTATCTTATTTGAAACTAATGCACAGTAGAATAAAATTTTCACCTCTGTCCTATTCATTGTGTTTCACTAAGTGAATTTTAGAGTGTTCTCAAGCTGATTTCATAAATTCTTTTTTGTAATATGCTTGGTTAGTTCAACCAGCATCCATCCATCCATCCCTCCGTCCATCCATCCACTTACTCACCCACCCATCTATACATCCATTCATCGACCCACACATTCATCCAATGAACCATTCATCCATCCAACCATTCATCCATCTGTCCAGCAAATATTTATTAACCATCTTCTATATGCAATGTAAATTTGTGGGACACTGGAAATAAGACACTAAACAAGATCAACAGAGCACTGCTAATGGCGTTTATAGCATATCAAGGAAGACCAACAATTAGGGAAACAATGACAATGAAGAGAATCTGATCAGTAGGAAGCAAAATAATTTCCCAAAATGACCCTCTTTCCTGTCTAGTAATAACCATTTTCTTTTGAATCACACACTTCTCTTATGGACTCTGCATGAAGCCTAGAATGATTTGAGTGACATTTATGGAACACTATCAGGGTCCCATGTGGGTAGTGGGGCCATCCAACATGTTTCATTTGCAAGAGGGGCTATACAAAGTAGAGACATCATGTTCACATGCAAAGAAGTGGGAAGTGGGAAGCTCACAGGGACTTGCCGCCGAAGGTTGGTTGGTGTGCTGGACGGAGAGGAGCTGGTGCTGAGAGCGTTCTCAATGTCCTGATCAAGCTGGTCCAGTTTCATGATCAGCAACAACATCGAGTCTAGCCGCACCCTATCTCGATCTTCTCTTATTTCCTGAGGAACAGAACATGTTGTTACTGAATCTGAAAGGCCATTTCTTGGAAAAAATAAAAAGTTCTCTGTTCTTCAATGTGACAAAAAGGACACTGAATAATAGGCAGTCTTCTACTTCAGGGGGGAAGGGAAGTTCTATTCTGTACCATCAATGTGCTCTCCATTGGAAAGATACTGACCACCTGCCAAGAAAGCATTTTACATGCATATTAAATATATATTTTCTAGAGCAAGGCACAATGAAAAGGAAGTATAACATCATATCAGTACTGATACTTACTTACAATTTCCAATTAATTATTCTTGAGAAAAGTTGTATGTTTACTCTTCTTTTGTCATAGTACAAATCAATTATAACATACTAATAATTGTTTGCGGGTTAGACATTTAAGGATGCATACAAGATGATATTTTTGGATGAATATTTCTGAGTATAGTAAAACATAGGAAAAGAATCAAACAAGGCAGGATTGTTTAGTTTAGTTTTGTTTTTTTGCATGGGGCCATTTACTCACTGCTGCTTCAAGCTATGTCATTGCCAGTATTTATTTTCAAGCTTCTTTTCTTTCACACACTTTTGAAAAAAGCCTCCACAATCGTATGAATAATGGTTACTTATTCTGAGCTCTCTATAATATAGACATATTTATGGATATAGTTTTGTTTATAAAAGTAACTAAAGCTTCTTACTGACCATATAGAGTTATTTGGGCATGACTGTTTACTATTCTTGGGTGTTCAAATCAATTCAGTTAGTATTAGAAAACTTTCAGACTTTCTGTAATGTGCAAGATATCAGGGTTGGGGAGAGTACTGGGTAAAAGAACAAAACAAAACAAAACATGGAAAGCGCTGTAAGTTTCCTTAGAAGCATAATCTATTGAGGGATGTCACAGGCTCAGGACCAGCCCTTTTGAGGCAAGTCATCATTTGTGACTCATGTTGCCCTTGCCATCTTCTCATCTGTCTGAGATATTTACCTGGGTGAAATCAGCTTTAAAAGGACCATCAGTGGTGACCTCAAAGGGAAACTATACCATGATGGAAGCCTGAGGGGTGCAGGCACAAGGGAGTAATTTGGAGGCTTTGCTGAGGTGATGGGATTAGTAGTGGTATGAATGAGGTGACTGTCTGAATCAGATCTTTTGTTTTGGGCCTTTTACTTTTAATCACCCTAAATTCCCTAGTCACCATTAGGGGGGACCCCAAAGAACAAGGACTCGGGTAATTTCATGGATTCATCTAATGCTATAGATGAAATTAGATTAGCTAATATTAATAATAACTATCTGTTAATATTAATAGCAGACTGTTAATAATAATAATCTTTCACATGTCAAATAATTGGTTAATTAGATTAAGTTGGTCAAAAAATCATTAATTCAGCTAACATGGACAAGTTATTTGTGTAATCTGAACTTGTGCTTGGTTTAAAGATTAACGTCAAATTGAAAGACCTAGCCCTGTTTCCACAAAGTCATTAATTTTGAGAATAAATTAAGAATTTTTTTGAGTTATGTTAATTCCTTTAGGGTACTATGCTATGATTATTTCTTCAATTTCCTTCCATCGTCCCTGCTGTCTAAAACATTTAATGAGTCTCTGACAGAGAATTACAGAACTTTTGTCATAATAAAGTTTTATTGTGCCTAAGAAGGGCCAGGATATTTGCAAACAGACCTGAACCTTACTATACATCATATTCCTCAATGCTACAGAACTTTGTTATATTTAAAAGAATGTTATTTATAGTAAAATCCTGCTTATACCTTAAAATAGAGTCCCAGACATATTAGAGATTACTCAGTTTGATTCTCTTCTAAATAATCCAGTAAATGGAAGAATCTGCCTGAATAGAAGACTCAAAGTCCCCTTAATTACTCCCCCAATGTGTTTACTTATATAATTTCCTTCTCTTTTAAACCAAAGTTGTGTTTGGGAAGATAATGTTCTTTGCATCTCTACACATATCCACGTATGTTTTTGTGTGATTGTCTTTCATTCCCCAGTAATAACATCCTCAAGCACAAAGATGAAGTTTTTCTACCTGGCAGACACAGAGTCAAGTTCTACACTGCATACGCAATACATTTTCAGGAATAATAATAACAATGAAATCAACAGGAGCAAGTGAAATAACACTTCCCAAAGCCTTAGAAAATATATCTTGATATTTTTCCAGCTACTAAGTTAATGTTGGAAAAAAACAGTATACCCTGCAGCTATCCTAGACCTATCAGTAGTAGCCTCAGAAATAATTTGTTTTTGAATTAACTAGATGCTGAGTTTGTGCTTTAAAACCTTTC
This sequence comes from Pseudorca crassidens, assembly GCF_039906515.1. Lineage (NCBI taxonomy): Eukaryota > Metazoa > Chordata > Mammalia > Artiodactyla > Delphinidae > Pseudorca > Pseudorca crassidens. The sequence goes on from NC_090316.1 coordinate 17,434,924, forward strand.
TGAAATCCATTGGCTGAGCATCAAATTATTTTAAATTATCTGCCAAAAGAATAAAACAAAACAGCCTTGGTCTAAGATATTTCTTTAGAGAAATAAGCCTATTGATTTTCCCTTTTCTTCATGGATGCTTCCTTATTCACCATCTATTACAACGTTCAGCCTGAAGTGTCAAGTACACAGACTCATATAGTATGTTACACATTAGTTAAACGTCACAAAGTTGAGTTGGCTACAAATCAGATGCTTTGGATACATTTTTTGTCCTTGTTGTTAAAGCCCAAGTATGAATATTTCGCAAAGTTCTAACCTTTCATATGTCCATGGCTAAACTCCAGCGAACAGCTCATGCCTGAAAACAGAGTTGTGCATTTGCAGATTCTGGCGAGGTTGAACCCTACAGTGGAGCTTCCATTTCATGCTGTCACTATAGGCCAAGAAGAGGAACTTCTTAATAAGCGAAGCTGCCTTAGTTCTAGGTATTTCAGTAACTTAACTTAACCCCCTTAAATCAAAGCCAAGATGTGCAATTCTCTCCCTTCCCATCTTTCTTTCCTTCTTTCCTGCAGTCACAGCTATTCTGGGCCAAGCACTATGAAAGGGACAAAATGTTCATCAATGAACAAGAGATAGAAAATCTCTGCTGTCCTGAATATTATAGTCAACATGAGAAGACAAATAATTAAAGTTAACAAATTCATAAATAAGATCGTTTCCAATAGGAACAAGTGTAAGAAGAAAATAAATAGGGTAATGAGGTAACAGTAACTGCAGGTGGAGTGTCCCACCTTGTAGAGGGTGGTCAGAGAAGAAGTGGGAGTAAATCATGATGGGGTGAAAAAAATGAGGTAGAGGAGAGAAAGATGGAGATAGAGATGGAGAGAGAGAAAAGGAGAGAGAGAGAGAAAGAGAAAGGGAAGGAAGGAAAGAAGGGAGGGAGGGAGGGAGTGAGGAGTAGTAGAACTGGGAAAGCAGTGTCCCACGCAGGGTGAAGAGTGATACGAGGACACTGAGGTAAGAATGAGTTTGGTGAATAAGAGGATTTGAAAAAAGGTTAGAGAAGCCAGGAGAGGGAAAGTGAGTGAGGGAGTGAGTGGGTGCTAGGACAAAATGAGGTTGAATATAAACAGGAGTCAAATTATATTCTGTCATGAAGGTCACTATAAAGAGGTCAATTTTATTCTTTGTGTGCTATGGGGCTATGGGCAGGATGTAAGCAAATGAGTGATTTACTGTGCCTTTTTAATCTTTTAGAGTTCTCACCACATATTGACAACCAAACATTTTTGGAACCTCACCATATTGTATGTCCAGCAATGCCACACGACTAATACACCCTGGTTTCCATTCTTTCCAGCATACAGAAACTATGTTTTGGAAGAACACCAATGACCACAATTTATTGCAAGACACCTTTGAAGCATCTGGTCCAATTCTTTACACTTTTATTTAACAATCGTTCAAGATATGTTTATTGACCATCTACTACGTGCTATACATCATTTCATAGGAAGCAACCGATTTCATATTTGTACAGTTATAATTTTTAGAAATGTTATGGAGACAAATTTTGCCTTCCTCTAACTTCCCAGTTTCTCCCCCCAGAACCAGACAGCATAAGTAGTGCCTATTCCATGAAACAGCCTTTCAAATATTTGAAACACTATGTTGTGCCCATTTTCTTCCTTTTCTAGGTAAATCATCCTCAGTTCCTTTACTTCTTATATGACATGTTTTCAAATCCTTATTAGTTCTGTTTACTCTTCTCTGGATATAACTGTCAATGACCCAATTAATGGTTGGTACCAGGATTAAATATATTACTCTACATGTTCTCTGACCATGAAGACAGAGAAGGCAAGTATTTCCCCATGTTCTGTACACCCTCTTTAATGCGGCCTAAGAATTAAGTGCCTGTTTAGAATATGAACAGGCTATTCTTAATGGGATAGCCACAATCTGTTCTTTTAATGAGGAAAAGTATTTCGTTGGCTGTGAGCTGACCTTGAGTCAATGATATGATATATCTCTCTTTTTCCCAGTATGTGTCTGTGTCCTGCTAAGAACAGAAACATCCTGTTGTCTTGAGACTATAACCAGCTGATGTCAAGGCATAGATAATACATGTAGCTACTGTGGAAGAAATCTCCAGTTGTATCTTTTTCAAACACAAGTCAGTGGATACTTAGGAAAATTACACAAGAAACTTCTTTTCAATTTGATTTGTTGTCAAAACCTAAAATGGCCAAGCCACATGGTGTTCATTGGGCAATCCGAAAGATCTCCTTCTTTACTTCCAAGAGCTACTTAGTCCTGGGCAGTGAAGTCACTTTGATCACATGGTATCTGGGGGAGATAAACAGAGTTTTTAGGGGGCTATTCTCTACAGGGACATAAACTGAAATCCTTTGAACCCGAGCCTCTATGCTCCTTCTTTCCTTCCATCTGAAGAATATAATTCTGACCCTCCTCTTTCTCCAGATGCTCTTTATTGAACAACATAGAACAGAGCACACACAGGGAGTGGGGAGGAACTGTATGTTACTGGACATTTCACAGACGGGGCAAACATGAGGTCCAGAGAAAAGGGTGCCTCCCTCAGAGACGCACAGGCTCTGTTTTTCTTATGCCAAGCATTTGGAAGAAAACCAAAAAATTCGGTGAAATACCCGGATGCTTCCAAATAGTAGATATTTGGCTCAGCAAACACAGCACTGCCTGAATGTTCTGCTTGTCAATGAGTTGTGGCATCACATAGACAGGCATAATAAATTAAAGACTAGGCCAGGAATAGAACTAAGACTTCCTGATTCCTAATCCAAGGTTCTGGTCCGTACACTGCCTTTGATTCCATACACATCTTACTGCTATTCTGGGCTACTAATGCTCCTTGCTCACCCGTAAAAGAAAGGGACCTTTTAGCAAAAAGCTTGGCTCAATTTCATTCTGAAATTATTTGATCTACAGCCAGCTGGACTAGTATGAAATCTCATATCAGTGTTATAAATTTCATTTGATAATAAATTCCTCATTCTAGACTTTCCTTTCTTAACATAATATCCTGCTTAAAGAACCAGAAAGTTATTAAATCTGTGTTTCTTTACAAGCAGTGAAGATTTTCATCTGAGGTGACCCACAGAAGCTAAAAATAATGTAATTATTTTATGTCAGAATTTCTAGGCAAGTTAAATAAGTCAGCCTTAATTTTTATTTGGGTGCATTTTAAGATGAAATTGATGTAGACTGGTAATAAAGGTAATAAAAAAAAAACCCAGCTACTATCTTCCACTTGCCAGATATAGTCTGTTCAAAAACAAAAATCTTTGTATATTATCTTAATGAATAATAACATATGCAATATCTTTTTAATATTAGATGGTGGAGAGAGATAAATATTATCCTCACTTAAAGTTACTACAAGGAATCTTTTAACTGATAGGTAAATTGTGGCTTTACATTAAGTGTTTATGTTCACTCCCTATTTATCTCCTTTCATTTAAAAGGCATGGTGAAGAATATTGGTCTCCCCTTTGTTCACTTTTTAAACTCCAATGAGGCTTCAAATGGAGCATTTCTTAGCTGGGACTTTGTAAATTGCCTAAGTCTCCTGAACGATTTAGAAGGACATTTATGCAACTGGTCCTAAGGAGCGCCTAGAAGTGGCAGGTGTGAACCGGGAGAGAGCTATGTGGGCAGCAGTTCCTTTCTGTCCAGTGGAACCTGAGGATGACTTCCTCCACTGGCTTTAAAGTCCCATTTTTGGCTGGGATATAATTTCTACCTAAGTAATTTGGTAAGCATTCTGAAACCAGTCTTCACTCTAAGTACTAATATATTAAGTGACCTTGGATGTCAATCTACCTTGGATGCAGACTTAATACATTTATAGACACAAAGTCAGCCTTTCTGGGTTGGTTATTTCTCCTGTGTCATCATGCCTACATGATATCTGCAAATCCCTGCAGTTTTTTTTTTCTTTTCATTTCTTTTTTCCTCCCTCCCTCCCTCCCTCTCTTCCTCCCTCCCTCCCTCCCTTCTTCCCTTCCTTCCTTCCTTACTTTAGCATTTCTCAGTAGTTCTTTGCTTGGGCTCATTGTATTAAAGGAGACAGGACTTTTTCTGGTTTGAAAACATATGAAAAACATCTATTTAACATTAAAATTCCATAAGCTATTTTCAGGAATGTGATGGTCTTTCCTTAGGTGTGGATAATAAAGAAAGGCATAAGTAAAAATTTATTCCTTTTCCATAAAAATACATGACTTCATTTAGAAAAAGAGTCCTGTATTGACCTGGCTTCTGTCTACTTTTCTAGTTTTACCTCTCATCATTCTCCTTGATCCTGCCCAGTGTTCCTCAAATTCAATCATTCTGAGGACAACTATATATTTCTTAATGTTTTTCTTTAATTAGACAATTTTTACAGCCAAAACTGCATTTTTAGGATCTGAGTATAGACATTTTTCCAAATAAGATGTACAGATGGCCAACAGGTATATGAAAAGATGCTCTATATCACTAATTATCAGAGAAATGAAAATCAAAACAGCAATCAGATACCTCTTCACACCTGTGAGAATGGCTATTACAAAAAAGACAGGAAATAACAAGTGTTGGTGAGGATGTGGAGAAAAGGAAACCCTTGTGCACTGTTGGTGGGAATGTCAATTGGTTGCAGCCACTGTGGAAAAGAGTATGTAGGTTCCTCAAAACATAAAGAAATTGAACTACCATATGATCCAGCCATCCCAGTTCTAGGTATTTATCTGAAGAAAACAAAAACACTAGCTGAAAAAGATAAATGTATCCCCATATTCACTGCAGCATTATTTACAATAACCAAGACATGGAAGCAAGGTAAGCATCCAATAATGGATGAATGAATAAAGAAAATAAAGAAAATGAACAACAGAATATTATTCATGCCTAAAAAAGAATGAAATCTTGCCATTTGTGACAACATGAATAGACCCTGATGGTATGACGCTAAGTGAACTAAATCAGAGAGAGAAAGAAAAATACTATATGATCTCACTTAAATGTGGAATCTAAAAAACAAAAAAAAAAAGTTGAACTCATAGATACAGAGGACAGATTGGTGCTTGCCAGAGTCAGGTTGGTTGGAGGGTGGTGGGAAAAATGTGTGAAGGGGGTCAAAAGGTACAAACTTTCATTTATAAAATAAATAAGTCATGGGATGTAATGTAAAACATGGTGACTATAGTTAATAATACTGTATTGTGTATTTGAAAGTTGCTAATAGAATAGATCTTAAAAGTTCTCATCACAAAAAACCGTAACTATCTGTAGTGCTGAATGTTAACTGGAGTCAATGTGGCGATCATTTGCAATATGTACAAATAGCGAATCATTACTGTGTACACCTGAAACTAATATGCTATATGTCAATTATATCTCAATTGAAACAATGAATTTTTAATATATAAGTGCTGTATAAAATATAAGTGAAAATCTTATATTTTTCTAATGTGTATCAAATGCCAAAATTATCAAAATAAAAAATCCTTATACTATCTGATGTAATCTCACATAAACCACACTATATTTTAGGAAATACTGTACTAGAAGTACAGAACTTTTGGTTTCTCAAATATGCCATGTTCTCTCTCATTTGCAACTAGGATTACAAGATTTAGCAAACAAAAATTATATTTGAATTTCAGATAAATGCAAAATATATTTTTTAGTATGTGTCCCAAATATTCCATGGGATAATATTGCATGGGATATACTTATACTAAAGATGTTTTGTTGTTTATTTGAAATTCAAATGTAACTGGGAATCCTGTATTTTATCTGGCAACTCTATTTTTGACTCATGTAATAATGCTGCTTCTGCTTAACACGCCTCTCCCTTGCCTGGGTATATCAGAGGAAACTCCTTGGTTTCAAATTCCAATGCAGAGGTCTTTCACAAGGTTGTTTCCTTGAATGAATGAACATCAACTGCCTCTAAAGTTTCGTTATACAACTTCAAAGAATGTAAAATTTTTTTCTCAGTATCTTATTCAGTGTTATAATAATCCCAAGTAAATCTAAGACTTGTCACTTTTTCTTTTTAGTAGCAAAATTAAATGTGAAAAATGCATAAGGCTGCTCTTGTGATATTTTTAGGATTACAGATTTACTTAAATTGTTAATGTTTGGTACTAAATCTTCCATGAGTGAGCAAAGTCAGAGTAAATTTTTTTCCACTGAATATTTTCTAACTACTAATTATGTGATGTGTGTTTGTGGCTTTTTTGACATTAATGAAGAGTCCTCACACTGAAGAAGTATGGGAACTATTTATCTAGCCCAATCCTCTCATTTTTTTTCCGATGTGATAATAACCTTGGCAAATTAAGGCAGTTAATGGCAGAACTGGAAAATCTGAGTCTCCTGATTCAATTCAGCTTTGCTTCCTGTTAAACAGGTAGCCACTAACACTTTTAGTCCTATAAGGCACTTTCTTCAACTCTACAGGTGACCCCAAAGGTTATATTTCCCAAACAAATTCACATGCATTGAGAGATCTGGGCTGAATATAGGTAGATTAAAAAATAGACTTAGTCACACATGAGCGGTATCTTCTTATAGTTATCAATCTATACATTTAGAAGATAAATCATCCTATTAATGATTTGTTCCTTTCTTCTCCCTTCCTTCCCTTTCTCCCTCTGTCCCTTCTTTCTTTTTCTTTCTCTCTCCCTTTCCTTCCTTCTTCCTTCTCTCCCTCCCTCCCTCCCTCTCCCCCTTCCCTCCTCCTTTTCCTTCTTTTTGTCTTTCTGTCAACAACAAACTCTACCAGTGGTTCTCAAATATTAGTGAGCATCAAAATCATCTGAAGACCTTGTTAAACACAGAGAGCTGCTGACTTAGTAGGTCTGTGATAGAGATGGAGCATTACATTTTTAGCAAGTTCCCAGGTAATGCTGCTGTCGCTGATGCTGCTGGGAGCCACACTTTGAGAACCTCTGACCGCTCACGGGAGAGCAAAAGTCCTCAATAGTGGCTGATTATAAGTACTCTTGTGTAGCTTTGAAAACTTCCACATGCTAAGGCTCCACCCACCAAATTCAGATTCAGTTGGTGTAGCACAGGACCAAGCTAGTGTGTTTTTGAAAAGTTCCACAGATGTATTCAAAGCATAGTGGGGGTTGAGGAACATGGAAATATATCACAGAGAAAGCCATTCCATGGCTTCAGACAAAAATTAGGACAATAAAAATTAGATTCTCCCCCAGAGTAATTCCACAATAAGAAATCCATTAATTCCCTACGGTAACAGATTAATAGAAAACATACAACAAAAAATGTCAAAAAGACACTTATAACATTGAAAACCTATTTCAGGCCACTTATTAGTGATTTGATAAATAGAACAACAACAAAAACTCTCTCAGGTAGCAAGTATTTGGAAGGCAACATTCTTAACTTGATTAGGAGTATCAGACAATAGAGTAAATATTAAGGATAATGGTGGAACATTAGAAACACTCCTACAATATTAAGAAAAAGTAAGAATGCTTGTTATCACATATTCTATTCAACATTGTACTTGAGGTTCTGGCTGATACAGCAAAAACAATAGCAGCAACAACAAAACAGTGATTATATTACAAACGAAGAGAATTTGTGCCTTGAAAATCTCAGAAAATAATCTGATTATCTATTAGAACAACAACAACAAAAGGATTTGGCTCAACAAAGAAAAACACAGGAGCATTCTTGTGTCACCATTTAAAAAACGGAATAGAAAAAACAATCATAGTAACAACAAAGACTGTACAATATCTAGAAGTAACTGAATGAGAAATAATCAAGATCTTTTATGGAGAAAACCAAAAATGTCACCAAAAGACCTAAAAGAATACTGAAAAAATGAGGAGCTATATGATTGTTCTGGATAGGAAAATTCTTTCTAATATGTTTCACAGCTAATTTGTTGTGTATATTGTCTGTTTCCCCACTAGAATGTAGCAATCCTTGCTTGTTGTTCACTGATGTAACCCAAGAATCTAGAGCAGTGGTTGCATATTGCCACGTAATAAGGGTTTATTGAATGAATGAATGAATGAATGAAATGTTGTCCTTCAATTAATTTAATTTATAAACCCATAGTAGTCTAACCCAAAACTCCCATGGGATTTTTTTTTTTTTTTTTTTTTTTTTGCGGTACGCCGGCCTCTCACTGTTGTGGCCTCTCCCGTTGCGGAGCACAGGCTCCGGACGTGCAGGCTCAGCGGCCATGGCTCACAGGCCTAGCTGCTCCGCGGCATGTGGGATCTTCCCGGACCGGGGCACGAACCCATGTCCCCTGCATCGGCAGGCGGACTCTCAACCACTGCGCCACCAGGGAAGCCCTCCCATGAGATTTTTAATGGAACTTGGAAAGCTGATTCTTAAAGAGCAAAAATAAAGATAAGGAAAAAATCCCAAAGGAAGCAGACAAAAAATCTTGTTTAATATGAATATCTTTAAACATATACAAAAACAGAGAAAGATAATATCAGCTTAAAGGCTGTCATTATTTTGTCAATTTTACTTTATTTATCTATCCCTACTTTAAAAAACATATTTTACTCACAAATGCTTACATACGATAAATTGGTTTTAAAATTCTCTTGCAAGAGGAAAGGAGTATTAATCATAAATATCTTAAAAACAAAACAAAATAAAACAGAACAATCAAAATATTCTATGAGACACGACAATGTATAATAACCTACAAATGAAAAGACTGATAAAAGTTAAAATACAACTGACAAACTAAGCAAAAATATTTGGATCATATATAATGAAGAATTAAGAAGTTATAAAAAGGCAACCTAGTAAAAATGGTCAAAGCATACAAAAAGGCTATTCACAGAAAAATTATAATGATTTAAAACCCTAAACTGCACTGGTAATCATAACAATGCAAGTTAAGTAAAGAATGAGAATTACTGTTTTTCCCCTATCAGATTGTCAAAAAAGAAAAAAATATCTTGACCATGTCTTCAGAAATGTAAATTTCTGCCTTATTTGGAGGGCAGTTTAGCAGTATCTATTAAAATTAAAGTAGGAGTATCCTTCAACCTGGCAATCTAATTTTAGATACCTAGCCTAGAGAATTGCATACATGCAAAAAATTAGTATGCCCAATACTATTCATTAAAGAATTTTTTCCTAGTGGTCTAAGAACTGGAAATATCCTATGTGGCCATCAACAGAAAACTGTTTGATGTAATGGTACCATAATCCCTTAGATCACTACCCAGTAGCTACAAATATGAGGTAGATTCACATGCACTGACAGAGCCACAATAACTTATCCACCACTTCCATTTGAGTTAGAAAACTGTTTCCCTTGGGAGGGATGCAGCCCCTGCCAAGGTTCATGGCTTAATGAATAAAACTCAGATTACCCATCAGCCCCCACTAAGTGCTTTAGTCTGGTGTGCTTGTGTAGGGCACAGCCTATACAAATGAACTTAGGGCCCTGCTACTTATAGGGAAAGTGCTTCAAGAGGGTTTGTTAAGTGGAGAAAGGAAGGTAAAGAACAACACCCTATAGCATGAAACCCTTTATGTACTGAATGAACATGCACACACGCGCGCACACACACACACACACACACACACACACACACCCCAAAGTAAAATTCTGTATTTCTATATGCATACATATAGATGTGAAAAAAAAGATCTGGAAGGATACCCATACTGGAAAATGGGGTGTAGCTGGGAGGGGGCAAAGGGTAAATAAAAAAAAGTTTTGAGACAGATGAAAATGGAAACACAACATACTAAAACTTATGGAATGCAGCAAGAGTAATTCCAAGAGGGAAGATTATAGCAATAAATGCCTACATTAAGAAAAAAAGAAAGACCACAGAAAACAATCTAAACTTATATTTCAAGGAAAAATAAAAAGAACAAATTAAGCCCAAAGTTAGCAGAAGGAAAGAACTAATAAAGATTAGAGCAGAAATAAATGAAATAGATACCAGAAAGACAATAGAAAAGTTCAACAAAGGTAAGAGTTGTTTTTTTGAAAACATAAACAAAAGTGACAAACTTTTAGCTAGAGGACTCGAATTAATAAAATTACAAATACAAAGGGTTATAAGAGACTATGGACAATTCTATATTAACAAATTAGATAGCTTAGAAAAAAATGGTAAATTCCTATAAACATACAACTTACCAAGACAAAATCATGAAGTAATAGAAAATATGAACAGACCAAGGAGCAAGGAGATTGCATCAGTAATCAAAATTCTCCCAACAAATAAAAGCCCAGACGAGATTGTTCCACTGGTGAATTCTACGAAATATTTGAAACCAATCCTTCTCAAATACTTCCAAAGAGTGAAAAGGAACAAACACTTCCAAAGACATCTTACAAGGCCAGCATTTGGTTGATACCAACGTCAAAAAAGGACACTCCAAGGAAAGAAAATTGCAGGCCAATGTCTCTAATGAACATAGATGCAAAAATCCTCAACCAAATATTAGTAAACTGAATTCAAGCACACATTAAAAGTGTTCTATACCATGATTAAGTGGGATTTACCCCTGTGATGCAAGGATAGTTTAACATATGCAAATCAATAAATGTGATACACTACATTAACAGAATGAAGGATAAAAATCATATCATTTCAATAGATGCAGAAAAGGCATTTGACAAAATTCAACACCCTTTCATGATAAAACCTCTCAACAAATCATGTTTAGAAGGAATGTACCTCAAAATAATAAAGGCCATATATGACAAGCCCACAGCTAACGTCATATTTTATGGTCAAAAGTTAAAAGCTTTTCCTCTAAGATTAGGAATAAGACAACGGTGCCCACTCTTGCCACTTCTATTTAATGTAGTACTGTAAATCCTAGCCACAAAAATTAGGCAAGAAAAAGAAATAAAAGAAATGCATCCAAATCAGAAAGGAAGAAGTAAAATTATCTCTATTTGCAAGTGATATAACCTTAGTTACAGAAAACCCTAAAGACTCCACCAAAAAAACTGTTAGAACTAATACATGAATTCAGTAAAGTTGCAGGATAAAAAATCAACATACAAAATCAGTTGTGTTTCTATATATTGACAACGAATTATCTGAAAGAGAAATTAAGAAAATTATCTCATTTACAACAGCATCAAAAACAATGAAATACTTAGAAATAAATTTAACCAAGGAGATGAAAAACCTGTTCACTGAAAAATATAAGACATTGATAAAAGTAATTGAAGAAGATATAAATAAATGCAAAGATATCCCATGCTCTTGGATTGGAAGAATTAATATTATAAAAATATCCATGCTACCCAAAGTGATCTACAAATTAAGTGCAATTCCTGTCAAAATTCCAGTGGCATTTCTCACAGAAATAGAACAATCCTAAAATTCATATGGAATCACAAAAGACCCTGAATAGCTAAAGCAATGTTGAGAAAGAAAAACAAAACTGGAGGTGTCGTATGGCCTGATTTCAAACTATATACCAAAGCTGTAGTAATCAAAACAGTATGGTACTGACATAAAAATAGGCACAGAGACCAGCACAACACAATAGAGCCCCAAAATAATCCAATGAATATATGGTCAACTAATATTTGACATGGCCACCAGGAACACACAATGGGGAAAAGACAGTCTTTTCAGTATAGCTGATTTCACAGAAATAGAGAATATAACGGTGGTTGCTAGGGGCTGTGGGGAGGGGAAAATGGGGAAATGTAGATCAAAGTACATACATACAAAGTACATACATTTTCATTTATAAGAATAGTAATTTCTGAGACTCTAGTACAGCATGGTGACTATAGTTAATAATACGGTCCTGTATACTTGAAAGTTGCTGAGAGTACATCTTAAGAATTCTCACCACACACACACACACACACACACACACACACACACACACACATACACAAAAGAGTTAACTATGTGAGGTGATGGATGTATTAATTATCTTGATCTTGGTAATCATTCCACAATGTATATGAATAGCAAATCATTGCATTGTATACTTTAAGTATATACAAATATATTTATCAATTGTTCCTCAGTAAAGTTAAAAAAATCATGGATTTAGATCATTTACTTATAGCATAAGTATTTCATTGATCTCTTTTTGATGATTACTAATTTGAAAAGGAATAGTTAGTGAGTAGTAGCTCCCTTATATTATCAAGTATTTCATGCACATATAGCCTCCTCAATTAATTTTTAAAACCCACATCAGAAGAGATGGGGCCTCATGCTTCTCTGTAACCTTACCAAAGGACCTAGCAGAGAAATTGTCCATAGTAGGACTCAAAAGTATCTTTTGATTAATTAACAATTAGTTATCTACTAAGTCCCAATCTTTAGTGAGCATCCACATAATATTGTCAATCTCTAAAAATTAAAGATTCTACAGAGAGAAAGCATAAACAGCTACTATGGGAAATTTCCTTTTTAATTGAAGAGAACTTTTCAGATGCACTGATTAGAACATGTGTTGGCAGTAGAGTGGTTCATTGTTTGTGTCCTTACAAGACTTAGTGAAAACTCAAAAACGTCTTTGTGGTATAATATTTCTGAGGGAAAGGGACATTTGAAAAGTAGCCTTTTGCTTCCAAAATATTGAGGTTACTCATCCTCCAATTCCCTGAGATCATTAAGACCTGTTTGTTTGCTTTTCTCTTGTGCATAAGGAAACCAAACAATGCCTTCTTCTTTCCCAATATGGCCATAACTCTTAACCCAAATTTCTGCCTAGGGAATCTCTCCAGCACACTGAAGAGGATTTTTGTCTTGCTTGTTCTCCATATAAACCATGGGCCCGTGAAAGGAACCCATAAGTTTCTATGGTTTTTAATTCAAATGGTCATGTTCAATAACATGAGTCACCTGTGGAGTTGTCTTGCACCTACTTCCTATAATGAGTAGTAATTATTTAGCTATTTATTGTATAAACACAAATAAGCACAAAGTAGAATGTGACCGATAAAGCTTGTGAGTTAAAGAATAATATTAAATAGCATTTGAAAATGGGATTTAGGTTTGCTTAAAATATTATAATTTGAGGTATATATATATATATATATAGTATACATATTTAATGAGGGTTGAACCAACGAATAAAAGTAACTTTCTGTGTTTTCAAAAGGTGGGGTTTAAGACAATATAGTATCACTCTTCTCAGAAGCCCAAGGGAGATGGACCAGTACTTAGTGATAAAAATCTGTTATTTTCATGGTAGAATTATGAAAGAGACCACAGAGTTGTAATTTAGAGCTGGAAAGGACTTCAGATGTTTGTAGCTTTTTTACCAATGAAAAAATTGTCTAAGATTAGTAAATCAAGAAACAATTGGCTTGTTAGGTTTTGACTGCAAGAGAGGGTAGTTGGAGAGAAGGTTAAAATATATACCCTAGAAAACTACACACGATTAATGTACACATTAGTTGACAAATGGGTATGTCAGACAATGTGAATCTCTTCTTTTTGAGCGTTTAAGTAACTCTTGGAGAAAGTTTGGCCAGCCTCTCCTCTAGTCTGGGTTTCAGGGAGGGGGATGTATAAAATTTTCCCCATATTGAGCAACTATTAGATCAACAACACTGTGTTGCATACAAGAGATAGAACAAATCTTCTCTTCATTTAAGAAGTTTATATTACACCTAGCAGACTGCCATGCAAACAAGCAGCCAAAACAAAATGGGATGAGTATGAGTTTAGTGCTAGAGCAAAGTGCTATTAAAGCAAAAAAAAATAAAGAAGAGATTCTGTTTGGGTGATATGGGGTCAGCTTCATAGAGAAAGCAACAATTAAACACCCTTGAAACTGAATAAGACTCGGAGGGATGGAGGGCATGGAAGTGCAAGGAGTGCTGGGAATATCATAGGACATGAAACATGTTTGAAAAATAGATTTGCATTGATTGAGTTGAGGCATGAGAGACTAGCTCTGGCTAAAGGCTTGTGCAAAACACTGAAAGATAAACTAAATGCACAGAGAGCAGTTGACTTGAACTCCACAAGTCTGTCCTGTCCCTCAAGCTTACCATGAATGTACCTTTCTATTTTTTCTCTTCGCCCACCAACTTCCCTTTTCCAGGTCTTCATTATGATATTTTTACAAGGTAAATAATTGTAAAGTACAAAAAGCAAATGATCTCTTTCTACTCTCTCTGAAATCCCCGTTGCCTCATGGTGTCATCTCTGTCTGTGGTTTCTAGGGGCACAATATATTTCCCCTATTTGTTTCAAGATGAACCTAAATTTACCAGTGAAGTGATGTGCAGAAGTAGATCTGTTTTATAAGCAGGTGAGGAGGGGCCCCTTCTAGGTCGGTAAAGTTTCACCTCACTGTTCTTTTGGTAACAGTTGAGTCCTAGGATAAAGCATTAAAATATTTTTTACATTTACCAAATTTCCAGGCATTTATTAAACATTCTGTGGTTATTTAATCAGAAATGGCATTTCCAGAGAATTTCTGCTTTGGTGTATGCCATTATTCAATTTGATAAAATTCTATTCAAATTTTATTTAACCACAGATGTTTGCTGATGAATAAATGGTCAAATACATGAGAAAGCATAGATCTTTTAGTAGAACCTGGCACCATTACTGATAAAATAATTTGAAGTACATATTTTTCTACTGCGAGCAAGTTAAAGAAAGGACTGGATGTTTTTATTCTAAACGTCTCCTCCTGAATTTGAAAGCGTTGATCCATTACAGACTTAGAAAGTCCAACCAAGGGGAAAATAAGAATTATGATCTCATTTTTAAGACCGTTATTTGCTGATCAAAATATAACCCAAATGTGAATTTTAGTATATCTATAAAAATAAGAAGTAAATAATCTTAAGAAATGTCTTTATTCCATATAATAGGATTTTAAGGTGGGTATTTCCTTATGTTATTGAAAATAGAAACACATCAATACTCCTCTGGCTGACGGTTCTCACAAGTTTTGCAAATTAAAACAAGACAACTCATTGTCCTACCTGGAAAAGATAACAGTAATGGTAAAAAAAAAAAAAAATCAGATCTCCATTATTTGCCTTAAGATATTTCTTGTGCTCTTGGTCAGAAATTAGTTATTTAATAGAACTGACATCCTTGAGCAAGTATTTATAACAGCCTCTGCATTTAGTAACAAAGCGTGCCAATGCATATTGAATATAAATGGCTGTAAATATGATAATATTTACATATTATCATAATATTAATTGCTAAATTTTGTGAGGAAGTGAGTAGTAAGAATTCTATGAACTTTCTCACATACCACGTCGCTAAGAATATTGTCTTAAAAGCCCTCCAAGCATTTAGATGGCTCTTTCTGAGTTCCTAGGACACAACGTGCAGTAAAAGAAGAACGGTTAGGAAGAAAGAGCCACTATCTCTAAGGGAAATATGCAAGCGCCACAGATGCACACATCAAGCTGCTGTTTCCCACACACCCCACGACTCCTCTTGAGCACAGGAAGGGAAAGAAAAATCCTCTAAAAAATTAACCACATGTTAGTATTGAAACGTTGCCAGGAACGCAGACGACCCTAGAGGGTTTGTTTCAAATCAATATTGATGGAGCCATGTGGGGGGTCAAGAGAGTGGCACATCTTGCTCTCAGAGTTCACAGGACAGAGTATTTTTATTCAGCCAAAGAGGAAAACTCAGAAAACAAACAAACAGTGGTGGGAACGACACAAGCAGCACTAACAGTCTGTCTGACATCTTTAGATTAATGTACAGTGAGAAGGTGGGTCACTATCTCAATCCATCTCTGATTTATACAATCCCTGGGGGGCAGAGGGTTCTTTTTCAGCAGAAGGTCACTTGGGGTATTACAAAGCCCTCCTGGTGATTAAGAAATTGGATTTTGCTGGAATTTCTGAGGTATCAGATCAATATCATTATTATACTGGATTGTAGCAAAAATATGTCACATTGGCATGGTCAAACTAATTGTAGTTTAATACATGTAAAGCAAAAACAACCTACCCCACACCCCCCAAAACACCTAAAAACTATTTCTCCCCCCTTTTTTGAATGGACCAATCTGTATACAATCTGTATACAGATGTCTATGCTTAATATTCCAAGTAATTGTGAAGTAACAGTCATTTTTTCCACATAAAGTAATTGCAGGCATTATGTACAGACTTCTAACATAAAGCCGGCAAGCAGTAGACACTCAAAAAATTTCTTTTCCCTTCTTTTCTGAGCCTCAATAGCATTTTCTAAATTACACATGGCGATACAGATGTGAAGGGTTTTTACTAGTAGTATTAGCAACAATTGCAGTAGTAAGTACATACTAATATTTTTCAGTCATTTGAATACTTCTGTATTGTAATAAATACCTTCTTTTTATATCTCAGATATAATTCTTCTGACTCACTCTCTACATTCAAGTAAACCTTGTGCTTAAGCCTCTTTGCTTCATTTTCTCACTCTGCACCATCTTTGTTCTGAGGATCATAGAATTTAAAGCTTGAAGGAGAACTTGAGACCATTTAGATTATCTTTATCTTTAAACAGGTATGACAATTGAGGCCAAGGAGAGGGTTAGTCAGGACAAGTCTGATCCAGAAATCAGTCCTTACTCCTCCCAGATGTGTTCCACCACTTTCCTATGTACTTCATATCTCAGAGTGACTCCTGACTTTATAGTGCCATTGCCTTATTTTACATATATTTTTTCCTTCTCTTTAAAAATTGCCTACATTTATCTCTCACCCTAGGATTTCCTCCAATTCTCCTTGTCATTATTAGAACGTCTCAAGATTACTTACAATGAGACCTTACTGAAAAGTGTCTTGTTACGTGGGCTTTTCTTAATGTTGTCCAGTGTTAGCCTATAACTTGCCACCTCTAAGGCCTTTGTCTGATGCAGATGTGGCCCAAACTTTAATCTGTATTTTGGGACTTCCTGCTCTTTGCTTTGATTCCACACTCTTGCACTGTCCTGACACTGGACTGTTCTGTTCTGTGCTCTGGTTTCCCATACAAGGACAGCCAGTTCAGCTCCCAAGAATCACTCTACTCTTCACTCATTTCTTCTTTCCTTGAATTTGTATCACTAGTCTAGTGAGTGCAATATGATTTCACACCAGTTCTTTCTAATCGTACAGAATGAGATTTTTTTTTTTAACATGTGAAGATGAGAAAAATCTTAATCTGTTTCTCTGTCAGCTTGAAATTGATGCTACTCTTCAGCTCAGAATTGACCTCGTTTCCTACTTTGTGTGGAAAATCCTATTCGTTCTCCAGGGCATAATTTATTAGTTGTCCTCTCTATGACTCCTTTCCTATTCCCTTTTCCCCCAGAATTAATCAACCCTTTTGCCTTGCACTCATAGGTCCCTTGTTCTCTTATAGTCATTTTTGTCTATTTTCTTGAAAAAATTGTGAGCTCCTAGGGTCAAGAAAAAAAAATCTTGTTCCTTTAAATTGTATGATTCTCTTTAGGGCCTTTTACAATTTCTAACCTTTCTAGAAAATAAACTCTTAATCCTTTATTAGACTAAAGCTCTCAGATGCAGGAATAATGTCTTCTTATTCCTTTGCACCCCTCACTGTACCTAATAAAATGTTGAGCACACGGTGGTCACTAGATATACTGACTGCTTGACCATTTGGCCAGAAATCTGGTATCAGAGTTCTCAGTTTGGTCTTAGAGAGACAAAACCTTCTGTACAAATGGATTTGGGAACGAGGGAAGGGCCTGGTTAAAATTTAGGGCTCAGGAAGAAAGGAATTTAGTTTTTCTTATTAGTCTTTTAATCTCAGCATTCCTAGGTCTTTGTGTGGATGTGTGCTGGTGTAGAAAGATAATGTAGCAAAAGAGAACAAAGGAATGGAAGTTAGAAACACATTCACTGGGTCCACTGGAGTCTTGGGATAAGAAAACATGTCATTGGCAAGAGATGCTGTGTGCTCTACTTTAATCATAACTGGGTTTCAAGTACATACATGGGCCTAGCTTAATGTTCCCCAAACTGATATTTGAGGATTTTAGCAGGGACTTTTCATTTGAGATGTAAATAGTTCTGACTTGAGAAAAATGTTTGAATAAACAAATATATTTGTGAAATTCTCTTTTCTGTGATATTTATTTCCTATAATTGTTTACTGAAGCATTATAATGTTCATTAGCATATTGAAAGCTTTGAGAATTCCTGAAGTAAATAAAATTATTTAGCTTAATTTCTCAAATATATCTGAGCACGGCATCCATTTATCCATTCATTTGTTTTTCACAGAACACTAGTTTGAGGAATGCTGGCCCAACTACTCCAGGGTGACTTGAGTTCGGAAGAAAAGATACTCCCTGGGAGATTGTAGGTCACCCCTTCTCCATCTGCTGGGTCTCTGAGAGGTAAGAGCTCTCTGGAGACTGGCTACAGCTAATGTTGAAGTAAATCAATTTTAATAAAGCGCTGTTTCTCAAACTTTAATGGACATACACATAACCTGGAGATTTTGTTAAAATGCAGATTCTGATTTAGTAGGCCTGGGTTGGGGCCTGAGATTCTGAATTTCTAATAAACTCCAAGATGATACTGATGATGTTAGTCCTGAAAAAGCCCTTTGAGTAGCAAGGCAGTAGAGTCTTGAGATGGTAGATAAGGTCTGGGAGCTACTGTGCTATCATGGACCCCAGCCCCATTAGGATTCCAGAGAAAGGGTTGGTACCCCCCAAGCAAGGAATGCTGGAATGGCAGAACAGGGATCAAGGCCAAGGTTCTGCAATGGCATAAGGTATTTCGTTCCAGTTCTGACTTTCTCAGAATCTGATGTCTGTTCCAAGGTATTGTTCTTGAGTGTGATGGGCAGTGGTGCCACTCCTGTCTGTTTGTTCCCCAGTATCTGCCATTCTAGAAAGTCTATGAGTGTTCTGCCTGGCTTCTGTTTGACAGTCTTTGAGTACAAATTTTCTGAGTAGAGACAAAGAGGAATTGGGAAGTTTAAGAAATTAGGAAATAAGTTAGGAAGGAATTATTCATATTGTTCTTCAAAAGGTCCTCCATATAATCATCCTAAACCATCAATTCAAACTCATTTTCTCCTTTTCCTCAATCCAGAGCTTTTAGACCCATTTAGTCTAGTCTCTTCCTTAGCCTACTCACATGCCGTACTAAGTTCCTCCTTCATGCAAGGACACAGTCTGTCCATCCCTGTTTTCCTTTTCTTTCTAATTCTCACTCAAATGAGAGCCTAGCTCGAGTTCTGCTTCCTTCATAAAGCCTCTCCTGATCATCCCACAGCACACTCTACAGAACAGAGCTGGCGCTACTGCTCTTCATTTGCTATTTTAACGTTCTTGGCTCACAGTTACACTTGGGGTTCTTTCAGAACAGGGTACATCTTATTATTTTGTAAATTTTAATTTTACTTTCTTGTTTTCTGCTTTTCTAGCCTCTTGCGTTTTCTACTTTCAAAGCAAAAAAGAGAAAGTTTTATTTTATGTATCCTTTTGCCATGCTCATTGCAGTGCAGAGCATAAAGTAATGCTCAATAAGTATATTTTTATTTATTGGAAGAACTCTTGCATTTCTTTTTTGGTGCCTCTTATTGTGGTGGTAAGACCTATAGATTTAAAAAAATTATTCTACTTGCTCAAAAAGGCACATGAAAATATTGTCAGCTAAGTATAACTCTAAGAATACCAAAATATTTGTTTGAAAAATATGCTGATAGTTAATAATGCCTAAATACTTTTATTAATTATTGGGGAACACAAAATCCAAAGGTTAAATCCCCATTTGTTTTTGATAGCTTTCATTTTTACTTATACATGCCATACTTAAATGCTACCTGATGTCTACATGAGCATCTAAGTGGTTCTCAACCTGGACTAAACATTTTTTTTTAAAGCCTAATGATACCCAGGCCACACTCCTGAATAATTATATCAGGATCTCTGAGGGTGGGACCTACCTCCAGTATTTTATACAGCTCTCTCAGGAATTCCAATGTGAAGCCAAGGTTCCAGCTTTAATCAATAGTTCTCATATTAGAGAATGCATAAAAGTTACCTGGAGGGTTTATTGGAAATGCAAATTCCCCTCTCTCCTACAACTGAGATTCTGATCCAGTAGGTTTATCTGAAAATTTAGATGTGATTGTGCTGCAAGTGGTATTTGAGAAACCAAAGCCCATGAAAAAAAATCAAACAAATTCTAAAAAGAAATCTAAAAGTAAATGCTGGCATAGGAAGTAAAAATGTGCTCTATCGTTCCAATGCTGTTTAGTTACTCTTTACCAGTGGACATGATTGGAGACCTCTAATCTGTGATAGATGCTAGGCCACAATTACACATTTGAGTCCTGGAAGCTTTTCTTTCACTTACCCACTAACTGTGCGGCAGGAGACACACTTAAAGACAACAGACCACTGAGACACCTTAAGTCAATCTTCTGAAGAATGATTCTTAGTTATATTTTGAAGTGCTGCTCACTGTTTTTTTCTCTGCTGAACTTTGGAAGGTAAAAAGTAGAGGTTCAACTTGGAAATGCACCTTCTTGATTAAATAAAAACTTTGGAAAATTACCTGAAATATTTTGACTTACGAAATTTGGCAATTGATTTAAAAAACTCTATTCAATGGGAAGGCTGAGAAGAATCAATATTATATTGCTTAATATATAAATTCTCTATGTAAATTCTCAATCTTAAAACTAAATGTTATTAAACAGAATTTTATAAACCACTAGATTTTTTGTGAAATGTATTTTATGGCCGTTAAATTACCAACAATTGGTTATATTATGGATAAATAGTTATTGAGATAGAAAAATTCACAATATATTTTGATACTTAAAAGCATTAAAACATGGCATGTGCAGTTAACTGCCAGCATATCTAGCTGCATGAAGGACACTGATAAATTAAAAAAATAAGAGAGAATGAAGAGACAACAAATGAGGATAAGCTATAAAATCCTCAACAATGTGAGGATAAACTCTAAGATCCACAATTGTTTCTTGCATGTCAGTCAACCGAGGGTTGATTAGGTTATGGCATTAGTTTGAGTCCCTCACAGAAATACTATTCAAACTAGTTGAAGTAAAAAGGAAGTGTTTTGGGGATATCAGTAAGAGGTCCAGGAGGTGGATGCAGGCACAGATGCATTTAGGAATCTACCAAAGTTTGTGGGTTTTTTTTTAATCTTTGTACACTGAGTTTTTTAAAAACATAGTTTTTATTTTATATTAGAGGATAGTTGATTTACAATGTTGTGTTAGTTTCAGGTGTAGAGCAAAGTGATTCAGTCATACATATACACACATCCATTCTCCCTCAGATTCCCTTCCCATACAGGTTATTACAGAATAGTGAGTAGAGTTCCCTGTGCTATACAGTAGGTCCTTGCTGATTATCTATTTTATATATAGTAGTGTATATTTGTTAATCCCAAACTCCTAATTTATCCCTCTCCCAACCTTTCCCCTTTGGTAATCATAAGTTTGTTTTCGAAGTCTGTGAGACAGTTTCTGCTTTGTAAATAAGTTCATTTGTATCATTGTTTTAGGGAATACCAAAGTTATCACAACTCTGTCTCCCTTGTCTCTGTGATGGCTTCATTTCCAGGTAAGTTTTCTCAATGTGATACCAAACATGGCCACCTGGGGCTCAAGACTTTATTTGAGCTCAAGATACTTTGAAGATAATCTTTCTTAGAAAAAGTACTCTCAGAAAACAAAACAAAGCAAAACAAAACGGGATAACTGCGGCCAGGGGGATAATTTATGGCTGGCCAGAATGGGTGACATGCTTACTCATGTCTAGGGCTTGGGACAGAGAGTTGCGGGTGGGAAAACAGGGGGTGCAGAGTGGAGGGAAGGGGGTCATGTGATTGACAGTCTCCTAAGGCCAAGTAGAGCAGATATAGAAATAAAAATATTCTGGGCAAATAAAAGTTAATGGCTTCCCACAATAGTTAGTATAGAAAATGAGTCCAAAGAAAGGAATATTTTTTGACCAGATCTTAGAAATTCATATGTAACATTTTATCACAGCTCTTGTATCTGTCTATTTCAGTTAGTGGCTTTCTGCCTCCCTATTATATTTTCTTGTTAAAAGTAACAAAATATGTATTTATTGGAAAGCATTCTTAGGTTGACATTTTAAAATGATGGAGCAAATTTAACAATATCAACAGGC
Organism: Pseudorca crassidens; assembly: GCF_039906515.1. NCBI lineage: Eukaryota > Metazoa > Chordata > Mammalia > Artiodactyla > Delphinidae > Pseudorca > Pseudorca crassidens. The sequence continues at coordinate 17,457,079 of NC_090316.1, forward strand.
TACTAAATTTGACCAAAATAAATCCACTTTCTCACAAATTGTAATCAACTCAACAACGCATTATGTTGAAAATGAAACCTAATTAACTATAGTCAGCTTCATAATGGATATTTATTGCATTTCTTTAGCTAAAAGCAAATGTGGATGGATGACAGCTTAAAAAATGGTGTACATGGTAATCATGATCTAGTTTGAGAGCAAAACATACACTCAAGAAAAATTAGTGTGAACAATTATAAAACAATTTATCACCAATCACTAAATGATATAATACATCCTATATACACTCATGCTAAAAAGAACATTAGAATTCTCATTTTAATCCTACAGTTTTATAAATCCTATATACATAACAGGTTTATTTACATTCTATTAAACATTACTGGAGAAGTGTTCAAAAGTGTTCTCTTTTCACTAAGAAAGGCAATACTCTAAATCAGTTTTAAGGCTGATCTTTGCTTTACACCATTCAGGGCTGGAAAATCTCTTTTACCTACAGGAAGATGTATTGACAATGTAGAGTATGAACTGCCTCAGTGAAAACGCAAGAAAAAGATTCAAATGTTTTGAAATTTTGGCAACTAGGAGATGGTTAGCGACATCTGTAAGAGTAGTTCGAGTAGAGTAATGAAGCTGTGAGACAGTGCAGGAAGTATAAATAGGAAGTGAAAACATGAAGACAATGATATTAGACCGGCCTTACAAAAAGCTGGGCTGAGAAGAAAAAACATGTTCAAAAGTAGCTGCTAGCTGGTTATGTTCAGTTGCTGCAGGTTCCTTTCCTTTTCTTGCCTCATCCTGCCTCTCCTTTTTTTTTCTCTCTTTCTTTTCCTCTTTCAAAGATTGGGGAGACTATATCTAATTTGCAAGTTGAAGACAAAGAGCCAGCAGAGGAAAAAGTTGTCGATAGCATAGAAATGTAGGAAAAGTGATGGAGCTAAGCCACTGAGGAGGTAAAGGGGATGCGATGCAGAGCACAGGGGAAGGTGTTGGCTGTGGAAGGGAAGACGGATGCATATTCCATTAAGGCTGAAAGGAAGAATTCATGAAAAGGCATGTACATGTGTGGGGACAGGACAGGGACTTGAAGGAATTAGCTGACCCATGACTCTAATTTCTCTTTGAACAAAGAGGCAAGTTTCACTGCTGAAAGTGTGTGAGGGTGTTCTGGGGCAAGGGTGCCCAGTAAGGCTTGAGGGATGTGGGGAAAGAAATCTTTGGCATAGTCATTCTGGGGCTGGGGAGTGTCATATTTCCACAAAGGAAACTTCTATTAAGGTAGCTGCAGGTCAGGAAAAGTCATGGATTAAGAGCTATTCTTACACAAATCAATCACAAATGCCTGTCCCAAGTGGGAAGAGTTAACAACCAAGTCTGGTTTTCTGATTAACTGTCCAATATCTAAATGATAAATCCAAGTATAAGTTGTAAGACTATTAAGCTTTCTTCCTTCAAAATGGCAAGTAACTGACTTTTGTTTTATCTCTAAAACTGACAGGCTAAAGTGAGATTATGCAATAATATGCAGGCTGTTATCTTCAATTATGTATGATGTCAGGGTACTCTGGTCCTATAAATTTTGCAAGACATGCTCTGTTGACTCAAAAAAAAAAAACCTCTCTTTTTTTGGGAACAAATACAAAAAAAATGACAACGTTTCCTCCAATTACAATGTTTTGATTGGAGGTAGAAAGAAAAGTGGATGTTCATATAGAACCATGGATTTGATGAGAAACTCTAATTTAATTCTGTAGTATTACAAATGAGGATGCTATTTCAGATAGAGCTCCCATAACTAGCTAACAATAGAGTTGAGATAGAATAATAACTTCTAAGCCACTGCTCTTTTTACAAAATAGAAGAGGGACATTTGGACATGGACACAGACACACAGGGGAGAAGACTATGTGAGGACAAAGGGAGAGAATGGAACAATGCACCTTCAAGACAAGGAATGCCGAGGATTGCTGTCAACCACCAGAAGCTAGGAAGAGGCAAGGGGGGATTCTTCCCTAGAGCCTTCAAAGGTAACATAGCTTTTCTGACACCTTGATTTTAGACTTCTAGCCTCCAGAACTGTAAGAAAATTAATTTCAGTTGTTTTAAGCCACCCGATTTGTGATACTTTGTTATGCAGCCCTAGGAAACTAATACACACATTTTCTGATAACCCACCAAAGGGATACGAATGTGAAGTTTACCAAGAATAAGATATAGATAAGGAATTTTAGAGCTTTAATACAACTTTCTCACTTGTAAATGAGGAAATTCAGGACTACTGACATAATAACTACTATCCCCAAACTGATTATTGGGAAGCAGGGACCAGAATCCAGGTATCTTACTTCCTCCCATCCTAACTTCTTTTTCCCATATTGTCCAAATGTACATAGGAAACATGTTGTGCTCTGTAGAGCTACACTGGAAAAAGAGACTACTTCTATTCCTGATTTTGCCGTATTGTATTTGTTCATCAGGTTTTGTGGCTTTCTTGAAAATAACGTATCAAATTTTACTGTCCACTATTTGATTACCAATATAGACTAATCCTTGAAATGACTGTGTTGGTACTGCAAAAGGACTGACTGTATTTCAATACTCATTATTTTCACTTTTCCAGACTCTCCCATAAAAACAGATTCTGAGATTTAAAAAAAATATATCATTGTCTTTTCAATGTAATCCCTATCAAATTACCAATGGCATATTTTACGGAACTAACACAAATCATCTTAAAATTTGTATGGAAACACAAAAGACCCTGAATAGCCAAAGCAGTCTTGAGGGAAAAAAATGGAGCTGGAGGAATCAGACTCCCTGTCTTAAGAGTATAGTACAAAGCTACAGTAATCAAGACAATATGGTACTGGCACAAAAACAGAAACATAGATAAATGGAACAAGATAGAAAGCCCAGAGATAAACCCATGCACCTATGGTCAACTAATCTATGACAAAGGAGGCAAGGATATACAATGGAGAAAAGACCGTCTCTTCAATAAGTGGTGCTGGGAAAACTGGACAGCTACATGTAAAAGAATGAAATTAGAACACTCCCTAACACCATACACAAAAACAAACTCAAAATGGATGAAAGATCTAAATGTAAGACCAGACACTATAAAACTCTTAGAGGAAAACACAGGAAGAACACTCTTTGACATAAATCACAGCAAGATCTTTTTTGATCCACCTCCTAGAGTAATGGAAATAAAAACAAAAATAAACAAATGGGACCTAATGAAACTTCAAAGCTTTTGCACAGCAAAGGAAACCATAAACAAGAGAAAAAGACAACCCTCAGAATGGGAGAAAATATTCTCAAACGAATCAATGGACAAAGGATTAATTTCCAAAATATATAAACAGCTCATGCAGCTCAATATTAAAGAAACAAACAACCCAATCCAAAAATGGGCAGAAGACCTAAATAGACATTTCTCCAAAGAAGACATGCAGATGGCCAAGAAGCACATGAAAAGCTGCTCAACATCACTATTAGAGAAATGCAAATCAAAACTAGGAGGTGTCACCTCACACCAGTTAGAATGGGCATCATCAGAAAATCTACAAACAACAAATGCTGGAGAGGGTGTGGACAAAAGGGAACCCTCTTGCACTGTTGGTGGGAATGTAAATTGATACAGCCACTATGGAGAACAGTATGGAGTTTCCTTTAAAAACTACAAATAGAATTACCATATGATCCAGCAATCCCACTACTGGGCATATGCCCAGAGAAAACCATAATTCAAAAAGACACATGCACCCCAATGTTCACTGCAGCACTATTTACAATAGCCAGGTCATGGAAGCAACCTAAATGCCCATCGACAGACGACTGGATAAAGAAGATGTGGTACATATATACAATGGAATATTACTCAGCCATAAAAAGGAACAAAATTGAGTCATTTGTTGAGATGTGGATGGATCTAGAGACTGTCATACAGATTGCAGTAAGTCAGAAAGCAAAAAATGAAAATCGTATATTAACGCATGTATGTGGAACCTAGAAAAATGGTACAGATGAACCGGTTTGCAGGGCAGAAGTTGAGACACAGAAGTAGAGAACAAACGTATGGACACCAAGTGGGGAAAGCCGCGGGGGGGTGGGGATGGTGGTGTGCTGAATTGGGTGATTGGGATTGACATGTATACACTGATATGTATAAAATTGATGACTAATAAGAACCTGCAGTATAAAAAAACAAACAAACAAAAAAACAACGAATACTAAAATATATATATATCAATATCATTGTCTGGACAATTGGGGCTTTACAAATTTAAAAGCTCCTTTAGGAGTAAACAAAAAACTTTTATTTTTTAAGCAGCTTTTTAACACACAGCAACTGGAAAATGCAGATAACATACAAGCTAAGGAGGAAACTGTATCTTCCCAGAACTCTGCTTCATTGCTCTATCTTGTAAGATCTAGTACCATGTGAAAGATGCTTGATGCTATAATGGCCTATTTATTTGACCCCTTGCCAAAATGCATAGAATATTAAAAAATTCACATACTACCAGAAATGTGAAAATGTATTTGGTCACTGTACTCACAGATTTGAGGTTTAAAAAAGGAACTTTCCCTACATCTTTGTGCTTTTGGCAGGGCCGGGGTGGGAGGGTAGTGGAGGGTGGACCGGGGTTAGTGACTCAGCTCTGTGTTAAAAAATGATTGAGGGTTTCTTGTATAAAATATTCTATAAAATCTGCATTTCTAAAAATCTATATATTAAAAGGTGAACTTTGAGAGAATATGTTTGAATTTACAGTCACATAGTTTTTGAGTTGATCATCTTGAGGCATCTTAATGTAATCTAAGACATTAAAATAGTTTTCAGTCATCTCTCAGAGATTTTCCAAAAGCTCTGATGGCCCACGGAACTTCGACTTTGTCCTCAAAATTTACACAGCTCCCACCTCTTTTAGCCCTCCTTCTCTTCTCTGTGCCATTCCTACTGCTTCTCAGGTTGACAAGTTGAGAAATGAAGGCTTTAGCAAACAGACTCAGTTTTCCCTTGAATGAAAACATTAATCAAGGTGAAGAAAAAACAGGGGCAGGAGATGAAGGTGAGAGAGTGTATTTTAAGGCCTGATGCCTGATTTTCATTAGACATGCTGCTGGCTTTCTTTTTGGTTCATGTTGATTTCTTATATTTCTAGGACATGCTGGTGGATATTTTAGTCCATTGAATATCTTTTGAACATTGAAATATGTCTTTTATTTTCTTACAGTCAAAACAGAATTCTATCTTACACATGATCTAAGCCAAGTGAATCATTTTCACATTAAGTAATAAGGTTTCCTTTCTGGTGATTAATTCTATGTTTATTTCTTTCAACAAATCACATCAGCACACATGACCTCATGTAATGGCTATGCCTGAGGCTTAGAAGGTCCACATGCTTACGTATAGCAAATAATATTGTTGTATTACTCTGGTAACTAGCTCCTAGGGACCACTGTGTACGTGGACCTGCAGGGGCCTCTTTGCTGTCTTTTAGGGGATGGTCTGGGTGCAGATGATGGTGTTTAAAACTCCAGAACTATGACATTTCCTGCCAGCAAACACCATCATGTCATAAATGTAGTACAAATTGATTCAAATAACAGAATCAGAAGTCTGCCTGGGACCTCTAAAGGCCATCTGATCCTGACACAGCTCCTAAGCAGAGTTATATCTGCTTCAGACAAATGGGTCCCCAGTCTGATTTTAAAACTGTTCAGAACAGTTTGTTTGTTTGTTTGTTTTAATTGGGAATTGTCCTGCTTCCTTCTTAGTTGTCTCTCTGGAGTCAGTTTTCAACAAAACAGCCAGAATGACTGTTTTAAAACAAATCAGTTCATGTTATTTCCCTAACTCAAAAGTCATAGCCTTCTTATCACTCGACATCCAAATTTACTGTGGCTAAAAAGATGTGATCTGGCCCATCCCTAAGACCACATCTCCTAAGATTCATGCATCTCTCACATCACTCGCCTCCCACTGGATTTCCAGCCGGTTTTCAAACACGCCAAGTGCAATGCCGTTGCCAAGAAAACTCTTCCCCAGATTTTCGTAGGCTGACCTGCTCACTTTTTCAGGTCTTTCTACGCTCAGATGCCATCGCCATACAGAGACGTTTTCTGTCCAAAACAGCCACCTCCCCTCCATGATTGCTCTTCATCCACTAACCCTCATTCATTGCACTTATCAATACACACAACAATACCCTTTGGGCTTCCCTGGTGGCGCAGTGGTTGAGGGTCCGCCTGCCGATGCAGGGGAAGCGGGTTTGTGCCCCGGTCTGGGAGGATCCCGCATGCCGCGGAGCGGCTGGTCCCATGAGCCATAGCCGCTAGGCCTGCGCGTCTGGAGCCTGTGCTCCGCGGCGGGGGAGGCCACAGCGGTGAGAGGCCCGCGTACCGCAAAAAAAAAAACCCCAAAACAATACCCTTTAAAACCAGGGGACAGCAAATTTTTCTGTAAGGGACCAGAAAGTAAATAAATTAGGTTTCACATGTCATATGGTCTCTGTCACAACTACTCAACTTAGCTGTTATCAGTGTGCCTGTTTGGTGAAATCTATGAATGTAATCAAGGACAACCATGCATGTCAATTACTAAACATTTAAAATATATTTCTAAACAGAATGGGCTGACTCTGTCGCAGTAACTGCTGATCTCCATAGACGAGCAACCCACAAAGACATAGCACTGACTTTTTTTCCCCCATCATCAGGGGTGAAAAATATATAACATTTCTGAACCAAAACCACAATTTCCACAGTTAAAAATGTTTCACTGCTAGTATGGCTCTGGTAGAAATTATGTAGTTTCATTTCCTTAAAAAAAAAAAAGTTAAAATTTTTCCTAAGTCACTAAAAAAAAACAAACAAAAAAAACCCTAACGCATTTGTCTCTACTTTTCCTTGTACTTTTCCTGTTTGTAATTTGTGTCATGTACCCTTATGATCACTATGTATTTTGTAAATAATAAAATAGTATTTGTTAAAAAAAAAAAAAGGGAATTCCCTGTTAGTCCAGTGGTTAGGACTCCATGCTTTCACTGCTGAGGGGCCTGGGTGCGATCCTTGGTCAGGGAACTAAGATGCCACAAGCGGCCAAAAAAAAAAAAAAAAAGAATAGATGGATACAAAGTTATGGAAATGCTAAACTTGTTTATTTAATGGTTTTCTTATATTTTGGGTGTAATAGTCCTTTTTTGGCTTTTGTTTTGTTTTTAAGGCAGGTCTGTCATTTTTAATACTGTAAAACTGAGATAAACAAACTTTATATTGAAGTTGTTTTTTAATATGACCACTTTGAATCCTTACATGAAAATGTTCTGGGAGTTGTTATAAACACATCCCAAAGAAGCAATATTTAATAAAACTAGGTTAGGACTTCCCTGGTGGCGCAGTGGTTGGGAATCTGCCTGCCAATGCAGGGGACACAGGTTTGAGCCCTGGTCTGGGAAGATCCCACATGCTGCAGAGCAACTAAGCCCGTGCGCCACAACTACTGAGCCTGCATGCCACAACTGCTGAGCCTGCATGCCACAACTACTGAAGCCTGGGAACCTAGAGCCTGTGCTACACAACAAGAGAAGCCACCTCAATGAGAAGCCCGCGCACCACAACTAAGAGTAGCCCCTGCTCGCTGCAACTAGAGAAAGCCCACGCACAGCAACAAAGACCCAACATAGCCCAAAAAACCCCAAAAACCTAGGTGAAAAAAAAGCAGCTGCAGACAATACGTAAACAAATGAATGTGACTATGTTCCAATAAACTTTTACAACAGATAAGTCCCGCTCTTACCTGTGGGAAATACTTCCAAGACCCCACAGTGGATGCCTGAAACCACAATAGTACCGAACCCTTTATATACTATGTTTTTTCCTATATATACATACCCGTAATGAAGTTTACTTCATAAATTAGGCACAGTAAGAGATTAACAAAAATAACTAATAGTAAAATAGAACTATAACAGTATACTGTAATCAAAGTTAGGTGAATATGGCCTCTTTCTCTCTCCCTCAGAATATCTTTTATACAAATTTAACGCTTTTTTCCATCTTAACTAAAGCACTTATCACGCACTGTGGCCATAATTTTTGGAGTCTGAAGTGCAACAGCAAAACCGCATGAATTTCTTTTTCCATCTTCACTATTTAAGGGACAGAAGATTCTTTCTTACCATAGCTCTTAGCAACCTCAGCATACGACGTTTTTCCTTATTAAGTCGAGAACTTTCTTTTCACTTACAAGAAGCACTTCACAACTTCTCTTTGGCATATCTGAAATGCCAGTGTCACTACTCTTGAGCTTTGGTGTCATTATTAAGTAAAACAAGAGTCACATAAACACAAGTGCTGTAATACCACAACAGTTGATCTCATAACTGAGGCGGCTACTAAGCGACTAAAGGTCGGGCCGCTGGGTGGGACGGAGCTGGACCTCGAGAGATTTCATCACGATACTTCGAATGAAGCACAGTTTAAAATTTAAGCGTTGTTTACTTCTGGAATTTTCCATTTAATATTTTCAGACCACAGTTTACCACAGGTAACTGAAGCTGGGGTTTAGGTACTGCATTTTCTGTTGCTGATACACCCCTCTCCATTTAAAAAAAATCCAAATTAATGAACCAAGTGTAAATTAGCAAACTTCAAATGTAATTAGTATTCGAACCAATCCCGGCATTCTTTCCACTTCTAATGGAAACATATATCTTGTATGCTCTTTTTGAGTTAAAAATCCTTTGAGGGATAAAACCCGAACTAGCTGTTTGTTCTCCAGTATTTTGGGGATTCATAGCAGATCTGACATCAAAAGACTACAGCTAGTTGTTTGTGATTTCACAGAAAGAAGACTTACATCACCTTGTGAGTACTACTAACCAACTGCTGGAACATCCCTTGGTGTCTCTGTTTTTCCTAAACCTGCTTAGTATAAGAAAGCATGTCCTTCCCTTCACAATTCATCTTTGATGAGGACGATTATGATAAACACAATCACCTAGTAGACGTTTTTTCTGAAACATCAGCTTTTTGAATTTACTCTAAGAATATCCTTCCCAGAAGGAAGATGAAATGTCCATAAATATAGTTTAGTGTTCCTCAAAGTATATTCCACTGAACATTGGATTTGTGAGATAACAGGATTTAGGGTAGAAAAACTCTTTGGTCACATAAATTTGGGAAATACTAGTTTCTTTACTGCAGGGTTTTCAGAATATTGTGGATTAAAATTTCAATGGATACTTTTATCCATTATGAATTTTCAAGATGGAACTAGAGCATGTACAGGTTTCTCATTCTTTTTTGATCATAGAAACTTATGGTATATCTTTCAGAAATAGGGTATCACAGAATCTACCTTAAGAAAAACAATTAAATCTTGTGCCCATTAAAAGTTATTTAATAACCTCTGGAAATGCTACTGATACAAACTGCTTTGATTAGTATTATTATTTGAAAACATGTTAATAAATATAAATAGATATGTGAAGTGGTTTGCCCATAAGAATCTCAAATATCCTATCTTAGCTCTTGTTGAATAGCTACATATATCACATATATCAATGTAATGCCCAGACATAGTGATACTGCTTTTACATGTTTAAAATTTCAACAAAAACATTAAAGGACGTTAAAGGAACCCTGATCATTTTTTTCTGAGATGATGCATTTAGTTCTATTTCCACGTAATACAGAAATATTTCAAAGTAGGTCGTCGTAGTGATTCCTCAAAAATTAAAGCTCAGTAAGAGAGTAATGTTCATGGAACTTTAGGTGAAAAAGTAAACCAAAGGAACAATGCTGACTAGTAGAAGGAAGTAAGTCAGTTTTAAAAGGCAGAAAGAGCCAAAAACTACTTCTCTTCAGCAGTAATTTCCTTTTCACTTTCCTACCTAGCATTTTGTGTTGAACTGCTTTTACTTCCTACTTACTATCTACGTATATGCTTAGAAATATTTTGCAAGAACACTGCCTTATTCAACTTCCTCACAAAGTGAATTCTAATTATGATAAGTGATATTAACTGTCAAACAGTTCAAATTTGAAATATATCCTGGGATAATTCCACCAAACTACCATTATGGAGAATTTGATTCATCTTCAATATATTTAAAACTCCCAGATGGACAAATGTGTCTGATTTGAGAGCCAGAAGAAACACGGTATTCTCTATATATTTCCTTCATCCCCATTTTGTTTTATTACCCAATTTGAGTTGAAACCAAAGGAGAACATGAGGGAAATATTAGGAGCACAGAGATCAGCTTTGCTTTCCTCTTAACATTTATTATCCACAGTCCTTTTAGTATTAAAAAAATAAACTAGAGAAATAATATATAAAAATGTTGTAATTCCAATGTCTTGAATTTGTCTATTAGACACATTGGTCCCCATGATCTGTTAAATTATGCTGACCTAATATGAAATCACCCCTCATGGCCATTGGAAGCTTCAAGGGCAGCTGAAGTTCTAGACTACTTAGTATTTTATCAAAGTGTTCCATCGAATGTTAATTTCAAAAAAAAAATATATATATATATATAAAAGGTCTTTCATGAAAAAAAGGATTCTGGGGGCTATTTAATTAGGGAACCACTATGTTAAATACAGGCAAACAGATCTCAGAGAAGCTGTAATATTTCTCGCAGCCTTTGTGTGATCATGAGCTTTATGAAGTTCCAAAAGGCAGCTGTAGTATCACAATTCTATAACACGTCTTCGCTAAGGAGTACCTCTGCTTCTTAATGTCAAATGTTTGGAACTTTTATCTATCCCTTTTACCCAGGATTTACTGTTCTCATTTAAGGTCGAAGTTTAGTCCGCAGTATACTATAGTTATCCAGAATCTGCAAAGCATCATTATCAGTCATATCCCTGAGTAAATACATCAATATATTGTTTAAACTCTAGAGTAAATACAAAATGCACAAATTCTTCTTACAGAACAAAGCAAAAATAGTTCAGAATCATAAGCTCAGAGGATAGGTTTAGAATTCCCAGTCTTAAGATCGTTTCAAATGAGTGACAGAAGATTTCAATGATTGATGTGTTAAGTTTAGGTGCATTCTAATGAATGAAGAAAATTACTATGTTAAAAACTTTAATGGATTATTCTTAAGACCAAAATAATATTGAGTTTTTGATTAATACAAGCTCCAATATTTCTCTTCTCATACATTTGTTATGATCCAGTTATTTTTTAGTATAAAATATTATTCCACTGTATTGATTTGTAAAATTACAAGAATACAAGCAAATATCATTCAGTGTTAGAAGAGATTCAGGGTGATTATCTACAGTAATCTATCTCTAATTACACTTCTTATTAGTCTGTACAGTTCAATTTTCTTCTTCTCCAACTGGAGGCTGTATAAGATCTAGTCCCACTTTCTTCATTAATATGTCATTTATAAACCAATAGTTATAACACTCACACATAGTTCTAGCCTTTTTCCTTATTTCTCCCCAAAAGTATGCTCCATGATATCTGACTAATAAAATGCAGGAATCTGCACGTTTATTCATTGTTGAGACTTTTGTTCCTTTAGGTCTTATTGTTGCCTTTTAAATGTATGGCTGTTTTTCTCTACTTAATTTTAAACAGTTATGGCTGGTTTTCTCTATTTATTTTTTTACATATGTATATAAATATGTAAATATATATACATATATATATATATATTCTTTTTTTACATTCTCTTCCATTATAGGTTATTACAAAATACTGAGTATAGTTCCCTATGCTATATAGTAGGTCCTTGTTGGTTATCTATTTTATATACAGCAGTGTGTATCCGTTAATCCCAAACTTCTAATTTATCCTTACCCCTCAACCTTTCCTCTTTGGGAACCATAAGTTTGTGTTCTATGTCTGTGAGTCTATTTCTGTTTTATACATAAATTCATATGTATCATTCTTTTAGATTCGACACAAAGAGAGATTATATGATATTTGTCTTTGTCTGGCTTACTTCATGTTTTTCTCTACTTTTTAAGATTATATTTTTGACTGCTTTTTTAAATGATGACTTGCTTAAAAGTGGATATCATTGCAATTATTTTTACTTGTATTTGTAGCAGTTCTTGAAATTGTCTTTCACCTGCTTTAGAAAATTCTTGGCCATTTTCTCTTCAACTTTTATTTCTGTCCTTTTTTCTCAAACTACTCACCTTCTGGAAATCAAATTACATGTATGTTGATATTTTCTCTGTGCTGATATCACATTAAAAATGTTCATTGTTTAATCTGTGTATAAGTCTGGCTACTTCTGATTTTCCAGGTCACTAAGTTTCTCTTCTGTTGGTTAAACCTTTTGTATAACTCATATAGTGAAACCTTAATTTTAGTCATTGTAGTTTTTTTTTTTTTTTTTTTTTTTTTTTGCGGTATGCAGTCCTCTCACTGCTGTGGCCTCTCCCGTTGTGGAGCACAGGCTCAGGACGCGCAGGCTCAGCAGCCATGGCTCACGGGCCCAGCCGCTCTGTGGCATGTGGGATCTTCCCGGACCGGGGCATGAACCCGTGTCCCCTGCATCAGCAGGCGGACTCTCAACCACTGCGCCACCAGGGAAGCCCATCATTGTAGTTTTTATATCTAGAATTTTCATTTGATTGTTTTTAACAGATGCCTCTGGTAAATTTTATGGCTACGTCTGTTAAAATTCTCTATTTTACTGTTTGTTTTCTTGAATGTTATAGTTTTTAAAAGTCCATAACCGATAACCCTAGTAACTAGATCACTTGTGGGTCTACTTCTAGTATCTGTTTTTCTTTGCTCCTGTTCCTTGGTATGCCTGGATATTTTTGATCATCTATTACGAATTTTGCATGAAATATTGTAGAGACTCTGGATAATATGTTTTCCCTTCAGAGAGAGTTCAGCCTATTTCCTGGTAAGCAGCTATAGTGGGGGCCAATCACAACTCAATTGGGAACTGAATTACCTTTTGGCTGGGTTGAAGTCTTGATAAGATTTTCTCTCTTTGTTCACTCCCATTCCAGGTGTCTTGCCCTCAGGGGTCCCAACTGAGGACCTGAGAGGTTTAATAATTTCTTCTTAGTTAGACCTAAACTTCAGTTTTTCTCTCAGCTCCATGTGACTGCTAAAAGCTCTTCTTGGTTTCTCACTCTTTGGTCCTGTGCGGCCTTAGAATTCATTAATGCCTTAAACGCAAAACCTCTGAATATCAGACCTGTTTCCCTGGTCCTCTTTCTCCATGGGTCATATCCCCTCATGTCTTGGATGTGATGATAGCTCTCAATGCCAATATTTTTCTTTCTCTAACTATGCGACTGCTGAAAGTTATGCTGCCTTCTTACCTCTTAGCAGTGGCTCTCTGCCTTTGTCTCTTTTCCCTTGCCAAATGCTTGAGAGGATGAGGAAATATTCTAAGAAGAACAGCACCTCACAGTATGTGGAGTTATCTCTCCACATACTGTGGAGTTCCCTTCTTTCTGATATCTTGGACACTAATTCCTATTTGCCTCAATAGCTCTCTGATGCCTTCACATACAGAGTTTAAAAAAATTATTTTTTAGCCTTACTATTATTTTTGGTGGGAGCATTGGTTTGCCATGAGCTATTCCATTATAGCGAGAAGTTAAAATCCCTATTTGATTTTGAATTGACAGATTTTCAGAGACTATGAAAATTTGAGAAAGCAAACTCTCTGTCATAGTTCTGGAAAAAGTTGGAATGAACCTCTTGACCAGTATATTCAAAGATGTATCAATCTGACATTTTGAAAAAACATATACAAACTGAATCATAAAGTGTGGTAAAAGTGACTTAAAACATAAATAAATATATTCTTTCGGGGAAAAATTTACTAAGAAATTATGGATGTAAGGAGGACAAAAGCAAGATATGAAAAATATATGGAAATACAATTAGATAAAATTATTTGCTTGATGTTTTCCAAGATAATATTCATGTAATTGATGATTTTTCAATACCTTTATTTGGATTGGATTTTATGGGGTGTCAGTTGGATCAATATCAGCAAAGTGGGGGAAAAAGGCAGAAGCTACGGTATTTAAACTAAGTGGAAGTCAAAGCCTGTCTCCAAGATGGTCATGTGACAAGGGACTCAATTGACTTAAAAAAGCACTGGGATCTGACAAATGAAAATGCAGTACAAAACATCTTACTTGTGTGCAACATAGAGCAACCGTGGAAAGGAAATTCCATTTAAGTGTATTATTTGTGTAGGTAATTACAAAATTTTCAAATGTAAAACACTCCCTGCATTAAAGAAGTCACTCAGTTCACAAATTCCACCAAAAAGGGAAAAGGCCAGGACATTCATGTTTAAGGTCATGTATTCTCCAAACTTCATATTTAAAAGATAGAAGAAGGAAGGCAGAAAGGCAGGAAGGAAGGGAGGGAGAAAAGCAGGGAGGGAGGGAGGAAGAGAGGAGTAAAGAAGAGAAGAGGAAGGAAAGTGGGAGAGATTGAAGAAAGAAAGAAGGGAGGAAGGGGAGAAAGAGAGAGAGAGCGAGTTGGCTAACAGCTTCATAGTTTGATCTTCGTGCATGCTATTGGTGTCTTTCCACTTTTGTCCAAAAGTCAGTAGACAGTTAGCCACAGATCGCTATACTCATTATGTCTTTAACCAGGAACAGAAAGCAGAATCATTCTGGAGAGGAGAGAGGCAGGAGGGTGAATGAGTGATCTAAAGAAAGAAGGAGGAAGTTCTAGGCACTAACAAACGAAAGCCTGTACTTCAGAGACAAGCACAAATACACAGCCTAGATCTTCACAGAGCCTGTAAACCAGGGAATGGAACAACAGCTGCAGGGCTTCTAGTATGACTTTCCACCCTAAGCCAAAAGATATAAATATAGGCACAGAGTAAGGAACCACCAATTATTAAAGATATCACCTAGAACAACCCAAAGAAACGGAACATCCGGTTAATTCCACAAAAGCCACAGTAATGAGTAGGGACGGAATTAGTATCTATGACACGCCGGTGACTACACACTTACTAACATTACTGTAGGAAGGCCTCTTTTTGTTTTTGAATGATATCATCCTACCCTGAGGTGCAACAGCTATAAAAAAAACGAAAAAAAAGCAAGAATAACCCAGACATCTCTCTTTTTCTAGGTTAAAAACCTGAGGAATCTTCATACTCAGCACCTAAGAGTTTTCCAAGGAGCCAAACCGAATTCAGCATATCTACATGCAACTGAGAGATACAAAGAAATACATTTCAAACCCTTGTACCCATATTCAGTATACTTCATCTCTAAGGAAGACTTAGAAAATCCTAAGAAAAGAGTTAGGAGACAGTGTAATTCATTACTGAATCATAGGGTTGTCAACTGAAATAGTGATCAGCCCATTGGTAAAATCGCTTATATCCATGTTCACGACCTGAAAAGATTTAGTAGTATGTCAATTACAAAGCAGAATATCACAAAAGACTTTTAATTTGTTTTCTAGAAGTTAAACAAACAACCCCCCCATGGCTAATTAGCCCTGAACTAGCTTTATAACACTCAATGAAAGAATTGTAAAATTCCCTCCAAAAAGAATAAAAAATGACGAGAAATGTTCCACAACTGAGAAAAAAGAAACATGACAAATGAGGATAGAAATTAACAATATCAATGAAACTTCTACCTTGCTCATCTTATTGTCGTGAAGCTACTCAAGCAACAATCTTCAGGGATATAAAATATATGATATAACATATTTCAGCAACACTATAACAGAATTTAATTTCATGCATAATATAGTACTTCTGGGCATTTTAAAATAAGCTTATTTGTTTCCTTACTCTATTACTTTCAAATTGCAAGGAATGAAAAAATAACATTCATTTTTTGTTTACATTTCTTTTGTTCCGCAAACCCTTCCCAATGGGAAAAACTGTTATTGGAAACCATGGCCTGGGCTTGTTCATTTAGTCATGACCAAGTTTTAAATCATCATATACTTGAGGCAGAAACTTCTGGCTCTATGTAAATTAAAACTAAACAAAAACCAGAAAAGAGAAAAAAAACAACAACTAGGTCTCAGTTCTAATGTCTCTTGTGATTTTAAAAAAGTTCCCCAAACTTTTACTGTGTTCAGGGCTCCAGCCTCCACTGCACTGAGTAACATGTATTCTATGAGTCTCAATTTATTAGCAACCTATTTTCCAAATGTTCATTTTTAGAATCAGAATGCAACTCATTTTCCCTAGAAATAAAAAATGTCCCTGGAAGTTGACTCATCTCCAACACTGAGATTAAAATATATGCTGTTTTTTACTAAATATTTTTTTGTGCATTCATGTAATTCTTATATTTTCTTATTAAGTATACAATTTATGCTACTAACTCTTTTTGTGACATTGAGTAATATCAACTTGGCATATGTTAGATTTGGTTCAGGTGAATGTGTGTTTGTGAAGAATTGGTCTGCCATACATTTTCAAATATTTTTTCTTTATTGACCAGATTCACTCAACTAGTAAGTAGTGGAGATGGGATTTTTGTCCATGTAATCTAACTCCAGAGCCTTTGCTCTTTACTGCTTCTCAGTACTATATTAGAAAAGAAAAAAAGTTGCTTGCTAGATACTATCTCTATTCTAGGTGATAAATATTACAATAAATCTTCTTTTTAGAGTTAGTCAATTTTGGTTTATGCAGAGGATAGGCTAAGATTTAAGGTACAAGTCATATAAGAAAACTTTTTTCTAATATTTGCTGCCATTCTGGAGTGGAAGATGTGGTTACAGTTCCTTGCCTTTTATTTTTATTTTTTGAATTTTATTTATTTATTTATTTTTCAGTTAGACCAATCAAATTGGTTTTCCTGATCCTTTGAGAATACTTTTGAATATTTTTGCATGGTATATGGGTAAATCCTCCTAAACTGTGTCCCTAGTATAGTGACATATGTGAAAGATTCAAGGTCCAGGATATTGGCAGTATGGATAACTAAATGTTAATATATTTTTTTACTCTGAAGAGCCCAATTTTTGAAATAAAACTCAACTTGGAAACTACCTCCAGTCAACTTGGTCAACATCAGCGATTATGGCTGGGCAGGCCTCTTACCAGGTGACTCACCCCCATTCGCAATTGCTCCGTCTATGGTATATCACTGTGGGTATCCACCGACACTTACATGGAAAAAAGCTCGGTAATGAATCATGAAGTCCTGGAATAGAAGCATATTTTCAAGCAATGTTCATGGGATTTCCCAGGGTTGAAAGAATAGTTTCTCTCCTGTATCTCCTAAAATTTCTTTTAGGAGTAGTGTCCACATTATCCTTAACATGAATCCCACCCCTCTCTTTTCTCCACAGTGTTCAGCGTTTAATTTTTCATTTTGATTTCAGAAATAATACACCACCTTGGTTTAGAAAATTTTTGGGTGTAGGTGATGCAGTTTCTAATATACTGCCACAAATACACAGTAGCCGATTTGGCAACAGGGAAACACCATTGTTTTTGATCATTTTCTGGGACTTAAAGGGGTTTTGGGGCATTTGTGCTTTTCTACTAAGATCCCTTTAGCCATTCTGTTTTGAGACCAAGATGAACTCAGGCAACTCAGGCCAGTTTGCTGGCACTTCATGGATTACTGAAAAAACCAATTTAAGGAACATCTTGTACCTTATAAGCCACAATCATTCCAGAGGTTAACCTTACGAAGCAATTAAGAAAAATCATCCCAGGATTGTGAAATGACCTAGAATCAGAGATCACTGGGCTTAACAAAGACTCTTTTTATGTAGAAAGCTAAGTATACAGTTGGACTTGAGTAATAATAGTCTTTGGCGAGGTGGAGATTGGCAGATAGCTCAGCTCTGATGGAGTTGATATAATAGAGAGAAACAGAGGTAACCTTTAGCCTTTGCAAGAGAAAGAACAAGGGAAGGTCATTTTGGAATTCATGAGACAACATTTCCAGTGTCAAATGAGCGATAACTGTCTTTCACAGAGAAGAATATATTGGTGTTTGTTTTAATTAACTCAAGAAGTAAAATTTTCAGGACTTCCCTGGTGGCACAGTGGTTAAGAATCCGCCTGCCAACGCAGGGGACACGGGTTCGATCCCTGGTCTGTGAAGATCCCACATGCCGCAGAGCAACTAAGCTCGTGCACCGCAACTACTGAGCCTGCGCTCTACAGCCTGCGAGCCACAACTACTGAGCCCGCGTGCTACAACTACTGAAGCCCACGCACCTAGAGCTCATGCTCTGCGAAAAGAGAAGCCACTGCAGTGAGAAGCCAGCACACCGCAACGGAGAGTAGCCCCCACTCGCCACAACTAGAGAAAGCCTGCACGCAGCAACGAAGACCCAACGCAGCCAAAAAATAAATATATATATTTTTTAAAGTACAATTTTCAAACTTTACCTGTTATTTACTGGATATTGTATGCATCACTGGCAAACACCGACAGGATTTAGGAATCTGACACAGGAGACATGAATGCCATGTTGTAACTTTGCATGCTAATAATGGTAGGTTGTGATGTGATGTGAAGAAAAATCAAAATCTTGATCAAGAATGCAGTGAGGTATTATCTAACTGAGGAAAAGTTTTTAATTTGGTGGTGGCTAAAACTTGGTAATATCAGATTATAAATTTCCCCAAATCTGAATTATTGTGAAAGTCTCAGTAATTATATGTGCCATTGGGATTCTCAGGGTTTAGTCCCTGAACCTAATTATAATTCACAACTCTTTTGATATCATTTTCTTACAAACTTAGGAAAACATGTTTTTAAAGAATCAAGGAGGGCTTCCCTGGTGGCGCAGTGGTTGAGAGTCCGCCTGCCGATGCAGGGGATGCGGGTTCGTGCCCCGGTCCGGGAGGATCCCACATGCCGCGGAGAGGCTGGGCCCGTGAGCCATGGGCACTGAGCCTGCGTGTCTGGAGCCTGTGCTCCGCAACAGGAGAGGCCACAGCAGTGAGAGGCCCGCGTACCAAAAAAAAAAAAAGAATCAAGGAGAAATTCTATAATAAAACATATTAAAATTAGAGATAATGAAAGTTAGAAGGTTTAGTATAAAAATAAAATTAGAATGAGAATATGAAAAGTGATTTAGTTTTAACTGAAATTGTACTCTTATTTTCTGAAAATTTTTTCTTTTCTAGCATATAATTTAATAATATTTTGATGAATTCACAAATTCAAAATAATATTTATTATTATATATATTATATATATAATTATATATATTGTAATATATCAAATATTATTTGATAATATATTATCAAAATAATATTTTGATGAAAAGTTTTCCTGAAAAATCTTGCAAAATTAATGGCCATGAGCAAATTTTTCCAAAGAACATTATCATCACAATAAAAATAAAAGCCTATACATATATATGTCAAATTTCCTTAAGATAACTGTAAGATAAAGGAAAATAGTAAATATATTTGAGAAAAGAAAGGTATATAATTATCTTTTGCCTGGTTTAGGTTACACTGAATTCATTTACTGGCTATTGCTTAATCAGACTTACTGCCATTAAGCCCGACTTGCTTTTCAGCAGCATCTAGCATCAAATTTTGTTTGAGAGATAGTCTTTAGAAACCTTACATAAAAATGCAATAAGACCACTGCAACATTTGAAGAGTTATCTAATGAGAAAAGGTAAAGTAAATTTAATATTTTAAATAATATTTTTCCTTCATAAATATAATTGTTTATAAATATATTAAACATTAGCTAATTTAAAAAATTGTACCAGATCATAATTATATCTGTATCTGCCTATAATTTGACTGACCTCAGTAGTTATATCTGTTCTAGAAATTAAACATCGTAAAGTGAGAGTAAAAGGGTTACTCAACTCCTGTTATCCTATGTATGGTTGGTGGAGATACTGAAATATTTTCTACTTAATATCAAAATATCCAGATATCCTCATGCCAAATTGGTGACGTGACTGCTATATCTCACAAGGATTTTTACTTTTCAACCATTAACTGAAGCATTAGATACAAATAACTATCATATAATCGCTGGAAGAAAATAAAGTGGTTAATTGAAATTATTGCTCTGTTCTCCAACTTGAACTGCTTCAGTATAAGACACTGATCTCAACTGATCTTAGAATGAAAACAGTATAGAGCAACAGTGGTAACCTAGATCTAAGAATGCTGCCTTGGCTATACATCTGATCTGTCCAAACTATTTTGCTCACTGGGCCAAATCTGGAGTCTCAGGGTTAGGGTTAGCCCACAATCATACATGCTTGGTGGTTCTGGGACTGCTGGGTTTCCTCACTGGGATATTCTAACGTCAAGATAGTCTCCCATTGCTGTGTTTGCTCAGCTACCTCCATAGCTGAGCTGACTCCAGCTTACAGGGGAGAATGGGTATGGTATGAATAATAATGATGAAGTAATAACTGTGGCTCACAGTTTTTTGCTTTGTTCTTATCAGAAAGAGTTCACAGTCATTACCTTACTTGCTCTTCACAATAACCCTACCAGGCAATTTAATTCTTACTTTACAGAAGAACTGGGAAACAGGTAAGTGACTAGCCCACTTCACAACGAGTGTCTTCAGTATTTTCACCAAAATCAAAAGATTAAATATTTTAAATATATATAATTAGTTCTAAAAATAAAGAGAAATGGAATATAATTAGGTATACATAATAAGTAATACATTTGCGTTATAAAAAAAGATTAATAAATCATTGCCATTTATAGATATTCCTGTTTTTGTTTGTTATAATTATGAAAAGAGAGAGAAATTCCCTACATATTTATCAACAGAATACACAGCCTAGGATATTTTAGTTTTGGGTTTTTTCAGATAGATATGCTTACTGAGTCTAAATTGAGCAGCCAATTCATCTGACTGGTTTAAGAAAGCACACTTCACTGGAAATATCATGACTACCCTCAAAAGAATTTATAGAAATGCCACTAGCCTGGCTAAATTTTTTTATTCGACTTCCTGTATTTTAAAACTCAACAGTACTCAATTACCACTTTGGAAATGTTATTATTTTACAGTTAAACTTAATTACAAATATGCCTTCTTTGTCTGCTAAAATGTTTTAGAATGTAAAAGATACTGATTTCTGCTAATTGTTTAAGCAAATAAATACATTCTGAATTTGCAAAACATGGCTGCCTTGTTTTTAATTCATGTCCACTCAGATGACAACCAAAAATTGAGAACACACTGCAAAATCTTTCTGAGAATATTAAATTATTTTATTATATGTGCTGTTTTAAAATCCTCTTCATGATTAAATGGTAAAATGTTTCAATTGCCACTATACTAGAAGTTCTTGAATATGGCATTAGAAAAGAATGCGGTGAAAAAGGCAGAATTATTTTTTGGACTACGTGCAGTTCGGCTTGTTCATGTAGTTACAAAAAACAAATGTTTGTCCAAGAAAATGCTGAGAGTCATGTCTCCTGGGAAACTTATACAAGGTCATAGTTTCGTGAGCATAAAAATATCTTGTAAAAGCGCACTAGCCTGTAATATGAGAAAGTAAAGAGGTGGTTGGGGAAAAAATGTGATTCTGTTGGTTGAAACATCTATTAAGGAAAAAAATAAGTTACTGTCTTCTTAAAATAATAGTTCATATGCAAAACGCATTCACAAAGTACATTATTTTCTTAAAAGATCATTTCTAACATTCCTGAGAAGGCAAAGAGTAATGATCAAATTCCAGCATTTTTACAGAGAAGGGAGGAGTTAGACTGGGAACAAAACTGCCTGATGGCTGCCCATGGAGAAGCGGGTATGAAAGAGCTTCATAACATTTGTAGAATGGGCAGTACTGGGACAGGGTGGTGGAGGTATGTAGGTGGGAAAGATTATGCAGCACAGACAAGCATGGCTGTGACTCCTATCAGGTCTGGGATCCTGTTGGTTTCATTCACCACTGAGTGCTTGACACATGGGAGACTCTCAACAAATTTTTGTTGAATGACTGAATTAGTAAATAGCAAACAATTTAGTTAAACAAAAGTGTGAGAATTGATTTGATATCAGAACCTATGGACAGGTCATCACAAATGAGGTGAAATGACTCCTTTGTTTACAAAAACAAATATTATAAACAAATATAAACAAGCATGAAAATGTTTGCCTTTGGTAAAGAGAAGTCAGGAGATGGAATGTTGTAATACCAGAATCATATATGTTCAGATGTATACATTGTACATGTGTTGCCCACAGAGAAAACTACTTGTCTGGCCCGTTAAAATGTGTGCATCAGATCATGTTACTCCTCTCCTAGGAAACCCTCCAAAGCGTCACATGACATTCAGGGTAAGGGCCAAAAGTCCTTAAAGATCCTCACTTCTTGGACCTCTTCTCCTCCAGATTGCATCTATCTCACTCTGCTCCAGCCACACCTGCCTGCCTAGCTCCTATTTCAAGCCCTTCCTGCTGGCTGTAACTGTGGGCACTACAGCTCCCTGACCCTCACCCCCACCTGCAAAGCTGGCTCACCCCCTCATCTGCTTTAGGTCTTTACTCCAATATCACCTTCTCAACAGGGCATTCTCTTGCCACCCTGTCTAAAATTGCATCTCCTACCTTTTTTCATGCTTTATTATCACATATCACTATATATCTTCCTCTGTATTTTACTTATATATTGATACCTTTTATATTATATCTCTCTCGCTGCAATGTAAGCTTCTTGAAGGTATGGATTCTTGTCTGTTTTGTAGCTATTGTGTCTATTTTTTGTATCCTAACCCTTTAGAACATTGTTTGAAAGACAGCACTTACTGAATTAATGAATGAGCAAATGAATAAATTAACCAAATTAACAGAAATTTTGAAGCTTTCTGGTTGAATTTCATCATCTATTTTCCTTCATTTCCAAAAGTTTTAAAGATGCAAATTGATTGAAATGACAATTAAGGTGAAATGACAACTATTTTTTTCTTGGCCGTTTAAAAGTGTACATTTTAATGACTTTTAATACAGTCACAGAGGTGTGCATCCTTCCCCATAATATGTCAATGCTACTCTCTCACTTCATCCCAGCTTCCCCTTCCCCCACCCCATGCCCTCAAGTCCGTTCTCTACATCTGCGTCTTTATTCCTGTCTTGCCACTAGGTTCATCAGTACCGCTTTTTAAAATCCCATATATATGCATTAGGATACGGTATTTGTTTTTCTCTTCCCAACTTACTTCACTCTGTATGACGGATTCTAGGTCCATCCACCTCTCTACAAAAATCCCAGTTTTGTTTCTGTTTACAGCTAAGTAATATTCCATTGTATACATGTGCCACATCTTCTTTATCCATTCATCTGTCGATGGACACTTAGGTTGCTCCCATGTCCTGGCTATTGTAAATAGTGCTGCAATGAACATTGTGGTACATATATCTTTTTGAATTACGGTTTTCTCAGGGTATATGCCCAGTAGTGGGATTGCTAGGTCATATGGCAGTTCTATTTTTAGTTTTTTAAGGAAACTCCATACTGTTCTCCACAGTGGCTGTATCAATTTACATTCCCACCAACAGTGTATGAGGGTTCCCTTTTCTCCACACCCTCTCCAGCATGAAATGGCAACAATTAAAAAGAGAAAAAGAGCTCTGTGTCCAAAAAAGGAAAAATATCAATTCTTCCGCAGATTTCATGCAACACAGTTTTCTGTAAAAGTAAAATTTTAAATTAGAGGTTCTTAATCTGGGGTTCATGGATCTCTTAACAATTTCAGAAGGAGTCTCTCAACCTTTATATTTTTAGGCTAATTTGTATTATGTATAGTACTTGTTTTTCTGGTAAGATAAACTATAGCCTTTGCCACATACTCAAAGACAGTGTTTACAAAAGTATGGTCTCCTTACCATCCACAGGGCTATAACCAAGGTTGGGGGGTGGTGCTTATAAAAACTGTATATTCCTGGGCCCTCTACAGACATACTGAAGCCATAATCTCTGGGGGATGGGCCTGGGATAACATATTTTGCAGCAATTTTTCTAGTTGATTTTTAATCAAAATTTTATTTCAAGATTCACTGCTTCCAGTGGGTTGTGACCCCCTGAAATGTGATAACCAGTTCACCTGTCTTCAAGGTTACATAGTGTCACTTAACATCTCAGCAGGCCAGTGAGGCCTATAAGGGTAGGTAGCTTCTCCTTTGTGCCCTGGTAAGGAAACTGATGCTGCAGAGAAGTGATCTGACCTAATTCTTAAAGTTAAGCCCAGGGTTCTTTTACTCTATGTGTATACTTTCTGACGAGCTTCTTCCATATAGAATTCAGAGATATTCCTAATGTAGCAGCCATAACATTTCCAGTAACACTCAAGACATTTATTGAATCTTTCAATGCTATCAAGTAAATATGTAGAGCAATTAAACAGTAAATAGCTCAAGCAAAATGAAGTTTTAGAAGCATTTTGTGACATCGCTATGTGGTTTATAAAATTTTTGGCTTTTCCATCTACAGGTGGTTCCTTTATGTTGCATTCCTCTACTATTTCTGTTCACATTGCCCCCTCTCTTCTCAATTATTTTTGCTTTCAAATCCAGAATTGTACAGTCTAGTACTTGTAGGCCAATAGTTTCACATGTGAAAGTCGTCTTGCCTATGTTGCCCTCGAAAGCAGGAATTATGTGCTTCCTTTTCTTTTATATGGGACTCGACAGGTAGTAGATCCCCCAGATAAGATGGCCTTTGTGGCCCTCAAGTTTGAAAGCTGGAATCAGCTCCAAATAGATTCTACTAACGTTGATTGAGCTCGTACTACAGCACTGTTCTGAGCGCTTGCACAGACTATTCTGGCTGTATATCAAGCTGCAGAAAATCAACTCATAATGACATAATTAAATCTGCTATGCTATCAATGGATTTCAATGGCGGCATTGTTTATTTTGTAGTTGTCATAATTGAAAACACTGTCCATTTTAGAATACAACCTTAATTGTGGACTAGGTTATCTGTATTCAACTCAAAAATTGGATTTAAAGTCTTTGTTCTTGATACATTTCTATTTCTGTGCATGACTCTGTTTGTATTTAGCATTTTTAAATGAGTTTCTCTGCAAAATAAATGAGTTATGAGTATGAATGTATAGAGTGGGGGATATAGTCAATAACTATGTAATATCTTTGTATGATGACATATCATAACTAGACTTACTGTGGTGATAAGTTTGAAATGTACAGAAATATAAAATCACTATGTTGTGTAACAGTAACTAATATAGTGTGGTAGGTCAATTATACTTCAAAAACAAACAGACAAACAAACCAACCTATGGAGAAAGAAATCAGATTTGTAGTTACCTGAAGTGGGAGGTTAGAGGAGGGGGAATTGGATGAAGGTGGTCAAAGGTACAAACTACCAGTTATAAGATAAATAAGTACTAGGGGTATAATGTTAAACCTGATAAATAATTAACACTACTTTATGTTATATATGAATGTTGTTAAAAGCCTAAATCCTAAAAGTTCTCATCGCAAGGAAAAAACCACTTTTTTTCTATTTCTTTAATTTTGTGACTATATGAGATGATGGATGATCACTAAACTTGTGAAAATCGCTTCATGATGTATGTAAATCAAATCATTTTGCTGTACAACTTAAACTTACAGTGCTGTGTGTCAATTATAGCTCAATAAAACTGGAAGAAAATAATAAAAATGTGTCTCTCTTTCTCAGAGTATTGTGAACTCCTTTCCTGAATCTACCACTGGGCTCATGTTGTTTGACAAATTGTTTAGTAAATAAAAGAATGAAAACAAAATATTTTAAAAACCACCATTTCTATGTCTATTTTGTTGAATTATTTAAAATACTCTCCTGTCAAACAAAAATTACGGTATATTAGAAAATATACTCCTGTCCTATTATATTATTATAATAATGACTGGAAGTTTCTTAGACATTAAATCAGGAGAAATGAGGCTAGAAGTAAAATGTGTCTTACAAATTGTATAAAATGAAGTAGAAAATTATTTAATAAGTATATCAGTCATGAGGGAAAAAAC
Source organism: Pseudorca crassidens (assembly GCF_039906515.1). Classification (NCBI taxonomy): domain Eukaryota; kingdom Metazoa; phylum Chordata; class Mammalia; order Artiodactyla; family Delphinidae; genus Pseudorca; species Pseudorca crassidens. The sequence continues at coordinate 17,483,053 of NC_090316.1, forward strand.
AGAAAACTTGCGTTATAGTTAGTTATTTTTAAGAGTGCAAGGCAAGAACAAGTGATTTAATTAAATAACTTGATGTTATAGGATATTCTAAGGATACTAAGAATGAAATATGAGCAGTTTTCTAGAGGAAACCAATGTAGAAACAAATAATGCTAAGTGAGACTATGAAAGTAAAAACAAAGTTCACACAAACTCTCCCTGGGAATCTGGTGGTTTAGTTTAATGATGAGATTTAGTCCCACTCATGCTTTTACCCTGCCAAGAAGTAATTAAACCTTTACTTTTTACCTCTGTATTATGGTAGAGTATGAGAATAGTTGAAAAGAGGAATTATTTGTCATTTCTCCAAATTATCATTATTTATCATCCTCTCCAAAATACTTTACTAAAATATAGAATAGGTTCAAGAAGAACCAACACAGACCACAACATTGGATAGTAAAGAGAATTTTGAGCCTCAGTGCAAATCTCAAGGTATCAGTGGGCACTAGAAAAAACCTCTAAATGCTGGGAAAGGGCTAGTGCAAAGTCTTCTTCCTTTCAAAAAGAAAATAGGAAGCTTCTAGAAACTACAGAATACAAAGTTTAAGTCATATATGAATATAAAACAATCAAATGTTAACAGAGTTAAAAAATTAATTTTATTCAAAATTTGAGTGCTATAAGTTTATTATCATTAGATGCACAACTTCAATGGAGGCATTTTGGCAAGATCCATAATTTTGGAGTTGGAAGAAACCTTAACCATCATCTAGTCTCACTCCTTTGCATTTCTGATAAGGGACAGGAGGTTCAGAAAGATAAAGTGACTTTCCCAGGGTCAAACTGGGTAAGAAGTAAAACACAGAACTCCTAACTCTCAGCCCACTGCTTTTTCTACTAATTGAAGTTTTGATATTCTTGGAGCCTTGATAAGATATAGTCAATAAAATATTCTAACATGGGGTGAACCAGTTAAAGAATTCCCTTGCTATTTGAAATGCTAAGTTGACATTTGAGAAAACTCCGAAATAATACTTTGTTCTCTGTTACTACAGAGCTCGCACTGTACAGCATACGAAAACAGTGATCTGATATTAAGTCACTATTACAATTTTGAAATCACAGATGTTGCTGACACATCGTAAGTCAGTAGTTGAAAGTACTTCAAATGACCTTTTGAAATATGGGTTCAATCTATAATTGCAATTTTTTCCCCCTCAAACCAGATTTGGTGACATTTCCACCACTCTCCTACCCCTGTCATTTATGATGAACACAAAAAAAACAAGCCCATAGTTTTCCTTCACTTAGAAAAAAATATTTGCTTATTACTTTTGGTAAAGCCCCCCCATTTACATATTATTAAGTTTGTAACCAATTTCGTAAACTAGGATATTAAAGATAAATCCTCATATTACATAAGAATATATTCTTTTATAGAATAAAATCCAACTAACTCACTAACCACCTAAAAATGTAATGCCTTCAATGCAGTTCCTATAGCACAGATCAATATATTTCTTGTGTCCAGCTAGTGAATAAGAATTCTTTCCTAATAAAATATAATTTTTAAACCAACCGAACTGTAGTTTGATTTTCTAAATGTAGCACATCTTCTAAAAGTTCTTTAAAGCAGTTCTCTTGAAAGTTCTTTTTTTTCCTTGATCTCTGGAGGATTTCTAAGTTCTGTGAAGCTGTATGTTTTTCAGATTTCTTTCTTTCCCTCCTCTTTCATTCTGTTTCTTTTTCTTTTTTTTTTAACTCTTTCCCCCAGACAGGAAGTTGAGGGTGGTGATCTCATCTGGATCTTTCCCAATCTCAGAAAGTGGTCTTTTCAAAAGGATTCCTGATCGTAGACTTGTTCCTGATTTTATTTTTCAGATAATTGTGTCAATAAATGAGTTCTAAATTTTTTTTCCTCCTCCTTCCCCATAGCTGTAAAATCACCAAGCAACTCCATTGAGACTAATTACTAGGCTCTTAGAGAAACAAGTATTATCTCTTTGTTCACTGAAACTGCACTGTGTCTTCCTGACAGGGGCGGGGGCTGGAGCTGGGGGTGCACAGGGACAAGCCCTCTGGTCCAAGCCCTGGACTCCCTGGCATCAGTGTGCCCTATGCTAGTACTGTTGGACCCACTTTTGCAGCACAGAGAAGTTTCTGAAAGCTTGCTGTTATGATTTCCCTTTCCCATCCGGTCTAAAGAGTGGCTTCTTTGATTTTCAGAAAAGGGAAATGTTATGAAAAAACTGCTTCCTGTGAATAAGCATAATAAAGGTAGAAAGATACAAATGCCACAGAACATCCTCTATAAAAAGATTTTTATGCACAGCTCTTTTTATAAGTTTATGAGTAGGAGGACTGCCTGGGGAACACCCCCTCCACTCACCAAACATGTGCCTGGAATGCCATCCTGATTCCATTCTGCCTATTCCTGAACCAACCCATTTTTCCATGAAACTGAAATGACTTCCCCCCTCTGAAATTTCCCCAGATGATTCTGCTCACTGCTGAAGGATTAGCACCTAGGGCAGTGCTTGGAACGTATTGAGCACTTAATAAAGATTGTCAAGCACATGAACAAATGAATCCCAATAGCCAGTGAGGTTGCCCTACCCTGAGAAGTACTGTCTGTGTCCTTTGCAGATTTTAAAGGTATGTTGCTTTGTTCATTTACATCTGAACAGGTCTATCTGTCTAATTGCCTCACAGCATTTAAAGGGTTGTTTCTTCTCTTCTTAGCAAATTTTTAACTCTCATAGCTCCTTGTGAAGTGCCTTGTGAAGCTCCTTGTGAAGTTCATGATAAAAGCTCAGCTAATGTTGGTTGTCTAATTAATAGATTTCCATAATGATTTTCCTCAGGCTCACGGTAAATGTTCTATGCATCTATTCATTTAGTCATCATGACAGTTATTTAGACCTCATTATGGGCTGGAGTTACAAAGGCAAACAAAAAATGGTCTTTACCTTGAGGATCTAATCTCCTAGGGTAGGGACAAAGTTAATAAACATTGACAGTTCAAGGTCACAAGTGTCAGTCTAATGGTAAGAGAGTACAGCTGTGGGAGTGTAAGGTTCTGAGATGGAACACAGTATGGGTTAGGAGACACTTGGGGAGGTGGTGATGTGGATCAAATTTAGGGGGACAAGGAGACACTTTCCTCCTGTGTTTCCTGCTGGTACATTTCTGCTATTCAAAGGGTAAAAATGATCACTACTAGTAAGGAGTAAATGTCTGAGACTAAGGCCAGGCATACCTCGGAATCATAACGATACAGCAAACACTACTGCTGTGAGGGCTAATACTAAAGACAGATTCCTTTCTTCTGCGGAACTATGGTGGTTCATGCTTCACAGTGTGAGGGAAAAACGGGTTCCTACGGCTATAAAAATATGTGTAGAAACAACGCGATGATGGAAACTACCATGCCAGTGAATTAGTTTCCCATGTCAATGTGTCTCGGGATGGTTTCACCACCTCTTTATGTGAAGATCCAGCACTTGGGTCCACACAGTATTTCTCAACATTTAAATACATGTACAGTCATCTCCCTCTACCTCTTTAACAAACATTCACATCTTCAGCCTCTCCCTGCCCTTCCCCTTCAACCCCTGCCCTGCCCACGGCATGCCTCTGCCTTCGGGTGGTAAACGCTATGTATCCTGTCACTCTCCATCAGGCCAGATTTTTGTAGCGTTTATCTCCTATAGTTTTTAATAATAATAAATGAAAAAACAATAGTTGTTTGTCCCTTATTCAAATATAAAATTATATTTAGTACTGATTTCAAACTACACATGGTCCTTTAAAGAGGGCATTTCCCCCAACCCTGCTTAACACCTTGCAAAATGTTATATTCAGTCTCCTTTTTTCTGCAGTTTAAGGAGCAAGTTCACTGACTTACCCAAGATCACAGAGCTAGTTAGTGGTAGAGCTGGGACGAGCCTCACCTCTTCCCTCTGACACAAGTGCTCTTTTGTCACCCCATGGTATCTTCTGATTTATATACAAGTCAATAGGCATGGTGTGCAAGGCTGCTGCCTGAGACATACTGGGTGACGCTTCTGCATGTCTGGCAGCAACAACTGTAGTGGGGCATTTATCTCTGCTAACATTTAGCTCTTTTTACCTTAGCAATAGTGCAGAGAAAGTCCTGTTGTAGCATTGTTCTTCTTTTACCACCCTGCTCCATATCTGCACTACCAGGGGGAAAGGGGAAAGCCATATCATAGGGTCAGATGGGGCAGAATGAGATTCTTAATGTCCTTCCACTCCAGCCCTTTCATAGGAGGGCACAGATCTACAACTGCAAAGCCATGGGCTACACAGGCCTTATCATTCAGCAAATATATTTTCAACTTAGAAATATACAAATATACAAATTCTATCCAAATCTATTCAAGATCATTTTAATTAAAGATCTACCAATTCTTCAGCTGTCATTTCATCCTGTAGTCTATAGTAACATATACCACATATGCCAAGAATAATTGAGAAACCCTGAGTCCACCTGGGAACCTTTCTTTTATAACTCAGTTGGCAATCCATCCTGAACAAGACGAATAAAATACCTTTGCCATTCTTGTTCTTATTGCAGATGTATGTGTTCTTTACATCTTGATATAATACCCCTTTAAAGCAGAAGAAATGAACAGGGCTGTAATCAAAGAACTTTACAAGGTGTTGAAGCTCATGCTCTACCCAGAGTCTTTAGAGAAGAGCATTGAACATGTTTTATTAGCTGCTTCTGGAGCTCCCATAACCCTACGGTTTTATTGTTGATCATTATGATGCATAGGTATCATTCATGCAAAGAATAAAAATAAACCAGAAGTTACTGGCCTCCTTCTTTGTCATTACAGATAACATACAGTTCTAGCAGTTCTGAATTGAAATATCTCAACTATCCAAGATAGCCTCTTATACATTCTTAGAAAAGCAAGCAAAGGAGTTCGGGTGATGTTTTTTATCTGGTTGCCAACATTCAAGGAACTTCACAAAAGACTTATCTAGCATGATAACTTGGTGTGACTGAACATATATTAGGTTTGCCATTCTGTGGGAAAATGATCACTGGAATTTGGGCCTTGATTAGGACCACAGTTTCAGATTCTATTAGTTGCAAAGAAGAATAACTGCTTGGGGGTGATTCTGACCTCTTAGCTATAAGGTAAGAGAGAGGAATCATGGAAAGAGAATGTTTAAAAATAAGACCTGATAGGACATGAATTACTTTCTTCAGAAATAAAAGACTGGGCTTCCCTGGTGGCACAGTGGTTGAGAGTCCGCCTGCCGATGCAGGGAACACGGGTTCGTGCCCCGGTCCGGGAAGATCCCACATGCCCGCGGAGTGGCTGGGCCCGTGAGCCATGGCCACTGAGCCTGCGCGTCTGGAGCCTGTGCTCCGCAACGGGAGAGGCCATAACAGTGAGAGGCCCGCGTAACGCAAAAAAAAAAAAAAAAAAGAAAGAAAAAAATAAAAGACTAATTTGATACATTTTCAGAGTACTTGGATATTCACTATTTTGCTTTTCCTATTGATTACTTACAGATATTTGTTTATAAAAAAGCCTTAATTGTGTTTATTTTTGGAGTAGGCCTATTGAAGCTAGTGAATTTGGTAAAGATTTCATGTAGATTAGATAAATTATCTTGATTTCGTGCCTAATTGTCTCCAAATTGGGACTAGTCGTTTCTGGTCTTGAAAAAGAAACATTGCTCTAAAAGCTGTTTAGAGCTATTATTTTTGGTTTATTAGTCTCTGATGAGGAAACAGAAATCTGACATTTTGCTGGATTCCCAGGACCTATGTCTTTAAAGACTGGGATTATCACCCTTCCCCAGAGAGATGTCTGTTAGGGAAAGAGGGCCATCTGGGACTAGAGTGGCAGTTCTATTTGTGGGGACATGAAAGAGCTCAGAAGAGCTAGAAGGAGAAAATGACAGCCAAAATGCTTCCTTCTCTGCAGTCCAAGGGATGAAATAAATCAGAGAGACAAACTACAATAAAGGAGAAAAAAGATGAAATTTGAACACAGTGAAAAGTTTTTCTCCAGAGTCAAGAAAGACTCAAGCTGAAGGCTGAAAGTGAGCAAAAACTCAGCTTCATTGATGTGGGCTGAGGCCTTGGGGCAACTTATAGTGTTGGTGCCAGAGGACACAGAGAATAAAGCTTCCTTAAAGCCCTGAGCACCTTAGGAAGAGAGACCTTTATCATGTCAGTCTGGAGAGCTAGGTGTGTTGTGACCAAGCGCATGGGGTCCAATATCATCTAGACTCACACAAGCGAAAAAGCAACACAGACAAACCAAAGGCAACGGTAGACATTCTTTCTTCTTCACCAACTTAAGGCACTCATGCATCACATTTACCAAATGTTACTTAGAATTAAAGTCATAATCTTTGCCTTTGGGAAGTTTACAACTCAACTAGGGAAAATAGATCTCAAACACAAGGATATAAAACGTGGCAATAAAAATCCCTCTAAATCTGTATGGTTAAAGCACATTCACATTTGCTATCACATTTAAGCATTTCTCCATATTGTACATTAATATATAAATTGATATATGAAACATATCCCATATATGTAAATTATAAAGCATGATATTACAACAATTCCCTCTGAATCCACCATCTCACTCTAGAACTAGAACATTACCAATGATTTAAATCCACTTATATGCTCCTCTTCTATCTTTTCCTTGCCTCCCTCCACTCTTAAGTTTTTTTCATTCCCTTGCTTTTTAAACAATATGTTTTAACTTGCATGTATATGTATGCCTAAATAAGATATTACTTAGCTTTTTTTTGAGCTCTATAAATGTATTGAACTTTACGTAGTTTTCTGAAACTTGCCTTCCTCACTCTGTACATTATTTTACAAACACCCAGTGTTGTGGGTTGAGGTGGTTAATTTACTTTACATCTGCATAATATGCCATTGTGATGATATACCACAATGTATTTATTTTCTTATCAATGAATATTTGAATTTTTCTAGCTTTTTGCTATTACGAGCATTAATGCAATGCACATTCTTGTGCACATTTCTTGGAGGACAAATTCAATATTGATCTAAGGATATATATCTAGGAGTAATATTGGTTATTTCTAGAGTATGTGAATATTTAACTTTAAGATATAATGCCAAATTTTTCTCTAAATTTATTATGTCAATTATATTGATACCCAGAATATATAGGGGTTTCCATTGAGCCTAGTTGACTCTTGACACTTGGTATGTTAGACTTTGTAATTAATGCCAATCTAGAGATGGTAAAGTGGTACATCATTGTGATTTTAATTGTCATTTATCTGACTTGAAAGCACTTTAAGATGCTTCCTTTATACTTTGTTTTGGTAAACAGAATTTCTAAATTTTAATATATTAAATATAGCCATCTTTTCTTATGTACTTAGTGTTCGCTCTATATCATTTATTAACTACTTACTATAGTACCTCAAAGTCACAAGTTTATCTATTTATGCTTTTTAAATATTTCAGGTTTTCTTTTCACATTTAAATCACTAATCCATCCATAATTGTGTGTGTGTGTGTGTGTGTGTGTGTGTGTGTCTGTATGAGAGAGAGAGATGGATTTAATTTTACCTTCTCTATATAGATAATCAATTTTCCAGGTATCATCCCCCTTACTTTCAAAAACACCTCTACCTTATAATAAATTTCTATCTACATGGGGTTCTTCTGGGCTTTCTCTTCAGTTCCACTAGTTAATTTGTCTATTCCTTTGTAAGTATTACATTATGTTAATTCAATACCTTTAAAATTTTTTGACATTTGGTGGGTCAGTTCTCTCACCTTGGGCTGCTTCTTCAGTAATCTCTTGGCTATACTCTGTCCAGTGCTTTTCCATATACATTTTGGAATCAGTTTGTAGAGCTTCTTGAAAAACTCTTGAAACTTTGACTTTAATTTCATAGAAACAATGGACCAATTTTGGAAACATTGGTATCTTTACAATATTGAGTCTTTCTATTTGTGAGTATGATGCATCCCTCTACTTATTTAGATCATCTTTAAAATATTTCAATCAAGTTTTATAATTTCCTGTATAAAGCATAACATAAAAAGGTACAACACTTAAAGATTTACTTCTTTGTAACATACTTCTTGTTGCTCTCATAAATGGCAAATTTTAAAATACACATTTTCTAAATTTTTGTGGGTTTCCTAAACTCTTATTCTTTTTAATAATCTGATTGTTTTTGAGGGGATTTCTGAGTAGGCAATATCATCTGCAAAAACTCTGATTCTTCCCTCATTGGTACTGATCTCCAGCATAAAATTGAAGACAGGCCATGAAAGTATGTCTGCATTAGAAATACTGTTTGCTGTAGGCTTTTTAAAAGAAACAGATAACACCTTGTTAGTTTAAGACAGTTCTAGGGTGTAATTATCTTCTTAATTAAAGAAACCAAACCATAAATGGATGTTGGATTTTGCCAAATACTTTCTCTGCATCTCTTGAGATGATCATACATTTTTTTCCTCCTTTAACCCATAAAGAAATATTTAAAATGACATACTGAGATTTTCTAATGTTAAAACACCCTTTATTTCTGGGATGAACCCAATTTGGTTAAGATGTTTTATCTTGTTTTATACTGTTGTAGTCTGTGTGCTAATATTTTGTTCAGGTTTTGCATCTGCGTTCCTGAGTGAGATTCATTCTTTCCTATTCCTTGGAAGAGTTTACAAGAGGTTGAAATGATTTGTTTTTTCAGAGCTGACTAGAAATTGCTTGTAAAACCATCTGGGTCTGGTGTTTCCTTTGTAGAAGAATTTTAAAGATGTTTTATTTTTTAAAGTGTTATAAGATTATATTTTTTCTTGGTTAAGTTTAGTTGTTATATTTTCTAGTAATTTGTCTATTTTATCTAATTTTTCAAGTTTATTGACCTAAAGTATTATATTCTCTAATTAATCTTTATCAATCATTATATTCTACTTTCTAATATTATTTGTGAATTCTCTCTTTCTTTCTTGATTTGATAGAAGTTTTGGTATATTTATTTTTCAGTTTTCCAAATAATCAACTTTTTGTTGTCGATGCTTCCAATTTTATATTTGCTTTTTTCCTTAATTTTTGTTTTTGTCTTAATTATTTCTTTTCTTTACTTTTATTGAGTTTATATTATTCTTTTTTTACTCCTTAATACACCTGCCTCAGTATCTTTCAGCTTTTCTTCTTTTATAAGACTCTTGATTTTGCTTTTTAATTCAATTCCATACTCTTTTTTATCCTAAAACTATTAAAACATACAAAAATAATTGTGCAAAGCAGTAACACACTAATACTGAGGGGAGGCAGAACCAGGATGTGATCAGGGGTTTTGTTCTTGTAGAAGCAACTGTTGTTTTTAAAGAATATGTGGAATTCAGTCACATGTGTACTACTTCTCATATTTTCCTAGTACCACCAACCCTTGCCAATATCAGTTCCCAGGAGTCAGATCATTATCATCAAGTTACTCTAAACAGTATGAAATTAATGCATACTCTTGCATAGGAATTCATTTATTTGTCTCCTTTGTGACAGATTTTGTGATAATAATTTTCCGTACTTAGGTCTCATTGTTACTTCAACCCTACAGATAGATACAACTAACAGATTAAATAACTTCCTCAGCATCACCATCTAATATGTGGTGAGATCCAAGAATCAAGCTGGATATTTGAATTTTTCCAGAATCGAGTCTCTTATACTGTCTACCTTTTATTAATTTTGTGCAGCAATAATGCTTTCTAGGAGTGTGAGAATACTGGACAGTGATTATAGTCTGAAGAATAGCACTGACTTTTAGATTTCCATAGGCCCATTTTCCAATGAATAGGTCAAAGAGTAAAACTTCCTTTCTTTTCGATTTTGTAAATAAACAAGTCTTGGAAGTTCTGGGAGTCATTTATATTTTAAATAAAGCCTTAAAAAATAAGATTAATATTGCTTTTCTAAAAAAATCCTATGTATTCCATTAGAATTGGGTTTTCACATTAATGCCTGGTCCTAGAGCCCATACCATGGCTAGAATAATGGGCTTTGGAGCCCTAACTCACTGAGTTCTGAATAATAGCTCTGATACCTAATTGCTCTGTGACCCAGAAGTATGTTCCTTATTTGTCAACTCCTCAGTTTTTTTTTTTTTTTTTTTTTTTGCGGTACGCGGGCCTCTCACTGTTGTGGCCTCTCCCGTTGCGGAGCACAGGCTCCAGACGCCCAGGCTCAGCGGCCATGGCTCACGGGCCCAGCCGCTCGGCGGCACGTGGGATCCTCCCGGACCGGGGCACGAACCCGCGTCCCCTGCATCGGCAGGCGGACCCTCAACCACTGCACCACCAGGGAAGCCCAACTCCTCAGTTTTTTCATCTACCACTTTGTACCTAATTTGTAAGTTGTTGTGATGATTAAATGAGGTAATGCACATAAAGAGTGGATCTGGTGCCAGCACATAGTTAATGCTCAAATTATAGGAATTACAGGTATTTGCAAAGGTAAAGTATATATAGGCAGTGTAATTTTCCATATCCTGAAAGTTTTATTGAAATTTGTATTTGGAGGCTAAGATTAACATGAACTATATCAATAAGAAATGATTGATAGATATTACTGAAATATGTAACCTATCTAATTTGGCATGATTTTGACCTTCTAAACAACTTTAGTTGTTGAAGTTGCATGTCTAGAGAAGTGATATTGCTTTGCTAAGATCTATACAGACATCTAAACAGTCTAAAGCTCTTGAGTTTTCCTGAAGGAAAAGTATAATTTTTGAAGAAAATTAAATATATAAGCAACTCTAGTTTCTATTCACCAGAATAGTGGTATAATAGCTCAATATTGTAGAACATCCAGACAGAGCAGCTTATTTTGTATAAAAAGTGGCAACTGGATTTCCCTTGATTGTTGTTTATATAAAGCACTGCCTAACAATAAATCCACTTGTGTTCAGCCACCCATCCAACCTCATTTTTTTTCCCTTAGTGAACAAAGTTACTTCCTCTTGTGGAAGAATTTAATATGACATTTGAATAAAATAATCCTTTGATACAGCTGAAAAAGAGGAAAGCACATTTGTCTTATCTGACTACATCACTTAAAAGTGATTCAGAAAAAAAGTAATTTATTGCGCAAGGGACTTTTATTTTTATTTTATTTTATTATTTGAGCATAAAGTGCTAGGTGACTATTCCAAAGGCCATTTAGTATAAAGAATGCCTTTCAGTAAAGTCCCTGGAATGCTCCTGGCGGATTCCCTTACCACTTCCACTCTCACCCACTTCTCTGGGTGACATCAGCTTGGGGCCGCTTGGGGCCTTTCCCCAGAAGATCTCAGGGCTGAGGGGCAGTCATGGGACTCTCTCACTCTGGGACCATAAAAGTCCCAAAAGTTTCTTAGCTGACACCCTTTAAAAAATTGAGGCCTGGGGGCTTCCCTGGTGGCGCAGTGGTTGAGAGTCCGCCTGCCGATGCAGGGGACACGGGTTCATGCCCTGGTCCGGGAAGATCCCACATGCCGCGGAGCGGCTGGGCCCGTGAGCCATGGCCGCTGAGCCTGCGCGTCCGGAGCCTGTGCTCCGCAACGGGAGAGGCCACAACAGTGAGAGGCCTGCGTACCGAAAAAAAAAAAAAAAAAAAAAAAAATTGAGGCCTGTGGAAAACCTATGCGGGGAAAGTCTGTTTCTATTTCAGTTGTGTATCAGTTAAGATGGAAAAATTTTAAAGTCCACACAGATGGTAAATAAATTTCTGCTACATGAGACAGTTCCTGGAATAAGGCAATTTTCTCAAATAACACGTGCCAACTTATTTTTTCAGTGGGACTTATTTTTAACTTTCCCAGGGAAAGGTTGAGAGGCTGGGAGCAGTGTCCTTCACCTTAGGAATCCTAGTCTTCTTCCAGAAGAAACTAAGGCTGTTCGCACTACAGACTTACATGTACGTAAGACAGACACATATATTAAGTGAAGGGAGTGGTTGTTCATTTTCTTGAGAGAGGGAAATGAGAGAGGTAATGAGAAGATGGAAATTTTGCAGAAATATTTACGTTTTCATTCAATGTTTAGTTTTCTATAACTTTCTCCAAACAGTATTAAATTAATTCATATTCCTGCATAGGAATTCCTTAACTGTCTTGAACGAATGGCCATTAATCCTTAGGAATGCTTTACCCGCTGTTAGACTTGGCCTGTCCCCAGAAATCTTCAGCATTCGTCTCCTAGGACACAGTTGTACTCCCCTAATGGTTTGCTGGGTCAGGCTTCACTGGGAAAAGCATCCCTGAGCTGCAACTGGCAGGGAAGGCGTGTGTCTTAAACAAAACTACGCCATTTGCTAAAGGGTTCCCTATTCAGAAAAAACACAAAGATTGACTATTGAAAAATTACATTGTGTTGTAAACATACTGATGGTTTTAATGGGTATTACAGCAGAGTGCTAAGTACACAGCCTTTACAAATTCAAATGTATTAACTTTACTTTTTTCCTTTCGGTAAAACCTTTCACTCAGCACTACAAAGGGTCTATCAATCAATCAATCAATCAGTATTTACTGAATGCCTGAATACTAGTCACTATAGGAGTAAGGAAAAAAGAAAAACCTGTCTCTACCTTAAAGAGGTTATAATTGAAGAGATAAATACAGGCGTACCTCATTTTACTGCGCGTCGCCTTATTGTGCTTTGCAGATATAGCATCGTTTTTTTAACAAACTGAATATCTGTGGTAACGCTGCGCGGAACAGTCTCTCGGCACCATTTTCCCAACAGCACCCGCTCACTTCGCGCCTCTGTCGCGTTTTGGTAATTCTCGCGATATTTCACGTTTACATTACTATTATATCTGTTACGGTCATCTCTGATATTTTATATTGCTATGGTAATAGTTTTGGCATTTTTTTAGCTATAAAATATTTATAAATGAAGGTATGTACTTTTTTTTTTAGACATAGTGCTATTGCACGCTTAAAAGACTACACTATAGTGTAAACATAACTTTTTTTTTTTTTTCTTTTTGTGGTACGCGGGCCTCTCACTGTTGCGGAGCACAGGCTCCGGATGCGCGGGCTCAGCGGCCATGGCTCACGGGCCCAGCCGCTCCCGGCATGTGGGATCCTCCCGGACCGGGGCAGGAACCCGTGTGCCCTGCATTGGCAGGCGGACTCCCAACCACTGCGCCACCAGGGAAGCCCTAAACGTAACTTTTATAGGCACTGGGAAACCAACAAATTCATGTGATTAGCTTCATTGCAATATTTGCTTTATTGCAGTGGTCTGGAACCGAACCTGCAGTATCTCTGAGGAACCACCAAGGGCCAGACTATGTGATGCTGAACACTGGAGTGTGGAGCACAGGATAATATGCTGACCTGGTATGTGAAAAGAGATACTGCTAGGGACCGAATATTTGTGCGCCCACCCCCAATTCATACACTGAAGTCCTGATCCCTAGTATGATGACATTAGGGGTGTGGGTGGCTATGGGAAGTATAGGTATCCATGGCTTTTCAAAAGTTTGATTTGCAGAACTTCGCTTTTAAGAAAGGCCTATATTAGTACCTGTTTTCACTAACTGAAAGAAATCGGAAGAAGATTTTTGCTTTTATGAAAAAAGGCAAAAAGTGAAGATAGTTTTCAGTATTGGTTTTGCAACCATTATAGAGGCTCCCAGAGCAGTGGAATGGCACTGCCAAGCTCCTTCCCCAGGAACTACACTCAGCATCTCAGCATCACACCCCATAGCTCTGAATTGTGCCTGTGAGCATCTGTGTTTTATCTCGATTTATTTTGTGCATCCATTAGCAAGATGTGCCCTAAGGTAATCGCTTCTTTGCTTTATGCCATTTTGGTTTAGGAAAAGTTTCATAGAAATGCTCTACTTTCCTATAGTGGGGAAACCTATAATTAGGTTTCAATCAGGGATCCTCAACCCCAGGGCTGTCCCTGGCCTCTTAGGAACTGGGCTGCACAGCAGGAGATGAGTGGCGGGCGAGTGAGTACAGCTTCATCTGCCTCTCCCCATAGCTTGCATTACTGCCTGAACCATCCCCTTGCCGCCGGCCTCGGTCTGTGGAAAAATTGTCTTCCACGAAACCGGTCCCTGGTGCCAAAAATGTTGGGGACTGCTGGTTTAAATAACATCATGAGTTTGGAGCCCCCATGATGGTACTAGCATCCTCATAAAAAAAGAAAGAGACACCAGAGCTGAGCTTCCTCTCTCCACCATGTAAGGACACAGTGAGAGGGTGGCCATCTGAAAGCCAGGAGGAAACACTTCACCAGAATCCAGTCATGTTGGCACCCTGATCTCAGACGTCTTGCCTCCAGAATTGTGAGAAAACAAATGTCTATTGTTTAAGCCACCCAGCCTATGGTATTTCGGTCAGCAACCTGAGCAGACTAAGACAGACACCCAGTGCTCAGGTGACATCTCTGAGTAAAGCATCCACATGTAATAGGAAGATGGATTTTTGAAAGATAATTTAAAAAAAAATAAATTTATTTATTTTTGGCTGCATTGGGTCTTCGTTGCTGTGCGTGGGCTTTCTCTAGTTGCAGCGAGCGGGGGCTCCTCTTTGTTGTGGTGCATGGGCTTCTCATTGCAGTGGCTTCTCTTGAAGTGGAGCACAGGTTCTAGGTGTGTGGGCTTCAGCAGTTGTGGCATGTGGGCTCAGTAGTTGTGGCACGTGGGCTGTAGAGCGCAGGCTCAGTAGTTGTGGTACATGGCCTTAGTTGCTCTGTGGCATGTGGGATATTCCCTGACCAGGGCTTGAACCTGTGTCCCCTGCATTGGCAGGATTCTTAACCACTGAGCCACCAGGGAAGTCCCTGAAAGAGAATTTTTAAGTTCTTTTTTTGTGACAATGAAACTTCTCAGTTTCAATGACAACTTTGTGTGCTTGTGAGAGATAAATTTAATGCTTGAAAGTAAACACTGACAAATAAGCAATCATTACATTGAAACACAAACACAATTTACTAACAAACAAGTATGTTGGGGATTAGAGAAGTGAGGAGCTGGGAGGAATGTGCAGGTTTCTAATTCAACGCCCTCCCTTGAATAATGAGGACGCAAGCCTGAGGAGGGGACAGATTTGCTCAGAGGTGCTTTCAGAGGTGTTGTCAACACTCTTCCTCGAGCTAACTCTGTGTCCCCTCCATTATAACATAAGAAGCAACAACAGATTCATTGTTGCTGTTTGTAGTATGTATGTGAAAATATGTGAATCTGGCTTCCTGAGAATAAAATACCTCTGAGATTCATTCCCCGATTTTTTTTCTCTGTTTTCTTTCATTTGGTCACTAAGTTTCCTGTGATTTTACACTAAATCAAAGGGCAATTGAATAAGAACGTATTTTGTGAGTGATATAATTATAATGGCCTTTTTAATAGACAAAGAAGACCACACTATAATTTCAGTTTTAAATTTCTTAGTATTTGTAGCTAGTTTTCTTTTTTTGACTTACGTTGTATCAGGGTTGAATTCGTTTAAAACTGCCTTTAAAAGGTGTTTTTGACAGTACAGTACAGATATCTTAATAATTAAAGTTTGTTTCTGAAAATCTTTACTCTGGAAAAAAACCTTGATTTTCCATTTTTGTTCAAAAAGACTTGAGTCTTCTGACTTTGGAGGGCCCAGCAAAAGGCCATCTTTCCTATCAGGTCTTTGGTTAAAAAACAGTGGTTCAAATAATGAATTTCCTGTTATTGTTAGCATGTGCCCAGAAGCCATGGAGACTTTTGGACATACTTAGTGAATTAAAGAATGAAAGTGAATAAAAGACTCTATTATGAATAGCAACCATAGAAAATAAAGACTATAAACAGTACTAGTTTCATGATGAAAAGAAAGACATAAGTGTAACCACAAAATCCCTTCTGGAGATGGGGAGCCTCCTGGGTGTATTTCAGCCCTGAGGGTAAATTGGAAGAAATAACAAACCCTGAGGCTTCTTCTTAGAAGAACATACTAAGGACTGAGGTCAGTGATCAACAAGTGTTGGGTACCTGGGGTTAAGAATTGAGTTTGTGATGTGAAAGAGACAAGGATGTCATCTTGGAAAACTAATTAGCAAGAGTGAAATGATGTGGACTCTAAAAAGAGAATGAACTTACACTCTCATCATTTCCTTCAACCCCATATTTTCTGTCATTGCCACATGCTTGGGTCTTTATTTCATAATCAGCTCTCCACTGAATTACAAATGGGTGACACAGAAACTTCTACAAGAATCAGTTCTCAGTACATTTATTACTTCGCAGGGAATCAGAAAAGTGAGTAGGTTGCCTCTTGGAACAAAAGAAGCTGTAGGAGTGAATTGTGATGTGGAAATGTATCCATTTAAAAGCAGTAAGCATTTATACTTTTTGAACTTTAAATAGAATAAATGAGAAATTATTTTAATATTACTTCAGCAACCTAATTGCTTTGCAAATCATTTACTGCTTTGTGAATGTTGGTTCTTCCATGGCTTTCTGTGAACATACAGTTTTAAGAGCTTTATTTTTATGATGGTTTTAAAACATTATACCAGTTATCCACAGCTGAATCTCTGTCCAAGCAATTGGATTGAGGTTTCAAAATATTAGCAAAATTAAATACATAAGCAAATATAGTCTAATAATTTCAACAGAATTTTCTTATGCCTCGAAGAAGTTTAAATTTAGAGGAGACAAAGAATATTTTCATTTTTACATACACATCCATGCCACGGTTTTTTTTAGGATGGCTCGTTCATAAGTCAAATAAGTAATCTGTCACCTAAATGGGACACTTCAGAGTGAAAGTGGGAGCTAAGCAGGCAGGATGTGGGGACAACGGCATAACCAGAGCAGCCGGACCAACCAGGATGAACAGTCACTGTGTTAACGGAGAATGTACCGTGAGAGCTGCAGTTATAAATGTTTTTCCTTCAAGTTTTTTTAATTTCTTGAAGATAATGACAGTAACTTATTCATCTTTGGTTATCTGGCAACTAATAAAAATGCTCAAATGTTATATGGTAAAAAAATGCTAAATGAATAAATTAATGATTGAGTAAATTAACAAAATTATATGTTCATGCAATTATAATTTTATTGTGGAATACACGCCTTCGTGTATGTGAAATCAAAGAGTAAAACATCAGAGTCAAGGACATGAGAAGACAGCATAGTGAGTATTTCTTTTCCCCTTCTTCCATAGTAAGGGAAGCTGTGTTTTTCTCCTACATCAACCTTACTGAAATTGGAGACAGTTCTGTAGTCAGTTGTGGATGGGAGAGTACAGAATCATTCGTTTGTCCACCAGCCCATCTATCCATCTATCCATACATTCACTAGACAACTTCCTGTTTTTCACTATCCCACATTGGTCACTGAGGCTACACCGGGGAAACACATATTCTCTGCCCTCAGTGAGCATATATGTACCACCAAATGAGGGCATTTGTTAGGTTCGTCCGCAAACAAGATGAAAAAAAAATATTAATCTTCATTCATTTTACTTCTTTCCTCAATGAAGACATTTTCAGGATGGAGGGAGGAAAATAATAGCTTTGGGAACTTAAAGAAAGTGGAATGAGTGTGGAACATTTAAGTGGTAAATGCTGGAGTGAGGCAAGTTAAGTGTATAGAGTAACTGCTAAGAGACTCTAAGAGCCCATGGTGGCCAAAGAGCATGGATCTGTAGTGTTTCTATAGGACTCATTAGAGTAGTGAGAATAGGCTTAACCTTTTAACAAGGACTAAATACAGAGGACTTTAAAATACAAGCTGGGGGATATGATCTTTTCTGATAAAAACCAAGATTGGATTAGGTTTGTTTGTTTTAATGAAGGGAAATCACCTGGTGATGATGTTTTCTTAGGAAGGTTAAATCTGATTATACTATGTAGAATGTGCTAGTGTAAGAGAAAAAAATGGATCCAGGGAGATAGCAAGGAATTTATTATAGTACCTTTTCATGCTGATATGCATGTGGATAAGGTAGACCCACGAGAAGTGGTCACACATAAGTGATATATTCCTACAAAAATCACAGAGAGATCAAACCGGCCACCTAGTCTAACCAATTTTCCTTCGCCACACTAGGAAAGGCTAACCAAAATCACTGTATCTTTAAGAAAAATCAGTAGCAGGGAAACAGACCACTGCACAAAAGGAAATAATTCAGGAAATACCACCAACACATTAACAACCTCAAAACCTCACATGAAATTGTTTCCATAATTGGTATTCTCAGAGAGATTTGAGAGAATGTCGCATCTATAAAACATGAACATGTTACCAGCAAAGAGAACATGTTACAGTTCAAGGACATCACTCCTAGAGCGGCCTCCTCTCCTGTATCAATGATGTTTCCTCTACTGGGTCATTTCTATCAGCTTCCAAATATGATGTCCAAATATCTCCCATTAAAATTTTTAAAAAAATCTCTCTTGACACTACATCCTCCTCTTTCTTCATGTTCTTTTACAGCAAATATTGAATCATTACTTAATAGTTGGCTTTGCTCACTTTCTTCAATTACCATCCTCCCTTTTGCTCTCAACCTCACTGAAAGCAAGCATCTGTTCCTACCCAGACTGCTACAAACAAGCTGGCCAATGGACTTTACGTTGTTCAATGCCAAATTTCTCCTTGATCAACCCATAGCATTTTAAAAGTTTGATTTCCCTCTTCTTTTAGAGTCAGCTTCTTTACATGGCTTCTAGGCTCCTACTCTTCGATTCTTTTCCTTCATTTGTTCAGCTCACTCCTTAGTTGGTTTATTTTATGCTTCCTTACACTAGAAACTAAGTCCTTGTGAGAGAAGATATTATTTTGTATCCCTCACATCCAGAAGAGTGCTTTGTACATAGTAAGTGCTCAATAACTGTTTATGGACTAGGTGATTGAGTTAAAACAGAAAAAGAGCTATGTAAGTTAAAAATATAGCCTAAACAATAAATAGTTTAATGGTTAGTGAATAATAAAATGGATACATCTGAAGACCAAGCTGCTGATCTGGTAAATAAAGCAAAACATAAATAAAGCAAAAAATACAAATAAATGTCAAATAAGAGATGGAAGTTAAGAGACTTAGATACAGGTTATTCAAAAACATCTAATAGGAATTCTGGGCAGAAACAACAGAAACAATGGGAGATTACATCCTGATAAATTTTTATATCTTCAAGGATAAAGAAGATATCTTTAAAACATTCAGAGACTTGAAAGCAAAAACAAAAAACAAGTTAACACTGTGATGTAGATCTTCACAGTTTAAATACAGGGTCACAGGAAAGTTGAGGAATGCCATCAACTAAGCCTAGAATTCTAAACCTGTTTACTCATTAAAATGTGGGCAAAATAATGATTCTTATGGATGTAAAAGAACTTAAAAAATATGTACCCTATGTGATGAAGTTTTTCAAAGAGATATGTCAACCATAAAGTAAATAAGAAAAATAAAGAACATAGATAGAAGACAGTTGTGTGACACAGAAAATGGAAACAAAGTAGGAGAAATTTAAAAGAAAATCTATTAGACCTTGGTGTCTGAGTGATCCCCCTTTTATAATATAGGCTATATCTGCTTCTCTGTGGGTCCAATTTCACTGTTTTTTTCTTGAGTGAATATTTACATATAATAAAGCCTTTTATGGATTTTGAATTTTTATAATTAAGCTATAGATGAAGCATGGAACAATTAATTACAGTCACAAGAGAGAAGATATATGTTAAAGTCTTGAAACTCTAGAAATAATATTATTAACAAAAATTAAAAGACAGAGTAGGTGAGAACAGACAGACCAATGGATATGCACTAATTTTCTAAACTTTTGAAATGGTAATACAATAAGTATTATTTAAAATGGATAAATCAACAAATAGAGGAAATAAGCATTTTATTTAGCAGGCATATTCATGAAGGCAGATACTAGAACATAAATAATGAAATAAAAATGATATAAATAAATAAATAGCATAAATAATAAAACTCAGTTGGTGCCGGGGAGAAGCTTTGAGCTAGTATGAAAATGCTAAATTCTATTGAAATGTATGTTTTTGGTGATAGAAAATGTGTCAGCCCACAGTTCTAGTCCATTACATCAACAGTCCTTGGCATAACATCAGCAGTTGTTATAGGGTGGACTGTGGCTCCCTTCACCCTACAAATTCATATGCTGAAAATCTATGACGTTATACTGGAGCCTCCACTCCAATACAAGTATCCTTATAAAAAGAGGAAATATGGACACACACACACACACACACACACACACACACACAGCACCATTAGAACATAAAGGCAGAGATCAGGTGTTTATACAAATCAAGCAGCACTAAAGATGACCAGCAAACCACCAGAAGCTAGGAGAGAGGCATGCAACAGGCTCCCCATAGCAGTCACCTGAAGGAACTAACTCTGCAGACACCTTGAGCTCAGACTTCTAGTCTTCAGAACCGTGACAATAAATTTCTGTTGTTTGAGCGCATAGTTTAAGGTCCTTTGTTATAACGGCAAAAGAATATTTGTTAAATATACAAATAAAATACCTCATCTTTCACAAATGGACATCATAAACTCTGTGTCATGTCATTAATTAATAACTATAACTAAAAGCTTGTATTTATAGTCATATAGGTAATGAACCAGAATTGGAAACAGTTAATGATTGTAGCCTTTGAAAAAATGAGACTAAATCAGGAAATGTAATTTTTCATTTTATACTTTATTTTGGCCATGTGCATGTATCACTTACATAATAAAAGGATAGTTGATTAATAAACCAATGTTATGTTACTGAAAGCATCCTTTTTGTGAGTTAAACGGTGAGGCAGTTTAAATCTTGAAATTAATTCAGGAATTTTGACTTCATATAATTACTTGTGGAAAGCATGCTATTTCTCAAACAAAATTAGGCATATTTTATGTAGAAAAGTCCTCATATTATTCACTATAGTTTACAGTTATTTTTAATTACAATTTCCTAAGAGCTATCAGGTAGTATTAAAGATAAGGAAATATAGTGTGAGGTGATTAAGTGATTTAATTGGAACAAGAAGACAGTGAAAAGAGCAGTTTTAACTATTACTGTGCGCTAAGATAATGCTTGAAATACCGTGCTCGTCTCCACTCAATCACTCATTCTACAGAAGTCTAATAAGTGCACACTATTTTAGACAGGCATATGCTAGGCGTGATGAGAGAATAATGAATAAATTGTGAGTATCCTAGTCTCTGCCTTCGAGGAATTTAGTTTGAAGTGTACATATGTGTTCTGGTTTCCTGAGGATGCTGTAACAAATTACCAAAAACTCAGTGCCTTAAAACTACAGACATTTTTTCTCCCGTAGTTCCTGGGGCCAGCAGTCAAAGTGTGTTGGCAGAGCCATGCTCTTTCAGAAGGCTCTAGGGGGAGGGGCCTTCCTTGCCTTTTCAAGCTTCTGGTGGCTCCAGGTGTTCCTTGCCTGTTGGCCTGCATCAGTCCAATCTCTGCCTCCATCTCCAAATGGCTTCTCCTCTGGGTCTGTGTCTCCTCTTCTGTCTCTTATAAAGACACAGGGCATTGGATTTTGGGTTCATCCAGATAATCCAGGATGATCTTATCTTGAGATCCTTAACTTAATCACATCCGCAAAGACCATTTTTCCAAATAAGTTCACATTCACAGGTTCCAGGGTGTAGGACACACACATGCCTTCTGGGGGCCACAACTCAACTAACGCAGTATGAAGAAGGGAATAGATAATAGATAACGCAGCGAGGTAAGCATGATGGAAGGGTACGTGGGGGTTACAGTACACAGAGAACACCTGGAAGGAGGTCCCAGTTCAGTCTGAAGGGTTCAGGGAAGACTATTTGGGTGAAGTGACATGTAAGAGAAAATCTGAAGAATGGTAAGGACAGGAAGGTGGGCTGGGGAGAACTTTCTGGGTGAGAGAGAGAGAGAGAGTACGGTGAGCTTAGGTAACTAGGGGAAGTTGAATGTGGCTATAAAATATAAGGTGAGCAGAAGCACAGCAGAATGAGACTATGTAGGCAAACAGGGCCCAGAGTGTGATTGTCCTTGAAAAACCTCGTCTAGCGTATTGGAATTTTAAAGCTATGAGCAGGAGTGTGACAGAACTGCATTGTATACGGATAATTTGAACTGCAGTATAGATAATGGACTGATAGAGATTAGAACTGGAGACAAAGAAACCAGTTAGGATGATGTAGCAGTAATTTGAGCAAGAGACTGTGGGAAGATTAAGAGGAACGGCATGAGAAATATTGAGGATGTAGAATTATCATTTCCATAACAACTACTCATTATAGCTAAACTCACTGGTGCTTGTGTGCCCAAAGTAAAGATGGATTCCAAATCTCTAAATTTTCACCTGAACTTTCTAGAACTATGATTAGTCCACAGGTATATAGGCATGGAACAACATGCATCTAACAGCAGTTTTTAATAAACATTTTGCATTTCTGAAACATGTCTTTGATGCATGGATCAATTTCCAGTGATTCTTAGAGCTTTATTCGCATTGCTTCAAAGTAAATTTAAACTCCTTCCTAAGTGAAAGGATGGGACTGTACGTTTGAGTGGTGAGTACTGCTTGTGACTCACTCTTAACTGTCTGTACCTGTTTAACTGTTTTGGTTTCAAAAAGTTGCATGAGCAGAAGGTGAGGAATGCAGAAGGGTGTTCTCAAAGTGGCAATGGAATTCTGTGCCGCAAGAACCAAGGCAGCAGCAGGGGGTGAAGGTAAATATGTCACTTTGAACATAAGCAGTTCTGTCTGCTTCCTCTCACCTGGGTGCCCACTGACCACGACCGGGGCTTGTATAATAATTGACCTGCAGGAGAGAGATTCCCAGGCATCTAAAAGTGGCCAGCAACCTCAGGGGGGGAAATATTTGCTAATTTGCTAATAATTCTTCCAGAATCGAGTTTTATTGGTAAGTGGTTGAAATGGTAACACTAACTTCAAAACACTGTGCCATGTATAACTCCCATGGATTTGAAATGCACAACAACAACATCAAACATCCCTAGACAAGGTTATGATTCACCTTAAGTGTGTTGGCTACACCTCTTTGGTATTTTAAGCATGACTTTGTACTGCTTTATACTCTCTTCCAGTAGCGGGGGGTCCTGGCTTCCACTAACACACATCTACTATTTCCTCCTTAGGAGAGACTGACTTTTACTTTTTGTGCCACAAGCCCCCATATTGTGTAGGAAACTATGGTGTGGCCATTTTGATTATTCACAATACTCTGTTTTGGTCTTTCAGCGTAAACCATAGATTTGAAATGACTTCAATGTAGATTGATAACAAAGAGGAGCCTAAAAATGTTCCTTCCCCCTTAGAGCCTGTACTCTCCCAGTTCTCGTATACCGTCCCCACCCATCCTTCCCTGCTTCAAACAACTTTATGTGCACCAATTTTTGTTGTGATGATCGGCACAACAACCAGAGCGCCAGCTGAGCAGAGCACAGTCCTGTGATTTTAGAAGGGAATGCTGGGAGCACACACACTGAGCAGCAACTCAAACGCATCACTCACTCACTCACTCACTTAGGTATCAATACATCTCCCGAGTAAACGCGGTCCCCTTAAAAATGAAAAGATTTATGTGAAAGTTAGAAATTAAATTTCCTAATCAACTGGCTTCATGTAAGCAATACAACTATTGCCCATTCACTCTCTATCAAGAACATAACATTTTCTCAGTGGTCAGGGTTGGAAATTCAGGATTACAGTAACTATAGGGTATTGCATGGGAAAAATGGATTTATTTCCATTGTAAGTTGCCCAGGACAGGCCAATGTACAACTTTGCATGCTTTTTGTTTCTAGTCTAGATAGAATTTTAAGCATAAAAATTTAGTGCTTTACATGATTACTAATATGTTTAAAAGAAAAATTTGCATGAAGATGATGCTGAAATGGCTGGCTAGCTTCTTTTCTCCTCTGGCCTCCTTAAGGATTGCTCACAGTATGGAAATTGTTTGAAATACTTTTCAGCTTGTTTAAAATTTATCATGCCTCAACCCAAACACAGTGGACATCTGAGAGAAAGCACTTTGTAACTTCTAAGTGGAGAGAGATAATATTTATGATAAAAGTCTAGGTTGATCAAGGGAAAGAGTACAGAATAATTGAATTAAATGAAAATTCATGCCTCAGGAAAGAGCCATTTTTTATTATAAAACTAGAAAGCAAGAGAAACTGAGAAAAACTTCACTTTAGACTCTATTTTCAGCTTCTAAAAATTTATTTTATATTTTTGTCAGCATATACCTGAAATGGTAGTTAAATTCTCAAAGATGTGTTTTTTTTTTCCCTGCACACAAAGTGGACGAATGTCTGAAATAGGAGGATAAAACATTTCCTTTCATCGTTCAAAAAAACCTTAATATTAGGTTTGTGTTACATTTCGATGTTGGCCAATTCTTTCTGATTACTTTTAAATTATAGCTTTTCCATGATAATATGCAAGTCAGCATCTTCCCCATGGGGCAGCAACTTTGCATTGGTAACAGGACATACCACTATTAACACTCTAAATTACAGCTCCTTGGCCTTGTCAAGACACACACATTATTCCAGTTTAAGTGAAATGCAAGAATGTTTTAAGTCTCTTCCTGATGGAACATTCCATAAACCTATGAAAAGCAAATTCTCCATCTCTCATCCCTTATCGGTCCGTAGGATGCTGCCTACAACAGACTAGTCGACTGACAAAATCTTACTTGTTGGGTAAAGGAACACATGACAGGACATTCAACATCATGTGACCATCTTACAGCAAAATGGAGACAAAATGCAAGGGAGTTTATTGAGGGATGGATTGAAAATTAAAGTCCCATGTACGCAATGGCAAATACACACTGTAAGAAATTCCTCTGCACCAAGAATTCAGCTGTTTGTTTCTTAATGTAGGCTCTAGTCGGCTGCGTTGGCTCAAACTCCATTTCCCTGTGCCTTTGAAGGGTGAGGGTGTGAAAAAATGGTCCACAGCCCTCAAAGGTGATATTAACCACAGAGGCGGAGCCTGCTTCTGGTTTCCTTTGCACTCATGGGAGCAGAGCACCATCAGCTGACTTACTAACCTCCCTGCAATACAGACCACTTAGTTCCTGTGTGATTTGTCCTCTATTCCAAGTCTCAGTAGAGACTGTACTTACTGCAGGTAGCCAAATATTGCATCCCAGATTGTGCTTGATTACTGCAGCTATTGAAACTTAATTTATATGCATATATTCTTTATTAATTTTGTATATTTATAGAATATTTTTGTTAAGTGAACTTATTTTATCCTTAGATTTCCTGCTATAGGTTTGGGCTTTATATATTTCCTAATTCTCTTAAGAAAAAGGTTAAGTCATTCAGAAGTTCATAAATGCATTTTGTAGTATACATAGACATTTAATCTAAATAATATTTAAATTATAATGTCAGAAACGAAGGCTGTTACCCAGCACACTGAACGTGAGCACTAGTCTTTTTCACTCAGAGTCTGTCGTGTAACAACACTGTGAGCCACATCGTGGTTGAATGCTGTCCTCTGAGCTTGTCATCCATCAGAGAATTCCCATTACTCATAGAACCTATGGGCTCATGTTATTAAAGAACTGCTTGATTTATACTCAAGTAAAATGAAAATGGAAGCTTTACCTTTTATGAGATATTTATAAAGCACGTTTCTCATCTGTTACATTTTGACTGAATCAACTTTGGGTACCTCGTTGAAGCACTCTAAAGAAAATTTCCAATTTCCAAAGGCCAGTATGTGAGTGGAATACAAAACATCACAACTGCAATTTAATTTTTAGCAAAAAATGAATTATCCTTTTGCTTTTACTTTTCATGATTTTAGGCAGTTATGCTTTTAAATAACTTTGTGACAGTCGTCCTTAATTATAAAAAAATTGATAGCATTTCCTACATGATCCTTACATATCTATGAGGGTGTGAAAGTTAGTGGGAATCACTCTCTCTTCTCATCATTAATTTATAGTCGAACCATTTTGTTGATGCTTTAGTCATCAAGCAAATTTCCGTAATTCATTTCAATTTTCTGCTAACTAATCAAACACTAGCTGGGGAGCAAATGAACATGGCTAGCATTTTTTTCAGAACCCATTAGTATATTGAAACCTAGATTATGTATTTATTTATTTAAGATAAAGTGAGCCCAGAAATTACTTAGCTAAAATCTAAGTTTGAAAACAGAAAGCTGTTTTGCCAAAGCTAAAGTCTGGCATATGAAGTACCGTCCATCCTCTTTTGATTTTCATATCACCATGAAATATTCTGTAAAAAGAAGACCTTAGCATTTAAAAGTGTCTGTTTACAAAAGGGCCTTTTGGAAGTATTTGCTTATTTCACTTATTCCCTAAGATTTAAGTCTGTGTATTTAAAAACAAAATTATATTTCCCAAGAACAGTTAAAGTAAGCACAGAGAGATCCCTCTCTCTCATTCTCACAAATGCAAAGTCATTTCATCCTTCAAAGCTCAGCTCCGGCACCCCTTGGTGAAGCCTTCCCTGACCTCATCTGGATGGGGTCCCTACCCTAGCTTTTAAAGCTCTAGCTCCACAGATCTTAATACTTTCTACCTTGGATTAGGTTGAGCCAGGATGTTTCTGTACTTGTGGTTCAAAACCTAATATTACATTAGGTTCTAATAGTAATAGCTGTTAAAGTTAGTTTAACTGATTATTTTGTTATTTGTTATTTTGGTTACATTGCCCCTACTAATGTGTAAGCTCCTTCAGCTAAGGATGCATATATGATTCTTATTCAAATTCTACACCATACATGGCAAAGTGCATGGGGGGAACAGAAGGTACTTAATATTTATTTAGTTAATGAATGCATATTCCAGACTCTATTCTATAATGATAATTAGATAGCAAAGATGTACATGTGGGTTGACTTACTTTCTAAATTCTCTCTCAAATGTTGTCAGTCTTTTTCCACAATTATTCCCAGACAGTTCAGCTTATTCTTAGATCTGTAACTAGAGCAATTTAGTAAAAGAAACAAACAAACAGAAAACAACAACTCCTACTACTAATAGCTGAAGTCACATGGTGTTTACTACGTGTCAGGCACTGTTCTAACTACTTTATACTTATGAACTTATTTAATCTTCCCAAGAACAAAATGAAGCATCCCATTATACAAGCGAAAAAACCAAGGCACAGAGACAGTAAGTAACCTACGTGATTACAAAGCTGTGAGTGAGGGAAGCAGTTTGCTTTTAGAGTCCATTGGCTTAATTACTTCGTCCTATGTATAGCACCACAGTGTAGAAGCTGTGGAGATTTACCATGGGCTGTGAGGCGTTGGAGGAATCTCCAACTAAAGTAGCTACTATACCCTGGTTGACTATATATACTGTGACTATAGATTCCACTAGCACTTAACCTATTCCCAGATCTAATTCTGCAATTCTTCAGTTATTTATCTGTCAAATCTTCACCTCAAATTTTGGTTAAGTAATGGATTGTTCTAGTGGTTGTGTTATGTAGCGCTGAACAATATTTTCCATCTCATTTAATAACCCTAACGACCTTGTGATATAGGGACTGTTGTCTCCATTTTTCAGGGACATATAAAGTGCCCACAAATTAAATAACACCCCTCAATTTAGATGATACTCCTCATCACAGCTTAATTTCTTGGTTAGAAAATTAAGCTCAGACCAAAGCTATTCATTTCCTAGACTAAATAATGATGCTATTTCAAACTTAAAAAAAAAACCCTCTGGGTTAGCTTTCAATGTATATGAAAAACGGTATATCCTTTTGAAGTTTTACTGGCTCAAAAAATAGAACCCAAAATGGAAGAGGTTCATTAATCACTAGTTTTATTCCTATGCCAATGTAGAAATAGAACTGAAAAAAGAATAAAAGTGGACTTTCCTATTTGCTTGTATTTCCTTTGAAAATTGTGAGGTTATCTGTAAAGTACCACTATAATTTTCTTGACAGAAAATTATTTGTGGGATAGAGATCTTGTTGGCAGCAGGGATAAGTACGTTATTTCTAAGAACACGAGCCAGAAAATGAACAGATTCCACTGGCACCATTGTGCTTAGTGCCCAGATAACAGAGGCAGGGCTCTGTGTTGTAGGTTTTGCTAGTTATCCCCACTTTTGTGGATACTGGCATTTCTTCGAGAGAGGCAGCCAAAACCTACGCTAGTTTTGTTGGTATTAAAAGATTAATTAGTTGGTCCTGGTTTATAGTAACAGAAATCCATCAGGAAGAAACTAAATCAGTTTCACTATTACGATAGCCTCTAATGTGCAGTTGGCTCTGAAATACCCATTAATTATTTAAAATAACATCATAAAAGTGTATTAATTCTTGCTCCAACAAAAGCTGATGCTGGGTTAATGTGAACTTATTAATGATCTTTAATAATGTAAATTTGCAGTTTTGGTCCAAGTCACTGCTTGGATCAGAGGCCCATCACACATCATAACTACTTTTTTTTCAAAAATATCAGGAACAAGAAACATTTCAAATCTAATTGTTCTCATTCACAGTATATTTTTCTGCCTTAAAGGCATCTAGCATCAAATCTCCCTACTTGATGTGGTTTTCACGACAGAAATTAAAAATAAATTTACTATTGTCTGGCACTCTCTGAACAGGAGCCCCTCTCTCTCCCTTATTCATTTGTCTTTTAATTTCTTACTCTGTTATTCCTGTCATCTCTCTTCTACTCCCAATGTCCTCACAATGACATTAACCAGAAAAACTAGAGATTTTCTAAACCAGTGGCCTCCCAACATTTTTGATTATGTACTTTTCAGGGAGGACGTGTATGCTATTTACTTATAAATTATAACATATGCTTTCATTTAATATATCATATGTCTTATAAAATATATACAAAGTGAAAGGATAAATTACAAATAAATGTGAACGAATATTCTAATATTTTCCTCCTTACACTCACCCTTGTCCACTCCTTTCAGGAGACAACTGAGTAGTTTCTAAATAACGTTTACCACTCAGATTGCTATACAACTATTTAGTGACAATTAATTGTTTTGTGGCAAAGGGTAATAATCATCTCAAATTTGAAGAGACCAGAGCAACTAGAGATCAGAGACCCAGATTTTACATAATTCTTCCCTCCCTCTTGTCCCCTCATGCCCTGTTTTAGCATGGAAATAGCAGGGAGTACAGAGAGGAGATTATGGATAACTGATCACTGATTTTGGTTGTATGACTTCATTTCTTCTGTATCCTTATGACTCGGGTTCTTGACTCCTGATATTGTCTTCTGAAAGTAAATCCTTTACCATGACATGGCTATTCATTCATTTAAACACTTATGAACAGGGTTCTAAGCTCTGAGATGGATGCTATAGACACAAAATTAAATTGCTACAGACATAAAACTCTCCCCAAGTGAGCTGACATTTTCGTTAGCAACGGTGGGATCAGATGTATTTGCAGTAAACATTCTAATAGGAATAAGTCCTCTGTGGGTGAAGAGAATCAAGCAACTAACTTGGCTGAGGAAACTGGGGAAAGTCCCTCCAAGGTGAAGACATTTGAGGATCCTGAAATATGAGCTTATCCGGTCTTCACCTTCAGCCTGGTGGAGACACAGCCCATGAGGGCTGGCTCTAGTCGGCAGAGTTCCTCCTGTGAAATGCAGGAAATATTATTTGTCTCCACCTGCTCTGTAATTGCGGAAGTCAAAATCATGTTACTTGTCTCCTTGTTAAACCTGTGCTGGTGATAACCATAACTGCATCCTGTTGAGATAGGATCTGATTCTAGCCTCCTACAAATCCACTTTTTGTCAAGGAATTGTGTCATTGCTTTTTCTTGCAATTGACCGGTGCTTCCCTTGGTACCCTACTTTAGCCCATCCTTCTCTCTCTCTGTCCCTCTCTGTCTCTCTCTCTTTCTTCCTGTTTTCCTTCTTCTCCCCGGCCCTACTCCTCCTGTGCCCTCACTCCCCTTCTCTCTCACTAATGCTTCCTGCCTCAGTGCTGGCCTTACGTGTTAGTCAAACAAAACCCTTATTTGGGGACTTCAGCAGTGTTTCAGGGATTATATGCTTCACAATGTAAGGAACTCTACCATCTGGCTCATGGTGGTGTCCCACGTCCACAGAACAGGACCTGGGATATTGAAGATGCTCAATATTAATTACTGATTAATTTTACCAGACAGTATATCTAGTGTTATCCTGTATCACATAATTAAATGTTTTTGCATTTCTGGTTGGATTTAGGGGAATTATGTTTGCTATGAGGCAAAATATTTGAGCCCCAAATACCTGCAGATATAGTTTTGGCTTTCTAGTTGTTTATGAGCCAAAAACCTAGTTTAAATAGCATGAAAAAAATCTGATGGTTTTCTGTGGCTTAACACACAAAATGAGCTACTCACAAAGGTGCCAGTTTTACCTGGGACACAAATCCAGTTAAAAATATGGCCGAGAAGACCTGATGTTATCCATCTACACATTGACTTTCCACCTGGTAACAACTTTTCTCTGCCAGCCCTAATGTTAGAACTAGGGAAAAAGGTTTAACAACAATACAATCTGCTCAATAAGCCTGTGTCTTTAAAACCAGTGTGACCTTCATGTGAAATCATACTGTCATTATGAATCTATCTGCAGAGCTGTGTATACTTTACTCTGTTTCCCATCCCTTCCCTCTTTGTCAACTGATACTAGGCTTATTAACAAACTCTAATTCTTCCACTAGTCCTTGCTTTCATTCAATGTTGGGGCCACAGCTTAACCATCTTTTAGGTTTTTATTTCTTAGACAATTTTTCCCTTCCCTTTAATATTTTTCTAGCTGACCTCCTATCTTGGTCCATTCCATCTTCTGCATAATTTACTATGTACTTTATGTCACCCATTGGTCAATGTTAGCTTTCTCATGCTACAAAGCCCCCATATAGGTATTCAGGACATAGAAAGGATCAGGAAGGTTATAGCAAGAAATGAGAAAGTCTTTTCAGGTATAGGTGTGCTTTTATCAAATACGTACATATTTTAAAGATAGGGTAAGGAGATAATATTTGATTTTTTTCAGTCATTGCTAATCAATGTATTACATTTATCCACGGATAAAGTACAGTATATACAGTATAATATTTTGGTCCTGAGCAATTTTTCCATAAGAAAGAGTATAGCATTTGATCCACATCACTTCCACACATAAAATAGTTTCCTAACATGGAAAGGTATTCTGCAGTGTGAAGTTAAAGCATCAAGTATTTATACAGATACCAATTGACACTCCTAGTAAGTATGTGTGGCTATCCTTAATGGCCACAGAACACATACACAGCCTGTTTATTTCACTCACAACATGCCATGATATACTGGAATATATTTATGTTAGGTGTTGTTCCTCAACATATTCATGTTATGAGTTATCCTTCGATAAATATTTTCTCTTTCTTCTTTGATAATAGAATTTTCAGCAGACAGCTTGCCCAGGATGCAGACTCCATTTCTCAGCCCTTATTGCTAGGTGTCGCCATACAACTAAGTTCTAGCACATGAAATATGAGGGAAAAAAAAGAAGTGTACTCTTTCTGAGTCTTGCCTTTACCCAGGGGTGTGGCCATTCCTGCACCCTTTCCTCTTCTTACTGATTTGAATATGGATAAAGGCTCAGGGTGGCAGGGCAGTTGGATAAGAGGGTCTAAGGTATTGAAAACATAAGGCCTACATATTGTTCCAGAACTACCTATACCCAATTATATCTGTGTGAGAGAAAGATGTTAGCCAAGCCACTTTTTTTTTTTTTTTTTTTTTTTTGTGGTACGTGGGCCTCTCACTGTTGTGGCCTCTCCCGTTGCGGAGCACAGGCTCCGGATGCGCAGTCTCAGCGGCCATGGCTCACGGGCCCAGCTGCTCCGCGGCATGTGGGATCTTCCCGGACCGGGGCACGAACCCGTGTCCCCTGCATCGGCAAGCGGACTCTCAACCACTGCGCCACCAGAGAAGCCCTTAAGCCACTTTTATACTGGTTTTCTGTGACAGCAGTCAAATCAATAGCATAAATGATACAGTTTCATTGGCTGCTGGAATGTGAGGTTTTGTTCAAATGTGGAATTAGGTGTCTTTTCAAAGTTCAAATCATTTTTATACTATCTTTTGTGTTTATTTTGCTTGGTAATATGGAATATGCTTTATGAAAGCCAATAAAAATATTTTATATATTTATACAACTATTATGGCTATTCAAAAGTTTGGGAACTATTTAAATAGTCCCTAGGGAAGACTGAATTTTGGACTCTCTTTAATTAGTAAACCACCATCAAGAACAAATACACTAGTTCTTTAAAAAAAAGTCTAACCTCAAGTCTTTCCCTACATATTTTCCATCTTCACATCTCATTTGGTTTGAAGAGACCACTTCTTAGACTGTCTCCCTCCTCCACATTTCTTTGGAATTTGTCTCTGAGAATTGCTCTTAACCAGCTGCCTTACCCCAAAGACCCACCCACGCCCTATAAGCGCTGGTCATATGCCACACGATCTTCCTGGCTCATTTACTGATGTCTGCTCATGATTTATTAGTTCCCCTTTGATTTCAGTGGCTCCAATTTAATGATATATTTCATCATATTTAAGGAAATTATTAGCTTAAAGGTCAATATTTACACATACTACAAACGCAGTCATCTCCAATTGACACTCCTAATAAGTATGTGTGGCTATCCTTAATGGCCAGAAATATCATTGGAAAACAAGAAAAAATACGTCATGCTGAGCAACAAACGCCTGCCAATATTTATAGGTTTGAAGGAATGATAATTTGTATCTAAAGTACAATGATATCTCTAGAGTAGTAGTTCAGTGCATTCTGAGCATTACCCTTATAAACTCTGTTTTTGCTTTCTTTTTTCAAGTTTTAGAACCTGATTTTATCCTGAATCCCTCCCACAAAAAATTCATGTTCATAAATTCTATGTAGGATTTGGTTCACTCATATCAGATAATGAGCTGATTAAAGTTCCGTAACTAAAATTTTATTAGCTTATATTATATTTCACCTTTTCTAAGCTCTTAATCTCAAAGCTGTCACAGTGGTTGACAAATAGTTTAAAAGATACAACTAAGCCAACTCTTTTCAGAATCAGTCCCCTAACACTTTAGACATGAAAATGGGGTCCATGTGGCTCTCCAAAAGGTTTATCTGTTTTAAACTAGTTGCACTGGCATTAGAATTGGAGTAGTTGATTGAAACTTTTGTTGATATTTTGAAAAACTTCATATTTGTTTTCATTTCATAAGAGTAATAATAATCATAGTAACTATATAGATAAAGGGTTGTTTTGTGCCATGCAGAAAATGCTTCAAATAGTTTATATATCGAATATTATTTTGTTTTTGTACTTCTGTTCATTGTATGCATTTCACCCAGAATACTATCACCTTTTATAAAAATTATAGAGGCTAAAAATTGAAAATCCCCTGCTTCTATCCTTTTACTTCCATTCTCTCAAAGTAATTGCTGTCAACAATTTTGTGCCTATTTACCTAGAATTTTGCATATTCTTATTTAGTCATCTAGAGAGGTTTATAACCCATCTATATTTCTATCTGTATCTGTATCCACACATTTCATCAGATAAGGTTGGGATGTGCTACAAATATTGGTCTGCCACTGTCTTTTTCTATGTATACTATATCATGAGCACTGTTCAGTTAGAGCACATGGATCTCACTCCATCTTTTTCATGGCCACATAGCATTCCAAACTATAGATTAAACAATCATTATACATCCTTTATTGATGGAAATTTGGATTGTATCTTTTTTGTCAGTAACACATAATACAATGATGAACATCTCTGTACATATATTTTTATGAATTTATTTTGTTTTTTCTTTTGGTAAAGTTCTAAAATGGTTAGTGCACAACTTGAAGGTATTCCAGCGCTCATTCAACATCAGATAGAACAAAAATTCCTACACATTTTGCTTCTAGAGGCTTCTCCCATAATCATACTTCCCCAGAGTAAATTCCAAACCTGAAACTTTGCATTTAATCTGTTCATTACAAAGCATCCCAAAAGAGTTGTAGAGTCAAAACAAATACTCCACCAGACAATACCACAACACTTTAGAATGATGAAATGCTTAAAATAGAATATTTAAGTTAGAACTTGTAAATGAGATATAATTATGGCTCTTGTAATGCAACTATGCTATAGTGACATGTCCAAGAGCAAATTCTTTCCAGCATTCTTAGTATTGATATAAATGTCCAAGTGGTGAGCATATGTTTCTGGAATGTTTAATGTTTCTGTCGGCAGTTGGGCAGGGTCTGTCTTATTTTAGGGAAGCTATGTCATAGGTCAGTTAATACTTTCTTACGTCATTATTACGTTCCCTCCAACAGACTTGATAGACTATATGGACATTTCTGAAAAAGCGACCTGAGCAGTCCAATCATAACAACATTATGCAGCATTAACTTTTTAATACAATTTATGTAAGGAAGGAAGAGCTCGCCAGAAGCACAGAAAGCTCTGTTGGCATGTAGTTTGAGCACATTGATCTTTGCTGTAAAGTCTTTGACTTCACTTTAACTTATGACATGTTACTGATCTAGTTTGTTAGCAAAACTACAGTTTATGGAAACCAGATTTCTTCACCAAAAGAGAGTTGAAGATTTTTTTTTTCTCGTTGTAGATAGCCCCAGTTGAACAGAACTAAGAACCTTAGTTTTGTCTTAG
The DNA here is from genome assembly GCF_039906515.1 of Pseudorca crassidens. Classification (NCBI taxonomy): domain Eukaryota; kingdom Metazoa; phylum Chordata; class Mammalia; order Artiodactyla; family Delphinidae; genus Pseudorca; species Pseudorca crassidens. The sequence continues at coordinate 17,517,772 of NC_090316.1, forward strand.
GAGAATAGGAATTATGGATTAGTATTATATCAAGAGAAGGGCAAGAATGTTGCACCAAAGTGTCCAATCTGCAGGGTTTTTTTGATGCCAATGGGCATGTTGGATTTACAGAAGAAATTTTACTTGTATTTACATCAGGATTATAGAGTACTACAATGTGGGAATAATGCTGGGGAAATCCTAAAGGTATGACAAACTTTGGTCAAGAGTTCTCTAACTAAATCATGATCCATGTGGTTCCTTCCAATCCTTGTGTCTCTCACTTGGAAACTTCTTGGGGGACCATGGCATCTACAGGATTAGTCAAAGGTGCCTCAGCATAAAAATTTACTTCAGTTAGTCATCCTTTATGGTCAAGAGTTTAAAAAAAATGTTCATGTAGCTATGGATAGCAAATGTACCAGGGTATCATTTAAAATAGCATTAGCATATTTTGGGGGAGGGGGTACTGTTGCCTTGGTATATGCAAAGGGCTCATTTAAAATATGTGATTTATACCACTTTTATTATAATAAAATATACTTTTTAAAGGGAAGAGAAGCAAGCTGAAATAAACAATTTTAATTAAAAATTACCATGACATTCTTTCTAAAAATCAGAGATCACTCTTTAGATAGGCTTTGAACTATCTGGTGGCTATTTAATTCCAGCCAAAGAAAGTGAAACCAGTTCTGTCTTCAACACAATTCCAACATAGAATGTTCATGAGCCATTATAAATATTATTAGTGAAGTGGATAGGTTATCCTGTTTTAATTTTTACGTATTTTGATGATTTCCCCAAGAAGATGCTCTTTGAGTCATACAGCTACACTACTGAGCAAAAGAAATGTCCACATATCTTTTTAACTCTAGCAAAATAATAAGTGACAGAAACAAGGATATTTACAGAATTCCAAAAGCCAGATAATAGGTGCATGTGTCTTACCTTTCTTTTACGAAGTCTGACTTGGTTATCTGTGGGTTCATGGGTGGCCAGAGTCTCCTTTATGTGTAAACACTGCATGCCATCTCCTGAGTTGACCTTTGGAAGACTTCTGTTTTGATGTTCTGAGAAACCACTCTTCTCCAGGCCATTTTCAGCTGACATTCCACTAGGGCAGGAAGGAGGCTGCAGAAGGCAGCTTCCAGAATCTGTTTTTAATAATGGCAGTCCTCTGTCTGCACAAGGAATAGCCAGGAACTCATCTTGTACTGCACTGCAGGTGTTTCTTTCATGTTCATCTTTAGGGAAGTCGGGTTTCCTTCGATGCTGAGCAATTACAGCAGAATTAAGCAATTGCTTTTCCGGCACAATATCTTTCACATTCAAAGAGTCACATGCATTCATTTTGGATGCATCTTTTATTTCACTTAGGCTTATATCCTTACAAAGCTCCAGGCTTTTACTCACCATGTCAACAACTTTTCTGTCCCCCTTTTCCTCTACCAGCACTAAATCAGCTCCACCAGCCATTCCCCAGGAGTCATAAGAACCTTGGTTACTTTCCATGATGGGCAGCGTCTTTACTAAGGAGCCTGCTCCTTTGATGCTATGTTGGTCTGACGTTTTAGGCCCTTGAGTAGTTAAAATCTGTTTATCATCTGTAAGATATAGATCAGAATCAGTATCCTCGTCAGAAACATGCACTAGTGTTTCCGTGCTGGCCTCCAGAGAAAGAAACTGATCTTCACCTTCATGGCTGTCATCTTCATCCACCTCCTTTGAAATGTGACCCATTGGCCTCCCAGGAATATCTCTCAGCTCTGAGCCATGACAGCAGTCTGGTAGTGAAACACACCTTTCTTTGCGGTCCACATTTAGAGTTGCATCTTTTTCCATACTTGCCTGCAAGCTGTCAGCTACTAGTCCATGATGACATGCTGTGTTACAATCATCAGAATTAAAAGGCTGTCCCATCCATTGGGTCACATGTTCTTCCCAGCTTCTCTTTCTGATAGCTACAGACATGTCATCGTAGTTTAACAACAGATAGAGGGATATATTCCATATGAGACTAAAGGAGATGAAACGATGAAAGATTACTTCAAAATCACTGATTGAAGAAGAGAGTGAGTTTTGTCATTGCACCACCTATTAAAAAATTAAAGAAATATACATAGTTCAGGATATAGTTCTAAAGTCAAAATATATCTTGGAAAAGAGAGCACTTAAGCTGTGCTATGAAAGATTAAGAGATTGTATAAAGCTTCTATTTAATAGCCTCAATAAGGTTATTTCTTTAAGAAGCAGCCTAAGAGTAGAAGACAATTTCACAGTCAATATTTCTGGTCAAAAATCATTAACAATACTTTTAAATGCAGCTGGATTGATTGATCTATTAACGAATAAAGATATACATATTGAATATTTAAAATTCCATTAGGAAAATATTTGGATCGCTATACTAATAAAATTCACTGGAAGAAACTGGTTGCTCTAGCTTAGATGCTTTCCTGATTTACTTTTGTGGACACAAATCGTTACAGAAATCTATTGGCTGTTTGGTTTGAATTGCACTGAAGGCCACCAGGGAACTGTTCATGCAAAACCTGAGCTATAGAGACAGCATGTGTAATGTATTAGTGTGTGAAAGAGCTAATACAGATCCCAAACTACCAGAATGCATTTACTCCAGGGAGTGACTAAGAAACATGGAGTAATCCAGTTTAGCTCATATTAACACATAATTCATGCATAAGAAAGCATAACACACACCACTTAAAATGTCTTAGGATAAATACATTTACATGCATCTCATTGCTGCTACAACCCGCTAGCAAGCTAGTACTGTTGAAGCTTACCGAAATTAAATAAATTGCCCAAGGTCATACATCTAGGAGGTAAGCCTGGATTCAAAGTAGGCCCCGGTTCTAAGACCCAGGCTTAGAGAGCCAACAAACTTCATCCATGGAATGCGATTCTACTGCCACCTCTTCCCTCCACACATCTTTAGTAGATATAAAGTCTAAACTCTTCAGGCAGGAATTCGGGTGACCCAAAAAGAAGATGTGAGCCTGACAAGACAACTGAAATAATTCTTCAGAAATTTCAGTCTCATTCTCTTTGGCTTCTAAAGAGTTTAGTTTGTATACTTCTGTTAGCATTTGGCCATAAAATTTTAAGTAAACAAGAAAACCAGACATAAGATAAGGTCAGAATATAAACACATTCCAGGTATCCATCCTTTTTGCCTTAAATTATTCAAAGCCTTAGTTAAAGGCAACAAATTATACCAATGTAAACTCAACCTTATAAAAATGACTAGTCCAAATGTTGTCCCATAATGAAACCTAATGACTGGACTGTAAAAGAAAAATCTTGTTCAAGAGCAGACACTTCCAGTTTTTACACCACACAAGAACTGTCAGCACATGACATAGATTGGCTTATTGATTTCAATCATAAACAAGATTAACTGAAGTGCTGGTTTTGGGTCACTTCAGTCTATTGAAAAGGACTCTGACTCCCCACCAAAAATCGCAAGCTATTCTGACTAAGCACATGCCAGAAAGGTAAATATTCCCATCTTGTAAAGACCAGGAATGTACTAGAATTTTGGTATCCCAGACTGACCAAATATCATTCTGGATACTATTCCGTTTCTTTAAGGGTCTGTGAGTATCTTTGAAAATGGTCAGCATTCACATTTTCTATGTTGGCATTCATAAGAAAATATAAAGTCCCTGAATTCCGTGCATAAGTCATTATATGTGGGAGGCTACGGAAAAGTGGAAAAAACGCATAGATGCAGGCCAGAAAATTTCTGCTTTCATGGGCAAATTTGGGTTGTAATAGGGCGGTTCTGTTTTAGATGCTTTCTTTTCTTTATTTTTATCCAGTGTAGAATGAGCAGGCTAACTTAAGAAATGCCAAGTGGTATTAGTGTCATTCCTAAGCCACATTTACATTTAAGTTGAGACAATTCTGGTTTTCTTTCTCTGATGAAGAAGGAGAAAGAGTTTTATTAACCCCTTGGGGAACAGATTACATAAAATTTTTGCCTTTAAGTCCTGACCATAATATTAATTAGTTTACTGCACTCAACCCCTTGGCAAGTAGGTAAGTATTTTTATAACATCAAAGGAAGACAGTTCAACAAGTTCTGAGACAATCTAGCTGCAAAGAGAGATTATAAATTAGATAGATTTGACACAACATTAACTCCTTCTGTCCTAATTTCTAATCTATGTTCTTTGGGCATTTCCAGATCATTCCTGTGAATTTATAGTGTCTTTATTTTGAAGACATAAAATTTCTTAACTCTCATTATGACCATCATCACTACAGTTTGAATGTTCATTCCATATCCTGTGGTCTGATAGATTGTTTGAAAAACTTTATCTCAACAGGCTTTCTTATTCATACTTCCTATTTTAATTCTGATTTGTAAGATTTATAGTTAAAACCTGCCTTCAGGATCTAAAGGCTGAACACCGTATTAATTAAAATATATTGTCCATCACATCGTAGTATATCGGCCCCATTTTCTAAGTCATCTGAATTGACTAGAATCTGTCCTGTAAGATTTAGAAGTCTTTGTAAAAGACCTCACTTTCCCTTTGAGCCTTCTCACCATTTCTAATTACCAGCTACTTATTTTGCAAACTTCTACTACTTTTTCTTGTAATCACTTTTATGCAGTTTCATTCAGAATGAGCTCAGCTGCTGAGGATTTGGATGAAGGATCTGGAAAAGTGTAAGTCATTCCAGGGTGTTGATTTTATGAAGCGAATTTCCATGGGGATTTTTCACTTCTTAAATGCATGTGTTCAAACACCACTGTATTAATATTACAAGAAACTCTGTGTACCTCTAATTATGTAATGATTCTGGAAAATATTTGTGAAATGCCCACATTTGCTTTTTGTGATATTAGTGCATAGGCTGTTTAGACACAGAGTGATTTAAAATTTATTGTTTGGGTTAATTTCATAACACCACTCTTTAACATAAGCATACAGTGGCATGCAGTGTATATTTTAAAATTAATCAAAATTGAATGTTACTGTACTAAAAAACAATTGAAGATATTCTAGTTTGAGAATCCCTGACCTATGTCTGACATCAAATGATCATGCTCTCTTTTGCACTTGCTCCTGAAATAAACACATACCTTGTATTTTGACTTGACAAGTGTTCCTAGGAAAGAAGAGCCTGATGGGAATCACTACTGCTGATACTATAGCCTGGGAAAACACGGTGCAAATGAAGTACTTGTGGCTGAAATCAAGTGGGCGGTACTTTAGAACTGAGAGCAACATTGCCTGATCATAATCATTTATTCAACAAGTGTTTATTTAGTGCCGAATGGGCTGCAGACAGTCTACTAAACATTGGGAATATAAGCCTAAGTATATATGATCTTGTTTTATCCTTTCAGAAAACAGATGACATATATAGGTATATGTATACATACACATATACAAATAAATACGCACACACACACACACACACACACACATGCACATGATTGACTCCTGGGTTGTTTTTAAACACCTTCACACAGCTGCTGCATATTTAATAGAAGTCATAATAGTACTGCCAGTTTCTCTGTATTTTCCTACTTTCTCCTTAGATGGCTGGAGTTACTTCTGGTTTCCCATCAGGTCTTTCTTCTTAATTACCCATCCCATGTTAAATTTCTCCTACTACTCTCTTCTCCTACTCTTCTCTCTTCTACTACTGCTTTAGTGCATATCTATATGTAATAGCTACCACCTAGCGTGTACTCAGTCACTGGGAGAAAGAAGAGAAGACATGAGGGAAATAATCTCCTTTTAATTAAAGGTAGGTTAAATTCTCTAACATGCACTCTTGCAAGAATAGAGAATGCATCTGAACCAAGAAGGGAGCATTTCTACAATGGCCCACATTGTTGCTAGTATAAGGGTCAAGTTGGTGAGGTGGAGAGATGGGGAATCTGGACATCCTAGAGGGATGTGACATCTTAGTGTATCTTGGCCTACGCTCAGGGAGTCACCTTTGCATGTAATAAGTGCCACCCAAACACTTATTGAATTAGACGATTACAGCAGAATCAACATATAAACAGACATGATCACAGCTTACTGTAGTTCTTCAAATGTGTGCTCATTGATGGCCAAGTAAATCTGCCTGACAGTGAGCATTTGCGGAGGTCAAAATGAAATTCATTTTCTTGATGGAGCTGTCAAAGAACAAATTATCTAGCAAACTAAATTGTGGAACATTTGGGCAACTTCCACTGCCCCCAACTCAATGATAACACGAGAGGAATGCTTTTCAACGCAAAACTGTCAAATATTCAAGAGGCTTAGGATCAGCGAGAACGCCTAGAACAGATATGATTATTCTTAATCTCTTTATGTAAATGAATGAACAAATAGCAAAAAAACCCCAAAAAACAAAAAAGATACCACATTCAAAGAAAGCATTTCTAAGAGTCTAATCAGGGTAGCCAACTTTTAGTAAAAGACAAGTAGTGCTTTTTCTTTAAAATATTCATGCTAACTAATTGAAATGAGACAGGGCTAGAATTAGGCTTAGGAGAGAGAAACCTTTAATAACGATGCAAAAACCTATCTCTGTATGACTACAGGCAGATTTCCTTTCTTTAGTGGCAATCTTTGTCTTAATCCTTCACAAAATCATTATCCATCTACTTTTACATACTTTGTCAAATGTTGGAATTTACTCATTATGCCTCATTAGCTGTCTGTGGAAAAAACAAACTCCTGTTAAAATTCTTTACTGGTAAATTACTTAACGAAGCTTAAAATATTATATATGAAAAAGCTTCCATGTCTTTAGGTTGTCTGGAAATCATCAAAAGTCTTAGTAAATTACAGAATAAACCATCTGTAATGAGCTAAGTCAGTGGATTGAGTAGTACATCACTTTTTCCGAGAGACACATCCAACCTTCCATCATTTTTGGTCTTTAGAAGAAGAATGAATAAATAGGTACCCAATTAAAATATTTTTTTAAATGTTTACCTATTTTTATGTATATATTAGTTTTACTAAGCTTGGTAAGTTTTTTCTCCTTCTTAGCTCTCAAATATGTTCCAGGAATCAAGTAAATTTGAAATTAACTCTGTCAATCCACTAGAATTCTGTCAGCTCATCAGAAAAGAACAGGCTGTTACAAAGTTGCAAGTTAATATTTCTGAGGTGCCCTATTTTTACCTCTGGCTTCCTACTATTTAATGTAGCCCCAGTAGTTTCTAATTCCCTTGCAGGGAGGAGCGCAGATACTGGCAGTGTTTGACTTATCACCACTTTGCCGCTCAGGTCAGCCAGGTTTGCGGATTCTCAGAACGTTTTTTTAAATAACCACGTGTAATTTGAGTAAACTTTAAAAATGTCCTATTTGTCTGATACCACTAAGACTTTTCTGGGGATAATTGGTTTCTAAGAGATCCCAGAATTAACACAGTCTTGGGGGACAATATTGCATCATGGATGCAGTAAGTATTTATAGACACCTGTATTTCCTTCAGGATTCCATGTTTTATTTTTTTAGAAAGTACACAGTCTTCTCAATAACAGTGTTCCATCTGGTACAGAACCCTTTGAGCACCTAGAACTACATTGTATTTTAGCTATTTCTGCAAATAAATTCATTAATGAATAATTAATCATTTGGTTTTTTGATTCCTATCTCTTTTCTGCAGAGTCCCTTATAACCAAAGAAAAGTATTGCCTTTGCTCCTAACTTATTTCACTTGGAATTTTTCATGCAGCAGGAAATAGCTTAGAGTTAAATTTGATATCAAAAGTTTGGTTGTTTTTTTTTTTTTTAATGGCAAAGCAATATGATTGAAATGTGGTTTTGCCTTATTATAAAAAAGATACTTCTATTCCACAATGGACATGAGTTATAATGCTTTATCATCAGCATGGTGAGATGTGGCTTTGCTTTAAGTGGTCACTTTCTATTTTTAACTTTGCTATCATTTCTAAGAACACTCTAAGGGTAGACACAGTAATCACCAAATATAAACAAGAGGGCTACAGCAACACAGGTGCTCGGACAGTTAGGTGACAACAGAATACTGAGATTTCAGTCATTTGGTAAGTACAACTTTCACTGCAATCAGGAACATGAAATCACTGAGAACTTAGCTACTTCTGTTAGGTTGGTATCCTATCAGGGATTGATGCCTCTGATATCAACTTTTTTCTTCTGTATTTAATATCTATAATTCTTATCTTGTTTTGTCATCTTCCTATGTACATTTGAGCTTGTTTTTACTACCAAGTGTCCCATATACCCAAGGAATAGTAGGTGCATTAGAAACTTTTGGTGATCGTGATAATAGTAATAGTAAAAGAGCTTCCATGTATTAAGCATTTACTGTGGATCAGGCCCTGTATTTGGTGTTGCACTTACACTATCTCCTTTAGTAATAATACTCACAAATACTCTATGAAGTAGGTACTATCATTGTCCTGTTTTTACAGGGAGAAATTTTGGCAGGCCTAGGTAACTAGCTCAATCTCTAACACCTATTGATGGGTAGTGATTATTACCTCTATTTTTTGTGAAGGCAAGATGTCTGTTAAAGAAACTTATTTTTTTTTTTCTGGTGATTTGCATTAGTTACTTAGGTTTTGTCTTCCCCAGTTTTCTCACTTCTATAATGGGAGTAATGAAAATTGTTGAGAGAGAATAATATTGAACTATAATAATAATGAGCGGATAATATATATAAAACACTTAATCCATGGCATATTGCAAGAACTCACTAGATACTAAATGATGATGACGATAATGCTGATGATGATGACAAAGGTGGTGATGGCAATGATTCCTTTAGTTTTTGACGGATCTTAGCTGCAGAAACCATGGCTGAGTAGGAGCTGGAACTATCCCTTGCATGCCCATGTTATTTCAATAGAGATGAGTGATTTGACCACAAGGTGAAACACCATGATTCTTTCTTTCTTGATTCATTTGACCTCTGCTTTTTAAAACAAAATTTTGTTTGTTATACTGTATGCGACCCAGTTTGTACGTACAAAGTCTCATCTAATGCTCAAAATGACCCAGTGATATAAATATTTGCATTATCTTCCAGACTTTACCAATAAAAAGCAGAAGCTCAAAGTAGGATGGGGCATGCTTGAAATCACAGAGCAAGGATTTCAAATGGCAAAGATGCAAATCTGAGCCAGTTTTCTGTCTCTTCCCACGAGCTTTCCAGTACACCACCCCCATTTAAATTGTGGAAAGTTCACTAGTGCTCTGCTCTCACTGGCCTCGTGTAACTTAACTTTGAACTATTTTTGGATACTCATGCTTTCTCCTGGCTCTTAATGAACTTGTAATGTCATCTTATGAGAGTGCTATTAACCTCTGGCCTCAGGCTCTGATGACTTTTGCCAACCTCTTATTTTCCTTCCTCTTTAAAAATTATTATTCTATCATTACAGGATGTCTGGAAAATTTTAAAAAAGTCTCACAGCACCAACTCTTCAATGCTGGTTTTCCTTTCCTTTCTTTCTTCTTTCCCTCCTATTTATTCCACAAACATTTATTAACAAACACGTATTGACAGTACCTGACATGCTAGGTATTTTGCCAACTGCTGGGAATAAAAAGAAACACTGGTTGAATTTCTAAGCTTGCTTTCTGATCTTCCTACTTCCTTTGGATCTCATTTCTATTAAAGGACTGATTTCCTCTGGATGATCTGAACTGTATTGCTAAACCATTTTGTGATTTCAGTCTAATAGGAAAACCTTTTCACGCATACAAGCAGCTACAACTGCTTTTTTCAGTCCTCTATCTTAATTCATGAGCAAGTTTATACACATGCTGTTTACATTGCCTTTCAGCTTTTTTTACATCGGAATTCCTATTTAATCTTTTCAAGTTCACTTATATACTCTATAATCCACTGAATCAAAATCAATAATCTCTTTTAAACTAGGTCTCAAGATCTACACTTCACCTTTATTCTGTTTACCTTCTTCAAAAACTAAGCACATCTATTTCTCACAACTCTATGAGCTGACCGGCAGTTTAATGCCAAACTAGAAGTAGTATGCTGTATCTCTATATCCACCCCAGAGTCAATCTGTATCTGGGCTTCTCTGTAAACCTGTTTGATTTGTGCAACTAAGGGGCTTATCATTCACCTGGGAGAAGAAGGTATAATACTTACGCTATTTCCTTCAAATCTGGAGGAATTTTCCCTCATCCTCTTTAAATTCTCATGTACAATTCTTAACATTTATTCAGATAATAAAATTTTCTGATCCAGATCTAAATCATCTCTCTTTTGGAACTTCGTTGTACTATAATGATTTCTACAGAGAGAATTCTCATCGTAAGATGATATTGACACCAATTCATTCCTTCTCCAAGAGGAAACAAATGAAGTAAAAACAAAAGACACATCTTAAATGTCCCAGTTTAGACTTGTTTTAATCCTCTAACACCCATCCTCTATAAGTAAGATTAAACCATGCCTAAAGTATTTGTAGTGAGGTGTATGGTATGAGCAGGTTTGGATAGGGCCAGAAAAATTCTCTTTTTTATTATAACGTCCTCTAGAAAAAATTAGATAAAATGGTGTACTAGACCCTCTAGTAATCACGCCATCAGTTATATAGGCTCTTGCTTTACTGCATTTATTCCTCACTCCAATCATGCAGAGTGTGGAGACACTGGAAGTGCTGAATAGCCTATTTTTAAGTGGTAATAGCATCAGGAAATCCAATCTGGTTCAGAAAAATGGGGAGAAAAAGCATCATGCCTCACATTTTCTCTAAAGAAATGGGATGTACTAGAAATGACACATATTAGCTTTATTAGAAGGGCTCTTGCCACGGAAAGTGCAATGTTTTGGCGTGCAAAGCAACATATACTGTCATATATGAAGAATGTACAGATGAAGCAGCCACCTCCTCCATTTGACACTGCACTGGTCAGCTATTTATATACTATAACAAACTCTGGATTCTACAACTAAAGGACTTTGTAGAAGGCTCAGAGGAGATATATGAACCAATTAAAAGACTGTAAATAAGCTGTAGAAGGGAAGATGAAAGGAAGTGGGTTTATTTGGCCTAGAAATGTACACTTATGTTTTCACACGTCCATTTAGGCTTTTCACATTTCCACTGAGGTAGAAACCCACAGAACTGGAAACAGGCTGCAGCAATAGAGATTTAGGTTAGATAAATAAAAGGATGTCCGGGTACGTGAGATTCTTAAACCGATTCCAGTGGGGGGCAGTAAAATCTTTTCCGAATGCCACTGGTTAAGTTGATTTATAAGGATACCATTTGGAGGCAAGGATATGAATCAGACAACCTCCTTTCTAGCTCTATGTTTTTAAGAAACATCAGTTTAAAATTAATATAATTATTAGCATATGGATTGATTTTCTTGGCATAAACATGAAATGTAACAAAACAGTCACAAACAAGTTACTCCTTTAAAATGTTTGTTGAAGGTGTAAGAAAACTTTTGCATTTGAGGAAATTTCATTACGTAGTAAATTTGATTCTTTTTTAAAGCCATTATTATTTTTTTTCTACACTGTAATACTGGTGGCAGCTGTAAACCTTTTTTTAAAAAATAAGCATTACAATTTTCTGTTTAAGGTAGCCTTCTACCGGATACGAATATATTCATACTTTATTATGAGCAGTTATTATTTGAGAACAAGGTGATGTCATATTAAGTTACCTGAATTATGATACAGGGTACCATGGTTCCACTGTCATCTCTTCTACTAACTAGCGGTGTGACCTTGGACAGGTCATTTTTGAATGTCATGCTTCACCTCCCTTTTTGGCACCTTTAAGAGTGTTAGAAGAGGTGACCTCTTATATTCTTTCCTTCCTTAAAATTCTATTGAGGAATTTTATTAAATCATAATTTAGACAAGTCAATATTTTATTTTTAACACACTTAAAAAACAGATTCTTTTTATCACTTTTAGAAGTCTTAACACAACAAATTGTTAGTGAGTAGTTAAAATTTGTCAATATAACTTATTCTAGCATAAAATTTAAGCATAATTAGCTAATACAGCAAATGGTCACCTTATACTATGTAAAAGTTTATGATGAAAACACTTGATTTCTTACGATCCAACTGTCAAATAGCTTTCATATTTCATTTGGGATATTTTGTGTTCATCTAATAGATTTGGAAATATGCACGGGTATTTGTTCCCTTCACGTACCATTCCATATGATTTCTATAAAATAATGATTTTCATTCTAAATATTCAGAAATATAACAGTATGTTATGCATTAAAACTCTCTGTTATGTCAGTCGTTACTAAATTTCTTTTCTCATATATTGCACATGTAAACATAACTTAAATATACTATAGCCCAGTGGAAATGTAATTTTATGATTACATGAATTATAAATACACATCAGCTTTTCATATGATTGTAGTGATTTCCAGCTGCCTTAAAATAGTAACAATGAATGTCATTGTCATTGAGATTTACTTTATTCAAAAATATTCACACAGAATATGATCCGAGCAGTGAATAGTGAATTCAAGAAAGTTAATATAAATTAAATCCAATTCTGATCTTTAAATCTTTAAAAATCAGATTAAATACTGTTTAGGATAGAAATATTTGTAAAATTTCATGTGTTTACTCTTTTTAAAAATAAACCATTTAAGCTGTGCATTAGCAGTTTGACCTGTGGTTGAAACTGGGTGGGGAAATATTGAGGAATCCAATCTTCATATTTTAAATGAGACTCAAAATTTTCTTTGGAGATGCATTATTAAGAAAAGTCACTCTATAGCGGGATCTACTTTTCCTGTTGGCAAACGACGGGGAAAGAAAAAAAATCATTTACACCTCACAATGTGTGAGAATATGTATCTGTTTCATAGAAACCATATAATAGGAAAACTGGTCTGTCTTCTGGCTCCAGTCATAAATAAGTTAAGGATTGAAAAGGGATGAAAATAAGATCTCAGTTTACGGAGAAAAATCTCCATGGAGCCTATTTTAGAGTTGACATTTTGCTAAAACAATTTGACTCACAGTTTTTTACTTACTAAACTTTTTCCACTTCTGATTTCGTGGCTCAGCTCTAAAACCTAGGAAATCACCACTCCGTGCAAGATGCTAACATTTCTCTCAATCTTTCTGCCTCTTCAAAGATTGCCTCAAAGCGTAAAGATAGATAGTCCACAGCGTCTTACCTAGACGAGGAGGAGCTGAAACGCCGAGGCAAGACATGCTTCAACACTCAGCCTAGGAAAGGAGTCCGTCCCCGTTAGTTTCTCCAAAATATAAGTTCACATTTCGTGGTTGAGATCATGGCTCTATTCTAAGCAGTTCTGCGCAGTGTGTGATTCTAACAAAAACAGCCTCCGCAGCTGGAGGGAGCCTTAGCTGAAGCCGGAGTCTGTCAAGGCGTTCCTAGTGACTTCTGTCTAGTAAATTCAGACTGATGTTTTGCAAAAGGGGCCTCCACAACCAGGCCCAGATTGCCTGGGAAGCATTTCCTGCCTCTGAGTGGTGTGCATGTGAGAAAGACTGAACTGAGAGGAGGGGAGGGGGGCAGAGCAGAGGCCCGCCCAGGCGATTTAGGAGTTCTGATTTTACACAGAACTTAAGTGAGTTTGTCAAAACCCTTGAGGTGATTAGCTGGAGAGTCATAAAGCCGTGAGCTTTTTCTATCCCACACTGCTTATGAAAGAAAAAGAAAGAAAGAAAACATCGTTCTCTCCTTCCTCTACAACTTTTCCACTTTATTCAATGTATACACACAATGTAAGCAAAATACCTTTGCAGTGCTCCTTTCAAAAGATCTTTTAAGGGAGCAAGATGCAGTTAGTTTTAATACCGTAATTCTTCTAAATTTGAAAGCCTTTTTAACGCTCCTTCATTTAAAATGCTGCAGCCTGATATACCGTACCTGAGAAGGTCTGTAAGTAAAATCCTAGGAATCCAGCGAATAGAACGTTTTCTCCCAGATCTCTCCGACCCCAAGAATCCTTCCCGGAATTAAAGTAGTTTGTGTCATGGCATAGGCAGCATTGCCTCTGGTCAGAATCCAGTTACACACATCTAGTGCTGGAAAAGCAGAAGACAGACTCCATCTTGATCCTATTACAATCTTGCTGACATTAACCACTTGCAACTGCTTCCATCCAGCAGGACAGAGTGCCCGAATCACTCTAAATCAGCTCACAATATCTGCATCCTTCCTCCAACACAAATGTTGTGAACTATCGTCTGTTTATCTTTTCTGCTTTCTTGTGCCTCCACTGGATGACTTCCTCCTAGCTGCTCAGGGCTGGGAACTTGGACTACCATTTGGTTTTGATTAAAACCAGACAGCCAACTCTGGAGAATTTAGGGAATAAGCTAATGGAAACTGCAAGTATGGCTTTAATTAGTACATCAATTAATAATAGATGTTCGCTCGTCTTATAATAAGATGACACAAATATAAACGCAGAGGAAGCTCAAGTCGTTTCAGGAAAGAAGTTGCACCAATTCTCCTTCCTTTATGACCCAGAATTCTCTTTAGGGAAAGTGGAAGGAAAGAAGAGAGATGTGGCTTTGGGACATCCAGGTTGTGGAGAGGCCAGTGGAGCAGGCTGGTTGTTTATACCAGAGAAACAGGAAACAGCATCTCTGAGTTTAACTATCTTGCTTGGTTGAAACTGCTCAGTAATGTCTCCCTTTACAATCAATGGATTCTCTTGCTGTTTATGACTTAGGCATTTCTTTCAGTGATTAGTGACCAGATTAATCTGATTATTGGGTCTACATGGGGCTTGCAAATATCCAGAGATTTCCAATAATGGGAGGCACAAGAACAATTCCAATTTCAATATGATAAATGAGTAACATATAAAGAGGTACAAGAAATAGTAAACCTGTTAGCCCTAAGATCTATGCTGTACATCTCTGAAATTGTAATCAGTTTTCATTATTCATGTTTATTCTCAGTTGGCTCTAATTTTTATAAAGGCTGACAGACACCTAGATATTGCAATGATCATCTTTTGAGTACTTCCTGAGAATACTGAGTAGGTGATAACTCAGAGAAGTACTATGTTATAGCCATTATTTCTTTTCTTATTGGAGAAGAAAATCTCTCGAAATTAGTGCAAAGCATGGACTACTAGAAATATTAAACTTAATGTTTAATATGTGGTTTATATGTTAAATTTGGTTAAATGGCAAGAATGACATATTACACATTGATTTTTCAGATGAGAAGCATTCAAATAAAGACATGGAGGCAGAAACAATTTTTAGAAGTTTATGTCAAAAAACGTTACTGATTAAAAAATGAGCATTTAGATTCCTTTAAGTTAACCTTCAACCACATGGCAAGAAGGAAGTCCATAATTTCATAAATTCTTTAAAGAGTTATTTATGTTCATACTCGGAATAATTCCACTGAAACTACTGCTCATTTAATCTTCCCAACTATCGTTGTATGTATTCTTATTTTTATTTTACAGATAAAGTATTAGAAATTTATGGAAGTAATTTTCTCACAATCAAATAATGGAGTGGCCAAGTCTACACTGGAACCCAAATTTTCTGATTCTAACTCCCTGAGTCCAACTGTCTCTCTTGACTCTCACTTAATTGCTGTGTGAAATTGGGAAGACTTCTTAAACTCTCTGAGTTTCAGATTCCTCCTTATAAATAGGGACAATTCCACATAACTCCCAGATTGGAAAACAGGATTAACTTTATATACAGATATATTTATAAATTATATTTCTTTCCCTTAGGAAAACACTGGAGCAGAATGGAATGAGAATTGATGTAAGTTCTTTCCTAAAATAACTTGTATATCTCTATCCCTATCTGCCTCTAGCCCTGCCTCTGGTATATAGAGGGCTAGAACATTCGCACTCTGCTAATTCTTCTTAGCTAGATTCTTCTCATGAGTACTATAATCCCCACCCCCCCTTGTATAATTTAGCCTTGTTTCTGTTTATATTGGCCTGAGGAAACAACAAAACCCTATTCACAGAGATTTATAAATGCTTTTTTAGATATCTAGACACTCTTATTAGTAATTTTCTCCTTAACGTTCTCTTCTCTAAACAAATAAGACTTCATGATTTATTCTATTATTAGAAGGAATACTTCCCAAATCTTTAATCACTCTTATTTATTTTTCATCCTTCAGTTGCCTGACTCCAAACAAATCCCAGAACTTATATTCTCATAAAGGCTTTACCAAATATGAGTATAAAGATAACTAATGAGATCGTTTCCTAAATATTTAACATAGTGTCAGGCACATAGAAGGGGTCCAAAATATTTGTCCTCTTCTCCTTTCCGCTTGTAAATCTCCATACATAACTCCCTTAAATGTTTGCCTATTACTCTATACTTGATCAGCTAATAAAATATGGTATAGAGGCAGTTAAAAAGTTGAAAACAAAGTATCAGGAAAGGAGTCTGGCTCCAAAACTAACAATCATGATGACCCCATGCAAATTACTTTGCCTGCATAAACCTCAGTTTTAGCCTCTGGATCTAAGGGTTTTTCAAAATTAGAGATAATAGTCCATGTCAAGTCATTAGACTTCATGGCTGGTTCAGTATTCATTGTTAACTAGAATTATTTTTACCATTTAAATTATTGCCCTTTTCATGTTTACATCTCTTTTCTATGATTGTTTTCCTGAAGAATCTGTCTATCTATTGAGCTCAGTTAAATATATGCATTTGGAACAATTTTATTGGTGGAACGATTAGGTACTTTATTTTTTTTAAAGAAAAAGGAATTGTAGAATGAGGATTAGAAGCTATTGTGAAGATCAACTTTCTTCCCCTGTACTGGGATCTAAATAGTAAACACTGGCTATGATTGATAGTAAACACTATCTAATCCCCAGCCACCTTTAGAAAGTTTGAATCTGCACTTTTACAGAATTGTTCGATGACTCTAAAATAGTCCAACAACATTTTGACTGTGCAAAGTGGGACGTATCCTTTGAAAGAAATATCTTATTCTTTATGAATTGAGTAGCAAGCATCATTAATTCAGCACTCACATTTAACATTTGTGATATTGTGGGTGTAAGTAGGCTTTTATTCTTTCTGTTTTAATGAAAAAATACTGTCTTAATAGTAATTAATTTAAAATTAATATATAGAGAGATGGAATGCCTTTAAAGCACTTTAGAAGTGTCCATGCATGTACAGTTAGTGTAATACATGCAGGAACACTTTGTCTACGAAAACTGATCCTTCAAAAATCTGTTTAAAAACTTTGCTTGCAGTTTATTAGAGTTACCACATGTGTGTCAAAGCAATAAAAATAGAATGTATTTGACAGATTTCTAGTTATTTTTTCAGTAATATTTATGTGTACTTTCTTCCAACAGTTTCATTTTGATAGACATATACCCACATAGGAAAAAATACAATTTTGTAGTTTTTATTTAATAATCTGCATACTAGTTTTTTGATCAAATTTGCAACCTTTTGACACCCCACTTTTGCTAAACATTTAGTATTCATCCAGAAGAATTTATTAAAGGAACACAATTAAGTTGGATGTTAAACTAACAAAAGGATCAAAATCATATAAATTCTCCCAAACCGGTTACACCTACTTCTTGGATTTTTATGTACGTTGCTCCCCTTCATTGAAAATTATTACAACTCAAGAATAGCTATGAAAAAAGTATCTTGATAAATTTCAAATAGAAATGAAAACATAAACTTAGCAAGTAGTTAAAAAAAAGTTACATTGGCACAGACACTAGACTGTATATGATCTCAGAAACTGAAGAATCTCCCTGCCTATTCAAAAGGGCCAGGATATTCTCAGAAGCATGAAGATTCCAAGCCATGAAGGATGTTTTAGAGAAGGCTAGGTGTGCCCAGCTAGTGGAAGTGGAGGTTCGTTCTATATCACACAAAGATTTGTTCTATATGAAAACGTACGCTAACATCGCCATGCAGTACTCTTCAGCATCCTTGTTAATGTTACCATTTTGTTCTCTGAAATTCTCGTTTCCCTGTATCTTCAGTCTATCCAAAAAATGTTTCCTCTTCACTTTAGGCTGAGAGCTCATGCTCACTCTAGCTTCTCCTATTGTCCTTTCAAATGTTCTTATTGTTCTTACACATTATCGCTTACACCCTCTGTTCGCCTGGAAAAAGAGGTGAAACTATCTGTGTCCAGATTCCTTCATCTCATAAAATTTTTGCTCCAGTTAAAGGTCTACCCTTTGAGAGTCATTCCACCTGACTCCTTATCCTATACTCTACTACGGAATACAGGGCAGCATTCTCAGTCTACCACTGGGGGGTGGGGTGGGAGGGAAGGGACAAGGGTCATGAACTTGTTACAAGGGCTTGTAGCCTTGAAGGAATATCTGTTCAATTTCTGTTAAAATACAAGTATACTTTTCATCTTTGTCCCTTTAAAATGGAACCATTGGAAAGCCTCAGTATACATACCAAATGAACATACCTAATATCCATCCACACATTCAAGTAATATTTACTGAGTATTTACTATACATAGTACTATTCTATGCACTTGGGATACATCATTAAACACCACCAGACAGAGAAACGAAAGAGCTTTGCCCTCATGGAGCTTAAATGGAGGGTAGAGGATGGGTAATCCACAAGAAACATAATAAATATGTAAATTATCTAGTATACGGATAATTACTAGGGAAAACAGAAAAGTGCATAGCATAATAAAGGATATGGGGAGTGAGGGGCAATCGTGTTACAGAATTAAATAAGAGATATCAAGGGAGGTCTCTCTGAGGGACTTTTTAGTAAAAAGTTTTAAAAGGGGAGGGAGATGGCCATATAGATATCTGGGGGTCACAGAGTTCCAAGCAGAGTAAACAAGGTCCTAAAAAAGGAGTGTGCCTGGCAGTTTCCAAAAGTAGCACGGGAATCAGTGAGGCTGGGATAGAAGGAGAAAAGGGTAAAGAAAAAGAAGATGTGCTCAGGGTGGTGAGGAGAAGCATGTTAGGTGGTATCCTGGAAGGACTTTGACTTTGACTCTGAGTTAAAAGTGGAGCCCTGGCAAGGCTGAGTGGCAAGGTCTGCTTTACATTCTAATGGGGTTACTGTGGCTGCTGTGTTAAGGATAAGGTAAAAGGAGTTAAGGGCCAAAGCAGGGAGACCAGTTAGGAGGTTACTATGGAAATCCAGGTGAAAGAAGTGGATGGCTCAGATGGAGGTGATGAGAAAGGTATCCTTTTTTTTGGTCTTTCCTGAAGAATTAGATTTGCTACATAAGAAGAAAAGAAGGAGTTGAAAAAGCTTCTTGAGTAACTCAAGGATGGGGTTACCATCAGCTGAAAAAGAGAAGCCTGGAGATGAAGCTAGTTTTGCATGGTAGAGACCAGAATTTTAGTTTTGAACATATGACATTTGAGATCTGTTAAACATTTCTAATAGGCGTGTCAAGGAGGCAGTTGGATACACGAATTCAAGTTTGGAAAGGAGTTTGGAGCTGGAGAAATAAGTTTGGGAGTCTTAAACATATAGTTGGAATTTAAAGCAAAAGACAATGAGATCGCCATGAGACTAACTGTACTGTAAATGGAGAAAGCAAGAGTAGAAAGAACTAACTGGACATTGGATTTAATGATGTAGAAGTCACTGTTGATAATGACAGGAACAAGTTCAGAGAATCATATGGACAAAAGCCTAATTAGCATGCTTTAAAAGAGAATTTGAGGAAAGGAATTGAAGACACAAGTAGAGTCAACCCTTGAAATTTTACTGCAAAGGAAAGCACGGAAATGGCATGATAACTGTCTGGGATATGAGAAATTTCTATTAGGATGGGAGAATGACAGTATTTTTGCAAATTTTTTGTTTTGCTTTTTAAAATCAGCATGACATCCTCCCAAAGGGAGAGGAAAGATGTTGTAGGCAAGAAAGTGGAGAAATGTTGGAGTGAAATTTTGAGGAGGAGAAGAGTACTAAGAATGTGGAGTACAGAGACTGATTTTGGATAGGAGTATGATACATGTGAAAACTTTAGTGGATATTCAATATCATGATTCAGTTAGGCACTCAGCAAATCTCAGCTAGCCACTATTATGGTTTTCATTGCTATTCAATTTACAATTACTTTTTGTTGTTCTTAGTCATATAAAAATTATATATATAATAGGGACTTCCCGGGCGGTCCAGTGGTTAAGACTCTGAGCTTCCACTGCAGGGGGCACAGGTTCCATTCCTGGTCTCAGAACTAAGATCCCATATGCTAAGTGGTGTGGCCGGAAAAAAAAAATTATACCCGTAATAATTGGTTGAATAGATGATATCTAAGGAATAAAACCACAAAAATTTTGCAGATATGCTTGTCCTTGTGGTTCTTTGTATTTCCCTACCTCCTGTTTTTTCTCTGATGACACCTGGTACATCAGGTGCAGAAGGGCTTTCTCCCGTGGCACTGTGCATTCGCTTTTCTATCATTTTATTGCTTTTGTATTTCATCTTCAGATAGTATATATTTGCTATTGTTTTCTGGTTCTGAGTCCTTCTGCTAATTTCTTCACTTTTATTTTTCAATTCATCTCTCAATTCTTCTAGATTTCAGTTGCTTTTGGCATTTCTCAAGTGTATTTTTAATATTTTTACTGAGATATAATTGACACAATAAACAGCATGCATTTAAAGTACACAGTTTGGTTGCTTTTGACAAATGCATATTCCTGTGATACCATCACTGTAATCAAAATAATGAACATATCCATTACCTCAAAGTTGTCTCTTCGTCATCTTTCTCTTTTGCTCTTTTCTCCCTCTCCACCCCCAAACAAATACTGATCTGCTTTCTGTTACTGCAGATGAGTTTAAATTTTCTAGACATTTGTTTACATGAAATCACATGCATGCAGTTTCTTCTGGCTTCTTTCATTTAGCATAATTATTTGAGATCCGTCCATGCTCTTGCATGTATCAATGGTCCATTTTTTATTGCTGAGTAGGGTTCCATTGTACGGATATACCACAATCTTTTTAATCCATTGACCTATTAATGGGCATTTGGGACAATAACATTGGGACAGTTATTTGACCATTACAAATAAAGCTGCTATAAACATTCATGAACAAGCCTTTGTATGCACATATTCTTTCATTTCCTCGGATAAATACTTAGGAATGAATGGCAGGGTCATTTGATAGGCATATTTTACACTTTTTCAGGAACTGTCAAACTGTTTGCTAAAGTAGGTCTTCCATTTTATATTTCCACCAGAAGTTCCTGAAATTTTTATTGTCCCATATGCGTGCCAACACAATATGATCAGTTTCTTTAATTTTAGCCCTTCTGATAGATGTGTAGTCATATCTCATTTGCATTTTCCTAATAATTAATAATTTGGGGGCATCTTCTTTTCCTGTGCTTATTATCAGTATGTCTTTGAGGGAATGCCTGTCCAAATGTTTTATCCATTTAAAAATTAGGTTCTGGTTTCCTTATTATTGAGTTGGAGAGAACTTTGTATATTCTGCATACGTCTTTTTTTTTTAAAATAAATTTATTTATTTATTTATTTTTGTCTGCTTTGGGTCTTCATTGCTGCGCACGGGCTTTCTTTAGTTGCAGCCAGACTGGGCTTCTCACTGAGGTGGCTCCTCTTGTTGTGGAGCACCGGCTCTAGGTACGCAGGCTTCAGTAGTTGTGGCACACAGGCTCAGTAGCTGTGGCTCACGGACTCTAGAGTGCAGGTTCAGTAGTTGTGGTGCATGGGCTTAGTTGGTCCACGGCATGTGGGATCTTCCTGGACCAGGGCTCAAACCCGTGTCCCCTGCATTGGCAGGCAGATTCTCAACTACTCTGCTACCAGGGAAGCCCTCTGCATACGTCTTTATCAGGTGATTTGCAAATGTTTTTTCCCAGTTTCACTTGTCTTTTCATTTTTTTTTAACAGTGCCTTTTGTAAAGTTAGTTCTTAATTTTGATAAGTGAAAAAAAATTAACGACCTTTTTCTTTTATGAGTTGTGTTTCTTGTCTCAAGGCAAAGAAATTAGGTTTCATTGCCTTATCTAAGATCACAAAGATTTTCTCTTATATTTTATACTAGAAATTTTTGGTTTTAGAGTTTATGTTTAGGTTCTTTGATACATTTAGAGTTAATTTTTTATATGCCATAGTGAGAGTATGGATTGAAGTTTGTTTTCTGTTGTTGTTTTTTGAATGAGGATACCCAATTGCTGCAGCACCACTGTAACAGTCTTCCTCCACAGAATTGTCTTTGTCTCTTTAACAAGAATCAATTGACCAAATATGTGTGGTTCTATTACTAGACTCTCTATTCTGTTCCACTGACCTATTTGTTTATCTCTTATGTAATACCACATCATACTGATTATTGTAGCTTTACAGTAAGTTTTGAAATCAAGTAGTGTAAATATTCTAACTGTTCTTTTTCAGAGTTGTTTGGATAATCTAGGACCATTGCACTTCTATATGAATTTTAGAAGCAGCTCATCCATTTCTACAAAAATGCCTCTTGGAGGACTTCCCTGACAGTCCAGCAATTAAGACTCTGAGCTTCCACTGCAGGGGGCACAGGTTCGATCCCTGGTCAGGGAGCTAAGATCCCATATGCCACACGGCTCGGCCAAAAAGTTTAAAAAAAAAAATGCCTGTTGGGATTTTGATCAGTTTGGAAGAGAATTAACATCTTAATAATATTGTCTTCTGTTTCATGAACACTGTCTCTTCTTTTATTTAGGTTTTTAATTTCTCTTACCAGTGTTTTCTACTTTTCACTGTAATAGTCTTGAACGTTTTTTGTCACATTTATCTCTAAGTATTTCATATCTTTGAGACTATTGTAAATGGTATTTTCTAAAAATTCCATTTCTAATTGTTTATTGCTATTACATAGAACACAATTCATTTTTGTACATGGATTTGCATCCTGCAAACTTGCAAAACACTAACACCAGTAGCTTTTTTTTTTGAGATTTCTACAAAATTTTAATTAGTATTTTCAGATAATGAGAGGTTATTGTATCTACACAGAAGAAATAGAAGGCTATGAAATAAATAGCATACATATTTCTGGTAGTGGTATTCCTTTCTCTAATTTTAAAGTTTTCCTGATTATAGTACCACAATTAATAGCATTATTTCTATGAATTCACTCTACACTGGAAGTGTAGAATGTCATTATTAAACTAACTCAGGCAGATCTGACATTGACTTCTTTGCTTTTTTTTTTTTTACATCTTTATTGGAGTATAATTGCTTTACAATGGTGGGTTAGCTTCTGCTTTATAACAAAGTGAATCAGTTATACATGTGTCCCCCTATCTCTTCCCTCGTGCGTCTCCCTCCCTCCCACCCTCCCTATCCCACCCCTCCAGGCAGTCACAATGCACCGAGCTGATCTCCCTGTGCTATGCGGCTGCTTCCCACTAGCTATCTACCTTACGTTTGGTAGTGTATATATGTCCATGCCTCTCTCTCGCTTTGTCACAGCTTACCCTTCCCCCTCCCCATATCCTCAAGTCCATTCTCTAGTAGGTCTATGTCTTACCCCTAGGTTCTTCATGACATTTTTTTTTTCTTAAATTCCATATATATGTGTTAGTATACAGTATTTGTCTTTCTCTTTTCCAGTAGCTTTTTTAAAAAAATAATTTTCTTTTTAAAAATTTTTGGCCGCACGTCGGGGTATGTGGCATCTTAATTCCCCGATCAGGGATCGAACCCACACCCCCTGCAGTGGAAGTGCAGAGTCTTAACTGCTGGACCACCAGGGAAATCCCTCCAGTAGCTTTTTGATGATCCCTAAGATTTCCTACATAGATAATGTTGTATGTGAATAAGACAGTTTTGCTTCTTCTTTTTCAGTTTGAACACTTTTGATTTCTCTTTGTTTTTGTTTTATTCCACCGGCTAGAATCTGCATTACAATGCTGAATAACATTAGTGAAAGTGGACAGTCTCATGTTGTCTTGGATCTAAGGAAAAAAGCATGTGTTTTTTTACTATTAATTATGATATAAACTGCAAGGATTTTTTATAAATAGATGTCCTTTATCAGGTGAAGGAATTTCCCTCCATTCCAAACCATTCCACTGGGAGTGGTTTTGTTTAATAGGAACGTTTGGAGATGTTTGGAGATATTTTTGGTCGTCACAACTGGGGCAGAGTGGTGCTTCTGGCTGCAAAACATACTGCAATGTACAACACAGCTTCCCACAACAAATGATTATCTGACCCAAAATGTCAGCTTCCCACAGGAAATAATTATCTGACCAAAATGTCGACAATGTTGAGGTTGAGAAACCCTTCCCTGCTTTATTACTAGTTTGCTGAGAGTTTTTTCTTTTTAAAATCAGGAAAGGGTAGTGTAATCCCAAAATATTTTTCTGAATAAGATTTTTCTTTTTTAGTCTGTATGAAGTTTTTCTTTTTTCAGTCTGTTAATAGTGGTGCATTTCATCAGTTGATTTTCTTTTTTTTAATTTAATTATTGTATTTTTAATTTATTTTTGGCTGCAATGGGTCTTTGTTGCTGTGCACAGGCTTTCTCTAGTTGTGCCGGGCAGGGGCTGCTCTTTGTTGTGGTGCATGGGCCTCTCATCGCGGTGGCTTCTCTTGTTGCGGAGCATGGGCTCTAGGCGCACGGGCTTCAGTAGTTGTGGCTCGCGAGCTCTAAACCTCAGGCTCAGTAGTTGTGGTGCACAGGCTTAGTTGCTCTGCATGACATGTGGGATCTTCCGGGACCAGGGCTCGAACCTGTGTCCCCTGCATTGGCAGGCGGATTCTTAACCACTGCGCCACCAGGGAAGCCCCTCATCAATTGATTTTCAAACGTTAAACAAATCTTACGTTCCTGGAATAAATCATACTTTGTCATGATGTATTATTATCTCATATATTATTGAATTTAACTTGCTAAAATGTTTTTTAAGAATTTTTGCATCTATGATCAAAAGGGTTAATGATTTGCTGTTTTTTTGTTATCTTTCTTATTGACTTCTAATTTAATTTCATTATGATTGGAGAACATACTATGGATAATTTGAGTTTTTTTGATTTATTGAGACTTGTTTTATGGCCAAACATATGGTCCATTTTGGTAGGCGCATTTGAAAAGAATGTGTGGGGTTTTATTTTTTTGTTTTTTTGGTAATGTTTTTATAGATGAAGTATCTGATCAAAATCCAGAGAACTGGAAAATTTTCACCACTATTCTGTCAAACAGGAATGAAGTAGCGTCCATTATGTATAAACTAGAGATATATCTTTACAGAGCCCTTAGTTTCAATGGATTCCCACTGAGCAGCCTAATATTTTCTTGGAATAGAGGTCACCCTGCTCCTGGAATATTTAAGCATTATGCAGTTTAAACTCTACATACCAGTAGGATAATCACTTATATTTGCAATCAGTATTAGCTAGGTATTCGCTAGAGCTCTGACAATTGAATCCAGCCAATTTTAAAGTGTAAACATATCTGTGCATGTGCCTGTTTCAGTATCCAATAGAAGTCACTATTTCACTTATGCTTATCAGCCTTGATAGAAGTGATATGTATGCCATTAGAAGTAAAGAACACAATTAGAACCGAAAAGATGTATTTCTTTCTCAAACTCTAGAAAAATGTTGATATTCTATTCAGTATCCAATAGGACACGTTCACATTTATATAGTATCACTTCTACAGCCTGGTCTTAATTATTTTCTTGGATAAAGCAACACTCAAGAGTGTTTTCTTTCGTGAATTTCACTGAACAGTTTTCCATTTTGTATGAGAAAAGAAAAAAAATTTTTAACTTTAAAATTAATGTTTTCATGAAATTATATATCTCATTTTAAGTTGGAGGAAAGTATGTTGGGCAGAATAGAGCAAAAGCTTTGCCAAAATTCAAATGTTAGAAAAATAATTTGAAAGAGTTTGTAAAACATCTGTCATAATAGGTTTCTTCTATTCCTTAT
Source organism: Pseudorca crassidens (assembly GCF_039906515.1). Lineage (NCBI taxonomy): Eukaryota > Metazoa > Chordata > Mammalia > Artiodactyla > Delphinidae > Pseudorca > Pseudorca crassidens. The sequence continues at coordinate 17,543,676 of NC_090316.1, forward strand.
GTTGGAAGGCTGAATTTCACTGCGAAAATAATCCTATTGTGGAATAAAATATAATAGAGTTTCCTCTCTTTATATTAGTTATTTGTGGGTCAAAATGGAGTGTCAATTACAGTTGCCAAGTTCTTGTGTAGACAAATGAATCAGAAAAACACAGTAGCTATTTTATTTGGGACCTTGCTGAGCTGCAAGATTTTTAATGAGTTAAAATAATATTTTGGGTTTTGAGAAGAAAGTGTGAACTATCAAAAACACAGACATTTGACTTTAAAGTTAGGACAAAAACATGCAAAGTCATCTTGAGCAACAGACACATTGAACTTGGAGATAGAATCCCCTGAGTGATGGACCCCAGGACTGTTTTCTTTGGGCTATGCATCAAGGAAACCAGTCTGATGATACTGAAGCTCTTGAGAGAAGAGTCTTCTGTCACTAGCATGTATGCTCAAAAATTTGCATGTAAGAAAAATTATTTTACCACATGTCTGTATAGCCATGCCAAGATGATTATTTGATTTTCTTCTAGATGGGAACAAATAATAATCATAGTTACTACTAAAAACCAACTGGATAGAAACCACAGAATGTACAAGATATATAAGCAAATAGAATAAGTGAATTAGAAGAAATTTTTTAAAAAATAAATGGATTAACAAGTGGGGTTTATTCCAGGAATGCAAGGATTCTTCAATATACACAAATCAATCAATGTGATACACCATATTAACAAACTGAAGGAGAAAAACCATATGATCATCTCAATAGATGCAGAAAAAGCTTTGGACAAAATTCAACATTTATGATAAAAACCCTCCAGAAAGTAGGCATAGAGGGAACTTACCTCAACATAATAGGCCACATATGACAAACCAGCAGCCAACGTTGTTCTCAATGGTGAAAAACTGAAACCATTTCCACTAAGATCAGGAATAAGACAATGTTATCAACTCTCACTACTATTATTCAACATAGTTTTGGAAGTTTTAGCCACAGCAATCAGAGCAGAAAAAGAAATAAAAGGAATCCAAACCAGAAAAGAAGAAGTAAAACTGTCACTGTTTGCAGATGACGTGATACTATACATAGAGAATCCTAAAGATGCTACCAGAAAACTACGAGAGCTAATCAATGAATTTGGTAAAGTAGCAGGATACAAAATTAATGCACAGAAATCTCTTGCATTCCTATATACTAATGATGAAAAATCTGAAAGAGAAATTAAGGAAACACTCCCATTTACCACTGCAACAAAAAGAATAAAATACCTAGGAATAAACCTACTCAAGGAGACAAAAGACCTATATGCAGAAAACTATAAGATACTGATGAAAGAAATTAAAGATGATACAAAGAGATGGAGAGATATACCATGTTCTTGGATTGGAAGAATCAACATTGTGAAAATGACTATACTACCCAAAGCAATCTACAGATTCAATGCAATCCCTACCAAACTACCAGTGGCATTTTTCACAGAACTAGAACAAAAAATTTCACGATTTGTGTGAAAACACAGAAGACCCCGAATAGCCAAAGCAATCTTGAGAAAGAAAAATGGAGCTGGAGGAATCAGGCTCCCAGACTTCAGACTATACGACAAAGCTACAGTAATCAAGACAGTATGGTACTGGCACAAAAACAGAAATATAGATCAATGGAACAGGATAGAAAGCCCAGAGATAAACCCACGCACATATGGTCACTCTATCTTTGATAAATGAGGCAAGAATATACAATGGAGAAAATACAGCTTCTTCAATAAGTGGTGCTGGGAAAACTGGACAGCTACATGTAAAAGAATGAAATTAGAACACTCCCTAACACCATACACAAATATAAACTCAAAATGGATTAGTGACCTAAATGTAAGACCAGACACTAAAACTCTTAGAGGAAAATATAGGAAGAACACTTTATGACATAAATCACAGCAAGATCCTTTTTGACCCACCTCCTAGGGAAATGGAAATAAAAACAAAAATAAACAAATGGGACCTAATGAAACTTCAAAGCTTTTGCACAGCAAAGGAAACCATAAACAAGACGAAAAGACAACCCTCAGAATGGGAGAAAATATTGAGCTCAAGCAGCTCAATATCAAAAAAACAAATAGCCCAATCCAAAAATGGGCAGAAGACCTAAGTAGACATTTCTCCAAAGCAGTTATACAGATTGTCAACAAACACATGAAAAGATGCTCAACATCACTAATCATTAGAGGAATGCAAATCAAAACTAAAATGAGGCATCACCTCACACCAGTCAGAATGACCATCATCAAAAAATCTACAAACAATAAATGCTGGAGAGGGTGTGGAGAAAAGGGAACCCTCCTGCACTGTTGGTGGGAATGTAAATTGATACAGCCACTATGGAGAACAGTATGGAGGTTCCTCAAAGAACTAAAAATAGAACTACCATATGACCCAGCAATCCCACTACTGGGCATATACCCTGAGAAAACCATAATGCAAAAAGAGTCATGTACCACAATGTTCATTGCAGCTCTATTTTCAATAGCCAGGACATGGAAGCAACCTAAGTGTCCATCAACAGATGAATGGATAAAGAAGATGTGGCACATATATACAATGGAATATTACTCAGCCATAAAAAGAAATGAAAGTGAGTTATTTGGGGTGAGGTGGATGGACCTAGAGACTGTCGTACAGAGTGAAGTAAGTCAGAAAGAGTAAAGGAAATACTGTATGCTAACTCCTATATATGGAATCTAAAAAAAAAAAAAAAGCCTAGGGGCAGGACAGGAATAAAGATGCAGACATAGAGAATAGACTTGAGGACACAGGGAGGGGGAAGGGTAAGCTGGGATGAAGTGAGAGAGTAGCATTGACAAATATACACTACCCAATGTAAAACAGATAGCTTGTGGGGAACATCTGCATAGCACAGGGAGATCAACTCGGTGCTTTGTGTCCACCTAGAGGGGTGGGATAGGGAGGGTGGGAGGGAGACACAAGAGGGAGGAGATATGGGGATATATGTATACGTATAGCTGATTCACTTTGTTATACAGCAGCAACTAACACAACATTGTAAAGCAATTATACTCCAAAGAAGATGTTAAAAAGAAAATTAAGTGGATCAAGTAGGTTTGTGAGCATTAATCTGTTTTTTTCCAAGTAGTGATTAGAAAAAAAAAAGATCAATTAAACACAACAGATGTTTTTGTCACCTACAGCAAGGCCTAGTGTTGTTAACGATTTTAAAGATAATTGTGACAATTTAAAGAAAATGGAAACAATTACTTTCTAATCTGATAAATAAAAATTTTGGACACGCATGCACCCTGTAAGCATTTGGTGCTGCTTTGTTTTCCATTTTAAGTGAAAGTCATTTTAACATTTCTGTCCAAATTTGTGTTATCCTAAGGCTTAACTCTAGTATCTGCTTTTCTGTAAATGCCTTCCCAGATGATCCAAAAATTATATGCAGCTCCTCTCGTCTTTATTTTCTCTTAACACTGTATTTATACCCCTACTCAAACATGCCTCTTGTTTAAGGAATATTGTAAGGGAGATTTGCTAAAGGAATACTCTAAATTAAAGACTGATCTCTTACATTTAGGAAGGTCATTCCCTGCAACTGAAAGAAAAATATCAGGGTGGAAGAAAGCAGATAGATAAGAAATAGGGAACATCTATCCTACCAGAAAGATGAAACAATAAATTCTAGAAATTAATGAGACGTCACTGCCAGAATCCTAGTTTTTCCTGTATTGCAAATATATGTCACTATCCTGCCTACTAAGATGAATCACATCTGACTTTCCTATTGTGAGTTCAAGGCCATGTCTTACTTATAATTCTATTCCTAACACTACACAGTTAAGAGCTAGAGAGAAGATGGATGGAAAGTTATCAGGGAATCACATTTAAGCATTAGTTTAATTAGATCTTTTCCCTCCTATCCATAGGAACAGGAATTTTGATTAGTGTGGACTGTGGGCAGGAGGGTTGGGGGAGAACCAAGGTAGGTAATTTAGAACAAAGGGCAAGTCTGCACAGAGTGGGATTGAGCAGTTGGTCTCTAATTACACTTTGGGGCTTATGGGAAACGAATGAAACATGATGGCACCTGAGGGATTGAAGTTAAAAGTAAAAAAACAAAACAAAAAGCACCAAGGACTGTTTTGCAACCTTATGTGGAGTTGACCAGTATGTTACTTTTCTTTTCCCATAACATGTTTGAATGCTTTTTCTACATTTTCTGTGCTTACCTACCAACCTACTGGTGTCACAAGGTTAATCCATCCATTTCTTGAGAGAAAAAGAATTATGAGATAATACAGAAAGTAACTTAGTTACTGCTGAGTTTTAAAAATTCCTTGAAATGCAAACCACAAAGGAAATACTTGGTTGCTTCTCTAAGGGGTGGTGGAAATTGGTAGGACAAGATACTGTTTCTGGTTTTTGCTTTCATTCTCTGAAGACATTTTTGTGTTTCTTGGTTCCGTGTGTGTGTGTGTGTGTGTGTGTGTGTGTGTGTGTGTTTCCAGAAACATGTAGCATATTCTTGAGCCAGACCACATGCCTATGAGTCAAAGCTTCAGCCTGCGTTTGTCTTAAACCGTGAAGCTCTGGGTGTAACCTAACAGAACCTGGCAGGTTGTCTGAATAGTTCTTTCACCACTTGACCCAAAATATAGTAAATCAGATGACATATTGTTCCAATTTTACATTAGTACTCATATTTTAATAAGGAAAGGAAGAGTGTGTTCTATCAAGATTTTCAAATACAAACAAAATCTAGTTTCAGATCCAACCTATTACAGAATTTAATATTGGAGTCACCAAATGTAGTTTGCTTGGTTTTTTTTTTTAACTTTATATGTAAGTATTTTAGCATTTGCTATGGATTGAATTATGTCCCCTCCCCCATTCCAAATACATATTTTGAAGCCCTAACTCTGCAGTGTGATAGTATTTGGAGTTGGGGGCCTTTGGGAGATAATTAGATTTAGATGAAGCCATGAAGGTGGAACCCTTCATGGGCATAATGATGGGATTAGAAACCTTGTAAAAAGAGGGAGAGACATCAGAGCTCTCTCTCTGCCATGTGAGGACACAGGACACGCAGGAAGTCATCTGCATACCCGATGAGGAAGAGGGCCCTCACCAGGAACCAAATTGTCCAGCAACTTGATCTTGGATTTCCAGCCTCCAGAACTATGAGAAATAAATGTCTGTTGTTAAACCATCCAGTCTATCATATATATATATTTTTTTCGCGGTACGCGGGCCTCTCACTGCTGTGGCCTCTCCCGTTGCGGAGCACAGGCTCCGGATGCGCAGGCTCAGTGGCCATGGCTCACGGGCCCAGCCGCTCCGCGGCATGTGGGATCTTCCCGGACCGGGGCACGAACCCGTGTCCCCTGAATCGGCAGGTGGACTCTCAACCACTGCGCCACCAGGGAAGCCCCAGTCTATCATATTTTGTTACAGCAGCCCGAACTGACTAACACAGCATTTTCAAGTTTGGAAGTTTCACTGAGTTGCATTTAAAGTAAAACTTGATACTAGAAACTCAATGTCTATAAGAGGTAGTAGTAGTAGTATTAATGATGGTGGTGTGATGATGGAATTTAATGAATTATCCTTTCTCTCTTGCTAAAATTCCTGGGGGAAAGTCAGTTAAGGTGGGGGTGAAATTTTATTATTCCTTCTAAGTAAATGTTGGTGCTATGAACATTGAGCACGTGCACCATCCTTAGCTCTGCTATCTCTAAAATGAATTAAAACATTTTGCACCTTTATTTTTAAAAAGACATCATATATTACAAAGGAAAAAAAACACCATATATTTCTGCTACTTTTAAAAATAGATCCAGTTATAGAACTTCAATTAGGTTAGGTGACTGGTCCAGTCACTCAGCTAGTTAGTGACAAGGCTCCCTCCTCCCAGCCCAAGGAAAGTATTTTTAGTCTCAGGGCAGAAGCCTAACTCTAGCCTATGGCATTTTTCTCAGAAATATTTTGTCTATGCTCTGAATTCATTAAGGCCTGATTAGAGCTAAAAGAGACAAAAGATAAATAAATTAAAAAGGATTGGGGCTTCTTTCAAAAGCCAGAAGAGGCTATTTTTCCCTGATTTCTGCTAACACATCTCTTCCCACGAGGCAATAAGCACTGAACTACATACCATAGGGTGGAATGGGAATAAGAAAATGAACAGGAGAAGGTTTTTCTGAATATGATTCTCCCAAACAGTCTAAGGGATAGTTTAAGGATGACTTATCTCTCAGCGGCCCTCTCCATCTGTTTCTTTCTTTCTATACTTACATACACTTCAACTTCTCCTAAAACAAGGAAGCCATCATTCAATCCTGTCTTCACTTGGAACTATAATTCCCGACGCTGTTTTTTGTTACTAAAGCTTTGGGAATCATAACAGATATGCACTGAGTGTTCACTAATTGTCAGATCGTATTCTCAGGGCTGTACCGGATTGCTATTTAAACCTGAGAACAATCCTAGGAGCTAGGATCTATTAGTATGCTCCTTGTATAGATAAGGTAACTGAGGCCGAGGTGTTTAACTAACTTGTCAAAGTTCTCACATTGGAAAGTGTTGAACTTCAAAGCACAAGCTCTTAACTCCTGCCTTTCCATGTATGTGTGTTACACTGCTCACCACACTTTCTCACCCTGTTGACCCTTCCCCTTCTATTTCCAAACTACTGTGCTTGTCCGTTTACCAAGTTCCTCTCAATATTGGCCTGAAATCTTCCAGTTGTATACATTGAAAGGCACAAGATGAATAGAAAGAATAAATACTTTAAGTGCCAGTTATTTTTAAATCATGTTCGACATTATGACAGCATAATTCCATGTAAAAATTTGGAAATAGTCTGTTGAATAAATGTGAATAAATATCGATAAACTTGGAGTATGCATTAGTTGAAACGCTGTGTGCCATTAATAATGCTTACATTAGAATACTAATTAATTAAGCTGGAGGCAATAAAATCACCATGAAGTAAAAACAAAAACTTAAATATCCATCCATAGAAACACTGAAAAAAATAACTATATATATATATTTAATAACAAAATCTATTACAGTGAGTAATAAAATTCTGGTGAGATATTTCCATTTATCTATTTTTTAGTAGGTTCTAAATTTTCCATAGTGAGCACATAATACTTCAATAGTGGAAGGATAAGACACATTTGAAATGTAGTAGAAATAGTATATGTGCAAGAGCTGAGATATTCTGAGTCTTAGTCAACAAATATCTGTGTGGTTTCAGGTAAATAACTTCTTTGGATATCAGTTTCCTCATTTGTAAGAAGAGCACAAGGGACTAAATATTAATTACAACTCCCATATATCATATTGTAACTTTCATTTACATATACTTTCAAAATCTTTCATATAATCATGAAAAGTAGACAATATTAGCCAACTTTTTCTGAATGAAGAAGTTGAGTTTCTGAGCACTTAAGAAACAAACAGTAGGTGGTGAGGACCAAGAGTCAAAACCATGTATTTCCAAAGAGGATATTTAAAATCTCCTCCATCACAAATATATATATATATATATATATATATATATATATATATTTTTTTTTTTTTTTTTTTTTTTTTTTTGGCTGCGTTGGGTCTTCGTTGCTGTGCGCAGGCTTTTCTCTAGTTGCAGAGAGTGGAAACTACTCTTCATTGCGGTGCGTGGGATTCTCATTGCAGTGGCTTCTCTTGTTGCGGAGCACAGGCTCTAGGCACACAGGCTTCATTTGTTGTGGCACACGGGCTCAGTAGTTGTGGCTCACAGGCTCTAGAGTGCAACATCAGTAGTTGTGATGCACAGGCTTAGTTGCTCTGCAGCATGTGGGATCTTCCCGGACCAGGGCTCGAACCCATGTCCCCTGCGTTGGCAGGCAGATTCTTAACCACTGTGCCACCAGGGAAGTCCCCATCACAAATATTTTATATACTACATTCATATAGTTCCTATTACTTGTGACCTCCTTTCTTCACGTTATTCTTTTGACTATTACCTCCAAATTCCTTCCAATCTTTTGGGTCTTGTTCAGTGGTTTCTTTCCCATTTATGCTAGCAATTTCAGAATATATTACCTATTTCTCCAAAAACCTTTCCTTAATCAGCCTAGCTGACTGTATCTTCTCACCATTTTTGACACACACACACAATGAGGTTGTTGAGACCTTACATGTCTGTGCCTGCTCTTACTTCATTAATGATAAGGACCATATCTTTTGTTGATACTGTATTTTACTCTTAAACACACACACATATGCTTCAACAGTTGCAAATCACTAGATGGGTCAGCACATTGTAACTTGGGTTTTGCAGATTATATCAGTTTGGGGGAAGTCCCCGGAAAGTGGTGTGTGTGTGTTCTGCAAACGCTGGGTTCCCACATAGTAGGCACCATTTTCCTCCTTTTCTGCTTCAAATGAGGCCACAAGATGACTCTTCGCTCTACAGGTCCTAAGTGGAAGTTAAGGTACTGATCTCCACGTAAGACGCCACCAGTCCCACTGACCAGGCAGGGAATATGTTCATGGGCATGTTTATCTGTCACTGTCACAGCCAGAACCAGCCACTGGCAACCCTCATACCACTGCCTTCTCCCTCTTGGCTGCAAAAAGTGTAGAACTGATGCTATCATTATTTTGTACTCTTAGTGTTCTATAGGTAATTTAATTTTTATGAAAATAGTTTTGTTGTCGCATCCCTTCCTGAGTCTTTGGGGTTTGTAATGGAGGAAAATCTATATGACCTTACACTGGACATCACGTCTGCCCCCTGCAACACTGGACCACATTCCTGTAACTGACCTAGTCCTTCTGACTCTCACTCACCTTTTGATAAGTTATAGGAGGTGCCTTATCTCTTCATAATCATTCATTCAACTATTCAACACATAGTTATTGAAAGTTCATTATGTGCCAGTTCGTTATGTGACCGAAGTTTTGGTCACAGATCAAGAATGAGACATGGGGGAGCCAACCTTGGAGAGCTGAGTGTAAAAAATAAAATAAAATAAAAAATAAATTTAAAATAAAATAAAAAAAGAATGAGACAAAGCCGCTTCCCCCTTTTGGAGTTTATATTCTAAAGAGAAACACAGATATTAAGCAAGTAAGTATATATTAACTGTAATGATAGCTGCTATTAAAAAAAGTCAGAACAAGGGACTAAATAGTAATGTGCCTGTACATGCATGCATGTGTGTGTGTGCGAGTGTGTATATACATGTGTGTGCCTGCGTGTGCCCTATTTTAGATTGGGCTCTAGGAAGGAAGTCCTCTATGAGAAAGTGGCATTTGAATGGAAGTGTGGGGAAGGGGTTTCATTTGAGGGAGAAGCAAACATAAATGTCACAAGCAGGAGTATCTGGATTTCCCTGCAATTCAAGGCGGACATGTCTTAGGCATAAACTGAGTCGCCTATTATATATAGTTTCCTGGTTTACAAAGAAATGAAATAAGATATCTCAAGAAAATATTTATAAAGGCAAATTTCAACATTTAAATATTAAATTATGTGCCTAAGCAATTATTTGCTTTATAAAGTGAGCCCCAGGGACATAGCTGTTGGAAAGACCCATTTGTCCCTCAAAACTATCAAATCGGTTACAGCAAGATTTAAATGAGGTAGTGGGTATGATTGCTCATAAAACAGACAACACCCCCAAACCAAAAAGCTATACATGGTGATTCAAATATTAGGGATTATTATATAAAAGTGTACTATATTTTGAAGTATATTAACATTTATACAATGTCTATTGATATGTTTAATTCTGTTTATCTGATTAATAGATTTTGACAACCCAACATTTTATATATTCCTTCTCAGCTCGATAGAACCGCCATATATTTACTGGCAGGTGGAGGTGCAGACCCACATCACTATTAGCAAGACATTTCTGAGCCCCTAACCCATCCAGGATGCTACATCCATATTGGATGTTGTACCGAGGTAACAAGTGTTATCCTGGCTCTCAAGTAGCTTATAAATTAGTCTGGGGAAAGGAGATTCCTTTTACCACCGATGACAGTAACAGCAAAGGACAGTAAACAACCTTTCCCTCCTTATACACCAAAGATACCCAGCTAAGCAAGTTGGACGTCAAGATTAATGAAGAATAAGAGGTACACTTCATACATAACACAGAGGGGAGGCTGACCTGATTCCATAGAGAGGCAAAGGAAGTTAAGAGTTTCCATCCTGAGAGGTGACAAGGTGAAACTGGAGGGAGAGAGGAATTCTAAAGATTATAGGTTATAATCACAGAGAATTACAGAGTTCAAAGCTTTGGTTTAGTGTCATTTAGAGTCATAGTAAGAGGTGTGTGTATTTTTAGGAATGATCCGATGAAGGAGGAATGAAAGTCTAAAGGAACAAGCTTCTTCATATTCAGTACTAAACTGGAACTTTACACTAACTATATAAAGCAGCAAAACAATTACACCTGTGCTTTATTTTTACAGATGATCAGAGGGATTAAGCGCCTTGCTCCCTGGCAGGTGGTTAGTGAGTTACAGGGCAGGAACTCAGTGTAGGAACTCACTAGGTTCCTAGTTTACATTATCCATGGTCACAGCCTCCTTCCACTGTCCCAGGTAGCCTCTTGATTTCAAAATCATGGGCCAGCCTTGCACTATGACCTAGCTTTAAGCCAGTGGTGACTTTTGGAGAAGGTATATTGCATATCCGTATGACATGATGACATGTCATATATTTAGAGAATTTTCAATCTTCTTCATCTTGCTTCTTTGTTAACTATGAAGTATTAGGTCATCTGCACTTCAAAAATGTCTCAGTGCGTCCAAGAATCTGTTCCAAAGTTACCATATTTTTGGAAAACATGTCATTGTTATGTATTATAAGATGTAATGGAAATTTTTTGTTAGAATTCCAAAATCATTAATATCTTTCTTGTAAAACAGCCATTATACTTTTACAGGATCTATAAAAAATAAGAGTGATGCAATTGATAAAGTGGTTTATTTCTGAATCTTGACGTTTCTGTTTTAAGTACATCAAATATTTAGTAAAAAATCTTAACAGTAAGTAAAAACACACTAGTCTGCTATATATGAACACAAACTTAAGCTAGGAAGGTCTTACTTGTTTTTAGATCAAGAAAACAAAATCAAGGATGATAAAAGCTCTGCTTTTCCATTAACACATCAAGAATCAATTTTTGTAGTTGTGTTCTGGTTCTGTTCTTTATACCCTCCACGAGAAACCGTGACCACATGGTCCATTTAATGTTCACTAGGCTTAATCATTCTAACACATACTGTTGTCAAATAGTATGAATGGCAACACTGAATCTCATTGATTGTTCTTTTGTCATTTGGAGCATAATAAGCCACTGATAATATTTGCAAACCTGAAGATCCCATACTGTTCTGGAAGGGTGGGGGGGGGGGAGGGATGGTTAGGGAGTGTGAGATTGACATGTACCCACTGCTGTATTTAAAATGGATAACCAACAAGGACCTACTGTATAACACAGGGAACTCTGCTCAATATTATGTAACAACCTAAATGGGAAAAGAATTTGAAAAAGAATAGATACATGTATAATATATGTAGAACTGAATCACTTTACTGTATACCTGAAACTATCACAGCGCTGTTAATCAACTATACTCCAGTATAAAATAAAAAGTTAAAAAAATAGTACCAGTTGTTTACACTATAAAACAATATCAAGGGCTTCCCTGGTGGCGCAGTGGTTGAGAGTCCGCCTGCCGATGCAGGGGACGCGGGTTCGTGCCCCGGTCCGGGAAGATCCCACATGCCGCGGAGCGGCTGGGCCCGTGAGCTATGGCCGCTGAGACTGCGCGTCCGGAGCCTGTGCTCTGCAATGGGAGAGGCCACAACAGTGAGAGGCCCGCATACCGCAAAAAAACAAAACAAAACAAAACAATATCAAGTCTTGAACCAAGGTTTTAGTGAAAAAATACACACAGGCTATGGGACTGTGGCCTGTTTAGGCACAAGACTAGTGCAGAGTGAGGGCAACTATGAATGATAATAACAATAATGACAACAGCAGCAAGAAGAATTAATTACTTCTAACAGTAATAGTAGTAACAGCTAACTCTTGAAAGCTTAGTATGTCTCAGGCTCTGAGCTAGGCGTATGACATCGATAACCACATTTAAAGACTCTATGAAGTATAATAAAAATAATTAATATTATTTTTAAATAATTATTAAATAATTGAATGCTCACTATGTGCCTAAGACTTTACAGGATTATCTCATTTAATTCTCACAAAACCCTCCAAAGTTCTTTGGGGAAGTAGGCGTTTAAAAAGAAAATCAAGGTGTAATTGACATATAACCTTATATTAGTTTCAGTTGCACAACATGATGATTTCATATTTGTATACATTGTGAAATGAGCACCATAATAAGTCTAGTTAACATCTGTCACCACACACAGTTACAAAATTTTTTGTGTGTGTGATGAGAACTTTCGTGCTTTATTCACTCAGCAACTTTTGAATATGCAATACAGTATTGTTAACTATAGTCTCAAATGCTGGCAAGTGGGAGCAGAAATCATTACTAGGGTTCCCTGAGCATGGATGCCACCTTTTCCCTGCAGGTGAGGAAGGGGACTTGCTGAGATCAAATGTGGTTCAAGAACCCAGAGAAGCCAACGTTTGTAAACACTCTTGTTAATAGGGACACATTTATGTTGGACAGGCCCTTATGGAATGATGATGCAAATACTGAGCATAAAAGGATAGCAGCACATCAAGAATTAGGGCTTCTAGATCTGGTGAGACCCTGCTCTGCAGATGGCAGATGGTGTCAAGAGCAGCTATGTGCCCTCGTTAGGGATGTTGAATTCAACAGGATATGATGCCAAGTTGCATCTGCTCTCATGCTGGGTGGCCATTTTGCTTCAGAGATGTTTTGAGTGTGTCCTTGGCCATTTAAATGAGGAGCTAACTCTAACTGCTTCTGCGTGTGATGTATCGATGGATGTGACAATATGCTGTCATTGTTCCAGTGAGTACTTCTGACACACTGCAGCAGGGTGAGGTGAATGTCCCCATTTTACAGATGGAGAATCAGAGGCTTAGTGTCACTCTGTATCTCGTCCAAACTCATTCAGATGATTAGTTGTAGAGGCAGGCTTCAACCTGAGGATGGCTGACCTCAACTCTTCACTTATTATCCCCTCACTCTGTGTGAATAAAGTACTGGTTGAGGAAATAGACCCTCCCCTTCACCCCTGCCCCGGCTAAGTGCATAACAATATTATCGACATTTTTTATTTTGCACACAAGCAATAATTTCATCTCATAAATTTCTCCTATTTTTACATTTTCCTCTCACTCTTAAAATACATGGCCAATTAAACACTTTTCTTTTTTTTCTATTTAGTCATTTACGTTCTTTTGTTCCTCATAGATAAGTCTTTACTCTTAAATCTTTTAAAATATTGTTCTTTTGGGAAGCTTCCCTGGTGGCGCAGTGGTTGAGAGTCCTCCTGCCGATGCAAGGGACACAGGTTCGTGCCCCGGTCCGGGAAGATCCCACATGCCGCGGAGCGGCTGGGCCCGTGAGCCATGGCCGCTGAGCCTGTGCGTCCGGAGCCTGTGCTCTGCAACAGGAGAGGCCACAGCAGTGAGAGGCCCGCGTACCACAAAAAAAAAAAAAAAAAAAAATTATTCTTTTGAATGATTTCACATCCTACTATTGCATTAATAATGATAAATAATCATTATTTATGTAGCATATTGGTGACATTTAATTATGCTTTTGTTTGCTAGATCTCCTAATTGTGTTTCAGCGAAAGCTCAGATGAGATTAGAAAGCTGAAAGCTACTTTAAAAATGCACGTTTACTGACCTCCCCCCGTTTTATCTCTTGCGGCTGGATGCCTTCTGCCCTTAACCAGTGACTGATGCAGAGTGGGTGCCCAGAAATGTCTTTCAGGTTAAATATCAAAACCTCTGCAGGTCAGCAAGTTAATAGCTTTTATTTGTTGTTTCTGTCCCTGGAGATGAGGCATTAGAGAGTGGGGGTGGGGTGTTTTATAGTAAACATTGAAAGAATATGTGGAGTGAATGATTTCTAAGTAGTGGGGTAGGATGGGGTGATAGGAGAGAAAAAAAGATTTCAGGTAGTGGTGATTTAGAAGGTTGTTTTAATTTTTTTGACCAAAGCTAGGATAAACTAGAAAATCTTTTTCAATGCAGCAGTGAAGAGAAGGAAGATTAACATTAGCCACAGATACATTTTTAAAAACTGGAGAGGAGACATGGTTTACAGAGATGTGTGCAAAATCAAATAACAGTAATTAGAGCTTTATAAATCTAGTCACAGAGGACTTGGAATTTTCGATAATCACATAGATTCTGAGAATGTGCTGACCTCAATATATCAGTCCTGATAAAAGGAAGGTATAATGGAATGGCAAGTATGGTATATTGAGAAGCACAGACATCAAAAATAAGTGAATAACTAGGCAGCTGAGAAACAGCAAGAGCTGAGAAGATCTGGTCAAAATTCACTATGGTCAGTTCTGTCATCCCAGATAAGCATTTCATTACTACCTTAAGAAAGTATTGCTATGATTAAAAATAGTTCTAAACTTAAAGCAACCATTCATATATCCCACTCCACAGTAAAATTTCAATACTTCTTAGTGCATGACTTTTGTGATCTTTATGAAATCCCAGGTTTAATGAGCCTTTTTAGATATGATTAAAGTGAGGTGATTGAAGTCTGGTACTCAACAGAAAATTCCACTCAACATTCTGATTCTTGAACTGGATACACTAGAAAAGCACTATCCCTTACAAAGTTTGTCTGGACAAACTTCGGCTTTGGCTGTGTCACACATTTTCTCTATAAGTATTGTTCAAAAAGCATGCATTCAGCTCAGTCCATTTTTGTTATCACCAAAATGCTTGTTAGGCTTGAAGTACAAAATTAATTATTTCTGAAGTTGCTAATGAGGCTGTTAAGATGAGATAAGAAACCCCAAACAGTTAGTTAATGAAGCCTTGGGACATGACCATCACTCATCTGGGGATTTGTTCAAATAGCCATCTACAAACATGGTTTTGAATGTCAGAATAGACCCTGATCACAGAAGAAAACCAGGACAAGAGAGTTCAGACTATCCTCTCAGGATTTAGCAAAATCTGTGTTATTAGTTTTTATACAATAAATGCAGGATCTTAACTGTTTAGAACTATCACAATTCTCTTTGAGAGACATGGAACTGATACTCCAAATTACTGTGCTATCAAACAAACAATTTAACAGAATATTTTTTTATTATTATCATTATTAGCTTCATTGAGTTATAATTTACATACAATAAAAGTCACCAATTTCAAGTGTACAATTTGATGAGCTTTGATAAATATATAGAGTCCTGTAATCACCAACAAAACCATGCTATGGAACATAATATTTACGCCAGAAATTTCCCTTGTACCCTTTGCAACAATTCCTTTCTCTTAGCCCCTGGGTCTGGCAACCATTAATCTTTCTGACACTATAGTTTTTATTTTCATATAAGTGAAATCATACATTATATTTTCTTTTGAAACTGACTTTTTCATTCAGGATAATGGTTTTGATATGCATCAAGATCATTGTATGTGGCAGTAATTCAACCCTTTTTTTTTGAGTGGGATTCCACTGTATGGATGTACCACCATTTGTTTATCTAGTCACAAGTTGATGGAAATGTGGATTATTTCTAGTTTGGGGTTATAACACATAAAGCTGATACAAACATTCATGGGCAAGTCTTTATGTGGAGATATGTTTTCTTTCTCTTAAGTAAGTACCTAAGAATGGAATTCCTGGGTCACATATTAAGTGTATATCTAATTATATAAAAAACTGCTGAACTGTTCTCTAGTGTAGCTGAACTTTTTTAAAAAAAAGATTTACAATGTTGTGTTAGTTTCAGGTATACAACAAAGTGATTCTGTTTATATTTACATATATATTATATATATATTCATATATATATATATACTTTTTCAGATTCCTTTCCCTTATAGGTTATTACAAAATATTGATTATATTTTCCTAGCTGAAATATTTTGATATCCAACAATCTCTTGAAAGTACAGTTGCTTTACATCCTAAATACACTTGGTATGGTCAAATTTTAAAATTTTAGTCATTCTAGTGGGTGTGTAGTGGTATCTAATTGTGATATTAATTTTCATTTTCTTAATAATGTTGATAATTTTTTCATGTACTTATTTGACATTTATGTATAGCCTTTGGTGAAGTGTCATTTAAATAGTTTGCCAATTTTTCACTTGGGTTTTTTTTTTTTTTTTTTTTTTTTGTGGTACACGGGCCTCCCACCGCTGCGACCTCTCCCGTTGCAGAGCACAGGCTCTGGACGCACAGGCCCAGTGGCCATGGCTCACGGGCCCAGCCGCTCTGCGGCATGTGGGATCCTCCCGGACCGGGGTACGAACCCTTGTTCCCTGCATCGGCAGGAGGACTCTCAACCACTGCGCCACCAGGGAAGCCCTTCACTTGGGTTTTGTTTCCTAATTATTGAGTTGTAAGATCTCTAATATATTCTGAATATGTCTTTTGTCACTATATATTTTGTTAATATTTTCTCCCAGCCTGTGACTTTCATTTCATTTTCTTAAGAGTGTCTTTTGGTGGGACAAATGTTTTTAATCATGATGAAGTTCATTTTTTTTTTTCTTTTGTGTTTTGAGATTTTTCTGTCTCATCTAATAAATATTTACATAACTTAAGATCACAAACATTTTTCCCTATGTTTCATTTTAAAAGTTTTATAGCTTTAGCTTTTATATTTAGGTCAGTGATCTATGTAGAGATAATTATTGTATATGTTATGAGTGATCTATGTAGAGATAATTATTGTATATGTTAAGAGGCTTATATATATATGAAATATATTTTATAATATATAAATATATACATATATTTTTTGCACATGGATATACAAATTTTTTGTTAACATTTGTTGAAAAGACAATCCTCTAACTACTGAATTGACTTTGTACTTTGGTTGACATTAAATTGATTATGTATGTGTGGACCCCGTTTTGAATTCTCTATTCTGTTCTACGGGTCTATAAGTCTATCTTTTAGACAATACCATACTGTCTTGACTGTTGTAACTTTACAATAAGTCTTTATTTTTTTTCAAAAATTATTTTGGCTATTTTAGGTCATTTGAATTTTCACATAATTTTTAGAAACAGTTTATGAATTTCTTCAAAAGAAAGTCTTCTGAAATTTTGATTAGGATTGAGTTGAATCTGTAGATCAATTTGAGGAAAATACACCTTTTAACACTATTGATTTCCAGTCAATAAACAGGGATATCTCTAGATTTATTTAGGTCTTTTTAAACATTCAACAATATTTTCTAGTTTTTGGTTAATAAGTTTTGCATTTTTGGTTAAATTTACTCATAAACATTTTCTATTTTTGATGCTATTCTTAATAGTTTTAATTGTTTGTTGCTAATATATAAAAACACAATTGATTTTTGTATATTGATATTGTAATTTGAGATGTGATTAAATAACTTATTAGATCTAATCATTTTTCTGTGTATTTCTTAGAGTTTTCTACCTAGATGATTATGTTGTCTATTAATAAAGACAGTTTTATTCAATACATATTTGTCAAATTTCAGTTATATACTTGTCAAAGGTTTAACAAATACATACTTGTTATGTACTGTAATTTATTGTAATTAATGTCAAAAGAAATTTGTCAAATGTTTATGTAACAAACATATACTTGTGATTTATTATAATTTACTCTAATTATATGGTTTTTCTTCTTCTTGACATCATAAATTACACTGATTGATTTATGTATGATATATATATGATAGCGAATGTGGTATAATTGTTTGGAGCAAGTTTGGCTATGTGGCAGTCCTTACATCGTAGATTAAACACAGTACTTGAGAAAATGAAACTTAGTAATAGGTGCAGAGATGGGAGGATCTGAGAGAGACAGCACGAAGGGAGAGATTACAAAAAGCAGACAAAAGAACTGAAAAATGTAGCAGCTGGGGCTGCTCAGTGATTGCATTCTATTGTGCATGATTCATGCCCCTGAGTGTAATCACAGAATTTTAGCACAGTCTAATAGCCTACGTTCTAAGACGATGAAATGGAGTCATTAAAAATAAGTTAAGTCTGATCAGTATATCCTGTTCAGCAAGTCATAGAAATGTACAATCCATTTTAAAAAGCTGTCCGTTAAAATAGTTAAAAATATTTTGGCACTTTTTGGAGTAAGCTTTATTTCTCTTGGGAAACTCACTTGGAAGATACACTTCAACATCTCTTTGTTCAGCAACGCTGCTCAAATGAGGAGTTTGGTATATCCCGGAGCAGTCACCACCACGTAAGGGTCACACAGTCGGTACACTGCCAACCTAAGGGGGCGCTCTTCACATAAACGTCAAGTTTAATAGTACTCCCTCTCTGGAATTGTGCAGTATTGCAGTCCTTTTACAGGGGCTGGGATTTTATGTTTCTGTTTTGTTCCCTGTCAATATCCCCAGTGCTAGGACATAGTGCATGGTATATAGTAGGTACATAATAGCATTTTAAAAAGTTAATTATGGATGAATGCAAACGTAACTACATTTAAACTGTAACATTTAGAAACAGAATATTTGAAGAACTATTTATCAGAAAAACGAATAATTCATTAGATGCCCATTTATTAGATGGCCAAAACATTCAGGACATCCTATTTAAATGAGAGCAGAACATGTGATTGAAAGGTAACAAGGAGGTGTCTATAAAGGATAGGCAAGAACTGGGAAAGCTTCAACTTCATGAATATCTTGGATGAAAGCTTGGGGGTTTCCTCTAAGTCACCTTTGCCTGCCAGGGTTTGCAGTGTCTTTCCTGGCCAAAAGTGGAGCCCAAGGTGGCTTCCTGCACTCCCAGGATTGGATCATGGTGCATCGCATGGACAAGGTTTACCCTTCTCATTCTCTGCTCTTAAAATCTCAGTCTGTTGTAAATTGATTCTGTGGTGGTGGTGGACTCTGCTTAATTTACTCTGTCAGTTCTAGTTTCCTACCATATATGTAGAGCATTTAGACAGATGATGATACTAATGATGACAACACATTGAATTTGGAATCTGGAGATGAAAATTCTACATCTGGCTAAACCATCTATGCTAAGATAAATGATATTATATTTGGGGGGAAAAAAAACCTTTGTATTTGCCTGGTATCTTTTATTTATCTACAAGGTTAGTAAAACTTCAGCATTATTATACTATTATGGATAGCAGTTAAGCATTTGGAATCCAGTATTTCCATACTTCATGATGAATAAAATGCTAAAAACTCTGTTAGACATATTAAAAGTTAACCATTTTTGCAACTTGAAGTTTATTGATTTTATTTTTAAGGGCACGTTGGGATACCAGCCAAGCACAAGAGTTCATACATAGTCATTAGATGTGTGCATTGGCTTAAAAGATATGTTGAAGAGAATAGGAGAGCAGATTAAGAAAACATTTTTTATGGCATCTTGGAATTCTTATCTATTATAAAGTCAAAAATAGTTTTGAAAATCCTATAAAGGATATGATATTTATAGGGCCCATGGTCAGCTTGTCAGATGTAATGGTTTTCTCATATTGGTCATTAATCTTTACTTCAGCAATAATCACAGACCACCATAAATTCTAAATACCCATGGAATTCCATGGTCTGAAATTATTCTGCACTTTAATGCCCAAACATTAAAAATAGACCAAGAATTTGAGAATATGTTTTCTTTTAATCATTTGCAATGTAAAATGCTTATGAATCTCAATCTTGAAGAACTATTTTAATACGATGAAATACTTTGGAACACTTTAAAAAGCCATAACAGGATTGAATTACATCCTTTATATTGGAATCAACAGAGGAACGTTTTAAAAAGCCATATTTAGCTGCGAAGTTTTGCAAGATTATGTTCAAGGTGCAACTTGAAATCACCTTCCAAATGTCTCATTTATGGAATATGACTAGTTCATCCATGAATCACCAGCATGTCATTTGCTTCCGCATTGAAGTTTCATGCAAACTAAGGAAATACCAGAGCCCTCTGTTCTCTTGGGTCTTTTATTATAGGATCCACTCAGTCTGTACTGCCTTTTGATAATGAAAGCCAGCATTAGGAGATAGGCCATGCTTCCAATGGGGTCAACATCTTAGTAATTGGCCCTAATTACTCTGGAATATTACATCCCAGGTTTAGGCTTCTTTCCATCGTCCATATTTTATTCATCAATCATGGTTTTCTGTCATAACTTGGCAAAAGTCTCTAGAATGCTGTATATTGTTAAAACAATCCTACATTTCCTGAAATAGACATTCTATGTGTCCAAGAGTGAAGAAATCTTTGGAGAAGTTCTTGCTTCTTGACTTAAGTATAAAAAAATACTCAATAATAATCATGTGTTAAATGTCTATGACAAATAATTCCTTAAAATCTTTGGATGAATCAACTACTTTTATTGCATGTGACTGTTCAATAAAATAATGAGGGAAATTTCGCATTATCTGACAGAAAGCTGATGATATAATGAAAGTACAGTATTACCTTATATCAAAAGCAGTTTAATTGGGAAATAATAGTATTTTCAACTCAAAACTTATAATAAACAACCAAACTGATTTTTTATAGCCTTCTAGAAATTCTTGATAATTATTATTGATTAATTATTGATCGTTCCCTAGTAAGTCACATTTATTGAAGAAGAAAATCGATACATCTGTCTTTGACACAGCAGAACTGTAATCATAGATATCACTCTCTTGACTAACACTCTTCAGGCCCCAGGGAAATACTTCTCACCATCTCTTTTTCTCTGTCTGAAAAAGAAAGGTGGGTACATCCTATTGCCCTGAATGTTGTAAAGGTTTATGGGTTTTGTCTCTGCTGGCAACAGAGACAGACATGGCTCATGAATTAAGAAGGCATATTTGTTGAGGTTGGAAAATACAGCAGATTTTATGTAAGTGTTTGGTAGCTTGACTTATAGCTTAAATGTTTAGCCTCAATTTGTACTCTCGTCTGCTTCAAGTCCCACCTTCATATATCTGACTCCTCCTCTCTTGCTAATTTCTTCTCTCAGCGCCTGTCTCTCTAAACACTTTATCTAGTCATTTTGAAATACCTGCCATTTCTTAAAACACCTTTATCTCTCACTCACTTTTCACTGGTTGTTCCCTTTCTTGGAACCTCTCTTCCTTCCTTGTCTTCTGGATGAAATTTTTTCATCTTCAAGAATCTATTCAAGTGTTAACACTGCTTTGAAATTTTCTCAAGCCCACACTTCACCATAGGTTGATCTAAAATAGCACTTAAAATATGAAATACTAACATTAAGTGCTAATATTAAGCTCTGAAATGTTAAGTGCTTATATATATATGAGGCTAATATATTAGGTGTGGTGCCTAGCACAGAGCAAGAACTCAGTATGTTTGCTGTTGTTTTTATTAGTTCTTTTTGTTACACTTAATTACCCTCTCCTTACCCTCATCTCACCCGCCCCCCATACCAGATTAGCTAACACTATGTATGTTTCCATAGCATTCTGTACTCCAATATTGGCAGTTTTTAACACTCACACACTCAACTAATACTTATCTTTCTGTGTATGTCTCATTCATTCTTGTAAACCAAGCATCCAGTATCAAACTGAATTAACAAATTAGTTTCCAGAGGGAAAAATAGGAGATGAGATTTGTAGAGACATGTGAAAGTCTGGAATATAGAAGTAGACATAAGGACGATGCATAACATTAAGGGATTTTAAAAGAAAATTAAAAAGCTATGAGGAATATAAAATAAATATTTACAAAAGTAAAAGAAGGGACATTTGAGGCATTTTCTTAGATGCCCCCAAGAGGTTATTCATCTGAAAATGGTAGAGAATTGTTAGATTAATGAGTTTACTCCCTCATCCTTTCACTCCAGTTCCATTAGAGCTACTCAGCTGCCTTACATCAACTGACAAGACTTCTTCTTCAAAGTCAGTGTGCCTTGTTTATAGCTGCTTCAAGGAAAAAACTCTCAGTTAAGCCTGAGATAATTCTTTTTATTGTCATCATCTGGCATATAACAGGTGCTTAACAAATAGTGTCAAGTATTGACCTTAAGAACAATAATATAACTGTAAAAATACGCATACACATGACCACTTCTGGAAAAAGAAGTTTGATATAAAAATTGTAATGGAGGTTCAGAAAACTATTCTTACCCTGGTCAGCTCTCATATGGAGTTAGCAATACAGTGGCTTTAGTTGACCGCATATCTTAAGAGCACACCACCTCTTAATAGCATAGAAATATGATCTACTTCTACGACAACATATCAATAAACAAGATAGCCAGTAATCAATGCAATCTAGTTTCTATGGATTGGTATTATTGTTGATTATTTTTTTAGCTGAGTTGACAATTATTTCAAAAACTCTCTGTAGAGCACTAGCTGAGGTAAGCAAATGTAACCGTTTTAACCCTACAATATCTTTTCCACTATCTATGCTTCTACATGTTCATAAGATATCCCAGTGAAATTCCACAGAAACATTGCTGCGTAGCTAATACAGCATAACTCATGTATGTGACACAACTAGTCTAAAAAAGGCTAATACATTAAACAGCAGAGGAATTAATTTTTAAGCCATGTTAAAGATGTGGCAGAAAAAAACATCTGGAAAAGAACAGGTTGATTGAAATAGGCCTGCATGGTTTCAGAAATGGAAGATCATATTAAACTAATCTCCGAAAGAACTCTGAGAGTATTACTGCCAAAATAGACAAAGGCAGTTCAAGGATGTAATACATTTGGATTTTCCAGGATCATATGCAAATGCTGGAGCTTGAAGGGTCAGTCTAGCAATGCGTTATCCTTTTATCCTTCCCATTGTTTTCAAAGATGGTGATCTGGCTTGTTTTGGAGATACATAGGAACAGGCAGAAACATCCACATTCATTAGGAAGTATTTATTGTGCTTACTATGTGCCAGGCCAGTTCTGATATTAGAGAAACTAGTGGTGTATCTTCATCCTTGAGATTCCAGAGCCTGGTCTGAGAGCCAGGCAACTATGTTAACCACACAATAGAAAGAGACACTAACCTAGGCAGATTTTACATGATCTGCTTGAGATGTTTAAGGGAAATCTGAATTTTAAAATTCAAGCTGAGGATAATCCTCATTCCCATCCAAGGGTGATGAAATATACAGGGAGGCATATGGTTTTCTGCAGAAGTACTTTGTAAAAATAGAAAAGAAATGATATAAACAGAATCTTAAAACAAAATATCATTATGTACATTCTTTTAGTTATTTCTAAAGCAGCTTCGACTCTTTTAAAATAAGCTTAAACCCTATTGAATAGATAAACCATTTAATCAGATTGGTGACTACACTTATCCCTTGAATCTAGCTACATGTTTTATGTTTAATCATGGAATCATAAGCTAGAAAGAATCACGGACAACTCCAGTTCAGAGATTCTTGAAGTGTGTTTTATAATACAAAATAAAAGTTTTTACAGTCAAATAGAATACAGTCAAATAGAAATCAATGGGCTAAATGAAGTTAAATGGGTTTTTCTCCTGAAAGAATTTTCAGTGAATTTACTCTACCAATGTGTATTGTTTTTTCCACTAAAAGATAGCACAGTTTATAGTATTTTCCAAACTACCCTGAACACACACACACCCACACACTGTCCAAGAACACTTCATGGGAATATGCACTGGAAAACTCTTTGGAAAATATTGCCTTTGCCCAAGTCCCTTAATTTGCAAAGACAGAATTCAGATTCAGTGGGTGAAGTGATTTACACAATCCAAAATCAGTTATAGTGAGCCAAGACTAAGAATCTCACTTTTAGATTTTCATTTAGCCCTCATTCTTTTAAACCACTGTCTTCAATTTGCACACACATATCTCTCAGAGCACTTAAGGATTTTCCTGACATATGTAGGCATAGATAGTTGTAAGAGAATCTAGTTCCATATCTGTTTCTTAAAATTGATTTGTTTTAAGAACAAGTCTGTAGGTTGATCGTAGGGGCAGGTTGCTCTTACCTTTCCTATATCATCTTCAAAGATAGCCCTTTTTTTATTTGATACATTGGGAAAAATTATTTACTTTTACGGAAAAGCAGTACGTTTTTAAGAAACTTACCTGGCTGTCATTGGCTAACTACAGAATTAGAAATAGGACTATTAAACTAAAATCTTGTTACTTTGGCTTACATAATATTGATCTCATTAATGCAATAGTTATCAACACCCACAGAACATTAACATATTTAAATTTTGATTGCATTAGCCACTAATGTGCCATGGATTTTTAATGACCAACGAAGTAACCTGTATAAATCATTATATTTCAAATTCAAAACCCAACAGATTTTGTATATGTATCCACGACCTTTCTTCCTATTATTTTAGATGAATTCTCTGTGTGCCTCCCTGAGACCAATCCTTCCATACGTGTGTAATAAAGCCCCTCCTCTCTCACCTGCTGTAGATATCGCTTAAGCCTTTCTCGTTCCGTCTCCTGCATCTCTATGTTTTCCCATTTGATTGGATGTCTCATCAGCATACGTACTATTTTTCTTTCATATTAAAAATAATCCCCTCTTGATTCCAGTTAGTCCTCCAGCTCTTTCTTTTTCTATTCCCTGTATAGAACGAATTGCAAGAGTTATCTATACTCATTGTCTCTATTTCTCTCTTCCAATCCTCTAAAAAACTAGTTTCCTTGTGTCTTTGATCCCTATCACTTCAAAAGCTACTCTTGTCAAGGTCACCCTAGTCTTCCACATTAATAAATCTTATGGTTAATTCTCAGCCCTTGTCTTACTTGAGGGCATTTGATATGGTTGATCACTTCCTTCTCCTTGAAATACTTTCTTCACTGAGCTTCCAGAACACGACATTTTCCTGTTATTTATTTATTTATTTTGTATTTCCCTCATTACTCCTTCTCATGTCCTTTTCTGGGTTCCTGATATTCCCAGTCTTAGATATGAGAGGATACAGGGCTTCCTTGTTTCTCTTCTTAGCTATAAACACTTCTCCTGTGACTTCATCTGGCCTCATGGCTTTAAATATGATCCCTATGCTCATGACTTTCAACCTTCTACATTGCCATCTCCATGTTTTTCCCCTTGGTATCCAGACTTATATACTGTGATACCTACTTGATCTCTCCACTTAGGTGGCTAAAAGGCATCTCAGAATTAGAATTTCCAAACACCCCATTTCCATTCTTCCCCTCCAGTTATTTTTCTTGCGTTTAATTGGTTTCCATTAATGATAACTCAGTCTTTCCAATTCTCATCCTTGACTCTTCTCTTTCCTCACACCTCATGCCCAATGCCAATGCGAAGTCTTTTAAGCTCACACTTCAAAATGTCTCCAAAATATGACTATTTCTTACTACCTCCACTGTTGTCCTGCTGGTTCAAGAAACTGTCATCTCTTGCTTGGACTTTTGCTTTTATCTTTGTACTCCAACCCCCGTTTCACTTTCCCATCCCCTATCCAAAGTCTGCCAAGGCAGCCAGAGAAGTCCTGTTAAAATGTCTGCTCGAATATTCCAATGGCTATTTTTCTTACTCAGAGAAAAACCTGAAGACTTTGCAAACAGCCTACAACACCCTACACGATTGGGTTCTTACTCACTCTCCACTGTCAACCTCCAGTTTCTTTAATCTGCTCCAACCAGCCCACAAGCACCTGTGCTGGTCTTTGTACATGCCAGGCTGCTCTCAGTGGAGGATACTTATTCTTGCTGTTCCCTCCGTCTGTAACACTTTTCCTCAGCAAACTCATGGCGCGTTCCCTCACCTCCTTCTTGTCTGTTCAGATTTCTTCTCTTCAGAGAGATCTTCCATGACCACTGTATTTAAAATTACAACACTCTTCAGAACTTCCTCATGCTCCTAAAGTAATGTACTTAGTGTTATACTTATTATGATTCTCCCCACACTAGAATATAAACTCTGTGAGGACAGGCTTTCTTGTGTGTTTTATTTGCTATGGTATTCCAAATGGGAAAAAAAGGTGTGTTTGGAAAAATACAGTATGTACATACCAGCTTTGGAAAAATGAGGACATTATGAAGTGGGATGGGAATGAAGAAGTGGCTTTATTTTTATTATTTTTAATGTGTTGTTTTTAATAATAAAGGACCCAACTATGGTAAGGATTTATTCCTATAACATATTAATGGTGGGTACAAGGGTTTTAGTTGTATTTTTCCTCTGAAATTTTTGAATGTTTAAAATATTTTATAATGTTCAAACAGTTTACTGAGAAAGAAGGAGGGGGCACATCAGAGCTGTAGTTATGAATGGCTGGAGCATGGGTGGGGGAGAGGGAGAGACGGCAGAAGGAGAGAAAACAAAGACACTGGCCAGGTATACGGTAGTAACGGTGGCACTAAGTGTGACTATTTTATGAAGGGATAGTTAGAACAAGCATCATAGCGAAGTGCTTCTCAACCTTAACCTGCATGAGAATCACAGGGGGATTTGTTTTAATATGCAAATTCCAGTTCAGTTGGTCTGGGGGGAGCTGTGGTTCTGACCTTGTAAGACTTCCCCAGGTGATGCCCAACACTGGTCCTAGAGCACTGGTAACAAGGTGCTATAGTGTGGGATCTCTAACTTGGCTGCACACTGGAATCTCCTGGAGAGTTGTAGAAAATACTGATGTCTGGGTCCAACCCCTAAGATTCTGATTTAATTGGCATTGGTTGTGGGCTGGCCACCCCCCGAGAAGTGATTTTAAAGTGCAGCAGACTTTGAGAGCTACTCTAAGGGGTCTAGGTCAGGTGCCTTCCTGCTACATTGCCTCCTATGAGACTCCTTCGAGATGCCTGCTTCCTGCTCTCTCCTGGGGGGTTTTGGGGCAGAGGTCACTCGACTGTACCAATGGATGCTGCTGCCCAGGCAAGGCCACGTGCCAGAGATTAGAACACAAATGCAGGCCTAGGCTAGACACCTGATGGGTGTGCATTTTCCTGAAGAAGGCCTGACTAGTCAATTATTTCAAGAACCTAAATCAGCTTTATATACAATGCAACTGTAGGGAAAACATATGCCTACTTCAGAGAAGAAAGCTATCAGAGATGCTGCTGACTTGCCAGAACTGTTGCCAGGCTATCAAATCAATTATTTAATCATTTCATTTATTTATTATTTTCCAAATGTATTGACAATTGGAAATGTGCAAAGCACGTAATTTAATGATGGGGAAGGGAGACTTTTCCCAGGCCTGGTAGGGCTTACAGGCTATTAGTTATGAAGGACAGTAAACAACTTATTACCCAATTGTGAACTTATTGATAAGGTGGTAACTGTTCTATGCACATTCTGGGTACTGAAAGCATGAGTAGTAGGGGATGAGGGAACTGCTTGTCTGAAAAAATGATAGGTAAGCTGAGGCCTGAAGGGTGAGTAGTCATCAGTTAGGAGAACTGGATAGGAGGCGGGGGGAAGTAGCTGCTGAATACTAAGTGTTACTCTATTTCTCAGGAGACTTTTCAGCTGCTTAAACAATTTCCTTTCTCTTTCTTCCTCAAGTGTTTTTTTTTCCACATTACTTCTTGTTTAATTTAATTTTTATTTCTTATCAGAGTAAATTTGATTACAATGTTTTGTTTGTCCTAGGTGTACAGAATCTGGTTCATTAGATACATGTACATATATCTAATCAGGTTTAGGTTCTTTCCCCTGTTGGTCATTACAGAGCGTTGAGTAGACCTCTCTTGGCAACCAGTAGGTCCTTCTTGATTATATATATTATTAAATGTATGTAAACCCCACCATCCTAATTTTTCCATTCCTTTCACCTTTTTCTAAGTCGGTATGGGTCTTTCTCTGTGGAAATATGTTCACGGGTATCAATTTTTAGGTAACACCAGTAAATGATATCATCGGATATTTATCTTTCTCTTTCTGAATTACTTTACGTAGTATGATTATCTCTAGGCTCATTTGTGGTGCTGCAAAAGACATTGTTTCATCTTTTCCATGGCTAATATTCCATTGTGTACATGAACCACTTCTTTGTCCATTCATCTGTAGATGGACATTTTGGTAGCATCCATGTCGGGCTATTGTAAATATCACTGCAGTGCTCATTTGGGTGCCTGTGTCTTTCTGAATTCTGGTCTTCTTGGGTTATAGGCCAACTAGTGGTTCGACAGGTGAATATGGTAGCTCAACTGTTACATTTTAAAGGCACCTTCATTCTGTTCTGATTAGTGGCTCTTACCAGTTTACATCAAAGCAAAAGCATAGGAGGGTACCCATTCTCGGACACCCATTCAGCATTTATTGTTTGCAGATATTTTTTTCTGATGGCCATTCAGACTAGTGTGAGGTGATACATTTTTGTAGTTTAAATTTGCATGTCTCTAATAATTCTTGATATTGAATATTTTTTCATGTCCTTTTAATTTTATCTATTTTTTATTTTCATTATTTTAAACATCTTTATTGGAGTATAATTCCTTTACAATGGTGTGTTAGTTTCTGCTTTATAACAAAGTGAATCAGTAATACATATACATATATCCCCATATCTCTTCCCTCTTGCGTCTCCCTCCTTCCCACCCTCCCTATCCAACCCCTCTAGGTGGTCACAAAGCACCAAGCTGATCTCCCTGTGCTATGCAGCTGCTTCCCACTAGCTATCTGTTTTACATTTGGTAGTGTATATATGTCCATGCCACTCTTTCACTTTGTTCCAGCTTACCCTTCCCCCTCCCTGTATCCTCAAGTCCATTCTCTAGTAGGTCTGCATCTTTATTTCCCGCCTTGCCCCTAGGTTCTTCTGACCATTTTGTTTGTTTTTTAGATTCCATATATATGTGTTAGCATAAGGTATTTGTTTTTCTCTTTCTGACTTACTTCACTCTGTATGAGAGACTCTAGATACATCTACCTCACTTCAAATGACTCAATTTTGTATCCTTTTATGGCTGAGTAATATTCCATTGTATATATGTGCCACATCTTCTTTATCCATTCATCTGTTGATGGACACTCTTGGTTGCTTCCATGTCCTGCCTATTGTAAATAGAGCTGAAATGAACATTGTGGTACATGACTCTTTATGAAGTATGGTTTTCTCAGGGTATATGCCCAGTAGTGGGATTGCTGGGTCGTATGGTAGTTCTATTTGTAGTTTTTTAAGGAACCTCCATACTGTTCTCCATAGTGGCTGTATCAATTTATATTCCCACCAACAGTGCAAGAGGGTTCCCTTTTCTCCACACCCTCTCCAGCATTTATTGTTTGTAGATTTTTTGATGATGACCATTCTAACCAGTGTGAGATAATATCTCATTGTAGTTTTGATTTGTATTTCTCTAATGATTAATGATGTTGAGCATTCTTTCATGTGTTTGCTGGCAATCTGTATATCTTCTCTGGAGAAATGTCTATTTAGGTCTTCAGCCCATTTTTGGATTGGGTTGTTTGTTTTTTTGATATTGAGCTGCATGAGCGGCTTATAAATTTTGGAGATTAATCCTTTGTCAGTTGCTTCATTTGCAAATATTTCCTCCCATTCTGAGAGGTGTCTTTTCATCTTGTTTATGATTTCCTTTGCTGTGCAAAACCTTTTGAGTTTCATTAGGTCCCATTTGTTTATATTTCCATTTCTCTATGAGGTGGGTCAAAAAGGATCTTGCTGTGATTTATGTCATAGAGTGTTCTGCCTATGTTTTCCTCTAAGAGTTTGATAGTGTCTCATCTTACATTGAGGTCTTTAATCCATTTTGAGTTTATTTCTGTGTATGGTGTTAGGGAGTGTTCTAATTTCATTCTTTTACATGTAGCTGTCTAGTTTTCCCAGCACCACTTATTGAAGAAGCTGTCTTTTCTCCATTGTATATTCTTGCCTCCTTTATCAAAGATAAGGTGACCATATGTGTGTGCATTTATCTCTGGGCTTTCTATCCTGTTCCATTGATCTATATTTCTGTTTCAGTGCCAGTACCATACTCTATTGATTACTGTAGCTTTGTAGTATAGTCTGAAGTCTCGGAACCTGATTCCTCCAGCTCCGTTTTTCCTTCTCAAGATTGTTTTGGTTATTCGGGGTCTTTTGTGTTTCCACACAAATCGTGAAACTTTTTGTTCTAATTCTGTGAAAAATGCCATTGGTAGTTTGATAGGGATTGCATTGAATCTGTAGATGGCTTTGGGTAGTATAGTCATTTTGACAATGTTGATTCTTCAAATCCAAGAACATGGTATATCTCTCCATCCGTTTGTATCATCTTTAATTTCTTTCATCAGTGTCTTATAATTTTCTGCGTACAGGTCTTTTGTCTCCTTAGGTAGGTTTATTCCTAGATATTTTATTCTTTTTGTTGCAATGGTAAATGGGAGTGTTTTCTTAATTTCACTTTTAGATTTTTCATCATTAGTGTATAGGAATGCAGGAGATTTCTGTGCATTAATTTGTATCCTGCTACTTTACCAAATTCATTGATTAGCTCTAGAAGTTTTCTGGTAGCATCTTTAGGATTCTCTATGTATAGTATCATGTCACCTGCAAACAGTGACAGTTTTACTTCATCTTTTCTGATTTGGGTTGCTTTTATTTCTTTTTCTTCTCTGATTGCTGTGGCTAAAACTTCCAAAACTATGTTGAGTAATAGTGGTGAGAGTGGGCAACCTTGTCTTGTTCCTGATCTTAGTGGAAATGGTTTCAGTTTTTCACCATTGAGAATGATGTTGGCTGTGGGTTTGTCATATATGGCCTTTATTATGTTGAGGTAAGTTCCCTCTATGCCTACTTTCTGGAGACTTTTTATCATAAATGGGTGTTGAATTTTGTTGAAAGCTTTTTCTGCATCTATTGAGATGATCATTTGGTTTTTCTCCTTCAGTCTGTTAATATTGTTTCTCACATTGATTGATTTGCATATATTGAAGAATCCTTGCATCCCTGGGATAAGCCCCACTTGATCATGGTGTATGATCCTTTTAATGTGCTGTTGGATTCGGTTTGCTAGTATTTTGTTGAGGATTTTTTCATCTATGTTCATCAGTGATATTGGCCTGTAGTTTTCTTTCTTTGTGACATCTTTGTCTGGTTTTGGTATCAGGGTGATGGTGGCCTCTTAGATGGGTTTGGGAGTGTTCCTCCCTCTGCTATATTTTGGAAGAGTTTGAGAAGGATAGGTGTTAGCTCTTCTCTAAATGTTTGA
Source organism: Pseudorca crassidens (assembly GCF_039906515.1). NCBI lineage: Eukaryota > Metazoa > Chordata > Mammalia > Artiodactyla > Delphinidae > Pseudorca > Pseudorca crassidens. Next base: position 17,574,964 of record NC_090316.1, read on the forward strand.
TAGAATTCGCCTGTGAAGCCATCTGGTCCTGGGCTTTTGTTTGTTGGAAGATTTTTAATCACAGTTTACATTTCAGTGCTTGTGATTGGTCTGTTCATATTTTCTACTTCCTGTTTCAGTCTCGGAAGGTTGTGCATTTCTAAGAATTTGTCCATTTCTTCCAGGTTGTCCATTTTATTGGCATAGAGTTGCTTGTAGTAATCTCTCATGATACTTTGTATTTCTGCAGTGTCATTTTTTTCTCCTTTTTCATTTCTAATTCTATTGATTTGAGTCTTCTCCCTTTTTTCTTGATGAGTGTGGCTAATGGTTTATCAATTTTGTTTATGTTCTCAAAGAACCAGCCTTTAGTTTTATTGATCTTTGCCATCGTTTCCTTCATTTCTTTTTCATTTATTTCTGATCTGATCTTTATGATTTCTTTCCTTCTGCTAACTTTGGGTTTTTTTGTTCCTCTTTCTCTAATTACTTTAGGTGTAATGTTAGGTTGTTTATTTGAGATGTTTCTTGTTTCTTAAGGTAGGATTGTATTGCTATAAACTTCCCTCTTATAACTGCTTTTACTGCATCCCATAGGTTATGGGTTGTCGTGTTTTCATTATCATTTGTTTCTAGGTATTTTTTTATTTCCTCTTTGATTTCTCCAGTGACTCCTTGGTTATTAAGTAGTGTATTGTTTAGCCTCCATTTGTTTGTATTTTTTACAGATTTTTTCCTGTAATTGATATCTAGTCTCATAGCGTTGTGGTCGGAAAAGATACTTGATACGATTTCAATTTTCTTAAATTTACCAAGGCTTGATTTGTGACTCAAGGTATGATCTATCCTGGAGAATGTTCCATGAGCAGTTGAGAAAAAAGTGTATTCTGTTGTTTTTGGTTGGAATGTCCTATAAATATCAAGTAAGTCCATCTTGTTTAATGTATCATTTAAAACTTGTGTTTCCTTATTTATTTTCATTTTGGACGATCTGTCCATTGGTGAAAATGGGGTGTTAAAGTCCCCTACTATGATTGTGTTATTATCAATTTCCCCTTCTATGGCTGTTAGCATTTGCCTTATGCATTGAGGTGCTCCTATGTTGGGTGCATAAATATTTACAATTGTTATATCTTCTTCTTGGATTGATCCCTTAATCATTATGTAGTGTCCTTGTCTCTTGTAATGCTCTTTGTTTTAAAGTCTATTTTGTCTGATATGAGAATTGCTACTCCAGCTTTCTTCTGATTTCCATTTGCATGGAATATCTTTTGCATCCCCTCACTTTAAGTCTGTATATGTCCCTAGGTCTGAAGTGGGTCTCCTGTAGACAGCATATATACAGGTTTGTTTTTGTATCCATTCAGCCAGTCTATGTCTTTTGGTTGAAGCATTTAATCCTTTTACATTTAAGGTAATTTTTATTATTATTATTTTTTGCAGTATGCGGGCCTCTCACCGCTGCGGCGCCTCCTGCTGCGGAGCACAGGCTCTGGATGCACAGGCCCAGTGGCCACGGCCCATGGGCCCAGCCACCCCCGCAGCACGTGGGACCCTCCCGGATCGTGGCATGAACCCACGTCCCCTGAACCGGCAGGCGGACCCCCAACCACTTCGCCACCAGGAAAGCCCTAAGGTAATTATTGATATGTATGTTCCTATTACCATTTTCTTAATTGTTTGGGGTTTGTTATTGTAGGTCTTTTCCTTCTCTTATGTTTCCTGCCTAGAGAAGTTCCTTTAGCATTTGCTGTAAAGCTGAATTCTCTTAGCTTTTGCTTGTCTTTAAAGGTTTTAATTTCTCCATAAAATCTGAATGAGATCCTTGCTGGGTAGAGTAACCTTGGATGTAGGTTTTTCCCCTTCATCACTTTAAATATGTCCTGCCACTCCCTTCTGGCTTGCAGAGTTTCTGCTGAAAGATCAGCTGTTAACCTTATGGGGATTCCCTTGTGTGTTATTTGTTGTTTTTCCCTTGCTGCTTTTAATATTTTTTCTTTGTATTTAATTTTTGATAGTTTGATTAATATGTGTTGGTGTGTTTCTCCTTGGTTTATCTTGTATGGGACTCTCTGTGCTTCCTGGACTTGATTAACTATTTCCTTTCCCATATTAGGGAAGTTTATAACTATAATCTCTTCAAATATTTTCTCAGTCCCTTTCTTTTTCTCTTCTTCTTCTGGGACCCCTATAATTCAAATGTTGGTGTGTTTAATTTTGTCCCAGAGGTCTCTGAGACTGTCCTCAATTCTTTTCATTCTTTTTTCTTTATTCTGTTCTGCAGTAGTTATTTCCACTATTTTATCTTCCAGGTCACTTATCCATTCTTCTGCCTCAGTTATTCTGCTATCGATCCCTTCTAGAGAATTTTTAATTTCATTTATTGTGTTGTTCATCTTTGTTTGTTTGCTCTTTAATTCTTCTAGGTCCTTGTTAAACGTTTCTTGTATTTTCTCCATTCTATTTCCAAGATTTTGGATCATCTTTACTATCATTATTCTGAATTCTTTTTCAGGTAGACTGCCTATTTCCTCTTCATTTGTTAGGTCTGGTGGGGTTTTGCCTTGCTCCTTCATCTGCTGTGTGTTTCTCTATCTTCTCATTTTGCTTAACTTTCTGTGTTTGGGGTCTCCTTTTCGCAGGCTGCAGGTTCATAGTTCCCGTTGTTTTTGGCATCTGCCCCCAGTGGCTAAGGTTGGTTCAGTGGGCTCTGTAGGCTTCCTGGTTGAGGGAACTGGAGTAGTGCCTGTGTTCTGGTGGATGAAGCTGGATCTTGTCTTTCTGGTGGGCAGGTCCACGTCTGGTGGTGTGTTTTGGGGTGTCTGTGGCCTTATTATGATTTTCGGCAACCTCTCTGCTAATGGGTGGGGTTGTGTTCCTGTCTTGCTAGTTGTTTGGCATAGGGTGTCCAGCACTGTAGCTTGCTGGTCGTTGAGTGAAGCTGGTTGATGGCGTTGAGATGGAGATCTGTGGGAGATTTTCACAATTTGATATTATGTGGAGCTGGGAGTTCTCTTGTGGACCAATGTCCTGAACTTGGCTCTCCCACCTCTGAGGCACAGCCCTGACACCTGGCTGGAGCACCAAGAGCCTGTCATCCACATGGCTCAGAATAAAAGGGATAGAAAGAAAGAAAGAAAGAAAGAAAGAAAGAAAGAAAGAAAGAAAGAAGATAAAATAAAATAAAGTTATTAAAATAAAAAATAATTATTCAAAAAAAATTTTTATGTAATTAAAAAAAAGAAAGAAAGAAAGAAGAGAGCAACCAAACCAAAAAATAAATCCAGCAATGATAAGAAGCACTAAAAACTATACTAAAAGAAACCCCAAACAAACAGAAAAAACAAAACAAACAAAAAAACCTGGACAGACAGAACCCTAGGACAAATGGTAAAAGCAAAGCTATACAGAGAAAATGACACACAGAAGTATACACATACACACTCACAAAAAGAGAAAAGGGGAAAAAATACATATATATCATTGCTTCCAAAATCCACCTTCTCAATTTGGGATGATTTGTTTTCTATTCAGGTATTCCACAGATGCAGGGTACATTAAGTTGACTGTGGAGATTTAATCTGCTGATCCTGAGGCTGCTGGGAGAGATTTTCCTTTCTCTTCTTTCTTTGCACAGCTCCTGGAGTCGAATTTGGATTTGGACCCGCCTCTGCATGTAGGTTGCCTGAGGGCGTCTGTTCTTCGCTCAGACAGGATGGGGTTAAAGGAGCAGCTGCTTCGGGGGCTCTGGCTCACTCAGGCCGCGGGGAGGGAGGGGCACGGATGCGGGGCGAGCCTGCGGCGGCAGAGGCCAGCATGACGTTGCACCAGCCTGAGGTGCACTGTGCCTTCTCCCGGGGAAGTTGTTCCTGGATCACGGGACTCTGGCAGTGGCGGGCTGCACAGGCTCCCGGGAGGGGAGGTGTGGAGAGTGACCTGTGCTTGCACACAGGCTTCTTGCTGGCGGCAGCAGCAGCCTTAGCGTCCCATGCCCGTCTCTGGGGTCCATGCTGATAGCTGCGGCTCGCGCCCGTCTCTGGAGCTCCTTTAAGCAGTGCCCTTAATCCTTTCTCCTCGCGCACCAGGAAACAAAGAGGGAAGAAAACGTCTCTTGCCTCTTCGGCAGGTCCAGACTTTGTCCCGGACTCGCTCCCGGCTAGCTGTGGCGCACTAGCCCCTTCAGGCTGTGTTCACGCCGCCAACCCCAGTCCTCTCCCTGCGCTCCGACCGAAGCCCAATCCTCAGCTCCCAGCCCCGCCCACCCTGGCGGGTGAGCAGACAAGCCTCTCTGGCTGGTGAGTGCCGGTCGGCACAGATCCTCTGTGCGGGAATCTCCCCGCTTTGCCCTCCGTACCCCTGTTGCTGCGCTCTCCTCTGTGGCTCCGAAACTTCCCCTCTCCACCACTTGCAGTCTCCGCCTGCGAAGGGGCTTCCTAGTGTGTGGAAATCTTTTCTCCTTCACAACTCTCTCCCACCGGTGCAGTCCTGTCCCTCTTCTTTCGTCTCTGTTTTTTCTTTTTTCTTTTGCCCTACCCAGGTACGTGGGGAGTTTCTTGCCTTTGGGGAGGTCTGAGGTCTTCTGCCAGCGTTCAGTAGGTGTGCTTTAGGAATTGTTCCACATGTAGATGTATTTCTGATGTATTTATGGGGAGGAAGGTGATCTCCACGTCTTACTCTTCCGCCATCTGGAAGCTCCTCCTCCCTCAAGTGTTTTTATAGAAAGCCTTTAGTAACAGTATTATCCCGAATGCTTCACTGTTTTTTTGTTTTGTTTTGCAATCTGAAAAAGCCAATCCGTGTTCGAGGAAGTAACTTGAAACCAGTGGTTTCAGACAAGACAAAATGACAAGAAACAGTAAGAAACATGAAAGGGGGGGACAGAGTCTGAGTTGTGCCTCATTGTGGTTGCAGCGAGGATAATTGTTTAGAAAGGAGTTGGAGTGGAAGGAAGGAAGAAATGAAGTGAAGAACGTGAAAAGAGTTGAGAGCTTGTGGATGCAACTCGAAGATAGGTGCATTAAGTCCAGTGGAAAATGGTGGCATCCTTGGCTAGGGGATTTGAAAAGGCACAAAAGGGAAGCAGCCAGTTTGCCGAGGTGTTGTCACGGGATTTTGTGACTGATTGGAAGTGTGTGATGGGTAAAAGGAAGCACCCTCGGATGACTCCTAGAATTGAGACTCTTGGGCTCTTTTGTGAGTTTCTAACCTCATAACCACAATTTCTTGTCCATATTCCAATTACTCAATTTTTGTTATTATCTGATTACTTTTAATATCTAATAATTCTAGACTTTCAATGACACAAGTGTCTTCAAATAGTAGTGGTAGGAAAAACTGTAGGAAATGAAATTACATAGAAATTTTTAAAAATTTGCTGTCCTTTTGTGGGAAATGGATTACTATATAAGTGGAAGTATGTTGCTAGGTATCCTTTTGAATTCCTTTTGCTCTGTGAGTCTTAGAACATGATGTTTCTGAGTCACTGGGCTACAGCAGATCTGACTGTGAGATACAGTTTACGCTGAGGGGTGGAGGGTGGGCATGCCAAATAGATGGAAAAAATACTATCTCTCCTGAGAAGCACGCAATCAAGATGATAATTTGGAACTCAAATACAAATTGCTAAAAATATTGACTAAATAGCACTATAATCTCATATGGAATTTATCTTTGTTTAATAATTTTGTTCAGATAAACTTGTCAAGTATAAAATAGATACTTACCCGAGATATCTTTTTCTGTGAGACAGTGACATACTTAGAAAAGGAGACCTACATATAATTTGAAAATGTTGGCAGAACCGTATTTGTGGTTTTAATCTCCTACTCCAAATGATTTCTTCTCCAAAATTGATTTTGATCTCTAACATACTTCTAAGCAATACAAGTATTAGGTGAGGAATGTAAAGGAGGGACATCATCATATTTTGGGAAATTTTATGAGAATTCAATAGTTTTTTTAGGTATACTTCAAAAATATCTTAATGTGTGGTGTGGAGAGCTGATTAAGCAATTATTGGATATACTACGGGTCTGACACAAATGCATTAATGCTATTATTAATATTACAGTCTATGAATATATTCTAATGCTAATACATATGTTCTAACATGAAATCAAAATCTGAAACTAATTCAGATTATAGCTTTATGCACTAACAACATGTTCCTTAATCAAAGACTATACTATTTGATAGAAAACATTTTTACATTTTTTAAGCTAAAAATATGAAATGAAAGGAGGAATACAAAATAAATTCTATGTAAGGATATTCATCTATGTTTAAAGAGTTTAACAAGTTTGGTGCATGCATTTTAGCAGAGGAAAGGACAGAACTTGACCTCTGCTAGTTGAACAAAGGCTGGCATTGTGAGATTTACTTTTCTGGCATTTATATTCTACTGACCTGAAAAGTTTGATAATCTCATTAAAATTGGGAGATTAGAAAATCAGAAAAAATATGAGGATGGTAGCAATGTTAAACTAGTAGGACCCAAGGAGTGTTTTAATAACTTCTTAAACTTTTTTCATCGGAGGAAGTAACTTGTAGTTATTTGCCATTCAAAGTATTTTCAAGTGCAAGATAGTGCTTTGGACCATCTTATTGGGTTGGTAAGATACAAATACGAAACTTTATCAGAAAAGTAAAACGCTTATTAAAAATTAGATAACTCATAATGGAAGAGCTAGTATTAGAAGGATCTCAGTCTTCAGGTTCACTATTAAATCTACTCCAGAACTGTAATGATGGTGGTGACCACAATGTCCATGTATTGGATAATAAGCTCTTTTTTAAAAATAATTAATTAATTAATTAATTTTGGGCCGTGTTGGGTCTTCATTGCTGTGCACGGACTTTCTCTAGTTGCGGCGAGCGGGGGCTACTCTTTGTTGCAGTGCCTGGGCTTCTCATTGTGGTGGCTTCTCTTGTTGTGGAGCGTGGACTCTAGGCACGTGGGCTTCAGTAGTTGCGGCTCTTGAGCTCAAGAGTGCAGGCCCAGTAGTTGTGGCACATGGGCTTACTTGCTCTGCGGCATGTGGGATATTCCCGGACCAGGACTCGAACCTGTGTCCCCTGCAATGGCAGGCGGATTCTTAACCACTGCACCACCAGGGAAGTCCCGGGTAATAAGCTCTTGTCCATATTGTCACTTACAGTACTTAACAGCACCCCAAGAGACGGCTGCTGCTGTCCCTATCACATTACAAGAAGCAAAAGGAAGGAATTGATGCAACTCCTTCAAATTTTTTTCTTTTTAAAATTTATATGCTCTGAGGAAACTTTCAACATTTCTTGTGTGTATTTAGGTAAACTGAAGCCCATATTTTATAGAGCTCTGTGGCAGTCACTCTTGATTGTTCTGTAGCTCACTTTATCGAAGCTTGCGTTGGGACATATCTATGTAATTAACAGGTGAGGAAGGAAGGTGCCTAATCAGATAACACCATATGAGAATAACATGTTAAAATATAACAAGTGGACCACTTTAATACTTCTCAACTACATTTAGGATTAGGCAGTCCAATTAATTTTGATCCATTTGATGCTGTTCTCTTCATTCTGGGTGAATTTTATTCTTATAATGTTACTTGTTATCACTATATTTAACATAGAGGAGGGCCTTGCAGGAGGGTTTTCACTTCTAAGCCTTTGTCTCTGAGTGGTTTCAAAATGATAAATTTGTGGCTTGGGGGGGGTGTTATAATAAAAGGGGAGAACACAACAAAACAAACAAACAAGACCAACTTCACAAACGGCAGTGTGGTTTAATGACAGCCACACGTATTAATAAAGGGTCTCACAAGTTTGATGCATAAAATTTAGCCACAGAAAAGACAAGAAACAGCTTCTACTAGCCGGAACAAAGGCTGACATTGTACGATTTCAGTGGCATAATATGCGGGCTTCAAATAAGAGTTCTGGTCAGTGGGACATAAAGGAAGTGCTTCATTAGCTATCGTAGTGCATACCTCCCAGGCCTGTACCATGGGGCAGCACGCAGCAAGGGCATGGGCGCAAAGAATGAGCTATTCACTTAGGTTTCATAATCTTGCTCTGTTTCAGCCTCCTGGGTTGACAGCTTTCAAGTTAAGCATGGAAGGCTCTAAAGAAACAGTCCTACATTCTTCAGTGATAGAGTTTGTTTTTGGAAAATGTCTATCTAAAATAAGGAGATAAAATAAGTTAAGCCTGTGAGCTCAATTTATGGAATTAGATGTCTTTCCAGAGCACAGTGATATTTTTATGATTACTTTGAAGACTTCAATAAAATACTTCTACAGAAAGATTGGTCTCAGATGAAATTATTTGCAATTTCTGTCATTCAACCCTATGCAATCATATGAATATTCATTGTACAGTGAAAGCTGACTTTGTGAGTAGGAAAATTACAGTAACATGCTTTACAAAGATATTGAGTAGAGGAAAAATAATTCTATGCAGTAATTTTCAGGAAAACCACTGTGAATTTTGATCTTTTTCCCCTGTCATCCAGAGCCACAGACCTCTGTCCCTCAAGGAAAACACAAAACTATTTAACTCAAATTCAAATCAATGGCAAAATTTCTGAATTCATTTCATATATCCTCTGTGCTTTGAAGAGAAATACATTATATTTAGGTTCAAATTTATATTAATTTGCTAGATGCCAAGGTCAATCTGTAATAGTATTGCCGGAAGGCTCAGGAACCTAACTGCATAAAATTGCATAAAGATGCTGAGAACAGCTCTGAAGTTAAACTACAATGAAGGGGAAATAAATAAGGCTAGAAAACCTATATAATGTGTTGTTAACATAGAATTTTCAAAACAAAATGGCAAAAGATATCATATAATTCAAATTCACACTTAACATTTTTTCTTGTGAAGAATATCACCATTGATGCCCTTAAATATATTGAAGATATTTATTTCTAAAATAACTGAGTTATTTATGACCTACACTTCTTCGGAATTTTACCAGATACTCAGATGAAGCAGTGGGAAGTCATTGTTTAATGCCTACAAACATTAAAAATTCTGAAATACACCAATCAAAATATCTTTAAAAAACTGCATAAAATTAAAAATTTAAATTTTACTTATTTTCCAATAAGAACAATAATTTCTAACTTAAAATACTAGATGTAAACAATCTACAGGCTGGTCAGTCAAGTTCGTGATTGTGGCAGAACTATAATTTGCACTCATAAAGGCTCCTAAATAAAACAAATATGCTTAATTTACAGAGAAATAAAGTGATACTTACTGTAATGTAGCTCTAGGTACACCTGTAAGGCAGTTTGTCTTAAGTCCCTGTACTTAACAATTCTATTTTTCTTACATAGCAAATCACAAGCAGTTTTATACTAAACATCTACCCCAGAGGCAGACTGTCCAATTAGCCCTTGATCTGGTTTTCATATAAATCACCTGTTATAGGTTGAATTATCTCCCCCCCACAAATTCTTATGTTGAAGTCCTAACCCCCCAGTACCTCAGAATGAGACTTTGTTTGGAGATAGGGTGTTTACAGAGGTGATCAAGTTAAAATGAGGTCATTAGGGTAGGACACCAATATGGCTGATGTCTTTCTGAAAAGGTGAAATTTGGACACAGAGACATGCACACAGGGAGGATGCTATATGATCATGAAGATGGCCAGCTACTGGTCAAGGAGAGAGGCCTGGAAGATATCCTTCCTTCACAGCTCTCAGCATCATGTGTAGGTTGAGGGGATGACTATCAGTGAGACAGCACAAGGAGATTCTGTATCCTGATTTTGGTGTTGGTTACATGAATGTGGTAAATGTGTTAAAATTCATAGAATTGTACAGCAAAAACAAGCCAATTAAAAAAATAAAATAAATAACCTTAATAAAATAAAAACCTACTCTAAAGCTAAACTAGCAAGCTATAAAATAAAAATGTTGAGATCTGTAGCATTCTAATACACAAATAATAAGCAGTTAGAAAATATAGTAGAAGAAACAACGTATGTTACAATCACTAAAAGAAAATGTATAATATAAAACAAAATAAAATACATAAACTTAAAAAGAAAGGGACAAGACCTAAATGAAGAAAAATACCTAAAAGATGCCAAAATACCCTTGAAGACATGAAAAGATATACCATATTTCTGGATAGGAAGACCCAATTTTAAAAAATCCCCAATGTTTATAAGTTCACTGCATTTCAATAAAATAACCATATGTTCTTTTCTTTTATCCTGGAGCAAGACAAGTTGGTTATAAAGTTCATTTGGAAAAATAAACAAGAACTTCCAAGAAGTTCTTGCAAATGGAGGAGAGGGCTCTGGCCTTATGAGAGGTTAAAACATTATAGAGCCCATTAAAACAGTATGGTTTGGTATGTGAATAGAAAAACAGACCAATGTACTAGAGTTGAAAGTCCAGAAAAAAAACCCTAAGTGCATATGGGAATTTATGTTAAAGCAGCACCTAAAAACAGTGGGGTAACAAAGAACATTTTAGTAAGTATTGTTGGGCTCACTGGATAGCCATATGGAAAAATATAAAATTAAACTCTCATACTGTAATAGAGAAGAAACCATAAAAGAATCAGAGTTTTAAAGCAAGGGAATAAAAAGAATCACAAGTACAGTAAGAAAACAAGAGTGAGTTTCTTTATAACATGGGTGTAGGGAAAATTTTTCTAAATGTGACAAAGAATCCAAGAACAATAAGGAAAATGATTTATAAATTTGCTCTATGAAATAAAAAATCAAAGTTTTGCATGGCAAACAGCATAAGCAAATAAAAAGACAAACTGGGAAAATCATGTAGAACTTACGTCACAGAAAAATAAATAATATTTTGATATTAAAGTGCTTTTTAAAAATTGAGAAGAATAAAACAAGAATCTTGTGGAAAATGGGTAAAATAAGTGGATAGACAGTACACATAAAAAGAAATGTAGGGGATTCCCTGGTGGCGCAATGGTTGAGAGTCCGCCTGCCGATGCAGGGGACACGGGTTCGTGCCCCGGCCCGGGAAGATCCCACATGCCGTGCAGCGGCTGGGCCCGTGAGCCATGGCCGCTGAGCCTGCGCGTCCAGAGCCTGTGCTCCACAACGGGAGAGGCCACAACAGTGAGAGGCAAAAAAAAAGGCAAAAAAAAAGAAATGTAGATGTCCCTTATACACATGAAATGGTGTTTAATCTTAAAATAAGAGGAATTCAATTTAAAATTACACTGAGATACCATTTCTCTTCCATTAGCATCACAAAAATTTATAAATTTGAGCACATCTCCTGTTGTCTAGGCTCTTGGAAAGAGCTCCTCTCATGCGTTTGCTGGCGGGGATGCAAAATGTACACCTCCTATAGGGAGGAATTTGGAAATACTTGGAAAAGCTGCATACACCTTTATCCTTTGATCCAGTAATCTCGCCCCTAGGAATCTCGTTTGAGATACACCTCCAAAAATACGAAGAAAAATTTGATTTCTTATAATCACGAAAAGCCCATCAAAATGTGGGAACAACTGTGGGAAAAAACATTCTCACAATGGAATACCATGTAGTCATAGAGATATGTCTATAGGTTGATATGAAGTGATATCCAGAATATATTTTTAAGAGAAGAAACAAAAAGGATGTGAAGCAACGTGTAGAATATGCTGAACATATAGATATACATATATAATTTTTTTGGTAAGAAAGGGGATTCAGATATACATTGATTTATATTTTCAAAAAGAAACTTGTAAGGATAAATCAAAAACTTTAAAATAATGATGTTCTATAGGGAATATAACTATAAACAGAGAAGAAAGTTCTGCCTGCTCCATTTTTTTCTTTTTAGTTTTTTAACTTGTGTAAGAGACACGAGAACAGTATCTGCCAAATGCAGTGAATGGACCTTGTTTGGATTCTGATTCAAACACTGCAACTCGCAAAACGGATTTTCGAGACAACCAGAAAGATCTGAATACAGAATAATTATTAGGTGATATTAAGGAATTATTATTGTGTTTTAGATGTGGTAATCATAATAATGTGGTTACATTTTTAAAAAGGCCTTACCAGCTAGAGATATAAACTGAGGTATTACGGACAAAATAATATCGTACCTTGTATTTTTAAATATTGCAGGAGGGAGGGGGTAAAAAACTGAGGAGGGGGATAGATATCTCAAAAGCCTTAACGTTAAACATTGTCTTTGCAAAACAATAGCTATTAAAGTAAAACACAGCTCTTCATAAGGCAATTCATCAATTTCAGAAATATAACAAAACTGAAGACACAGGAAAAAAAGAATGTGAAGACTGAGATATTTGTCTGGTATAACATTTTTCAAATATGAAGAACAGCCACTGCACAGTAAATGGAAATTGTTTTTTATCATGAATGATGTAGGATTCCTTACTCCACAAAAATTGTGTCTCACAGTGAGATTTCTGATACATTCAACTTAGACCCTTAGGAGAGGAAATAATTTTTCATTTTGCTTGTTCATAGAACCAAGCACAGTGCTGTGTAGTTTATGTAGAGGGCAGGCTATTTTTAAAGGATCTGTCAAGTTAATTTCCCTTATTCATAAACTAGATTCCCTCTTGGTATTCTGTCCACCACAACGGCTTTGGGAAAGGGTACAGACCAAATGCCACCTTGGCAAGGAGGCCACTGTGATCCCTCAGAGGAGAAGTGCTTGCCTGGCAGGAAGAAGCTGAAAGTTTGCCTTTCTCCCTCCAAGGAAAGAGAAATGAGAGAGAGAGAGAGAGAGGGAATCCGATAGGAAGACTAATATGTTTTGACCTCCTGTCTCTGGGGTTAAGCTCTATAGCTGCAAAGCATATTTGATTGTTGAGGAAAAGCTGGAAGGAGAGCTTTTGCCCTGCTCCCCATTAAGAACGATGGAGAGAAGAGACAGTGACAGCAGGACAATAAAAATAGTGCCATGGCAGGCTTAGGCCTGATTTGTCTCTTTCCCTCCTATGACTTTCTGCATCCACCCTGGCAACTTTCAGTCACAATGTGGTTTCTAAAGGACCCCAACGTTCCAATTAGCCCCTAAGAGATGTCAAGATGCTTGAGATTTCTGGAGGAGGGGCTGGCCACAGGAAGTCGCCTGAGTGATGACCAGGTGGCAAGGGTTCTAGGCTATGCTGTGTGTACCAGACCACATTCCCCTTTTCCTCTATCACGTCTCTGCATGTCTTTGAAAGAAACGTACCTGTGGGTGTCAAGATACAGGCAAGAGAGCCGGGAGAGGGTTTGACAAGTTCCAGTAGCCTAGGATTGTGTCAGGGTCCTGGAAGGAACCAGACTAACTGTGCCTTGGTGGAAAACAGCACACATCCAGGGACCACCTGCACCATGCCGTGGAGACCAACAAAAAGATTTGCACAAAGTTGAGGCCCCCTACACCAACTGCCGCAAAGATAATAAAGAATTCCTTTCTACAAAGCACTGCCTTGGGAAGGAGGAGAGGGAAGGAAGGAATAGCTCTATTAGAGAGTCATATTAAGTCATATGACTGAAGATTTGACAAAATGAGACTGACTCACATGGGAATACCTGGCATATGCTTAATTATCAGGTTAATGGTTTTCCATAGCTACTAAAATGAGTGAGAACTTGTAAAAAAGATAACATGAATAACAGAAAATGAAAATGCAGCATGTTCTTGGCACATGTGGATGCTGATTGGATAATTCTTTTTTATAACTTTTTTTTAGTTTTAGTTAAGTTTAGTTTTAGATAATTTCACTTTTGCAAAATACTATTCTGAACTTCATAGGTATTTGCTAAATAAAGAAGCGATTATATAACAAAGTTATTGAAACACTGAAATATTTCTATGAATTTTCTGGGACAGCTATAAATGTTTCCTGTTAATTCCTCGATCTTTCTTTTCCTGATAAAAACAAAAAAATGTTTAAAATGACATACTACTTTTTTTTTCCTGCAAAGCTTGATAAAATCTGCTTTCAGTATAGTGAGTAGGAGTGACTTGTATCCATTGGGATAGTAAAAAGATTTTAGATAAAATGGAAAGTTGCAATTCCCTACTCCCTTTTCCCCTTTATATATTCCTGGTTTTTGTTTTGTTTTTTTCTCTCACTTGAAACATCTGAAGTAAACAAATTAGTTTAAGAGAACACACTTGTTCACAATTCTCTTAAGGATTTCTAAATAATATGCAATATATATATGTATATATATATTTTTTGCCAGTACTGCTTAAGGAATGTTCTGAGATTTTCTTTTCACATATATATCACTGACAATTCTCATATACAAGGAAGAGAATAGGAAAATATTATTTATATTTCACATATAGAAGACTGACAACAAGAGTGTGGATTTTAAGTAGTGTCACCTTTAAGCTTTATTCTGTGATAGAGTTGAAACGTAAAGAGAATAGGTTTATACAAAGAGTAAGTTTCTGTGTTTAAAATCAAACTGACTTCTGTCTTCATGAGTCATTTCTGAAAATGATAGTACGGTTGGGCTATTTTACTTCCTTAGATAATACATATATTAGAATGTTGACGAGTTTACTGGGTCCAGCTGGTTATTACAAAGAAATTGGTTAATTTAACAAATTTACTTGCTTCTAGGATAAAGTTATTTTTATAAAATCGAGGTATTTATAACAGTATATTTTTAAAAATTTAAAAGACAGATTACTCCAGATATTTAGCATATTACTAGATGTGAATATACTTTAAAGCACAGCTCCCTTGCTCAATGTTCTGGGGAAAATGTGTGCTATAGTGAATTGTGTGTAAATATGAATGTGTAAATATTTCAGGGAATGATGGATACTTTTGAAACAAAAATTAAAAATGAAAATCTTTAACCTTGAACTGGAAATTAATTGGAATTAACCACAAAGTATCTATTACCTCTTTTTAAAGATTAATATTATAGGATAAAATATGATTTGGGTGCAATAAATGAAGTTGGACTCTCTTCAATATGAAGCTGGCTTATATTTGACAGATGCTTTTCGAACATTTCAGACTTTTGACTCTTTGCCAAAGTGAGCACTTTGGGAATAACATTAAATATATCGGGCTAGAGTCGAATAACACCCTCCCAACACCGCTACTACCCCCCCCCACACACACACAGAAGGAAATGAGCAAGGAAACCCATTCTCTTGAAATTATCTCAGATATTTACTAAGAGCTAGACTCAGATATTTATTAAGATCTAGAAAAAGTCAACCTTCAGAGTTAACATTTTATAATTTCTGAGAATAGTTAATAAAACTCTACCATATTTTTAAAAAGTCTGTTGTAAAAGGATGTATTATGAGTGGCAGCCTAATTTGGGGGGTTCAGGAAGAGGAAAAGACTGAAGTTCCTTGAGCTTGTAGTACTTATTCCACAAGATCCAGGCGCGGACCTGTGTAAGGTAATACTTCTGTTTCCATAACCATTCAACACATTTACTCAACAGAGATTTATCGAGCACCTTCTATGTATCAGGTACCCGCTGACTGCTGGATAACACTGACAGGATTTCTGCTTTCACCGGGTTTTTAATCTGGGGGCGATGTGGAAGGCATTCTCAAATATGCATAAAACACAGTTGCAAACCCGGAAAGAAAGGCTGTGCTATAAAGTGTTTGGGGGCAGGGATGGGTATGAAGTACTTCCTGAAAAAATGGGACTTGAAAGAGGAGCAGTAATTAACCTTACGAAGAGGGAAGAGGAGTGTTGAAGTGCCATTCAGAGAGCCACTGCCTGAACAAAGACCTGAGGAACTGTGACTGGGAAAACTGCAGAGTGTAACGCTACAGCACAAAAAGCTGTGCAAGATGAGGCTGGAGAAATAATACGTAGGAGCCGTGCCACTCAGGAGTCTTACAGGATGGTTTCAGAATTTCGAATTTTATCCTAAGACGCGGTTTACGATTAGATGATCTCTTGGCTATCTGATTGGCAGATACGTTTTGCTTGTGTTTTTTGGCCAGCCGGATGGTTTTCTGTTTGGGTTTTTTTTTTTTTTTTTTTTTTGAAGGCGAGGCGTGCACTCTCAGATTAGTCAGAGGCCGCCTTTCCCTGTTGCCCTCACACACATGCACAATTTTTTGACCCCTAGGGAAGGGGAGTTTGCAACTTTTTCTGGAGGATTATTAGATTTTGTACTAAAATAGCACTAAAGAGAAGACTCCGGAGAGCGAACGGAGAGGGCGGCGCCGACAACCCAACAGGAACAATGCGGGCAGAGTCGGTTTTGGGGAGGGCGGGGAAGGGGAGGAGCGAGGCGCCTCAGCGACCTACTGCGCAGGACCGCCCCTGGTTGCCAAGGCAGCGGGAAGGCGTCGCCCGGAAGCGTTTCCTTACGCAACGGTCAGCTCCAAAACCCATCCCCCAGGGGTTCAGGACTGACTAGTTCCTGAGGCAATCTTGACCACCGCAAAGCAGATGAGGAGCAGAGCCTGATGCAATGTGATGGCCATCCGCCTAGAAGCCCGAGGATTCAGAGAAGCAGGGGAAATTGACCCAGACAGACGTCGGGACTATGGCAGACTTTTCTAAGGAGACCTTTGAGTCCTTTACTGATGAGGCACAGAGTTCCAGTTCATTCAGTTCCTCTGGAGGACTGCAGCCCTGGTCCTATGCCTCTGGGAGTAAATACGAGAATGGAACGCCGACTCCACGCTTGCAATATGGAGACAACCAATCTGAGTTTTCACACTTCAAAAATAATGAAAAGAAGTTGAGCAGAAAATGGATTAACAACCTCAAGGGCAAGGAAATGAACTCTGGACAGTACCAACCAGACACTAAACTTGAGACAGAAATCACTCAGGCATCCCTTGAAGAATTGAATGCCCTGCAGTCCTTCTGCACCGTTAAGATAAACCTGATCCATCATAGTGCGACCTCTAAGGGGAAAAAGAGCAGCAGACATAAAAAGCTGCAGCTTGGATCGGATGCAGAGGCTCCAGAGGTAGATGCCTTAAACTGTACTGTTCCCGATGAGCTCCTGAACAGAATCTATTTTAAAAACATGAGGACAACACCCAACGAGGTGGTATCAGCTAAGCAACACATTTCTTCTCGGTGTCCCAGCTGTAACAGGAAAAGAGCAGAACTGGCCCAATCTGCCTTCCTGAAACAGAAGAAGACTTTACTGGAGTCACTTCTACTCCAAGAGAAAATAGATGAACATCTTCATATGAAAGACTTTCTTACCCTTATTGGAGAAATACATCAGAGCCTTCCCAGGCTTTCCGATGACCCCAGAATAATCTGGGAAAGACTGAAGGAGAAAAGTCAAATTGGTTACTCTGGTTTTGAAAGGTCAGATACAAAGCAGGAGATGTAGCAGAATGGAAATAGTGCTTGTCATCGCCTTTTTGTCCGCCAATTTTCAAACCTCTTACTCTTAACTAAACAAGGGATGGTGTTTATTAATGATAATGTGTAATGTGTATAAATGTTTTGTGTATTTGAATAATTATCATCATTTCTGTAATAGGAGCAGAGCATTTGGCCTGGCCGTTAGCACGACCGTTATCGCGAGACCCTGAGCCAACAGTCAGCTGGCAGTAGTGCTCGCGGCAGAGAGTGTGGTGAGAGGTGAGAGGCGGTTGCAGGGCCTGGGACAGGCTGAGGGCCGGGTCCCGCAGAGCCCCAGAGCCCTCACCGCAGCCGCCCGCTAGCCAGGCCCAGAGCTTGAAGCAGCGAAGCAGCAGCGGACCCCTCCCCCATCCCAACGTCTGCAACCTAATGGCGGCGGGCGGTCTTCGTGGGTCGCAGTCCGTGGAGGCTTCAGCAACTGGAGTATATGGACACTGCCGTTGAGGTAACAGCTTCAACCTGCTTCAGTCTCTCCATTCAAGTTTCAAAAGTTGGTGCAGCTTAGATCAGTTGTCTCCCCCTAGGAGGTGGCCAGAGGCCAGGGTTAAGTTGCACGGACATTGCAGGTCATTAGTTCAGGTCCACCTCTGTGGTTGGGCTCTTCTCAAAGAAGGGCAATTGCTGTGAGCTGGGGATTCACCTGATGGGCATTTGCTACAACACGTATTCCTGTCGATCGTATACAAATGATTCTCTCCAGGTTAAATGAAAAGCCTGAGGGCCGGCTTGGGTCCGGGCCGGCTGGGTCCTGGCCGCCTGGCTCCCTCATTGATGATGGCTGGGCAGAGTCTGGGGACCTGGCCCTGGGGGCACTGCCAGCTGAGATCTGCCCCCTCACCCAGGCCTGGGCGCTGGCGGCAGGACTCAGACTGGGTGCTGGATGAAAGCTCCTGGGCAGGGTAACTGGCCCGCGCAGGGACCCCCTCCTGTAAGCCAGAGCATGGACCTTGGAGGGTGAAAGTTGAGCCTTGGGACCTTGCCCTTTCTTGTCAGAACAGAGAATAACATTTGTTTCGATGGAGGTTTATAAGAACACGGTGACCTGGCCTCAAGAACAAAGGATCTAACACCAAGAAGTTTGTAACAACTAACCATGCCCCTCCCTATAAAAGGGCTATAAAAGGGCTTTGCTGAAAGCTTTCCAGGTGTCCAGGGTTTTTAAGGCATGAGCCACCAGTCTCCTTGCATGGCCCTGCAATAAACCTTTCTCTGCTCCAAACTCCGACGTTTTGCTATTGTTTGGCCGCAGTGTGTGCTGGGCACTCGGACTTGCGTTCGATAGTATTTCTACAGGTACTCTGTGCTTCCTTCACAGATTTGAGGACTAAAGACTTTCCACCCAGTATTTTTTCAGATTCTAGAGGGCAACATTTTATAGTTGGAATAGTTACAAAGTTTTTATAACAATGCAGGAGAGAGATGCTGGCAATTTGGACTAGGGTTTTGACAGTACAGATAGAAATAGAGATCTAAGAAGTACTTAGGAGGTAATAATTGACATTCTTTGGTGAAGAAATGGATATGGGGGGTTAATAAAAGGTAAATGTTAAGAATGGGCTTCCCTGGTGGCGCAGTGGTTGAGAGTCCGCCTGCCGATGCAGGGGACATAGGTTCGTGCCCTGGTCCGGGAAGATCCCACATGCCGCAGAGCGGCTGGGCCCATGAGCCGTGGCCACTGGGCCTGCGTGTCTGGAGCCTGTGCTCCGCAATGGGAGAGGCCACAACAGTGGGAGGCCCGCGTACCTCAAAAAAAGAATGTTACTTAGTTTCTGACTTGTGCATTTGGATGAATGATAATTCATTAAGATAGGAGCATTGGAAGAGGATGATGTTTGATTAAGAGGGTGATTATTTGGACATGGTTAGTTTGAGGAATATTTGAGACATTCATACTGAGAGGTTGAGAAACATTTGGTTATTTGTGCTTGCGATCTGGAGAAAAGGTCTTGAGGGGGTGGGGATCATTGGCATATATGTCATAGATGTGGTGAGCTCTTCTAGAAGAAAGGAGAATGACAGGAGAAGAAGGGCTATGACCAACTCCTGAGAACTTCTACCCACCAATTAATGGCTGGGTAGAGGAGAATAAGACAGCAAAGGAAGTTGAGAAGAAGTCATCATAGAAAGATAAAGGAAACCAGGAAAGAGTCGTGTCAGAGAGACCAAAGAAAGAGAACATTTCAAGAAGGATGGGTTGTCTAAGAATGCCAATGCAACAGAGTTCACAGATGATTTAGTCATGTGTTGGCTTCTTTGACTTAACAACAGCAACTTCATAAAAGTTGGGCTGACAGTAGATTGAGGAATAAATGTAAGCTAAGGAAATGAGGAATACAGGTATAGACTTCTTGAAGTTTAGCTGTGGAGGGAAAGCAGGAGAGGTAATTTTTCTATATGTCTAACACTTAAGCTATCACGGTCAAAAATTTGTAAAAATCAGCAAAAAAAATAGCCTTTGTATCAGCAAAAAATAACCTTTGTATCATGTCAATATTACTCTTTGCCTTTAGACCTTCATTTATGTATTAAGATACTCTTTTTTCCCCATAAAATGTAGTGTATTTTCTCTTAGTCATTCCTAAATAAAATGGGAAATAAAATCATTACCATTTTCACAGTAACTTTTTATTGAAATTCACGTTACATCTTGCTTTATCTTTGCCATCTTAATATATTCACATTTCTCATAATCAAAATGCTGAATAATTTCCCCATTAAGGGTCATAATTCACCCTTTAGTCAACTAAGTCTTCCAGTCCATGCACAAGAGATTTTTAGAATTTGTTTAGGTCTTCTTTAATTTTGAAAGAAATGTTTCATAGTCTTCAGCATACAAAAGTTGTGTGCTTCTTTTATTGAATTTATTCCTAAGTATTTTACTCCATTGTTTGCTATTGTAAGTGAATTTTTTCCAATCCAGTTTCTTTTTGTATGTTCATTGCTAGTGCATAGAAATACAACTGATTTTTGCCTGTTGATTTTGTATCCTGAAACTGCTGCTGAATTCATTGATTTGCACTAACAGTGTTAAAAAATGGATTGTGTGGGATTTTATAGCTAGAAGATTATGTCATTTGTGACCAGAGATAATTTTACTTCTTGCTTTTGATTTGGATACTGTTTTTTTCTTCTTGCCTAATTGCCCTGGCTCTAACTTCCAGTACTATAATGAATAGAAGTGGTGAAGTGGGCATTTTATTTTGTTCCTGATCTTAGGAGAAGAGCTTTCAGACTTTCACCATTGAGTATGTTAGTTGTGGGTTTTCCATAAATGGTCTTTTTCATTTTGAGGAAGTTCCCTTCTATTCTTAGTTTATTGAATGTTCTTATTTCATTAAAGGGTGTTTCATCAGTTGAGATGATCATGTGTACTCTTTAACCCAGTCTAAAGCCTCACCTTCTTTGGACTCAGCCCATAACCATGAAACACTGACTAATCAGAATTAAAGGCTGTAGTCTATATGCTAAGGCACAAATATAAATTCATATTATAACACTTGAGTCTTAATAATCTTTTCTTTCTTATTTGATTGTGAGCAACTGGAGGATAGAGTTGATACCATCTTACATGATATCCACGGGGGTTAGCACAGTGCCTGGCACAGGACGGTGCTCAACAAGTTTCACGGATGAAAGAAGAAGTGCATACAAATAATGACATTTAATATGTCTTTTGCATCAAAAGAAGAAAATAATTTAGCATACTCTTTTCTGTCAATGTTTTGCCTTTGTGTAGCTGTTTTCTGTAATTTTTCTCTCTCCATGGCTTGGATTCCCTTTTTTTTTCATGTATATACATACTTTTTCTCAGTGACAAATTAGTGGAAAACTTCTTTGATAAGATAGTTTTCCCTATGCAGCCAATTAATACAGTATTCATTTATAAGAATTAATATAAAAATATCTTTCTGGAATTCATATTTTCAGGTAGAAAAAACATTTATGGGAATTGTTAATTTTAAAGATAATTCATGACTTTTTGCAATTTTGAAAAGAGGTACAAGTTCTTGATGCTCGAACTTGAGAATAGTGTTTATTATCTCTGAACAAATTCAAAAGGAATGAATATCCTTTCTCCAGACTCTTTATAGCTGCACCCAAGAGATTCCAGTATAGCTGGAAAGCAAAGTCCATCATGTCAGACGCTAAGAAACCATTATTTCCCCAAGCACTAAAAATGTATCTAGCAAAAAAAAAAAAAATTGTATCTGGCAACCTGGTACAGGATTATACAAATATGCAATTTATATAACTATAATACATAAATTATATAAATACACACCTATTTAGTTTATGTTTTTTATCACAAAAATTTCTGCACTAAGAAACAAATCTATGCATTTAACAAGTGTTAGAAAAACGAAATCCTTGGAACAGAACTAAGTGATGTGTCAGGCTGAGAGAAAGAAAATTCAGTCCTGAGCATCTGAGTCATTCAGATTCCAATCTCAGAACTGTTTAGGAATGTTTGGGACACCCAGCTCTGAATACCTCCAATTTTAAACATGTTAGTTTATTTCATGATGAAGCCTAATATAGTAACTTAGTTTTTTCTGCAGCGACATAGCTAAACAGGCTGCAAAGAAGTAAGAATTGTGGCTCTACATGAGTGTGGGCTCTCCCCCAATTTTTTCTGGAGTTGACAAATGAAAAGTACATACAAAAATAGTTAACTGTGAAACATAAAAAGAAAAGATAGCTGAATTCTCAGTTGATAATACCCTCTGCCGTAGAGAATTTCAAAATTTTCCAATTTTCAGTAGACTCAAATTACAGTGGAAATTGCAAAATTCTATCAGGGTGACTCAAATAATTCTAAAGCCTAGTTTTGATGAGCCCACTGTTGAGGTATTAACAGAGGTTTAGGAGAAAGTATGTTGTGGTCATTCCACCCAAAATTTGCTTTGGATGTCAAGATTGATGACCCCACACAAAGCCTGAGAAGGTCTATTACTCATGTAATGAGAGCTTCCAGGGGGCACAGGGCAAGCTCCCAAGCTGATCTAAAAATGGCTAGACAGAGAGGAAAGAGGACTGGTTTGCCTTTTATTGTGATTAGGGAGGGGGGCTGAGGTAAGGATTCCCATCTGTGGGCTGGGCTTACATGGTCTGAACTTCCTGCCAGTACCAGAGGGACACCTGGGCTTTCTTATCAGCTAATCCAAAGGTGGAACAGGAGGATGGGCCTTGGAAGTTTCTGACCATCAAACATCAAAAATGGAATCAGACTCTTTATTACAGGTCATCCCTGATGTTTGATGATAAAAATGTCACATTTCATTTAATTAAATTTTATCTTGCTTGAGTATGCCATAAGGGAGTTCTGTGAGGCTTGTAGCCTGAGACTGACAAGGGTGGGGAAAGTTCCACTGAACACCTTGTTCAAGAGCCCAGCATTGGATAATTTTAGAAGTGAAATGGTCACCCTTAACAACATCTGGAATGCCAAAGTGGATAAAGTGAGGCCTGTATTGTGGCTTTAATATGACACACTGATTTATATTTGGGGTATCTGTGAGGAAAGAGACTTCCACAGTTATTTTCCCCAAGGATGGAAGCCTTGGATAAGTAATTGTTGTGGTTACCATTGGTGGAACCAGGTCACTAGACCATTGGTGGAACCAGGTGGCTAGACCATTGGCAATGGCCTGAGAGTCTGTAAACACGCACCAGTGGAGCCACTTACTGGCCAGGGTAAGATGACTGCCTGAGGTTCAGTTAGTTTTGAAGGTGCTTGGATCCCATCCTTTATCAAGGACCATGATGAGCAGTTTTGATGCTGTCCATAAAGTGTACAAACTCCCATCGCTGTTCACTCATTTGATCCCAAGGGGCTCCCCAAATAGCCAAGGGTTCAAGAGAGGAGTGACCTCTTCTGGCACCTAGTCAACTGGCAAGAGACTGAGGACAGAAGAGGCCACCCTTTCCTGCAGGTGGGATACACCAGAGGACCCAGACTTAGCTCTATCCTGTAGGTAACACTTCTGCTTAGCAAGGAGGCCTTGATGGCTGATCTGAGCTTATAGAAGGCTGCCTCCCTGATCCATGGAAAGGTATGGAGCTGCACAGGCTCAGGGTCTGTGAGAATCTCTGTTTCCAGGGCACTCAGTATGCAGTCCCCAGTTGCCATGCGGCTGAGGAGAGCAGTTTCTCACACCAGAAATCCATGGGCAACATTTTTTGGGGGGAAGATGTATTTATTTATTTATTTAACATCTTTACTGGAGTATAATTGTTTTACAACGATGTATTAGTTTCTCCTGTAAAAGAAAGTGAATCAGCTATACGTATACATACATCCCCATATCTCCTCCCTCTTGCGTCTCCCTCCCACCCTCCCTATCCCACCCCTCTAGGTGGTCACAAAGGACTGAGCTGATCTCCCTGTGCTATGTGGCTGCTACCCACTATCTACTTTACATTTAGTAGTGTATATATGTCCATGCCACTCTCTCACTTTGTCCCAGCTTACCCTTCCCCCTCCCTGTGTCCTCAAGTCCATTTTCTATGTCTGTGTCTTTATTCCTGTCCTGACCTAGGTTCTTCAGACCATTTTTTTTTAATTCCATATATATGTGTTAGTATATGGTATTCGTTTCTCTCTTTCTGAGTTACCTCACTCTGTATGACAGACTCTAGGTCCATCCACCTCACTACATATAACTCAGTTTCGTTCCTTTTTATGGCTGAGTAATATTCCATTGTATATATGTGCCACATCTTCTTTATCCATTCATCTGTTGATGGACACTTAGGTTGCTCCCATGTCCTGGCTATTGTAAACAGAGCTGCAGTGAACATTGTGGTACATGACTCTTTTTACATTATGGTTTTCTCAGGATATATGCCCAGTGTGGGTCGTATGGTAGTTCTATTTTTAGTTTTTTAAGGAACCTCCATACTGTTCTTCATAGTGTCTGTACACATTTACATTCCCACCAACAGTGCAAGAGGGTGCCTTTTTCTCCACACCCTCTCCAGCATTTATTGTTTGTAGATTTTTTGATGATGGCCATTCTGACTGGTGTGAGGTGATACCTCATTGTAGTTTTGATTTGCATTTCTCTAATGATTAGTGATGTTGAGCATCCTTTCATGTGTTTGTTGGCAATCTGTACATCTTCTTTGGAGAAATGTCTATTTAGGTCTTCTGTCCATTTTTGGATTGGGTTGTTTGTTTTTTGATATTGAGCTGCATGAGCTGCTTATAAATTTTGGAGATTAATCCTTTGTCAGTTGCTTCATTTGCAAATATTTTCTCCCATTCTGAGGGGTGTCTTTTCGTCTTGTTTATGGTTTCCTTTGCTGTGCAAAAGCTTTGAAGTTTCATTGGGTCCCATGTGTTTATTTTTGTTTTTATTTCCATTTCTCTAGGAGGTGGGTCAAAAAGGATCTTGCTGTGATTTATGTCATAGAGTGCTCTGCCTATGTTTTCCTCTAAAAGTTTTATAGTGTCTGGCCTTACATTTAGGTCTTGAATCTATTTTGAGTATACTTTTGTATACAGTGTTAGGGAGTGTTCTAATTTCATTCTTTTACATGTAGCTGTCCAGTTTTCCCAGCACCACTTATTGAAGAGGCTGTCTTTTCTCCATTGTATATTCTTGCCTCCTTTATCAAAGATAAGGTGACCATATGTATGTGGGTTTATCTCTGGGCTTTCTATCCTCTTCCATTGATCTATATTTCTGGTTTTGTGCCAGTACCATACTGTCTTGATTACTGTAGCTTTGTAGTATAGTCTGAAGTCAGGGAGCCTGTTTCCTCCAGCTCCATTTTTCTTTCTCAAGATTGCTTTGGCTATTCAGGGTCTTTTGTGTTTCCATACAACTTGTGAAATTTTTTGTTCTAGTTCTATGAAAAATGCCATTGGTAGTTTGATGGGGATTGCATTGAATCTGTAGATGGCTTTGGGTGGTATAGTCATTTTCACAATGTTGATTCTTCAAATCCAAGAAAATGGTATATCTCTCCATCTGTTTGTATCATCTTTAATTTCTTTCATCAGTGTTTTATACTTTTCTGCATACAGGTCTTTTGTCTCCTTAGGTAAGTTTATTCCTAGGTATTTTATTCTTTTTGTTGCAGTGTTAAATGGGAGTGTTTCCTTAATTTCTCTTTCAGATTTTTCATCATTAGTGTATAGGAATGCAAGAGATTTCTGTGCATTAATTTTTTTATCCTGCTACTTCACCAAATTCATTGATTAGCTCTAGTGGCTTTCTAGTGGCATCCTTAGGATTCTCTATGTATAGTATCATGTCATCTGCAAACAGTGACAGTTTTACTTCTTCTTTTCCGATTTGGGTTGCTTTTATTTCTTTTTCTTCTCTGATCGCTGTGGCTAGAACTTCCAAAACTATGTTGAATAATAGTGGTGAGAGTGGGCAATCGTGTCTTGTTCCTGATCTTAGTGGAAATGGTTTTAGTTTTTCAACATTAAGAACAATGTTGGCTGTGGGTTTGTCATATATGGCCTTTATTATGTTGAGGTAAGTTCCCTCTAAGCCTACTTTCTGGGTGGTTTTTATTATAAATGGGTGTTGAATTTTGTTGAAAGATTTTTCTGCATCTATTGAGATGATCATATGGTTTTTCTCCTTCAATCTGTTAATATTGTTTCTCACATTGATTGATTTGCATATATTGAAGAATCCTTGCATCCCTGGGTGAAGCCCCACTTGATCATGGTGTATTATCCTTTTAATGTGCTGTTGGATTCGGTTTGCTAGTATTTTGTTGAGGATTTTTGCATCTATGTTCATCAGTGATATTGGCCTGTAGTTTTCTTTTTTTGTGGCATCTTTGTCTGGTTTTGGTATCAGGGTGATTGTGGCCTCATAGAATGAGTTTGGGAGTGTTCCTCCCTCTGCTATATTTTGGAATAGTTTGAGAAGGATAGGTGTTAGCTCTTCTCTAAATGTTTGATAGAATTTGCCTGTGAAGCCATCTGGTCCTGGGCTTTTGTTTGTTGGAAGATTTTTAATCACAGTTTACATTTCAGTGCTTGTGATTGGTCTGTTTATATTTTCTATTTCCTCCTGGTTCAGTCTTGGAAGTTTGTTCCTTTCTAATAATTTGTCCATTTCTTCCAGATTATCCATTTTATTGGCACATAGTTGCTTGTAGTAATCTCTTATGATCCTGTGTATTTCTGCAGTGTCATTTGTTACTTCTCCTTTTTCATTTCTAATTCTATTGACTTGAGTCTTCTCCCTTTTTTTCTTGATGAGTGTGGCTAATGGTTTATCAATTTTGTTTATCTTCTCAAACAACCAGCTTTCAGTTTTATTGATCTTTGCTATCGTTTTCTTCATTTCTTTTTCATTTATTTCTGATCTGATCTTTATGATTTCTTTCCTTCTGCCACCTTTAGGGTTTTTTGTTCTTCTTTCTCTAATTGCTTTGGGTGTAAGGTTAGGTTTTTTATTTGACATGTTTCTTGTTTCTTGAGGTAGGATTGTATTGCTATAAACTTCCCTCTTAGAACTGCTTTTGCTGCCTCATGTCGGTCATCATGTTTTCATTGTCATTTGTTTCTAGGTAGTTTTTGATTTCCTCTTTGATTTCTTCAGTGATCTCTTGGTTATTTAATAGTGTATTGTTTAGCCTCCATGTGTTTGTATGTTTTACAGATTATTTCCTGTAATTGATATTTAGTCTCATAGCGTTGTGGTCAGAAAATATACTTGATATGATTTCAATTTCGTTAAATTTACCAAGGCTTGATCTGTGACTCAGGGTATGATCTATCCCTGGAGAATGTTCCATGAGCACTTGAGAAGAAAGTGTAATCTGCTGTTTTTGGATGGAATGTCCTATAAATATCAATTAAGTCCATCTTGTTTAATGTATCATTTAAAGCTTGTGTTTCCTTATTTATTTTCATTTTGGATGATCTGTCCATTGGTGAAATTGGGGTGTTAAAGTCCCCTACTATGATTGTGTTACTGTCCATTTCCCCTTTTATGGCTGTTAGCATTTGCCTTATGTATTGAGGTGCTCCTATGTTGGGTGCATAAATATTTACATTTGTTATATCTCCTTCTTGGATTGATCCGTTGATCATTATGTAGTGTCCGTCTTTGTCTCTTGTAATAGTCTTTATTTTAAAGTCTATTTTGTCTGATATGAGAATTGCTACTCCAGTTTTCTTTTGATTTCCATTTGCATGGACTATCTTTTTACCTCCCCTCACTTTCAGTCTGTATGTTTCCCTAGGTCTGAAGTGGGTCTCTTGTAGATAGCATATATACGGGTGTTGCTTTTGTATCCATTTAGCCAGTCTATGTCTTTTGGTGGGAGCATTTAATTCATTTACATGTAAGGTAATTATTGATATGTATGTTCCTATTACCATTTTCCTAATTGTTTTGGGTTTGTTATTGTAAGTCCTTTCCTTCTCTTGTATTTCCTGCCTAGAGAAGTTCCTTTAGCATTTGTTGTAGAGCTGGTGTAGTCGTGCTGATTTCTCTTAGCTTTTGCTTGTCTGTAAAGGTCTTAATTTCTCTGTCAAATATGAATGAGATCCTTGCTGGGTAGAATAATATTGGTTGTAGGTTTTTCCCTTTCATCACTTTAAATATGTCCTGCCACTCCCTTCTGGCTTGCAGAGTTTCTGCTGAAAGATCAGCTGTTAACCTTATGGGGATTCCCTTGTATGTTAATTGTTGATTTTCCCTTGCTGCTTTTAGTATTTTTTCTTTGTATTTAATTTTTGATTGTTTGATTAATATGTGTCTTGGTGTGTTTCTCCTTGGAATTATCCTGTATGGGCCTCTCTGAACTTCCTGGATGTGACTGACTATTTCCTTTCCCATATTAGGGACGTTTTCGACTATAATCTCTTCAAATATTTTCTTAGTCCCTTTTTTTCTCTTCTTCTTCTGGGACCCCTATAATTCGAATGTTGGTGCGTTTTTATGTTGTCCCAGAGGTCTCTGAGACTGTCCTCAATTCTTTTCATTCTTTTTTCTTTATTCTGCTCTGTAGTAGTTTTTTCCACTATTTTATCTTCCAGGTCACTTATCCGTTCTCTTGCCTCAGTTATTCTGCTGTTGATTCGTTGTAGAGAATTTTTAATTTCATTTACTGTGTTGTTCATCATTGTTTGTTTGCTCTTTAGTTCTTCTAGGTCCTTGTTAAACATTTGTTGTATTTTCTCCATTCTATTTCCAAGATTTTGGATCATCTTTACTATCATTACTCTGAATTCTTTTTCAGGTAGACTGCCTATTTCCTCTTCATTTGTTTAGTCTGGTGGGTTTTTACCTTGCTCCTTCATCTGCTGTGTGTTTTTCTCTGACTTCTCATTTTGCTTAGCTTACTTTGTTCGGGGTCTCCTTTTCACAGGCTGCAGGTTCATAGTTCCCGTTGTTTTTTGGTGCCTGCTCCCAGTGGGTAAAGTTGTTTCAGTGGGTTGTGTAGTCTTCCTGGTTGGGGGGACTGATGCCTGTGTTCTGGTGGATGAGGCTGGATCTTGTCTTTCTGGTTGGCAGGTCCACATCTGGTGGCATGTTTTGGGGTGTCTGTGAACTCATTATGATTTTAGGCAGGCTCTCTACTAATGGGTGGGGTTGTGCTCCTGTCTTGCTAGTTGTTTGGCATGGGGTGTCCAGCACTGTAGCTTGCTGGTCGTCGAGTGGAGCTGGGTCTTAGCGTTGAGATGCAGATCTCTGGGAGAGCTCTCACTGATTGATATTACGTGGGGCCAGGAGGTCTCTGGTGGACCAGTGTCCTGAACTCGGCTCTCCCACCTCAGAGGCTCAGGCCTGACACCCAGCCAGAGCACCAAGACCCTGTCAGCCACTTAGCCAGGTACGTGGGGAGTTTCTTGCCTTTTGGGAAGTCTGAGGTCTTCTGCCAGTGTTCAGTAGGTGTTCTGTAGGAGTTGTTCCACGTGTAGATGTAGTTTTGATGTATTTATGGGGAGGAAGGTGATCTCCACGTTTTACTTCTCTGCCATCTTGAAGGCACCCCCTGTGAATGCCGCCTTCTCTTCTCTCCCCCTCATGCAAGCTTCTAGAGAGCACCATGCACCCTGTCTCAGCTTCCTCACCTGTCCCTCACTCCTCACCTCTGGCCAGTGGCGAAGTCGGGCGGTGGGTCTTGCGGGCTCCGGCAGACCAGGGGGAAACAGTTTATGTTTTTTCTCTTTCTTTTTCCTTTTTGTGATCATATGACACAGGGTTGGAAATGTACCAGTCAGGAACTGCTATGGCTGCCCCTCTCCGACGCCATTCTCAAAGACTCATGTCTTGGCTCCAGTGTGTTCATCAAATAAAATCTGCTGTTATGTCTTGGGAACAACTGTACGCAGTGAGCTTCCTTAAGCAAAATACGATTGTTGCTCACTGCTCTATCAGCCTGAGAGGCTTGTCTGCTTGGGCAACTTATGATCATCATGGGTGGTCCAGAGGTTTCAGGAGGTATGAGAGGAGGTTGCTCTAGCTTCTACGGTGAATGATTCTCTGGGAGCAGAGAAAGGGAACACTAATGGGAGAGACTGTTGTATTACCGTTCGGACATTCTAGAGTCCTTTGTTGTAGGGGAGCCCCAATTCAAGATGGGATAAATTGTGAATAACAGCATAAAAAGGCTTAAGTAAAACTTGTAAATGAGGTATATGTTTGCCTCCAGATCCCTAAAAGTCCTAAAAGATACTGGGCTTGTTTAACATTGTGAGTGCAGAGTGTCGACTGCTACTTCTTGACAGTGTTAGAGATGCTGGGGCCCTCAGAGTACCAAATACTTTTCAGGAAGTTCACCAGGGTTGCAGGGCCTTGTCCTAAGTGCAGGGAAATGCCCACCCCCCACTTTTTTTTAAGCTCCCCCTCCTCTTCCTCATCTTCTTATGGTTTTTTTTTTTCAGTTTTATTTTCCTATCTAAAAAGAGATTTATTGTATTTCATGCAATTTAAAGTACGCATGTCAAGTCACCTAGAAAAAAATTTTAATGCATTAAAAAATAAAATAAAAAGTTGTGTGTGTGTGCGAAGGATGTAGAACAAATGGACCAAGTTATAGTCTAATAGGGTCCCTGAGAGAGGAAGTTTTGGAAAAAACATCACATCCACTCTCCCTGGAGAATAACTTCATATCTCATATGAGAGACTATTACTATAGCCTGTGGAAGTAATCACACAGAGCTCTAGGTCAACAGCTTTTCCAAAAGTCAGGAGGTAGCAATGTGTACCCAGAGAGATTTTCTCTTACAATGAAGTAATGCTGAGGAAAAAAATAAAAGAAACATTTCTGCAGCCACTCTCTTCAAGACAACACCATAAATGTGATAGTTAATATTTTCATTTCACAGTATTGGCCACACTGATAAAGTTTTTAATTATTTAGCAACATATTGATTCTTTGGGGGAACAAGGAAGTAAGGCTCTGAGGGAGAATCTGTTCTATGTCTCTTGCCTAGTTTCTGGTGGTTTGGTGACAATTTTTGATGTTTCTTGGCTTATAGAAACATCACCCCAATCTTTGCCTTCATGCTCACATTACATTCTCCCTGTGGGCATATCTCTGTCCCAAATCCCATTTTTAGAAAGACACCAGTCATTTTGGATTAGGGCCCACCCCAATTACCTCATTTTAACCTGATCACCTCTTTAAAGACCCTATCTGCAAATAAAGTCACGTTCTGAGTAATGTGAGTTAGGACTTCAACATATACATTTTGAGAGGAAAACAACTCAAACTATAACAGACAGGGCAGTAAAGCAGAAGAATGAAATGACCAGAATTTCATCTTAGTTAACTTAGTCTAGAATCTTAAATAAAGAGAGATGCTCAAGGTAATAATTTTCAACCATGGCTGCACACGAGAATTATCTGAGAAGCTTTCAAAATGTACCAATGCCCAGGCCCTCCTTCTATATATTCTTATTTAAGAGTTGTGGGGTGGAGATCTGGCAGTATTTTCAAAAAGCTTCCTAAGAGAGTATAATATACAGCTGCATTTAGAACTACTGTTTGGGGATGGTAAGGCAGGAAGACCAATTTGGAGGCTGTTTTGTTAATCAAGGAGATATAATAAGACTCTGAAACATGGCATCAGCAGTGGAAAAGAGGAAAAGAGAAAGAGATAGATGTTTTCTAGAAATAGGAAGTAAATCAGCAGGACTTGATGACTCATCGAATTGTGGAGAGAGGGCGCGTTAGGGAAGAGCAAAAGGTGACACTTAAGTTCCCATCAGGTACATGCTGGTATTGTCAGCAGATATTAAACTTAAAAGAAGTTTGTTCTCTTGGGGGAAAGCATAATAATTGAATTGAGTTTTTAACAATTAACTTAGTATTTTGAGATCATTGTAGATTGACACACAGTTCTAAGAAATAATACAAAGAGGTCCCATACACCATTTACGCAGTTTCTCTCCATGGTAACATCTTGCAAGTCTGTAGCACAATCTCACAACAGGATGCTGGCACTGATACAGTCAAGACACAGAACACTTCCATCACACAGGGGTATACTGAGTTTGAGGTGCCTGTAGATAGTGATCAAGTGAGACTTGTTAAGGTGGCATTCCATTAGAAGTGTGCCTACCTGGTTTTGATCTCTCTAAAAGTACCAGAAATCTGCCAAAACTAAGTGGAAGTAAGATCCACCTACTTCGCTACCTCAATATAATAATAAGGAATCAGGAATATTTTAAACTTTGGATTTATGTAATGAATATCTAGCAGTGACTTGGGAGTACAAATGGGTAACCATTTCACCTATAGAACAAGATCTACTTGGGGAAATTCTTTAAACACATGGTTACCCATGCATGCACACCCACAGATGCATCACATATACGCCACAAGCATGTATACATGCAGATGCAACTCTTACTAGAAGACACACAATTTTGTGAGTGACCACTTATATGAACTCCTCATATTCGAAGAGAGTGACGATTCTGTCTTTTAAAGAGTGTGCTTTCATTGTAACTGCAGCCAAAAAAAAAAGAGAGATTAAAAACAGCTGGAACATATGTCTGTTTTCACCTCCTCCATCTGGAACTTTGTTTTTGGATATCACAGACATTTTCCAAACAAAACTCTGCTGAACAAAATGATAAATGTGGAAGAGACATGTATGATTCTCTTTTTGTTTGAAGAGCTTTATAGAATCGAAAGCGTTGGTGTGCTTTTCAAACATAAAACTAAACCTTTGAACGTTGCAAATAGAGTTTTCAATGGGTAATGTGACATTTAATTTATATTTGAAATTGGGCAATGTTCTCAACTACAATACTGAGTCTTTAACCAGTAGGTGTATTTATCTGAGAAGTAAAAATGAAGTATTTTATTATATGTTGATATTTGAATAGAACAATTAGAAAACTAAAACAATGTGCTAACCAACCTTTCAAGTTTCTGTCACTTTACTCTCTTATTCATCTTTTTCCTTAAATCTCCCCTCCAAAACTACTGGAGGGGAGATTTAAGGAAACTAACTACATCCTTATCATGCCATGCTCCAATTACTATAATAATTTTCTCATTCTTTCTCTGATGGCAGTATGCTTTTATACTAATAGACCCTAAATAATAACTCCAACTTAATCTCTTAAAAACACTTTGGTAACATCACTTCCATGGTGTATAGACTAAAATCCCAGATCCTTGACTTTTATTTTATAGGTCCTACTTCACTTTTCAATAGGTATTAAAGCCTAGGTTTTAAAAGTCTTTGGTTCAAATTCCAGTTCTTCCAATTACAAGCACATTTTGCAAAGATTCCATTGTCCTAACCCAAATGATGAGGTTTGAGGGTCTGAAACTAGGTAATGGCAGAGCAAACAGATTAAAAATGGAAAAAAAGATTGGAGATAATAAAATGGATAAACCTCGGTGATGAATTGATTAAAAGAGGGAATATGGTATCAAGCATGATATTTACCTTAAGCTACAGTGTGGATTACCTGAGAGAGAGAATCCAGGAAAGAGAGGTTTGGCAGAATGAGGAGGAAAATCATTATTTTGAGTTTGGTGTATGACAACTAGGTGAATATATTTACTCCACAGCAGTTGAGAGCCAGGAAGGAGAACAAAGATAAAAATTTTGGAGGCAGTAGAAAATTATAATCACCATGTTCATCCAACGTAAGATCATTAAATATAAATTCACCCCACTAAGGAAAAATACAGCCTGGGGGTATAGCATATTTAAAACCCCCAATTTTACCGGATAATAAAGCAATAACATTAAAGTATATTCCATAAAAATGACAGAAAGAGTATTAAACAAAAGTTCAAATAAAAATCTTGGTACCATTTACCTTGAATTTCTGGCTCAATATAAAATGATTCAGAAATTATGGCTACTTTACTATCTCAGCAGCTGTTTTCACAAAGACTAAAGAGACAGACATGGGATTCATGGTTAAGTGATATTTATTAGACTAGGAGAAGTGTGGGGGCTGGGAGAGGTCATGGCTACTCTTTTGCTCCACATTTAGGGAAACTCTTTTATTCTGTGACCAAGCACATAGTTTTGAGATAAGTGAGAAAGAAGAGGGTCCCCTGGCTAACAAGCTAGATCACCCCAGGGCAGTTGACCAGGTGACAGACGGAGTCATATTGCCCTCACATTCCTATAAGAGAAGATATTTTTCACAGTTCTGGACCATATCCACTCAACATAAAACAGAATCTGATAACAATTATGAGTTGCTAGTGCACAGTGAGAAGTCAAATACCAAAGCTTGTCCTTGCCAAGTTTTTCTTTGTATTTTAACCACATGATCCATATTCCTCATTACACTATCCTTCATCTGTCTAAACAACAGGCTGTTGTTAGTTTACGAAACTTAACTGTTCTTAGCTCAGACATGCTTATGCATGCTTCTTCAAAGTTACAACAATGGAGATTTTTGCATTTCGTATAATTACAGAAAAAGCTAATGGAAAAACAAAAAAGCAAAACCAAATCTTTGTAAGAATGGGAATCTCTAAAGGAACAACATTTACTGTTACAACAGTCAAGGGCAATGACTCTCCATTTCTCCTGGGAAAATTTTAGCAGACCTTCCCCACAGCTTTGAGATAGGCACTTTGTTGGGTAGACGCCATGTGCTCTCTGAAAGCCACATTCAGGTGCTTATTGACTTCTGTTGAGCTGATTTTGGGCTCTGCAGAAGCTCAGCTATTGGATCATGGAGAATCATTTTTAGTTTGCATTTATCTTATTTTAGTGACCTTGAGGATTTTTTTCATGTTGATTAGCTACTTGCATGTTTCTTATCTTGTGGATTGCTCTTTGTGTCCTTTCTGCCCAGTTCTATATAAAGTGTTCTATTTTTTTTTTCTCACAGATATAAGGAGAGAGTAGATTCTTGGTGATAAATAAATTTTGACTTGGACAAGTGAGATGGATGGTGGTGAAATACACTAACATGAAGACAACTAAGGGAAGATTAGATTTATGGAATGGGGAGAGAAACCCAGGGTTCTGTCTGACCTTGTTAAGTTTAGTGAATGTACCCTTTGGATATTATTGTGGGGATTTAAAATCAGCAGTTGGATATAAATAACTGGAGTTGGTGGGTAGAGATCAGATATTGATTCATTGGCATATGGGCTATAAAGGCTTAGAATTGGGTGAGGTCACCTAGGTAGCACCTGTTGATAAAGAAACAGGCCAAGAAGGATGAGGTCTGTGGGCAATCCAACAGTCAGAAACCAAACAGAGCAAGGGGATCAAGCAAGTCGAATGAAAAAGAATAGCTGTATCCAGGCAAAAGGTCTTGTATTTATTGACTTTTGAAATGACTTTAGAAATTTTAAATTCAACTATTCTGCCTCCTCCGCCTATTTTTTCTATTGGGATATTTGTGACTTTTCATTGAACTGTAAAATTTTTTCATACATCAAAGACACAGACTCTGTTGTATATAATACAATGCTTAAATTCCACACACCCCATTTGTCTTTTGTTTCATTTATCTTTTGATATCTCTATTTTTTTGTAGCCAAATCGATTGATTTCTTAATGTACTAGAAAATGCATTGCTTTTTTTTTCTTTAAGTGTTCTTGTCCATCCCAAATCTACTGAACATTGGCAAATACATCTCTCTCAGTTTTTAAGAAGTCTTAAAAAAAAAAAAAGAGGGCTTCCCTGGTGGCGCAGTGGTTGAGAGTCCGCCTGCCGATGCAGGGGACACGGGTCCGTGCCGCGGTCCGGGAAGATCCCACATGCCGCGGAGCGGCTGGGCCCGTGAGCCATGGCCGCTGAGCCTGTGCGTCCGGAGCCTGTGCTCCGCAACGGGAGAGGCCACAACAGTGAGAGGCCCGCGTAATGCAAAAAAAAAAAAAAAAAAAGAAAGAAAAGCCTTGTTCTCTATTTCATCTGGAATGCAGTTTGGTAACTGAGCAGACATTTCTTGAAACTATGGTGTGAATCTTGGGTAGTCAATCTTGCTGCTAAGTTTCTTCCCACTGGGAGAATTTCCCTCTTTCAGATCCTGAGTCCTACCCCTAAGAAGAGCATTCATAGCAGTGCTCAGCAGAAGACCCTACTGCCTGAGCCAAAAGATTCATTTTGGTACACATTTGTGAGCCTTATTTTATTTTAGTGGCTAAGCAATGATTAATCTCTGTTAACCAGGTTTGGTCATGTTAGCTTCCCAACTATTCTGTTTGAATCTGTTGCTTTGTAATTGATCCCAGAAATCTTATTGAGTCATGCTCTTTAAACAGGGTCACACCCTTACGTCCTCCTCCCTTTTTTTCCCCCAAATATTCCAAGCCTGAGTGCTATTTCTCTTTCATTTCTTTTTAAGGGATTTAGCTTCAGTGTAGGTATAAGGTATTATGGTCTAAGGTAGCACGGCTGTTCACACGTTTTCTGAATTTGCACTGCAATATTCCCCAGCACACCTCACCAAATCTGTGTCCCAGTTGCATGTGATTTTTTATAAGTGCCGTCATCAATTTTGTTAGCAACAGGCCAAGAGGAGGTGTTTTGGAGAGGGAATCTGGCATCCCTAATTCCAAATGCCTCGATCCCTGAGGGTTTTGCTTTTTTTTTTTTTTTTTTAATCATCACACCAACTTTAGGAGCATTAGAGAATTTAACTGCCTCAATTCAACTAGGAACATGTGGCAGCCATGAGTTCTGTTCATCAGATATTACCAGTTCTCCTTCTGGGTCCATGTAGGATTGCAATTCTTTGCTCCCCTGAAACTAAGTGTGATCACCTGAGCTGCAGTGATCAGTGAGCTGTTGAGTGGAGGTGATGCATGTCACTTCCGGATGGAAACTTTAAGTGTTGATACACTATTCACCAACCTGCCAGTTCTAGAGAGTGGCTGCCCTGTCAGCCTGGATGCCGGCCGTGGTCCAGCATGAAAGAGCAACAGCCAGGAGCTTCGGCTGAGAAACAGACCTTTGATGTTTTAAGTCTCTTGCTTTATGGGGTCATTATTGTTAGAGTCTAATGGAGCACCTGCTGACTGATACAGAATTGGTACCTTAGAGTGGGTTCCTGTGCAACTAGCCTGACTTGACAACGTTTTTTAAAAGAAGACGTTGATATTAGTCACATCCAGAAATGATACAGTAAAAATTGGGCAATCAGTTGTGCACATTCTTGAGGGAAGGCTGCAGTGTGAGCACAGACCTTCACTCTTGTGGTTGTGCTCATAACGAGTACCCTGCTGTACACCAGCGTGAAACTGTAATATTGTGACAAAACACAGACCAAGAAATGGAGAGAAAATGTTCACGTAAAGATCTTCTCACCACATGATAATGTTAAAACTTGCATAAAATAAACATTAAATCCAAATATAAGACTTCCTGATTTAAACAAAAAACTTCCTGATCTCCTGAAGTATAGTTCTCGTAATGACTTTGCCTGGGATAGTGTAAGACCTTTCCGTGTGGCCTACTTAGCTCTGTATTGAGTCTAGAGCAGTTTTCTGTAATTGTTGATTCTATGGAAGTTATTTTGATTTATTTTTTTAGGAACAAACTAATTCCCTGCTCTATCGCTACGATCTATACTAACATTGTGCCAAATTTCCCCAAGTTACCTTAGTCTACTTGCCCCCATTCTGAGAGAATTTCACAAATCTATGCTTTTTACATCAGTTCTTCAATTTTCTCTACTCCTTGGTGTCGGCAGCCCTCGTTTTAATTGTGCAGATACCTTTCCTTTTCTCCTACAGCCAATCTCTGTACGTCTCATGTTGTTGTCTTTTCAAAACAAAACAATATTCTGACTACCTTCAAGACATACACTTGCAACGTGGAGATTATTGCAGAAGGTTTGCAAGCAAGTTAAGAGTGGGTTGTTTTTATTTTATTTTAAAATTTCATGCAAAGAATGTTTAAGTCAATTTATTTCCCCTTCCCCTTCAATCAGTCTTATAGACTGTGGAAGCTCCTCTCAGATTTGACAATTGATTGACTCTCAATCTTTGATTTCTATTTTATTGTGAGTTTCTATAGATTTCTGTATAGATGTCTTTATTTGCTGAGAAAAAAAAGAGAGAGAGTCTGAATCACAGGCACCATTTTTCTCTCTAGACATCTAGAGAATCTGACTGGAATGGATAAAGGTCATTTGTGAAATTGTATTCATGATTGTTTTACACAGTCACAAGAAGTAAGATCACTGAGAAAGAAAGGATGGAGATGCTTCCTGTCCCTCTTCCCAAATCAAAGGCACATTTAGTTACTTTCAAATATTTCGGCTAATAAAAATCACAAGCATGTTCCTTTTGAATGAAGGTAGTGTTCTAGATGTCAGGTGACGACTCTCCTGACTGTTCTATGATAAATGTATTCATTTTCATGAACGTATGCTAACTATCAAACCAACATCAGCTAATATGGCATCTTGCAATAATGAAAAGAATAATTAGGTAAAGAGAAATAACATATCTTTCAGTACTCAAAAGTCATTTGTGTGTTTGGAATTTTGTCAAAGAGAATTTCATCAAAATGAAATGAATATCGAATGAATATTAAAATTTATTTTTAATCTTGAAGCCTTCAAAGACATTTTACAATTATCGAAGAAGCAATTAAGGAAAAGAAGTAAGAAGCATACACCAAATCCGTTGAACAGCTATGACTCTGGTTGAGCTAAAGAAATCTGGGTGAAAGATACGCTGGTAACTACTAGAGATACATATTTAAACATAAACATACTCTCAAGTAGAGAAAGATTACTAATTGTGAAAATATGTATCATTAACACAGTGCCAAGAGTTGCCTCTGGTTTATTACACTAATATCCTTAAAAAGATCTTTAAATAGAACGGCACATTTTTCCCCCTGTAGACGCACAAATGTTAAATCAACCTAAGTAAAATGGTTTCAGTAAATCTTGTGGGAAATCTGTGGTCATTGCACGTTATGGTATTGGAGTTTTTGTTTCTAAATATGTCACTCAAGAATGATCTAAGAAAAATAAGATATTAAGAAGTCTTCTTTTTATAGAGCAATCCTTACATGTGTATGCATATGTCTTCTAGAAGTATATGTGATGAGCTTAACAGTTCCCTGAATTAAATCATTTTTAGTATGCCTATACCAAGTGGTTCACTTCGATATGTTTTTTGAGATGAAAATGATTGAAGTCATGTGGAGAGAGTTAAAATCATGAATACATTAATTCCAATAGTATCACACCTTATAGTCGGTTACGTGTGGCTTCTTCAGCACAAAACATTAGGAGCCTCTCACATGTGGCTTTTGATTTCATTATTCCTTTGTCCTCTGGAAGTAGCAGGATGGTGAGATTGAAGACAGTTTGAGGACAGAAGGCTGGCCTTTCTGGGACTTGCCTGGCGGTCCAGCGGGTAAGACTCCGCACTCCCGACGCAGGGGCCCGGGTTCCATCCCTGGTTGGGAATCTAAGATCCCATGTGCTGCACAGCATGGCCAAAA
The DNA here is from genome assembly GCF_039906515.1 of Pseudorca crassidens. Classification (NCBI taxonomy): domain Eukaryota; kingdom Metazoa; phylum Chordata; class Mammalia; order Artiodactyla; family Delphinidae; genus Pseudorca; species Pseudorca crassidens. The sequence goes on from NC_090316.1 coordinate 17,614,170, forward strand.
AAAAAAAAAAAGAGAGAAAGAAGGGTGGCCTTTTTTGGCAGAGCCCCCAGCCTTGTGGCTCACAACACCCTGAAGGAACAGCCTTCAGCCTCAAGCGTCTCATTTCAGGTTCGGCCACAGAGGCTCTGTGGCAATTTCCCAGCCCTGCTCACACATTTTGATAATCAGATTTCTAGAGGACTTTCTTTAAATGTACTTGATATCTTCGTGGTAAAGCTAACGCTTGAACTGCTTAAGAAGTTCACAGAAGAGCTGCACTGGGGTTTTCAGGGGGCACTTGTGTTTGGAATGAGAGCATGTGAGCTGAGGAAGGAGGCAGAAAGAGAACAGGGATGCTTGTTGGGATACACGTGGAAGTCTTTCCAGTGAAAGTTTTACTTCCTTTATAAATTTTCCTAGGAACCTTCAGGTTCCTTCCAAAACCCTGGCTTCATGGAACTAAAAATAATCACATGTAACACTTCACACAAACCACAGTTGTGCTAAGAAGCTAAAGCTCAGGAATGCTTTCCTATCAATCACTTGTCATAGCCAATATCTTCTTAATGCAAATCCTGAGAGAGGGAATTATTTTAGAATCATAATTGTTCTATTGTGTTAAATACCGTGCATCCAGCGTAGGGGCGGGGTGCGGATCAGAACAAGGCTTTTACAACTCTGAACTCTAAATGATATAAATACACTCTCTTATTCTTCAAAGTTCAGTTTTTTGAAGGAGAGATTAAAACAGTGGTGCCATTTTGTTCCTCACAAAATGTCCAGAAAGGACAAGGAAAATGTAAATTTTTCATCTGGCTATGCCCACTTGAACTTTCATTGGCCACATATCAAAACTATTACACTTCCAGTATTGGAGCCAAAAGTTCTTATCACATTTATTGATATTATTTTAACATTCTGAAGCAGATTATCCACATTTGATTTGGAAAAAAATTCAGATGAAAGATGGATGCATTTCCAGCTTATATCTCAAGATTTTATTATAGCTGACATTGGACAATTTTCAAACTAGAGGAATGACATAAAAAGTGACTGGGCCATCTGCTTTGCTTCTCCCATTTCTTACACCAATTAATCATCCAGTCTTTGTTGAGACTGTTAATTTTGGCCACTTGAATGAGTTTTAATACCATGTTAAAACTAGTAAAAAATTTGCCTGAAACACCATCCCATTTACTGGGCTATCCTTCTCAGCATATTGATAAATTTAGATATTTTGCTCTTTTTAGTTAAAATAAGAAACTCTTATTTTATATATCTACACTAGGATAAAGATCATAGTGTGTGTGTGTGTGTGTGAGATGGAGGTTAAAAGCTTGAATGGAATTGCAGTATGCATTGACCAGGCTGTAACAAATGATATTATGATATATGAAATGTGTGTGTGTGTATATACAAATATATATTTAGTGAAGATATTCTTATTCAAAGTCAACATCTTGCTCTCTTGCAGGTCCCCACTGAAAATACCTTTCATAACTGCATAGAATGACTAAGTTAAAAAAACAAACTTGTAGACGCATTCTGATCTATTTTTAACTTGAATTGCTATATGCAAGATTTGAAATTACATCATATATAGAATAAGAGAGCCACCAGACAACTAAATTTAGCCACCTTTGTGAGGAATGTAGACTTGAATAAATTATTGGGAGTTAAGGAAATTTATATAGGGAAAAAAAAGAGGTATCATGAGTCTGAGTACTAATTTTACTCTGGCACTAGTAATGTTCTGCCCGTTGTCTAAATAAACCCCTTTAGGCTTCAATTTTCTCATCTGATAGAGAAGCTTATCTTCTAGCATATTTGAATTGACAGTTCAGATTTCTAAGTAGAATTAGAATGATTACAATGTCAGATAAAAAAGAATTCAGAGAGCTACAACAAGGAAAATAAAATCCTACTAAAATTTCACTATGTTTCCACTCATGTCATTTTTAAAAAATACATAAGAGTAGTGTTTGGTGCATGCCCCTTTCAGGGGCTGCCCTACATTGAGCAGGCTGAGGGGAAATGGGACAAGCAAGTCCCTCTTCATCTCTGCTGAGCCCACTCACAGGGGTTCTGCTTTGGTCACTTTTATTATTTACATACCCAACAAATATTTTCTCTGAAGAAAGAGTTTCTTGGCTAAATAAAATATAGGAGTGAGTGCCAAATGCTTCCGAAGCTCCCTTTTAGAACTAATCTGCTATTTTAGTATTCTCTCTTTTATGAACCTGAAAATATCATAAAATTTCCCCAAAGTAGTTATCTTTCTTTTATTTCAATTTACAAGCAGATATTAACACATTTGCATTTGCATGCACTGGATTTTTCTTTAAATGACTCAATGTAAAATTTGTTACCATTGCATTATTATGTTTGTTACTTTGCTTTAATAATCAATATTAGATAAGTCAGTTTGCACAATGGCCTTAGAATATGACAAATCAGCCCCAAGTCAGTTCCCTAGTGCAGATTGTTATATCAATGTTGCCTCGTTCCACGAATGAGCTAAAATTTTGAAAAACAATTAGGAAATGTTTTTGCCATTTGGAATGTTACCATTGCAAAACTAATATTGCATTATTTTAAATAGGAAAATAAGAGATTCTTTATAGAATATAAATGTAAAAGTGATCTACGTCTATGGTTATACTCTGAGAAAAATTATCGCCTTCATTGCTTCTGTAACTGGAATATAATTGAAAATAAATCAAATTAAACATTTAACTTAAGTACCAAAAAATAGGGCAAAAGGAAGTAGCAGAAGAAAATTAACACAAATGAACCCTGAAAACTGTGAACTGGAAAACAAACAAGTATACTGATTGAAAAAGTCTGCTTCTATAGAAAGATCAATGATAAAAAATACCCCTCATGTGTGATTAAGACAAAAAGAAAGAAAAGAAAAATACCTGCCATTAGAAATTACAAAGTGGATATATTCACAACAGTAGGGGCGATTAAAGAATTATAAAGATCATTATGTTAATCTCATGTCACTGATTTTGCACATTCAATAAAATGGGTAATGTCATAGAACAATATAAATAACTAAAAGTGATTGGAACAGAACAAGAAAACTTGTACCAATCAAGATCTATAGGAAAAAAATTGTTAATTATTTATCACTAAAATAGAAACTAGGTTCAGGTGGTTTTTTCTAACATTTTTATATTAGTCAAGATATTTCGGATGACAAAATGATGGAGAGTGTCTTACTTTCTTTTATGATTTTATTACCAAATACTGATAAAGAAGGCAGGAATAAAAGATTAACCAAGAACATAAGTATCTAGGAATATACTACAAAACCTGCAGAATCATTCTGCCAGAAAATTAGAAAACGTTATTAAGAGACACTAACAAATACCTAAATAAATAGACACGTATACCAAATACATGGATTAGAAGGCTCGAAATGTCAATTCTAGACAAATTTATATATAAATTTAATCCAAATAAAAATCTCTCTCTTTTGGTAGAAATTGACAAGGTGCTTGTAAATTGGGAAATGCAAAGTCCTTAATTAGCTGGGACAATTCTGAAGAAAGAAAAAGCATTCTAAAAATCTTATATAATAAGTAAAACATACAGTTGAGAAAGGAAAGCAAATCTCAAACCGAGTAGGTGTGTCAGACATATGAACATATTGGACAGTCTGATTCAAGTTTAACATCCTCATCTTGTTCACCGTTCTCCACTGAGCCGCCTGAATCAGAGGCACTACCTGGTTTTATTATTTGGAGAAACTGACACAGATGGCAGTATCTCAAGAACTTTAAATGTGAGAAATCAGTAGAAAACATGCTTTTCTCCTCCTAGGAGTTGTGCCAAAGGTTCAGACTATATGGGGCCCCACGTTATATAATTCTCAATTATTTTTTAATGGATTTGTATTTAAGTCAGTGGACTGTGAGGAGACATACCTATGTCTTGGATAATCTTTTGTTTAACTTATAAACTCTCTTAAGACATGGGTTATACAGAAGTCAATGATTGAAACCTAGTAAGAAGAAATGAATTAAAGAACTCCTAGGGGAAATGAAGACCTAAAGTAATTAAAATGTCCCAATGAGGCTCAGTAGTCAACGTTCCCATTTGATTCCTGGAAACATCATGGCTATAATCAAGTTAATTTGCAGGGAAGTACTTGTTAGAATAATCAGGCTAACACTATGAAGCTGGTATATGAGATGGCAACTGGGATAACTTGGCTAAGTGTCCAGTGAAGAGCTAGAGTTAATAGGACAAAGAAACAAGAAAATAGAGTAAAGGGAATAGAGGAACGAATTGAATGTGTATTTTCTAAGACATCTGAGACATTTAATTTTTACTACATATAATTTCAAGTTCTAGAAACTGCATTATGTACAACAAAAAAACCTGCCTTGGTGATTTTGCTAGCTAGGTATCCCGGAAGTAAAATTCCTATTTCATTTTGGGTTGTTTTTCCATAAGTATTTTCAACGTGTGCACTATTTTTCAGATTAACTCTGTGTTTTTACGTTTCAAGTTAAAATAATATGACATTGAGCACCAGTGATTACTAACATCACAAAAAGGAAAATAACCACAAGTTAAGTGCCTCTTGATGGAAGGTCACCAGGTCAACTGTAATTTCTGACCAAAAAACAGAACCTGAATCTGAGCAATTCTCTAGACCTAAATACCAGCTTAGAAAAAATATGGAAAGCAGAGAAATCTGTTAAACTACACCATGGTACTACAATCAGCAAGATCTAGACTGGGAAATTCCATAAGACAAAAATTCAGGTTTTTTTCAGCAAAGTGCAAGGAAAAGACAAGACGGGAGAATTTGCAGATTAACACCCCTCCCCCCCCAATCAATCAATTGTCATGTATGAGCTTTATTTGGGTCCTGATTGTTTTTAATGTTTTTTTTAAAAAAAGACATTTAGGAGACTACAGGATATTTATATATTATTATGTATTTGGTAATATTAAGGATGTTTATTTTTAAACTGTGATCATGGTATTATAGTGTTTAAAGAAGAGAGCTTATTTTTTTAGAGAAGCCTACTGAAATGTCTGCATATGAAATGACATTCTGTCTAGGAATTACTTCAACATAACATGGGAACTAGGACAGATTGAAGCGACTATGTATGAAACAAGAATGGGCATATGTGTTAATTGTTAATGCTTGGTCCTAGGTACCTAGAAGTTCATTACCCTGCTCTGTTTTTGTATATATTTAAAATTCTTCATAGATTTTTTTTTAAGTTAGCCCCAAATAAAGGCATTTCCAGGCTATTGAACAAAGTAAACTAAACCAAAATAAAATAAACTTTTACAAATTCCTACTATTTCCCCAAATTTTGGCTATAAACTTTCCAATTCTATGAAGGTTTCAAGGGAAGAACTTTGTATTCTCCCCCTTAGTTTTAAAATTTGTTTAGATGAAAACACCTGTAGCTAATGTAATTTTTTATCTGTCATCAGACCATTTCTACATGTACTGATAATGTAACTGAATTTTAAGAGATAGGTCATTTTGCTAGGTTGAAGATTTATTTTAAAATATCAGAAATTGGGCTTCCCTGGTGGCGCAGTGGTTGAGAGTCCACCTGCCGATGCAGGGGACACGGGTTCGTGCCCGGGTCCAGGAAGATCCCTACATGCCGCGGAGCAGCTGGGCCCGTGAGCCATGGCCGCTGAGCCTGAGCGTCCGGAGCCTGTGCTCCGCAATGGGAGAGGCCACAACAGTGAGAGGCCACAACAGTGAGAGGCCCGCGTACCACAAAAAAAAAAAAAAAAAAAAAAAATCAGAAACTAAAATTTCTTAAGGTTTTTAGGTGGCAATACCCTAGATAACACAACTGTTAGTATAAAGTGAACATGCTAAATTTTAAGATAATTAAAGATAATGAATAAATTAAACTGTTCAAAGAATGAGCAATTTTGTTTAATAAAATTCAAAACACTTTCTTGCTCTGCAAACTGTCTGTAATAAGAAATACTGAAAACTTGCAGATTAACTTAACATGCAGTAATTTATTCTTGTGCATTAGAGATGCTGTTGGAAATATAAACTTGGTTTTTCTCACGAGGATTCTGACTTTCACTGTCATCTGTCTCTATGTAACGTTTCTAACATCATTCATTGGTTTATGAGTCTTGGCAATATTAAAACATAAATTAATATATACAATTCACTGATCTAGACAGAGTTTGATGAGGATCAGTAGTTTTCTTCTTTAACAGAAATTATTAAATCAACAAAGAAGTAACAAGATCATAATTAGGATTTTATAATATTAATTTGTAGTAATATTACCTTTCTTGCAAATTATAGTGGATAGTGTATTTAACATAACCTAAACAAAGTTGCATGGTAGATTTTAATTACTTATGCTGAAAGGTCCTGCACTCTACATCATATTGACAATTTAAATCTCCCCAGTCTAAATGTTCAGGACCTTTTTCCTGTTGGAAAACAACCAACTGAGTAAATGCAAGTGATTTTAAATTAAAGAGACTGTGCAATTACTTTAGGGAAGAAAATATTAGCTTATCCATTAGCATTATAGGTTGCTGTAAGGGAAAACAGGCTGTCTGTTCATTCAATTAACTGTCAACCTCAAGGCAACCAATCATCTCATTAGTAACATTGTTGATTAAGCAGCTCTGAATTAAAAAAAAAAAAGCTATGCCTTTAGACAATAACACCTTGGCAATATGTTTCTCTGGGATTGCTTGGTTTGGTACATTAGTTATTTGTCAGAAGAGGTAAATGATTTATTTAACAGATCTTGATCAAATTCAATGAAAAAGTTCATGATAAAAAGAACAGTATAAAATTATTTTTTTCTAGTCAAAATAAGCATACATGAACATTATTTCAAAATACAGTGATAATCTTGTATCTGTACTGAAATTATTCAATAAAGTAATGGAGACAAAAACAAAATTGAAAATGTAAATCGCAAATACTATCATCTGCTTTAAAAGAAACAAAGGTTTTCACTTTGAACTTTGTAGAGGAAATCATCTTTGCAAACAATTATACGACAGTGCACTGCAATTATCACTGTTAAAAATTCATACATCCACGAGAAAGCATTTCACATTTTTAGATGAATACAATTTCAGTCAATGCCAGAAAGTGACACTAAGCAAGCATCTCAAGATTTTTTTAGGTATATTTAATCTTAGGCATTTTTCTCTGCTTATAAAATTTCATTTCATGAACAAAGTATTATGACTTTTTCAGAAACACTTTAAGATGCAAAGTGCTCACATAATAATGCACATATATTGTTATATATGATATTAAATATAAAAGGAGAAGTAAGGATTTTACCTGGTTAATCACCTGACTTGGTCTGTCTGAAGCTGGGTAGGACAGATGGATTCCCCGGCAATGTCTTGTGGGATGATCCTGAGTGAGGGTGGCCGCAGTTTGAAGGGGTGGGACTTGTCTTCAGCAATGAATTCCCAAGGGACTGTTTCCAATCAGGGAATGCTATTGCAGACAATGGAACCATTCTCCATTTGTTGACCCTAGTTTTCTAAGTACAATCTGCTGTGGGTGTATTCAGGCATCAGTGGAGGAACTGACATATATTTCACTGAAATTTATGGCATGAAGAATATTTTGAAACAAGGATTACATGAAAATAAGATTGATCTTTCCTTTCTTTGAAGTTTTTCCACTGTGTATTCGTTTCTTCTCATATTTTCCCCTATTGGGATGAAAAGCGCTAAAAGGCTTAACTCCAAGGAGTATAGTGTCTCACCTAATGATACCGGGAAGCTCTCTGAAACACTTGTGGATGGATATACATGGTCTCCGCAGTGAAAATTTCAGTGAGGGGAGGGGAGTTGAGGCTCCCTATTTTGGAAGCCTCCTTTTTCAGCTCAGGACAGTATTAACCATTAGGCGTCTCTATAGCTGACGGTTATTTAGGCATAGTATTTTCACCGTAATTGTATATAGACTCGTACATCCAATTTCTGTATTACAAACAGAGAGCTTTGTTTATCTGTCTGAGAGATGCATTTCCTGGAAGTACTTTTTCCCTTCTGTGTAGTTCTTCTAGACTGTTTCGACACGTTCTCTATCCAATTCTGTCTGTTTCTTTTAAGTATATATCTAGAATCCAACAGCTCTCACCACTTTGACCTCTCCTACCCTGGCAGAGCAGACCAGGAGCTCACCTTCCCAGCTAGCTTGCCCTTTGCTGCACCTCAGTCCCACAGCCTGTTCTCTATACAACAGCCTGGCTGATCCTTTTAAAACGTGTTAGATCGTGTCATTCTCCTGCTCCTCCAGTAAGGTCCTACTTTATTTTCTTTTTCTTTTTTTTTTTTTTGCGATACGCGGGCCTCTCACTGCTGTGCCCTCTCCCGCCGCGGAGCACAGGCTCCGGACGCACAGGCGCAGCGGCCATGGCTCACGGGCCCGGCCGCTCCGCGGCATGCGGGATCCTCCCGGACCGGGGCACGATCCCGTGTCCCCTGCATCATCAGGCGGACCCTAAGGTCCTACTTTAATAAGTGATCTTGAAATTCTTTAGTACCTTCCAGCCTAATTCAGGATATAATAAAAATTCTTAGTGATGGTCTGCAGTGGCCTGGCTGCTCTCCCAGCCCCCTGACCTCACTTAACGCCTGCCCCTTCTCTTGCATTGCCTCCCTTGGTCCCTGAACTCTGGGCACCCAGGCCTTCCTGCCCCTCCTTAAAGGTGTCAAGGGCACTTCTGCCTCAGGAGCTCGGATGCGCTGATTACTCTCCCGGAACACTCTACTCCAGATGGAGTTCTGGGCTTTTAATTTTCAGTTCAAATGTCAGTTTAACTGTGGGCTCCTCCTTGACTACCTATAGAAACAGTAAGTACACCTTCACCATGTTCTCCTGACCTTATTTTTTTCTTCATAACATTTAGTTATTTATGTGTTTTTGTTTACTAGTTGTCTCACCCAAATAGAATATAAACTCCCAGAGAAAGGGGACTTTGATTTACTGATGTATCTTAGCATCCTGAACAAGGCTTTGCAGAGTCGCCATTGAATAAACATTTTTTAAATGAATGAATGGTTAAGCTTTGCTTATTCTTCCCCGTTTCATAGAATATTCTAACCAATAGAATCTAATGGAATATATGAAAGATCAGTCTATTCTAATAATGGCTTATGTTACTGTGATAGTTATGACAGCATAGCTATCAAATGTATCTTAAAATCTCGGAACCTGAAAACCCCTTAATATTCATCATGATTCATCTTCTGTTACCAGGCTGGACTGCATTTTGGTCTACAATTTAACCTATGGATAGTTTTTTCTTGGTTTCCTTTTATATCCACTCAATTGGCTTAATTACCTTTATTATGTGAAAATATTATTTGCATAAAAACTGGTTTATTTCTACAAATAATCTCTCAGAAGACTCTGAAAATCTCTTAATAGGCCTTTTATTTCTACCTTAAAATATGTGAAGCTTTTTTGAAGCCCTAATTCACTATATGTCTTAATTTACATCTTTCACAATAAAAATGTATTTCCATATTCATTTCAGCAAAATCTGTACATTTATATTAAAAGCTAAAGACTCAAATATGAGGTATCAGTTTTGTGAAACAGCACACAAGTAGAGGTAGCTTTGCCCCCATTTAAAGCGAGACTTAACCTTTGAATTTTACCTTTAGTTAACCTCAGTGGTTGTTTCCAGACAGTGTGAGGGAAAATGGTGCAAGCAACACATAATTCTCATTTTGTGAAAGGCCTCTATCAATTTGTGAATCTTTTAAATGTTCTGCCAGGTCATCGATCAAGATATGGGAGGTGATGTGAGAGCAAGTGTGTTAGAACTCAGGGGATGTAGAATGCATAGGACTGGGGTAGTTTCAGAATAGTTGGAATGTTTACATGTTTTATTAAGTTGGTTTAAAATATATACAGCTGTGTGTTGGAGGTGGCTGTAAACTTGGTAAACCAGTCAGAGAATGAACAACACCAGAGTCCTGATCTGATTGTTTTAAAACAAACTGTTTCCACATATTTTTTTGTTGGATATTTCTTTTAGGATTTTAGCATGAACTGTCTGTCTATGTCTCTACCTATCTATCTACCTACCTACCATCCATCTATATTTTACCACATTTATTTAAAGGGGAGATATTCAGAATATTTAACAGCAGCCTTAGCTGGGGCAATAGCTAAATGGAATGAATATCGGCCATAATCCTTGAAGCAGGGTCCTGAAGCTCTTTACTTTGCTAGGCATTACTCTGATTTGCTGGATTACAGAGACAGGGTCCCAGTGTCAGTGCTGACCTGTATAGGGGCACTCAGGGCACTTGATACAGTAGCTAACGACCAATTGGTAGGGAAGTGTTTTGATATTTAACAAGGGGTAGGGTTGCTTAAATTATGTAAGCTCTGCATTTTAAAATTGCACACAATGAAAACAAATGTAAAGGATGGAGTAAAGATAAAAACTGTGGTATGTGTGCATAATTATCAGTTAATATTTCAAGCCACAACAAACTCTCATAGCAAGGTTGCTTGTTAACATTAGTGGATAGAAATTCATCTTACAAATAAGCTTAAAAAAATTTGGCTGACCTTGTGAGATTTTACTTTATAAATTTGCTGATGAAGAACACATAATAGAAGGAAAGCTCTGCCAACTTCTTATTGCTGTTTTTGTTTGTATTCTTCTTATTATTATTATATTCAATATTCAATGTATAAATGGTAATTGACCACTAAGATCAGTTCAGAGCATTGAGAAGAAAAAAAAATTGGCTATCATCTGGAAGAAAAATAGATTGCTTTTTCTGCTCTAATTGAACTTTGTGCCACTCTTGAAGCCTTTATTACATTGCATGTGATTATTTCCTGTGATGCTTGCCTGATTTGGCTACTAGACTATTCTTTGGGGTTGAGGACAGGAGGTCTTCATTTGTAAATTTGAGAACTCTAAACCAGATAAAGAGCTCCTCAGGAAAAAAGAGTCATCTTATCCATTGCTGTATCCCTCAATCTTCATAAATCTTGGGCTGTATACATCCCTTAATGACCATTTCTTGAACAGAATTTTTTTTAACATCTTTATTGGAGTATAATTGCTTTACAATCATGTGTTAGTGTCTGCTTTATAACAAAGTGAATCAGTTATACATATACATATGTTCCCATATCTCTTCCCTCTTGTGTCTCCCTCCCTCCCATCCTCCCTATCCCACCCCTCTAGGAGGTCACAAACCACCGAGCTGATCTCCCTGTGCTATGCAGCTGCTTCCCACTAGCTATCTATTTTACATTTGGTAGTGTATATATGTCCATGCCACTCTCTCACTTTGTCCCATCTTACCCTTCCCCCTCCCCGTATCCTCAAGTCCATTCTCTAGTAGGTCTGCGTTTTTATTCCCGTCTTGCCCCTAGGTTCTGCATGACCAATTTTTTTGTGTTTTTTAGATTCCATATACATGTGTTAGCATAAGGTATTTGTTTTTCTCTTTCTGACTTACTTCACTCTGTTTTACAGACTCTAGGTCCATCCATCTCACTACAAATAACTCAATTTCGTTTCTTTTCATGGCTGAGTAATATTCCATTGTATATATGTGCCACATCTTCTTTATCCACTCATCTGTTGATGGACACTTAGGTTGCTTCCATGTCTTGGCTATTGTAAATAGAGCTGCAATGAATATTGTGGTACATAACTCTTTATGAATTATGGTTTTCTCTGGGTACATGCCCAGTAGTGGGATTGCTAGGTCGTACGGTAGTTCTATTTTTAGTTTTTTAAGGAACCTCCATACTGTTCTTGAACAGAATTTTATATTTCCTAATCTATGTTGCCAGTTTCAGTAGGAGATACTGGTGATAAGTACAGATATAAATATATACTTGCGTTCTAGGGATTTCCCGTCTTGTTGAGAAACTGGAACAAACTATCAAATGATAAATAAACAAACAAATCAGTTTAAGTAATAGATGTATGATATAAGTAACACAAACTCCAAAACCGTTTCTGGGGCTTCCCTGGTGGTGCAGTGGTTAAGAATCCACCTGCCAATGCAGGGGACACGGGTTCGAGCCCTGGTCGGGGAGACTCCCACATGCCGTGGAGCAACTAAGCCCATGCGCCACAACTACTGAGCCTGCATGCTGCAACTACTGAAGCCTACATGCCGAGAGCCCACAAGCCACAACTACTGAGCCCGAGAGCCACAACTACTGAAGCCCACGCACCTAGAGCCCGTGCTCTGCAACAAGAGCCTGTGCTCCACAACAAAGAGCAGCCCCCGCTCTCCGCAACTAGAGAAAGCCTGCATGCAGCAATGAAGACCCAACACAGACAAAAAAATAAAATAAACAGTTTCTGTTGTTTCACCATTAAAAAAAAGAAAAAAAAAAGCCATAACATAGTTTTTTAATTCTTTGACAGCCTATGCTAGTCTTTCTCTAAATTATTAAATATCAGTGCAGGATTATTTATAATGTCGACCTGAAATCACTATTCAGGCCTAATATCATTGCAACAGTTGTGGTCTGACTGCTACAGATAATAAATTATGGTAAAATATATGTTCAACTATTAGGTGACGACCAAGGAACGGAATCTGAGTTATGTTTGCGTTATTTGAATCATGTATGATGAAAAGGCATGTATGCTTATGCAACTGAAAAATTTGATAACTTTAGAGTAGAAATTGCCAAATGTGCTATTAGAATCCATCAAAATGATATCTGGGGAGAAGCAGCAAAGGTTGCACGTGCAAACTTATGCACCCTGTGGGCTGTCAAGCAAATGTAAACACTTCTCCAGCGGAAGCCTATGGCTGGCTTCAGTGGAGATTGTTTCATTTCCAGAGATGCACAAATCAGTCAACGAAAAGGTGAAGCCGTGAGTGAAGCCACAGGAAATTTGAGAAAAGGCCTCATGCCATTGATATGCTAAAGACGTCAAGATCATGAGCAAAACCTATCATGAGTAAGGTGTGACTTTGCCACCAGGTATAACTGCCAAAGAAGACAAGAGATTCAGAAGCATCTTTATTCTCTGGATTTGAAGACAGCTTCTACTCAGGCTTTCATCCTGATACTGAAGAAGACATTCACTTACTAAGACAGATGAAATGTAGTTATTAAGACAAAAACTATTTTGATTGCTTAAAAGTGGATATTTAATATTGTTTCTTTGAAAAAGCCATTATTAAAAAGGTATTTTATGGGGACTTCCGTGGTGGCGCAGTGGATAAGACTTCGCGCTCCCAGTGCAGGGGGCCCAGGTTTGATCCCGGGTCAGGGAACTAGATTCCACATGCATGCCGCAACAAAGGAGCCCGCGTGCCGCAACTAAGACCCCGGTGCAACCAAATACATAAATAAAACTCATCTTTAGAAAAAAAAGGTATTTTACAATAAGTTGTCTTCAAATGCAGACAATATGTATGTAGATAAAGAACATTTCACTTGCCTCATAATAACGTCTCAACATTGAACTATTAGGAGCTTTGGGGGGCAAATCCGAATAGAGCAATGTGATCATTCTTCTCTAACTAGAACTTGACCAGTTTTCTTGTCAGTTTTACTGCCCAGTTCATGTGACTGTTTCTGGCAGTCCTTCCCCAGGCTGAGCTGTGAATGGAGAAACAGGGCAGGAGCACAGAGAAATGCCACTTCAGCTTAGAACAGTTTTTACATAGACAATAGATCTAGAAGGACCTTTGGACATTAAACACACATGCTCACACACACCACACAGAGACTTTTTATAAACAGATGTGTAAGTTGTTTTTTAGACATCAGATTTATGAGGACAACATTTATTTTCTGATAAGCAAGGGTTAAATGTAAATATATAATAACTTAAAAAATGTAAATATGCAAAAAGTCTATTTGGAGACTTTCTATCATGGGATCTACTGTGTTACTGTGATGTTGGACAGATATTTGATTCTTAGTAAAGATTTCTTAAACTTAGTTTAAAAATTTTTTTTACTGTAAATGCAGAAGTTAAGATGATGGCTTTCTTTTATAGTCACTAAAGTGGAACTATGTCCTTTATATTTGTCTTGGAAAATACTTCTCCATAGTGTTCCTAAAATACTATATTCCTGGCTTTGGAAATCATTTTCTCAAATCAAATACAAGCTTAAGATACCATTTAACTGTTCTTCAGTAAAGGAATAATTTTGTTCATTTTCTGAGTTGTGTGTTGTGCTTCTATTAAATTACTGTCTAACTGGTTTCCATCCACTTTCCGGATTACCTTAATAGAAAATAAGATTACTGCCCCAGGTCATTTCTCCTGATATAAATGGATTAGATACATATATTTTCTTATTGCTGCTTTAGGGAGGTTTAATCTGGCAGCAGGGTTTTCTGAATTTCACGCTGGCTAAGGAACACTGTACCCATTAGCAGCCAAGGTATAGTTAGATGTTAACTAAGTTATCTTACTCCATTTTGCAGGTATATTTTGTTTTCTGTTAGAGAAAATTAAATTTGTAAAAGAATTCTCTTCCCTTGGAAATAGAAAACCTTTTTGCATGGTTAGCAGCTGCCCTTCTACCTTCTGATGTGGTACATGGTGTGATGGAAGAGATGAAGCACTTCATAATCAAGACAGTGTCTCAAGAAGAGATTGCAGTCCTGTATACACCTGGGATAAGCTCATTTTATATTTGAAAATAAACATTTTTTTGATGATTGAAAATCAAACCCTTTTCTCTGAGTGCTGAGAAGTGAGAGATGACAATTTGCATTTCGCAACATCATTATTCTAAAGTGCTCTAGAATTATAAGCATGCTATTGTGTCTTTAGCTTTTCTTTATGAGAAAGAACATCGTAAAGCACTCTCTGCACGGTGCTGGGGTTGTTAGAAGCGCTCTGTGCCGAAAGGTTGGAATAAAGTCTATTATCTTAGTGATCTTCTCTGCCCCTTCTGGACTAAGCCACAGGATTTACGATACATTTTTTAAAAATTGGATTTAAAGAGTTATCTGCATGTTGAAAGTATGTTTCCATTACCCTAATTTCTATATCCTAAGTCTTAAAACTCTCCTTTCTTCTTTACCCTTCATTGTCTAGTTATTCTCCCCTGTCCTAATGCTAGTCTGGTTTCCCTAGGTAGAGGGGGGCCAGGTTGGGTTATGGGAGGGACGGGACAAATGACATCTGCATTGGCTTGAATGTCAGCAAGCAGAAAGGAGCTGTTATGTGTGAAAATAGCCTAAATTCCACTTATTGAGGCCCTTGAGGGACATATTTAGAAAACCCCAAGCTGGAGGAGTGAATGCAAAATTTTGCTTTTAATTCTAATATTCTAACCTGGGCACAGGAAAATCTCATTTAATTTTACTGATTTTTTTTTGTTTGTTTGAAACATTGAATGTGCCTTTTGAAGTTCTTTAGCTCTCTATTATTTATGTATTATTTTCTAATTTTATCTTCTGAACAGCCAGCTCCATGGGTGTATGATATCTGTACATGTAGGATAATAAGGTATTTCCATTTTGATTTATTTATCTGAAAACTGGATCTGAGGAAGATTAAACAATTTTATCAACCAGTTTTAAGCTGTTCTTTCCACCTTCCGCATCCATGATATGAGTGCTGCATCTCAAGAAATAAGAAATAATATGAGTGCTGCATCTCAAGAAAGCAAAGGCTTTCTAGAAGCCCCATGCAGAACACTTGAGATCCAGTCACTTCCCAAGGGGAAAGAAGTTACTGTAATTGGCATACAGTACTCGAGTTTCCTCCCTAGGGGCCTGAATAGTAACCGCTTCTGTCCCTAAAACTAAGAAATCTCCACCATTGGTACTGTGATCTGGGAAAGAAGAGGAAACTGACACTGGAATGGCAGTAGCCAGTGTCAGAGGCCGTCACACCAGATGGGATTCCTTGCTTAGGATTCTTTCTGCTAAAAAGCAGATTTGTATTTTTTTTCTTGCAGCAGTTTAATATATAATCTCCTGGAAAACTGTAGCCATCATTTTCTGAAAGAATAACAATAATGGCTTTTCTCTTTTCCACCGATTTGGGATAGAATCAGTACATTCACAAAAAGTACTTAAATTCTGTTTAAATAAAGTATAAAACATGCAATTTATAATAGAAATTTATCAAATAGTTGGGAAATCAGGCAGTGTGTTTTTGTGGAAGTTGCACCAGCTTTGGAATATTTATCCTTTTAGAGACTCAGTTTATGTAAAATAAGAATGTAGGATGCTGTGAACATCCAATGAGATTATGTATGTAAAGCACTTATCATAATTCTTGGCACATACCAGCTGCCTCATAAACGGTAGTAACTATTGTAGTTTATACCCTAATATATTTGTTTGATCGTAGCAAAAACCTATGATCTTAACATGTTTTTAGGGGTGTATATGCTCCATCTGGAAAACGTATGTGTTTGCATTGTAACACTCTTGCTAACACAGTCAAATCATCACTTAAACAGGGTTAACAATCTGGTATATAAATAGGCTAACTGAACTGTATATTTGTTTGCTATTAAAATAAGGATTTCTAAGCAAATGGCACACTTTCCATTCTTGCAGATTCATTTACAAAGTATCATGGAATTAAATGCTATGGATATTGTATCCCAATATTGTAAAATAGAGCTCAA
Source organism: Pseudorca crassidens (assembly GCF_039906515.1). Classification (NCBI taxonomy): domain Eukaryota; kingdom Metazoa; phylum Chordata; class Mammalia; order Artiodactyla; family Delphinidae; genus Pseudorca; species Pseudorca crassidens. Next base: position 17,630,778 of record NC_090316.1, read on the forward strand.
ATTTGGTGGGAAAATACAGCTTCTAATCATGACTTTGGTAGAGAGGTAAACAGTTTCCTTTTGAGTAATATGTGGTGTAAGTTGCACCCTTACTTAGTCCAGGCCTGGAGAAAAGCTTACTCATTCTACTTTAGGATATTAGATGCTGAAGGCTTCTATCAGTAGCCTAATGGACTAAGTCATTATTTTCTTTTAAAAAATCTTTATTGTTTTTTGCACTCATCTAAAATTCTAATAGAATAATTAGAGTATAATTAGACAACTGAGTAAATTTTCATGTGTTTATTTAAAGGTGAAGTTAACTTTTATCTAGCTATTAAGAAGTAAAATTATAGTTATTGGACTGGATATTTGAAAGCTCATTTTACAGCTTTCTCTTACTTTTCTAAGCATTTTCAGAAAAGAGGAACTAGCACATTTTTCATCTAATGCCTTAAGATAATAAATGAGTGAAGACTTAGGAGCATTTTAAGTACCACTTAAAATAATGAAATTGGCTGTCCTTACCACCACTTTGAACAATAATTTAATTGACTCTATTGATAACTCAGAGCAAATTTAATGCAAATAACACTTTTACTTTCCTTGCTGTCCAGATACGCAACAAAATGCTTCTAACTTCAAATATAGCTTTCTCCAAAATAGTGTATGTTCATAGTTAAATGTTTAGTGTAAGGGGATTTCATCAAAAGAATAAAACTTAAAAAGATAAAATATAACACATTTCCTTGAAAGCACATCTCCACTTTTTTTTTTTTTTTTTTTTTTTTGCGGTGTGCGGGCCTCTCACTGTTGTGGCCTCTCCGGTTGCGAAGCACAGGCTCCGGACGTGGAGGCCCAGCGGCCATGGCTCACGGGCCCAGCCGCTCCGCGGCATGTGGGATCTTCCCGGACCGGGGCACGAACCCGTGTCCCCTGCATCGGCAGGTGGACTCTCAACCATTGTGCCACCAGGGAAGCCCACATCTCCATTTTTATATCTACTGTGTGGAGATATTTACTATGAAAGAGACCAGCAAGGTCAATGAATTTTGGAAGTTTAAGGTACAAGGTGCCTACTGAAAGAGGGTGTCACTGAATAAGCTAGGTTAGGTAACAGATATTATAAATAACTCCCAAATCTCAGTGGATTAATATAAAAATGTTTGTTTTTTGCTCATATCAGAGTCTAGAATGAGCTAGATGGCTCTCCAAGCAATAACTCAGAATTCCGTCTTGTGAGCCTTCCATTTTATAATTTCAAGATAATCCTGGCAGCATCAAGCTTCTACAAGGCAGAAAGAGTGAAGAATTTCACACACTTGATACTTAACTACCTCAGTCCAGAAGCAGATATATATCACTTTTACTCAGATTCTACTGGCAAGAAATAGATGCATGACCTGACCTACACGCAAAGGAGAGAGGACTCGGGAATGTAGCTTCCTATTGCTCATCCACTTCCAAGAACTTATTCTATACTACGGAAGGGGAACATGAAACTTTGGTGGTCAGCTCTCTCTGCCACCATCATCAACTCTCCAAGCATAGATTTCAAACTCTTAGAAAGGCCATAGGGAGGCTGACATATGGTGAGCAGTTGAGAATTGGAGATTATACCACCTATGCCCTAGAACCTAATGACAGTTTCTAAAGATAATTTTTCAGAGAAATGCATATAATTATTCCATCTTTTTTTCAACTTAACATAATTGAGAGATGGGCAACTTTTAAAAGTAATACAGAACATGGCTTTATTGACTTTAGAGAATCAGGGTCTACAAGAGGGCATTGCAACCAAATTTATTGGCAGAAGTTGAGTAGAACATGTTTTGGAGAACTACTCCTCCACATAGACTTTGATTATTGATATCAGTATGGACAGTCAGAAAGAAGAAAAAAGTGAGTTCTCCCTTCTGTCTTTTAATAATCATTAAAAATTTCCACTATCCCTGGGTGGAAGCTACCTTCCTCATTATTAAAATGATCAATTTGAAGGGGACTTTAACAGGAAAGGGAATGCATGGTGGAGATTTTCATTTCAGCTAACGTCATGGATTGGTAAGGAGGGAAAAGCCTTCCCAATGAGAAAAGAGAAGTTAAATAAGGTAGATAAAATAATAATGATAAAGTCAAATGCATGGCTGAGTTCACACACACACACACACACACACAAAGATGGGTCTGTAGGAGCTATAAATGAAGTGGGTAAATTTTCTAAGTCTAAAGGAGCAGTGGGCTAGGAAAAAGATGGAACAAGATTTCACAATAATAAAGAAAATGAAATTAAAAAACCCAATCAACAAAAAAATATGTCAGGAAAGATAAAGGAGAATGGAGAAAAAATCTAAGCTAGCTCTAATGACAATAGAAACAAATCCAAAAATATCAATAATCTCCATAAATATAAATGAATTAACTTTGTCAGTTATGGGAGAGAGATTGTTACATTGAATACATAAGGTCCATCTACGAGCTCAAGGTACATCTAAAAGTAAAGGATGAAAAAGGTTGAAAGAAAAAGGAGAATAATAAACTAGGCAAATACAAATGAAAACCGGAGTGACTGTACTGGTACAAAGAAATTGGCTTAAGTTCAAAAAAGAAAAATGTGTTTTAAAAGGCTTATTGCGTATTGAAAAAGGTCCAACTTCACTAAGAAATGTAAAAATTCTTAACTAGAATGCAGCTATCACATAAATATTTATGAGCAAAAATTGTTAGAACTGTAAGAAACAATTGAAAAGTTCTTTTTGGGGGGGGAATTTTTTTTTTTTTTTTTTTTTTTTTTTTTTTTTTTTTTCGCGGTACGCGGGCCTCTCCCTGCTCTGGCCTCTCCCGTTGCGGAGCACAGGCTCCGGATGCGCAGGCTCAGCAGCCATGGCTCACGGGCCCAGCCGCTCCGCGGCATATGGGATCTTCCCGGACCAGGGCACGAACCTGTGCCCCCTGCATCGGCAGGCAGACTCTCAACCACTGCGCCACCAGGGAAGCCCCTGAGGGGGGGAATTTTAATGTAAATCTCTCAATAATTAATAGACTCTGCAGATAAAAATTCATAAAGATGATTTGAACAACACAACAAGCTTATATAATAGACATATCTAGAAAAAAGAAAGGCATATTCCCTTAAACTATTTGCCAATAAAACATCATTATATAGATATATTTATGATTAAATATATAAATATACTTATGATTAAATGATAATAAATTATTGCATATTCAATGTAGTAATACTTAGAAAAACATATTTCCATGAATGTAGATATTAGGAATGAGGAAAAGCTTAAAACTTAGTGACATAAAAATTCAAGCCAAGAAATTATGGAAGAAACAAAATAGACCTGAAGATGGTAAAAACAGATAATAATAAAAATAAGTATGAAATTAAAAAAATAGAAAAAGTTACAGTAGAGAACACCAGCTAGTTCAAAGCTGATTCTTTAAAAAGGTTAGTAAAATAGTCAAATCTGGAAGATCTTTTTCAAAGAAAAAGAGAAAGAGAATGCACAAATAAACGATATTAGGAATTTTAAAATGGAATATAATTAGTGATAGATACATGTTTATGTATGTATCAGATTTGCTAGATACACAATCTACAAAAAATAATTTAAGTTACTACATTCCAGAAAAAACATTTTGAAAATACAAACTTCAAAATATTCAACTCAGAATAGCAACAAAAAATAAAAAGTGCCTAGGAATAAATCAATCATAAGACCGGAGAAACTATGTGGAGAAAAGTATAATATTTTACCAATAGATATTGAAGAAAATAAGTATATATGAAGAACTTAAAATTAATGGAGACAATAAAAAATAAAATTAATGGAGGTAATAATTGACTCTGATATATTTAGAAAGTTTATAGATGACAAGGTTAGCATTGTAGGTAAGTCAAAGACAGAGAGAGAAAGAGAGAGAGTGAGAGAGAGAGAGAGGGGAAAAAAAGCTTTAAAATCATCTGGAATAAAAGAAAGTAGAATATTTAAAAAATTTTGGAGTGAGAACAAAAATGCCAAAGGAAATGATTAATACATTTGACTGCTAGAACTAAAAATGTCTGGTAGCAAAAGACAATAAAAATGAAAAGACTGGGGCAGTCTGGAAGAAGATATTTGGAATGAAAAAAATTAACCAAGATTAGTATTCAAATTAGATTTTTGAAACTACAAACCAAGAAGTAAAAGAAAACCACCAAGTAGAAAAATAGAAAAAGATATGAAAAGACAATTCACAGAAGAGGAAACACAAATGGCCAATAAACACATGAAAAAATGCTCAGCCTCACCAGAAATCAGTATAATGCAAATTAAAGTCACAAAGAGATACCATTTCTCAGTCCTCAGACTGGGAAAAATCTAAATAGTCCAACAATAACAGATGGGAGTGAAGATAGGGAGCAACAGAATTTCTTTTTGTGGATGAGGAAATATAAATACTTTTAACCATGCTGGAGAGTAGTTTGTTATTATCTGTAGATTTGAGATGTATATAGTTTATGTCTCAGCAATTGCGTTCCTAAACATATATCCTACAGATTAAGGAGATTTGTACAACAATAATCATGGCAGCATTGTGAATTATAGCAAATACCGGGAAAAATTAAATGTTATCAATGGGAGAATGAGTGGGTAAACTGTAGTGTGTCTACCAAAAGTAATACAAACATCAGTAAAAAATGAGTCAACATGAGTTAATATACACTTTTGGATGGCTCTCCAAACAAATATTCTGTTGGGAGGGAAACAGAAAGCCATCAAGGCATTTACCAGTCTGCTATGAGTCACAGAAAGTTTAGTAGCCCTAAAGAGTATGCTATATACGGTTTAGGATACATACATATGTAGTAAAGTACAAAGAAATTCTTAGTGAGGATAAAAACTAAATCCATCATAGAGATAACTCTATGATGTAGGTTGGGGAATATATTTTGGGAGTTGAGGAAGCTTTAATTGTACTTGTAACATGGGTATTGAATACACAGTTGTTGATGTTATTATTTATGCCTTTCTGTGTGTCAGAATGATTTAACTTTTTTTCTCAAAAGGATACAGATTTTTAAATAAATCTAGTCTAGTTTGATGCTTTTATGGATGTACAGTTGGCTCTGTATTCGTGGGTCTCTCATCTGAAGATTCAACCAACTGCAGATTGAAAATATTTGGAAAAAATTCCAGAAATTTCTAAAAAGCAAAACTTGAATTTGCCCTGCTCCAGCAACTATTTACATACCATTCACATTTCATTTACAACTATTTACATATCATTTACATTGTATTAGGTATTATGAGTAATCTAGAGATGATTTAAAGTATATGGATCCATGTCATAGATTATAGGGAAATACCATGCCATTTCATATATAGGACTTGAGCATCTACAAATTTTGGAATCCAAGGGGAGGTGTCCTGGAACCAATTCCCCAAAGATGTGGGTACAGAGGAGCTACTGTATATGTGTGATGGATTGATTCATTGATTGATTGATTAAGTGGTAACTAAGGTCCAGAGGGAGGAAATAACTTAATCAATGATATCTAACTAGTTAATGACAGAATTAAGCAACAGTAAGAGAGTAAAATGTTTAGCCCCTTTTTGCAATTAGGAGAATTGATTCTGAGAGACATTTAATAGACTGTCTTAGGGTTACAGAATCAGAAAATAGAACAATAAAAGGTAAGCATGATATATCTGAATTTTCAAATCAGGTAAAAGCTAAGCATGATATATCTGAATTTCCAGATAGAACTTACCTGATCTGAAAATGTCCACTAGCAGATTCTGATATATTATTTCCCTCCAGTGGAGGAAGGGCTTAAGGGGAAATATTTCTACCCATGGAATTGAACAATAACTTTACCTTTAGTTCAGAGAAGCTGTAAAAATATTTTTGTTATTGTTATGTGTTATGTGCTGCGTATGTGTAAAGTGTGTGTGTGTGTGTGTGTGTGTGTGTGTGTGTGTGTGTGTTGTCTGCATATAGATTTTCTAAGTTGATGGCAGAGAAAGTCATTAGCTATAAATATTCAATTTAAGGGGAGGGAGGGTGACAAATGTATAATGTTAAGTAAAATCTACCTGTCAAGGCAGAAGTCCAGAGGGCCAGAGGGTACAGTGTGGCCCCACAGGTAGATGAGAGAATGGACCTCCCATTGTGTGGATTTGTGCTTAAAGTTGTCCTGGCACTTTTATGTTATTTCATGTGTCAAACAATGACCCGGTGAGAGAATGAAAATTTTAGGAGTTGAGCAGTTTCACCAAGATCGCTTTCACTTTGTTAATTTTTTAGATGTTGCACAGCTTCTTTTGAATCGTCTTACAAATCCAGGTAAGCAACTCAGGATTGTCTTGATGTCTGAGAGATCTCCTTCCTTCAAGTGTATCAGGTGAGCTATCCACCTTCTTTTGTTTTTATAAATAGAGATGGAGATGGATGGGCAAAAAGCACACTTGTTTTGGGGTTCTTTGAATCTCTCAGGCAAAATTATAGGGACAGCAGAAATTATGTAGAACTTACTTAAATTTTTTAAAATATTAAAACTCCCCCAAATTATGTAAACCTAGTAAACCTAGCATGATCTCTGGAATGAATAAAACAAACATGGACGGAAAAGAATCAGTTTGGTGGTTGTATTTAATGTTTTGAGGGACCTCCATACTGTTTTCCATGCTGGCTGCACCAATTTGCATTCCCACCAACAGTGCACAAGGGTTCCCTTTTCTCCACATCCTCACCAACAGTTGCTATTTCTTGTCTTTGTGATAATAGTCATTCTAACAGATGTGGGGTAATACCTCATTGTGCTTTTGATTTGCACTTCCCTGATGATTAGTTATGTTGAGGACCTTTTTATATACCTGTTGGCCATTTGTATGTCTTCTTTGGAAAAATATGACTTCTGAGTGTGTACCTGAAGGAAACAAAATCACTGTCTTGAAGGGATGTCTCCCACCGCAATGTCCACTGTAGCATGATTCATAAATAGCTAAGAAATGGAAACAACCTAAATGTCCTTCAGCAGATGAAAAGATAAAGGAAATGTGGTATATGTATTTACCATAAAAAAGAAGGGAATTCTGCCATTTGTGACACCGTGTATGGACCTTAAGGGCATTATGCTACGTGCAAAAAGACAGAGAAAGACATATATGATCTCTCTTACTGATATGTGGAATCTAAAAACGTTGAACTCACACAAACAGAGTAGAAGTGGTGGTTGCCAGGGCTGCGGGGAGGAGGAGGCATGGGGAAGTGGGGAGATGTTGGTCAAAGAGTACAAATCTCCACTTACAAGATAAATAAGTTCTGAAGATCTAACATACAGCATGGTGACTACAGTTAAAAAAAACGGTATTGTACACTTGAAATTTGCTGAGAGAATAGATCTTAAATGTTCTCACCACAAAGAAAAAAACAAAAGGTAACGATGTGAGATGATGGATGTTTTAACTAACTGTATTGTGGTAGTAATTTCACAATATGTATGTATATATCAAATCGTCACATTGTACACCTTAAATTTATACAATTTATTTGTCAATTATACCTCAATACAGCTATAAAAAAATCAATTTGCCCTTGGGTTCTTCCTAGTCTTCGGAGAAAAGCTACCTAGGCTTAGCCTGGTAGAGAAAGTGAAGGGTGATGATATATAAGGGCCATGCCAGCTGTAGTTGTGACAGCATCTCTACTAAAAAGATGAGTGGGTCTCTGCTCAAGGGAGAATGTCCTATAACTTTTAAGGAGAACACTGGAAATTTACATGCAACAGCTGGTGTAAATACAAAGAAGAAAGTCGTCAGAAAACTCCTTGCTTCCCATGAAGGTCCCCCTTCATTGGGGCACCTGTCAAGGGAATGTCTAGAGTTGTATGTATCTTACAGGAAGAGCACCTCGACTTAGAACCAGTAATGAAGCCATTGAATATATGGGCCTTGAATTAGCAAAAAGATCCAGAATTATGGATTTAGGAAGCTTCAGCCTATGCGTGGTCATTGAAACCATAGTTAATGCAGAGATCATAAAAATCAGAACAGTGACTACAGAGACTTTAAGAACACCATCATTTAAGTTGAGATCATCAAGTAGGAACTTTTAAGGAGATAGAAAAGAAAGTGACATGGCAAAAGCTGAGCCAAAAATATATGAGAAAGAAAGCATGAATAGTATTTTCCAGGGCTTTGAAGGGCACACGTAGTATAAAACGTCTATTTCTAATGGATCTGCCTTGTGGATGCCAACCAGTGACTTCAGTGGTGGCAGGTTCAGTGGAGTGATGGGCAGTGAGGACTTGTATATAGAAGAGGTAGGTTCTTTTTTCAATAAGTAAATTGCTCTAACCATTAAGGCAAGGAGAGGGGTAGTGATTGGAGAACTACGGAAGAGGTAAGTTTAATAAAGGAATACTTTTACAAGGATAAGTTAGGTGTAAGGAAACCAAGAGAAACTAAGAGAGCAGATGCAAGGATCCCAGGGCAAGTAAGATAATGGCATCGAGAGAGAAAGAGAGAGAGGATTGTGTGAAGAGTGTGACCTGACATTACCTATGACCTTTTTAGTTGAGGGATGTTGCCAGTATCCAAGGTGATCCTCCAGGGAGGGGGAAACGGGGTTAAATCCCTGATCCCATTCTGCTCTCTCCCTTTCCTCTCTTTTGCTGGTATTCCCCATTCAAAAGAAGGCACCCTGGTGGCGCAGTGGTTGAGAGTCCGCCTGCTGATGCAGGGGACACAGGTTCGTGCCCCGGTCCGGGAAGATCCCACATGCCGCGGAGCGGCTGGGCCCGTGAGCCATGGCCGCTGGGCCTGCGCGTCCGGAGCCTGTGCTCCGCAACGGGAGAGGCCACAACAGTGAGAGGCCCGCGTACCGCAAAAAAAAAAAAAAAAAAGGAAGCAGAGGGCAAGGAATCTTTTGTTGATGTCCATATTGGCCGAAGGAGAAGAATGGAGGGTGGATTTGAACGGACAGATAGAACATCTAACAGATGGAGGAACAGTTTCGTGCTACAGGTGGACCTGTGCTGTTTTCCTCACTCACATGTAAAGAGAATTTTCTCCATTCAAGGAAAACTAATGGGATCAGTCAGCTCTCCAGACAACAGGAATGAAGAATTTGATCTGCAAGACTAGAAATATTCCCATGACAATGAAAAATATAAACACATTTCAATTTATAATACTGGAAATGTTCAAGGAAGTGAACACTCTATGGTACACAGTAAAATATGCCATAAAACTGTATATTATTAATAATGTGTACACTATTATTATGATACTCGATTAAAGAAAAAGATAATATGATGTCAGAGTTTTAAAAGTCATCTTTTTCTGTTGTTGTTCTGAAGAAAGGGAAAGCAGAGAAGCTTGGAGATTTACCAGGACCAAGTCTTTCACAGTCAACAATTGGCTCTTAAACTTGAAAAATATTTGGAGCATGTGTTTTTCTTTGCTTGTTAGTTTCCCACACTACAGATTTCCTAGACTTCGCTAGGCTAATCCAAGTGCCTGGTTCCTTTCTCCCTCAGCATCCTTATGCATTTCCTCTGTGGATCAAATTCCCCGTCTAAATTAGTACACATTTTTCTTGAAGGAAGAACCAAATAAAAAAGAATGAAAAAGGTCCAGCATTTCTTAGCATTATTTGAGACAAACAATTCTAGTATTATTCATTTCAGTTTGTTAATTTAAAAATCACGACAGAGCTGTATGAAAGAATTAATAAACTCACAGTGTTTTTTGTTTGTTCATTTTGCATGGTAAGAACACAATGTATGATCTGCCCCTTTATCAAACTTTTAAGTGTATGATATGGTACTGTTAACTAGAGGCACTATGCTTTTCAGTAGATCTCTAGGACTTATTCTTCTTGCATAACTGAAATTTTGTGCCTTTTGACTAATACCTCCCCATATCCCCCTGCCCCCAGTCCCTGGCAACTACCATGCTATTCTCTGCTATAATAAGAATAAGAAGTGAATAAGGCAGGAGGAAACCTTTGGAGGTGATGGATATGTTTATGGCATGGTTGTGGTGATGGTTTCATGGGTGTATACTTATCTCCAAACTGATCAAGTTGTATACATTAAATATGTACAACTTTTTGTAAGTCAACTATATTTCAAAAAAGTGGTTTTAAAAAATGTTAAGTTTGAGTTTTAAAACCTTAATTAAATTTACTAATTTGTTGATGTTTTGGTAATAGAGGTATTTTGCTTGGGGTCATTTAGGAATAAACCAGGGTTTAGAGAAAGAAGTGGGCAAACTCTTTCAAAGGAGTTTTACTGTTTTCCTTCTTCCAAACTTTGTTTACCTAAAGAATTAAAAGTAGGTAGGAAAGCCTAGGTTGTATGGGGCAAGGAGAGGTGAGGAACGGAGTGTGGAGTGAAAACCCTGGGGAAGTCCATTGGGTCTTTATCGGCCATTGGTTCACTAGACATTATAGAAGAATAGAGCCCTTCCGGAAGTACAGATAAAGACATGTGGAGTCTAAACCAGAATCTGGGCCACAGACTGATGAAGAGAGGGCAGAGGTGACCTTCAAGGGGCTTTTCTTTTGAGGTGGCCAGTGAAGCTGCTTCGTCTGGGGATGGCTCTCTTGAGCTTCTCATTTGTTTTGGGGGGGAATGGTTTAGCAGTATAAAGGGATTTCTAGAAGCATTGACTTCTGTCCTAACCTACATGTTTATGAGAATTTTCTCTGGGAAGTCTTAGCCCTCGATGTATACTTACCCTCGCTTTCATGAAGCATCAGTTGCAGAATATATTTATACTTCCTGAGCTTCATCACTTACATTCACGTATAGACTCAGTAGAGAACATTAGGCAACACTGTTATTAAACAGGTAAGATGGCGTTGATTTGTTATACTTCTAATCAACAACGATGTAAAAAAGAATTTGAGAATATTTTTCTTGATGGTGGTGGATGGGTAAGCAATGAATGTTCACTGTTGTCAGGATTAAGTGCAAACCCTTTCTCCAAAAGGTCCTACCATAGATGCTTTAGATCTTTGTCTCGGATCAATAACTATGCAATTGTAGCATACATCTAAATGAGACCTTTACATTTGTAGGAGAATCACCAGTTTTACAGGGGACTTTAAAAAATACCTTAAGTTTGTAATCATTCAGTTGATTGAATGCACAAACTATTTGGCAAGAGGGTTTGGGGTCTTGCTTATACAGAAGCGAGCAAGCAAATTCCCTGCGCTCACGGAACTTACCACTGACTGCTTAGTAATACAACCAACTGGTGGAAAAGCACACCTTTTCAGTTTTCCTCAGGAAACTTGTACCTCAAGTGTGCCCAACACAATTGGCACATACACAGAAAATTAGTCCTTCATCGCCCAAACAATAGTGCAGAACCGCCTCCTGTTGAAAAGTCTAAACTTGTTTCTAATTGGCATTGGATGTAGGAAAAGTTTTTCTTTGTTTATCTCACATCCCTCTTTGGAAGTCTTTTCCTTAGAATCTGGAATCTATCCTGAACTTAAGTATCAACTATAATTCCATAAAAGCTTCAGGGACAGATCCTTCTGGAGCTATTACATTTTTAAAGTGACTTTTCAGACAACAACAAAAAATTTTTTAAACCTATGTATCAAAATCACAAGAAATAAAGTAAGACAATCTTTTTTTTTTTTTTTCTTTGCGGTATGCGGGCCTCTCACTGTTGTGGCCTCTCCCGTTGCGGAGCACAGCCTCCGGACGCGCAGGCTCAGCGGCCATGGCTCACGGGCCCAGCCGCTCCGCGGCATGTGGGATCCTCCCGGATCGGGGCACGAACCCGTGTCCCCTGCATCGGCAGGTGGACTCTCAACCACTGCGCCACCAGGGAAGCCCTAAGACAATCTTTTGATGGGCAGTTTGTGGTTGATATTTTTGGTTTAAGGACCTGCCTTAGTTAATTTATCATCAAATAGCTCCAAATTAGCAGGAACCTTCTCCAACGTTCACTTTGTTTTGGTGTTACTGAGTCTATAACATCAAATCAATAAATTTTTTGTACCCGTGGCATGTTTGAATGCCCTTAAAGTGCCCTTCGCATTTTTCAAAGGCTGGTAGAAACTCCAGTCAGGTAACAAAAATAAGCTAATGACATTTCATTCTAATTAACAATGAACGCATTCTTAAAATTAGGACTTTGATTTTCGACACTCCAGTCGCATCGACCCTTCCCTCTCTTCTCAAGTTTGTCCTTAGAAACTTCGTTGAATATTAGGATTTAATAAAGACTTTGGGTAAAAAACATTCTAAGCAGGATGTCTCTTTAGCATTTCAATTCAAGAGTATTTATCAACAGTAATTTCTATTTTTGTAAATGTGAGATCGTGTGAGTTTATAAGACAGAGTTGTCTATTTATTCCAGTGAGATTATTCATGTTCTCCCATGACAAGAAGAGGCAAAAGGCTAATAATTTATCTGTTTACTCCCTGTATTTACTTTGAGAACAGTAACGCTTCCAGCGCTGATTCATGTGTGTCAAAGTGATTTCTGTTAAATATTTACATGTTATGTACACAGAAGCTTCAATTTTCAGAGTACGAGTAATCTACTAAAATAAAGATATATTGATATTTTTATAATGCAAGTCCCATGAATCCACATTAATTAAAACAAAAACCAGACTGAATTAAGATGTTTCCGTTTTAGGAAAAGTTTAAACGAAGCCAGTCTCATTACTGCCACACACATATGCCTTAGAGAAATACAACTATTACTGGTCAAAGTCTTGAGATTATGTAGTTAAATAAACAGGTAGGAATGAGCTAGAGTCAAAATACATCCAGAATATGAAAATGATTCAAGAAAAAAAATCTAAAATAAGGTGTTAGCATTTCAAATCCTGCTTTGAAAATGTATGTTCTCTCACAGTCAAAAATACATTTTATCAAAGCTTTAGTAGCTTTAAGCTTGCGCACACCTCATCCCAGAAAATCATGCATTGTAAAATGTGGAATCTTCAGATTTTTCGTAATTCAATGGTTTTCATGTGGATGATATTTTTAACACTTATAAGTATCGTTTGGGACTCTTAAAACTTCACACAAAACCATTTTATTTATTTGCTTGGATTCCTTGGACGGCTTCATGAACTGAAATGTATGTGATACCTGGCACTGTATTAGATTAGCACATCTCAAAGTTGTATTTATGCTAAACGTGAACTTGCACAGCTATTTATAAATATTTCCCTATGTGGCAGAAGAAAAGACAGCATAGGCTTTAGATAAGTATTGATATCTTGACAGGAATAGAGTGTACTGCTCCATTCCCTTTGGATGTAAACCCTAGAAATTCCCTTGAATCAGCATATCTACAAATCCATGTTCCCCCGAATAAAATTTGTGGCTCATGACTCACTTTCTACTCAGAGTACTTGCCTTTTCAGTACTAAAGGGTGGACTGCAATCATGGCCTCAAGTTTACACCTTGCCCTGTCTCTGTGCCCTTTGTCAGGTTGCTTTGCAGTTCCTCCCACTAAAGGGTTAGAAAGTATTTTTTCAGCCTGTAATTCTGAGTTCGACTGTGTGACTTGCTTTGTCCGCTGGAGTCAGGTGGAAGTGGCAGCAGGTCTGTCCTGAGCCCAAGACTAGAGATCTAGAATGCTTCTACTTGCTCTTCTGCTTCTCTGCCATCACTTTAGGGACCCGTCTGGGCTGGTCTGCTGGAGGCTGAGAAGTACCTGAGGCACATCAGCAGAGGCCAGTCCCGATGAGCAGATCTGCCAGCTCACCCCCAGAACACATAAGCCCAGCCTTTATACACAGAGCTGCTTAGAGACACCCAGCTGATTTCAGCCATTTGAACATTAAATGCTCACTGTTATATGCTACTGAGATTTTGCGTTTTGTTGTTTCACTGCAAAAATTAACTACTACAGCCTGATAGGAAAATTCATTCCATTGGAAGCAGGAAATGCAGTGGTTTTTCAAAACAGAGCCCTTCCACCTCTTGTCAGAATCATTTTAGTGTGCATTTTGGAATGTAGATGCCTAGGTTACATCTCAGACCCACTGAGTCAGAATCCTTGGGAAGAGGTATCTGAAAATAGAAATATAACCCACTAATGGTCGTATAAAAGTCATGTTGTCTTCTTGCAACCATAGACAGATTTACTGGCAAAAACAGATAAGGCAGATGAATTAGGTCCTGGGCTAAAATTTGCAGTGACCTAAGTTTCTTGATACCTTTATATTATAAGAAAGTTATTTTCAGTCTTTTTTTTCCTGCATAAAAAGGGTGTGGTGGGGCTTCCCTGGTGGTGCAGTGGTTGAGAGTCCGCCTGCCAATGCAGGGGACACGGGTTCATGCCCCGGTCTGGGAAGATCCCACATGCCACGGAGCGGCTGGGCCCGTGAGCCATGGCCGCTGAGCCTGCACGTCCAGAGCCTGTGCTCCGCAACGGGAGAGGCCACAACAGTGAGAGGCCCGCGTACCGCAAAAAAAAAAAAAAAAAAAAAAGGGTGTGGTGAGTTCTAGCTTTTATAACCATACATATAACCTCAAGATAGTCTTAGATAAATTTACTTTTTTTTTCTTTTTTCTTCTGGGTGGGATCCGTAAAAACCATTTGGATCAAGTAACTGAAGAGTCTAGAAATAGATCTTCAGGTATACAGCAAAATCCAAATGATTAAACAATATCTTTAGAAATATATCTCTATCTCTCAGCTGTATTTTTTTCTCTCTGTGGTCTTTCACTTTTAGGTCAGTTATTTCCAGTCAATTTTGAAAACAGTCTCCAACATCTCTGGGCTTACATCCTGCTTGCTTAGTAATCTCAGTAAATATATGGATCTTCTTTTCCTATTTCACCAAAAGTTGTAGGGATAATGCTTACTGTTCTAATTTAAATCAAATGATCATTCCTTATACCTGCTGGCTAAAAGGATGGAATAACTTATTGGCCAGGCATGCATCACATTCCCACTCTTCGGAGATATGGGATGGTTGGATCCCAACAATTCCATATGGATTAAAAGTGAGGTGGATGAGCTTAACCAAAATAAAATCAAGCTGTTATACCAGAAACTGAGGGAATACATAAAAGGAGATCAAAAACAACAGGTGTCAACCATAATTTAATGAATTAATTATTCATAGCTTTCTCAATAAACTTTAAGGGCATATATTTTTTAAAAGCCTCGTATATGATTACTTTGGGGGAGGGCATAAGGAAAAGCACAAAAATATTATGAAGTTGAGTCAAGCCCTAGGGATACTCACTATCAATACAAAATTTGATTCAGTTAAAAACTGACACAATGTTCCTACCCTCAAAGGAAGCTTATCAAGCACGTATTAGAAAAAATTCTCTTTTTTAAGACACAATGAAAATAACCTATTTGGAACATAAAACTATCCTGATACATGAATACTCTGAATTTGTAACATGGACATAAAATACAATAATCTATACCATCAAAATATCAATTTTAGTGAAAACAAAAATGTATTTAAGGATTAGATTTAAATTTCTTCCTGTGGTTACATATTCCAGATGTTTACATTTATTACTTATTTGTTTATAAATACAGATCTGTAATTAACTGAGAAATTTGTTCTTTACATTTCACTCTATATTTATGGCTATGTGTGCCAAACTTGCCTTCCTAGAATACTATGTAATTCTTTTGTTCCACAAGGCGGTAACATCCACCAGATGGTATAAGTACATAAAGCCCAGATGTCAGTATTTTCAAAACTTCATTTTTAATGAGTGGAGATGAACATGAACATGCATTACATGATGGTTAGTGTTCAATATTATTCACATTCCGGGTGGAAAGCTGAGAATGTTCTCTACTATTAAACTTGCTGTCCATTTAAAATCATGGAAAATGAGGTAGGATAGTATATAGGTAAAATCTTTTTGCCTGAAATGTATTAAGGATCATTGTAAATATTGAATTAAGGTATCAAAAGTCATCTGCAGAAGTGCAACAGTAAGATGACATTATTTAACAGAAACATATGTGGAAACATTTGGGAGCCTCAACATAAGACTTCATGGGATGCGACTTGAAAAAATAAAAGTTAATGTGATGACGAGGAAGATAAATTCAGGAGATGACAGTCTTGTTCTAGTATGCCCTAACATGAAAACAAATGGGGAATTCTGTGAAGTTCTAGGCAATAAGCACTACATGGAAAAATGACAAATAGGAATTCACCCAGAAAATAGCAGCTGTGTCATATGGGGAATGCTTATTACAAATGGAAATATTTAAGTTGGAGCAAAGAAGATTTAGAAGAGAAAAAGCACTGTCACAAGCCTGCCATATGGAAGAATCTGTGAAAGTAATGGAGGGCAAATTTCCCATTAACATAAACTATAACATCCTAACATTCATGTTGATTCAAAATGGAACTTTTCTTGGAGACTTGTAAGTTTCCAGCACTAGGGATGTTCATGCAGACCTGGAACTGTAAAGTCAGATAGCAGGTGTTCTATAATATTTTTGGAATGAATAAGTGAAGAGAGGGAAGATAATTTAAATTTATTGAGCACCTACTTTTTCTCCTGTCTAAAAAACAGTCATATAATTTATTCAACAATCCCTTCCACTGCAAATATAACCTTCATTTTACTGATTAGAAAACTGATGCCCAGAGGCTAACTTAACAAAGATCACAAATAAGTGGAGACCCAGAATTCCTCCAGTGATCTGTCTGGCTCTAATCTGTGCATGCTCTATCTAGGTTTTTTTGTTTTTTTGTTTTTTTAAGAATCAAGGTTGTATAATCCATTGGTTAATATCAATAATATTGGGGTAGAGGCTGATGAAATGCAGATACATGAGCATGTTACAAAATATTTGATATGTGTGAATAGACAAAACTACCTATCATGAAGCCTTTTTTCTGCTGAGGCAAGACAGAAAACAAGATTATTTTAGATAGTGCGAAGCACTATAAAGAAAATGTACATGTAGATTGGTAAATGGAGGATACCTTTACATAGGTGGTCAGGTAAGACCTCTTTGAAGAGGTGAAATATACCTGAAACCTAACTGATGAGAAAGAGTCTGGTGTGCAGGCAGCCACAGAGAAAGAATCCCAGGTTGAAATAACAGAAAGCCATGAGGCGGGCATGAGCTGCAAAAAATCTCTATTATTAAAACTTGGCAAATAAGAGAGATAATTCATGACATGATGTCAGAGAGAAAGTCAGACACCAGATAGACCTTCTGGTCTATGCCACGGTGTCTGAATACTATTCTGTGTCCAGTGGAAAGCCTTACGTGATGTGGGTCACATGCTAAAATTTGGGGAGGTATTTTTGAGATTGACAAGAGTAGAAACAAAGAAATCATCAATAAAAATATTTCAGAAGAATGAGAAAATAATGGAGGCTAACAGTGGAAATGGAGATAAGTGGATAGTTTCCAGCTTATAAAGCCAACTTTACTGAAGTATAAGTTACATAAAATAAAATACACACATTTGAAGTTTTCTGAGTTTTGACACATATATGTACTCTCAGCTACATTTTTGAGGGAACAAAATCAGGAAATAGTAAAATCTCTTGTGTAATAAAAAATACAATTTTTAAAATAAAAATGAAGTTTTAGAAAATAAATTGAGGTTAAACATCCAGAGTGTAGGACAAATAGACTAGATATATTGACTGAAAAGATGAGGCAAAGAGGATCATTGTGCTTTAAAATATTTTAAAAAGTGAAGAATATAACTGATATAAAATGATATTCCATACGGTTTCATGAGGGCAAATCCAGATAACTTTGAAAGGAACAAAATCCAGGCAACATTAATCTCATCCGCAGGACTAATTATTCACAGACAATGCAACAGTGCCTTGAAAACTGAGGAGAAAATTTATTCCAGCCTAGAATTCTATACCCAACCAAACAACTAATCAAATATGAGAGTAAAATAAAGTCATTTTCAGATATGCATAATCTCATAAAATTTCCTTTCTACATACCGTTTCTTTTTGAGAATGACCTTTAGCAAAACATGGAAAAAAATATGGGATTCAGGGAATAGTAGATCCAACCCAGAGTAATAACAAAGGGACTTCTGAGATGGTCAGTTAGGTTGTAGGCCCAGAAAACCAGAATGAGAAGAGTTAATGGAGTTATTTGGGACTCGCCCCTCTGGGGGAAAAAGGGTAGTCTAAAATAGGATTGAAATTTTAGAAAAACTTGAGAATATGATTAAGGTAAGTACAGATTTAAAATATTTTTTGTTGTTAAACTCCACTAATCGACCAATTTCAGAGATTAACTAGACACAACAGAATATAATTATTACCAACTCTGCTGATATAAAAGTTAAATGCATAGTTGACATTACATGTGGAAGGGATAGGAGAGTGGAAGGAAAGGTAGGAGTGAGAAGTTCTTTATTTCACAAAGCAAGAAGTGACACTGTCACTAATGGATCAAGAATAGGTGGTAATAGGGGGTTTCCCTGGTGGCGCAGTGGTTGAGAACCCACCTGCCGATGCAGGAGACATGGGTTCGTGCCCCGGTCTGGGAAGATCCCACATGCCATGGAGCCGCTGGGCCTATGAGCCATGGCTGCTGAGCCTGCGCGTCCGGAGCCTGTGCTCTGCAATGGGAGACGCCACAACAGTGAGAGGCCTGCGTACTGCAAAAAAAAAAAAAAAAAGAATAAGTGGTAACAGGCCTCTTAGATAGCCTCATCCACCAGAGGGAAGACAGTGGAAGCAAGAAGAACTACAATCCTGTAGCCTGTGGAACGAAAACCACATTCACAGAAAGATAGACAAGATGAAAAGGCAGAGGGCTATGTACCAGATGAAGGAACATGATAAAACCCCAGGAAAAAACTAAATGAAGTGGAGATAGGCACCCTTCCAGAAAAAGAATTCAGAATAATGATAGTGAAGATGATCCAGGACCTCGGAAAAAGAATGGAGGCAAAGATCGAGAAGATGCAAGAAATGTTTAACAAAGACCTAGAAGAATTAAAGAACAAACAAACAGAGATGAACAATACAATAACTGAAATGAAAAATACACTAGAGGGAATCAATAGCAGAATAACTGAGGCAGAAGAACGGAAAAGTGACCTGGAAGACAGAATGGTGGAATTCACAGCTGTGGAACAGAATTAAGAAAAAAGAATGAAAAGAAATGAAGACAGCCTAAGAGACCTCTGGGACAACATTAAACACAACAACATTCGTATTATAGGGGTCCTGAAAGGAGAAGAGAGAGAGAGAAAGGACCCAAGAAAATATTTGAAGAGATTATAGTCGAAAACTTCCCTAACATGGGAAAGGAAATAGCCACCCAAGTCCAGGAAGCACAGAGAGTCCCATACAGGATAAACCCAAGGAGAAACACGCCGAGACACATAGTAATCAAATTGGCAAAAATTAAAGACAAAGAAAAATTATTGAAAGCAGCTAGGGAAAAACGACAAATAACATACAAGGGAACTCTCGTAAGGTTAACAGCGGATTTCTCAGCAGAAACTCTACAAGTCAGAAGGGACTGGCATGACATATTTAAAGTGATGACAGGAAAGAACCTACAACCAAGATTACTCTACCTGGAAAGGATCTCATTCAGATTCGATGGAGAAATCAAAAGCTTTACAGACAAGCAAAAGCTAAGAGAATTCATCACCACCATACCAGCTCTACAACAAATGCTAAAGGAACTTCTCTAAGTGGGAAACACAAGAGAAGAAAAGGACCTACAAAAACAAACCCAAAACAATTAAGAAAATTGTCATAGGAACATACATATCAATAATTACCTTAACTGTGAATGGATTAAATGCTCCAACCAAAACACACAGGCTCTCTGAATGGATACAAAAACAAGACCCATCTATATGCTGTCTACAAGAGACCCACGTCAGACCTAGGGACACATACATACTGAAACTGAGGGGATGGAAAAAGATATTCCATTCAAATGGAAATCAAAAGAAAGCTGGAGTAGCAATACTCATATCAGATAAAATAGATTTTAAAATAAAGAGTGTTACAAGAGACAAGGAAGAACACAACATAATGATCAAGGGATCAATCCAAGAAGATATAACAATTATAAATATATATGCACCCAACATAAGAGCACCACAATACATAAGGCAACTGCTAACAGCTATAAAAGAGGAAATCGACAGTAACACAGTAATAGTGGAGGACTTTTTTAACACCTCATTTACACCAATGGACAGATCATCCAAACAGGAAATTAATAAGGAAACACAAGCTTTAAATGACACAATAGACTAGATAGATTTAATTGATATTTATAGGACATTCCATCCAAAGACAGCAGATTACCCTTTCTTCTCAAGTGCACACGGAACATTCTCCAGGATAGATCACACCTTGGGTCACAAATCAAGCCTCAGTAAATTTAAGAAAACTGAAATCATATCAAGCATCTTTTCTGACCACAATGCTATGAGATTAGAAATGAATTACAGGGAAAAATCGTGAAAAACACAAACACATGGAGGCTAAACAATACGTTACTAAATAACCAAGAGATCACTGAATAAATCAAAGAGGAAATCAAAAAATACCTAGAGACAAATGACAATGAAAGCACGATGATCCAAAACCTATGGGAAGCAGCAAAAGCAGTTCTAAGAGGGAAGTTTACAGCAATACAGTCCTACCTCAAGAAGCAACAAACATCTCAAATAAACAAGCTAACCTTACCGCTAAAGGAACTAGAGAAGGAAGAACAAACAAAACCCAAAGTTAGTAGAAGGAAGGAAATCATAAAGATCAGAGCAGAAATAAATGAAATAGAAACAAAACAATAGCAAAGATCAATAAAACTAAAAGCTGGTTCTTTGAGAAGATAAAAAAAATTGATAACCCATTAGACAGACTCATCAAGAAAAAGAGGGAGAGGACTCAAATCAATAAAATTAGAAATGAAAAAGGAGAAGTTACAACAGACACGGCAGAAGTACAAAGCATCCTAAGAGACTACTACAAGCAACTCTATGCCAATAAAGATGGACAACCTGGAAGAAATGGACAAATTCTTAGAAAGGTATAACCTTCCAAGACTGAACCAGGAAGAAATAGAAAATATGAACAGACTGATCACAGTAATGAAATTTAAACTGTGATTAAAAATCTTCCAACAAACAGTAGTCCAGGACCAGAAGGCTTCACAGGTGAATTCTATCAAACATTTAGAGAAGAGCTAACACCCATCCTCCTCAAACTCTTCCAAAAAATTGCAGAGGAAGGAACACTCCCAAACTCATTCTATGAGGCCACCATCACCCTGATAACAAAACCAGACAGAGATACTACAAAAAAAGAAAATTACAGACCAATATCACTGTTGAATATAGATGCAAAAATCCTCAAGAAAATATTAGCAAACAGAATCCAACAGTACATTAAAAGGGTCATACACCATGATCAAGTGGGATTTATCCCAGGGATGCAAGGATTCTTCAATATACACAAATCAATCAATGTGATACACCATATTAACAAATCGAAGAATAAAACCCATATGATCAGCTCAATATATGCAGAAAAAGCTTTTGACAAAATTCAACACCCATTTATGATAAAAACTCTCCAGAAATTGGGCATAGAGGGAACCTACCTCAACATAATAAAGGTCATATACGACAAACCCACAGCAAACATCATTCTCAATGGTGAAAAACTGGAAACATGTCCTCTAAGATCAGGAACAAGAGAAGGATGTCCACTCTCACCACTATTATTCAACATAGTTTTGGAAGTCCTAGCCACGGCAATCAGAGAAGAAAAAGAAATAAAAGGAATACAAATTGGAAAAGAAGAAGTAAAACTGTCACTGTTTGCAGATGACATGATACTATACATAGAGAATCCTAAAGATGCTACCAGAAAACTACTAGAGCTAATCAATGAATTTGGTAAAGTGGCAGGATACAAAATTAATGCACAGAAATCTCTTGCTTTCCTATACACTAATGATGAAAAATCTGAAAGAGAAATTAAGGAAACACTCCCATTTACCATTGCAACAAAAAGAATAAAATACCTAGGAATAAACCAACTGAGGGAGACAAAAGACCTGTATGCAGAAAACTATAAGACACTGATGAAAGAAATTAAAGATGATACAAACAGATGGAGAGATATACCATGTTCTTGGATTGGAAGAATCAATATTGTGAAAATGACTGTACTACCCAAAGCAATCTACGGATTCAATGCAATCCCTGTCAAACTACCAATGACATTTTTTACAGAACTAGAACAAAAAAAATCTTAAAATTTGTATGGAGACAGAAAAGACCCCAAATAGCCAAAGCAGTCTTGGGGGAAAAAAACGGAGCTGGAGGAATCAGACTCCCTGACTTCAGACTGTACTACAAAGCTACAGTGATCAAGACAATATGGTGCTGGCACAAAAAGAGAAATATAGATCAATGGAACAGGATAGAAAGCCCAGAGATAAATCCATGCACCTATGGTAAACTAATCTATGACAAAGGAGGCAAGGATATACAATGGAGAAAAGACAGTCTCTTCAATAAGTGGTGCTGGGAAAACTGGACAGCTACACGTAAAAGAAAGAAATTAGAACACTCCCTAACACCATCCACAAAAATAAACTCAAAATGGACTAGAGACCTAAATGTAACACCAGACAGTCTAAAACTCTTAGAGGAAAACATAGGAAGAACACTCTTTGACATAAATCACGGCAAGATCTTTTTTGATCCACTTCCTAGTGTAAAGGCAATAAAAACAAAAACAAACACGTGGGACCTAATGAAACTGAAAAGCTTTTGCACAGCAAAGGAAATTACAAACAAGATGAAAAGACAAGCCTCAGAATGGGAGAAAATATTTGCAAACGAATCAATGGGCAAAGGATTAATCTCCAAAATATATAAACAGCTCATGCAGCTCAATATTTAAAAAACAAACAACCCAATCCAAAAATGGGCAGAAGACCTAAATAGACATTTCTCCAAAGAAGACATACAGGTGGCCAAGAAGCAAATGAAAAGCTGCTCAACATCACTAATGATTAGAGAAATGCAAATCAAAACTGCAATGAGGTATCACCTCATAGCAGTTAGAATGGGCATCATCAGAAAATCTACAAACAACAAATGCTGGAGAGGGTATGGAGAAAATATAAAATATTGGAGAAAATATGGAGTGCAAATTTCTCTTGCACTGTTGGTGGGAATGTAAATTGATGCAGCTATGGAGAACAGTATGGAGGTTCCTCAAAAAACTAAAAAATAGAATTACCATATGACCCAGCAATCCCACTACTGGGCATATACCCAGAAAAAGCCATAATTCAAAAAGGCACATGCACCCCAATGTTCATTGCAGCACTGTTTACAATAGGCAGGACATGGAAGCAACCTAAATGCCCATCAACAGACGAATGGATAAAGAAGATGTGGTACATATATACAATGGAATATTACTCAGCCATAAAAAGGAACGAAATTGGGTCATTTGTAGAGACGTGGATCCATCTAGAGACTGTCATACAGAGTGAAGTAAGTCAAAAAGAGAAAAACAAATATCATATTTTAACACATATATGTGGAACCTCGAAAAATGGTACAGATGAACTGGTTTGCAGGGCAGAAATTGAGACACAGATGTAGAGAACAAACATATGGACACCAAGGGGGGAAAGTGGCGGGGGAGGCATGGTGGTGTGATGAATTGGGAGATTGGGATTGACATGTATACACTAATATGTATAAAATTGATACCTAATAAGAACCTGCTGTATAAAAAAATAAAATAAAATTCAAAAATAAAACGTACACACACACAAAATAAATAAAAAGAATAAGTGGTTTAAATTGATTATTTAAAGTGGCAACAGTAACCAGGGAAGCATCTATAAGCAATGAAATCACTATTGGAAGGAAAGAGCAGGAAAAATAAAGGTTAAGTGAGCTGAATTCTCCCCTCTCCTGTCAGAAATTCAATAAACAATGTCTATAGTCAATAAATCAAAAACATCAATATAAATACATGATTCAGAAATGAAGAGATAATCACCATAAGAATTGAGAACAGCAAATAATTTTTTTCTCTGAAAGCAGAAACAGAGAAAAATAGTGATTAGGATGTTGATCATTGTTTTTAATCCTAAATTTTTCAGAAATATTTCGCTTTTTAAACTACGTGCATGTTTCATGAGTTTCTTGGGTAAACATTTAAAAAAGGTCTGTTATTGCTAATTAGTAATAGAATTTATGAAACATTAGATATGTTGAAAAACTTTTAATTGTTATGATACTGCTTTTCTTAATATATCTACCTAATATATCCATCCAGTGACTACTTCTCAGTAATATTAAAAAAATGAATGTGATAAAAAGTATATCTGTATCCCAATAGGTAGAAATGGATACATTTCATTACCTTTGAAATAAAAAGCAATAGATTTAGAATAGATAAAAGAAAAACACTGTGATCATTTTCTGGAGTATGCCTCAGTTGATAATTATTTATCTTATTTGTGTACGTTCTTTCTCATTGCTAGGCAATTGAGATATTTATACAGTTACACCACAGCTTTTTATTATTATGTACTGGAAACTTTGATAATAAAATGGGAGCTCATCTTGCTCACTAAACTCAATTGAGAACAATTTTAGTAAAAAAAAAAATTGGAAGAATTAAGGAAGCAACCAGCCAAGTACTAATAAAAATCAGATGCACTATAAATTGCACAAGATCTGAATATAATCTGTTCTTTGTTAACATCAAATAATTATTCAGTAGCATGAGGTTTCAATTCACTATATATTAGGGATATGCAATAGTTGTTAGTGATAAATCACATGGCAGCATAAATTAAGGGCACTAATCAATTAGGTTTGATGTGTTGCCATTTCTTGATGTCAGATTATCTATTAACCTCTGAATGGTTTTTAATTGAAATAACTTGTATAAATGTTAAAAGAATATCATCTTTATTATTCCGGGTTATTTGTAGCAATATGTTCATAAGGTTGGCAGTCTTTATATTCTGGAGCACTAATATTGCACAAACTGGATTGTCATGTTCTTATTTCTTGGCTAATTATAGCTTCCATGGCATGTGACTGTGAAGCATGAGCTTGAAAGCAATCCAAGGACTTATACATGTCCGAGGGACCACGGAAAGGAAAAAGCAGACTCTGACAAGAGATATTCACATTTTTTTTCCTAAAAAAAGTAGATTTTTGTTAAATTTTTACTTTGATCCAGTTTCCAGACATTTAAAACACACCCTGGAATCAGGATGCTAAACTTTGAAATTGATTTTGGTTACTTTGCCTTGGGTAGGTGCTTACGAAATCCAGAATCCTAAGGTTGATTTCTTCTTTATTGTATCTCCCTTGTTTATTTCTCTGACTTGTCACACAATTTCCATTTTTGATCTACACAGTTATACAGATCTGGAATAATTTTCTTAATGGCCAACTACAAAATACATACCACCCAGTATTCACTCAAAGGTACTTTCTGATTAAGTTATCCTTTTGGTTTATTGTCCCATGTTTAATATAACCCAC
Organism: Pseudorca crassidens; assembly: GCF_039906515.1. NCBI lineage: Eukaryota > Metazoa > Chordata > Mammalia > Artiodactyla > Delphinidae > Pseudorca > Pseudorca crassidens. The sequence goes on from NC_090316.1 coordinate 17,656,300, forward strand.
TTGTATTACATAGGAGATAATTGTATATGACCCCCCCCCAAATCTGCAAATGTCACATAACCATCTGATGATGGTTGGGGTGTGGAGAAAGGAATGGAGTATTCTAGGAAGTTGGCTTAGACCAAATTTATTAACTGCCTTCTGTGTCTCTTTCAGTTAAGTTGTTTCAAACTCCCAATCTGTGTATGTTGGGGAGAAGCACAATTTGGAATAATACCCATTAGAGCTGATTTTTGTGGATGATGTTGCCTTTCCCACATAGCTACATACTTGTAACCTCCAAATCAGAAGATATGTAGGAGAAAATATTGAGACTTGGGAAAGAAGAAGGAAGAGGAGGGGGAGGGGAAATGATATATGCAAATGCAGATAACCTGCTTAAATTATCAAAGCAGGTTAAAGCAACCACCTGAGAGTGCATTTAGTTTCTGAAATCCTTAGATTATCCTTAGAAGTTAACGCTTTACCTGAAGATCAAGCTGTTCGTTCACACGATTTTCCCCCATGTATGACATGCATGATTGTAGCTTAGAATGTGTTGCCGGTATGTGGGTTAATGGGGAGGTGTGCCCAAAGCCCTTGGACTCAACTTTTAAAACGTTTAGAGCCTAGTCTTTAAAAGGTTAACTTACTGCTCCTATGGGGCATCCTTTTGCGGGCACCACCTGAGAGAGTTGCTGGATTTTCCCAGGTCTTGCAGGAGGACGTGCTCCCTGGCTTTGTCTAGGCCGAGAAGATCTGCAGTCAGGTACCCTTCCCGGCAGAAACCAAGCTGGTCACCAACACCTGTACACCTGTAACCCTTGATGTACTTGGGAGATCTTACTACGTTATTCTTAAAATTTCTTTTCCACTTGGTAATTAATCTCAATTTTTGAAACTTCCTGGAATGAATTATTTTTTCAAGCCTTTTGGACATAGGAGATTCCTGTGAAACTGCTACACTGTTAAATTTTGGCAAAGATGGACTATGATATGACCCTTTCCACTGAGTAATGGATTTGGATTTCATCTAGAACAGGTATGAGGTACAGGAGGTAATTACCATCTCAGTCAGTTAAAAAGGTGTGACTAAAGATCTTATTTGAACACAGGGAGATAGATTGCACTTCTCTACTTAGCCAAATGATTGAACTTTATCAGGCAAGCACACAACTTCCAGTTGAAAGGTGGGTGAAAGAAAAACCCCAAATGAGACAGTCAACTAATCTGTTCTTTAGTCTCCAAAATGCTTTGAGTCTGCCATAATTTTTTGAATACATTATTGGCCTGATTATTTTTGGTAGGGTAGAAAATAGGTTTTAACATAGCGGTGGGACTTTTTTCAACCACAACAGTTCTTTTCTCTGTTTTTTAATTGTAAAAATTAAATCATACCATAAAAAGCTCAATTATCCATAATGCCAGAATTCTAACAAGGCTATTCCAGTTTTGCCTATTCATTTCTTATCTTTGGCAGGAGCTTTTAGTGGGCACAGAAACAGGGCTTAAATCCTTTTCAGCCTGATACAACAAAGGGGGTTTGAAAAGGGAAATCAAGAGGAAAAAAGAGTGAAAGGTTTGCTGTTTCCAGCAGGGCAATCTTCCCCAAAATAATTCCTTCTGGCCTCAAATCAAAGGGACTAGATAAGCAATTCCTCCCACCATCCTGGGAAAAGTGCAGAGCAGACCGATTTTGCAATCCACTCAGGAAAGACTGTGGGAAATATAAGATTTGAAAGGTGGTCAAGGTGAGTCTGTGAAGGGTCATTCATTAATTCATTCATTCACTGATGCAAACTTTTACTGAGAACATGCTATGTGGTGTACTTTGTACTATGCACCGGGAATACAGAGGTGAATAAAACACTGTTTCTGGCCACGCAGAGTTCATAGTTATTTGGAAGATGCTGATGTGTGCAAAGAGGTAAGTAACAAAACCACATGGCGAGGTTGTAACACAAGTACCACCAAGTTTGGTGGGAGCCAGGGAAATGGACAACTCAGTTCGATTATGGAACTTGGGAAATTAAACAGAAAAACTGGTACCTGGCTCCCGAAGAATGAATGGAGATTGCACAGTCACGGGTAAGATGATGGAGGATGTTATTCAGGAAGATTAGATCCTGGGTGGCAGCTTGGCAGGGCTCACAATGAAAATGAGAAAGAGACACAATAACAGCTACCATTTAGTTTCTACTGTATCAGACCCCATGTGTCTATTGCTTTACATGCATTAATTTTCACCACAACTGTTTCAAGTTAGATATTATTATCCCCATTTTACTAATAAGGAAACCAAACTCAGAAAGGTTAAGTAACTAGCTTAAGGTCAAAAAGGATTCAAATACACATTTGTCTGGTGCTCTGTGACCACTGAACTCATTCAGTCCAGCTATGCAGTTTTTAGACTATCAGAAAACCTAAAATCTGTCTTGGGTAGCCCAATTGAAAAATCACCTTGAGAATGGACATACAGCTTTTATCGAAAAGAAGAGAATGCAGACACAAAAATACAACTCAGAGCTGAGTGAGCCCAAGAGTGGTCAAATCAGTGACTTCCAGAATCCGTCGAAGTCAGGTAGACTACCCACAGCTGGTCAATGCGGGCTCAAAGGCAGCCTTCCATTTTGAACGTGCTGGTTAGGTCGAATCTACCCTTCTCGTTTGTTTGTTTTTCAGTCTGCTAAGAGACAAGTTATATAGACATAGGTTGTATACCTGGCATTTTAGTTCAATAGGATTTGCTTGACAGGGTCTGCTGTAAATAGAGCCTATAGTGCCTAAGATTATAATTTTAATGAAACGTTGCCATCTAGAGGTAATTTAGAGAGCTGATGTAGCATTGCCATAGCAAGATTTGGACTCGGGGTAGATATTTTGAAGTCAGATGTTAAATAAAATAAATTAAAAATATATACTTTAAGAACATTATTGTTCTTAACATACACCAGACAAATTGCCTGTAGACATTGCTAATCACTCTTTAAATTCACTATTAGCAAAAGGATTAAATATATTTAAAATATTTAAAATTTATTAACTTGTTTTCTTTCTTTTTAAAAATATTCATTTTATGACTTGTGTTGCTTTTTCCCTAAGATTAGTACTCCACATATTTAGGAAAATCAATTCTGTATTTGTTAAGCAAAGGAAAATATTTATAGAACATTTTTCAATTACCCAGGCTGTGTTCCAAAAATTGTTTAAGTGCTTATAGGCACATGCTTCTTTTTGCAGAGACAGCTATTCTAAATGGGAAGTCAGAGGCCAATTTATTTACCATACAATTGTATGAAATTGAAATACTGGATATTTCTCATGGGGAGAAAGGAATACAATCTTGATGCATAGATAGTATACAAAAGGGTGTGGGGGAGGCACTGAATGAGAAATAGGTTTTTATTTTAACATCAAATCTAGTATTTGATCTTGTATTTTTCCAAAACGTCATTCTTCTTTCTCTCACCGCTTTGAGGCTAAAATTAGATTTTCTTTTCTTGCTTTATATCCAGTCCTCATTGCTTATCTAGAACCTTGGCTCCAGGGGACTTGAGATCCAACTCCCGACTCTTGTCTTCTTTCACCTTAGTAATTTTGAGCTCATCATTGCTCCATACTCACTCCCTAACATCTCTCAAGGTGATTCTTTTTATTTTTTATTTTTTTGGTGGTACGCGGGCCTCTCACTGTTGTGGCCTCTTCCGTTGCGGAGCACAGGCTCCGGATGCGCAGGCTCAGCGGCCATGGCTCACGGGCCCAGCCGCTCCGCGGCATGTGGGATCTTTCCGGACTGGGGCACGAACCCGTGTCCCCTGCATCGGCAGGCGGACTCTCAACCACTGCGCCACCAGGGAAGCCCTCTCAAGGTGATTCTTGAAGAATGATTCTTACAAGGAGTAGCGCTGTGCAGGAGGACAGGGCATATATCCAAATCTTTGAGTGAGGATCTTCAGTTGAACGTGAATAGTTCCATCTCCATCTGCCAAGTTGATATGATAACCAGAAAGCTAAAATTCATTGTCATCGCTAATTCATTCATTTATCCATTCATCTATTCACTCACACAGCACTCATGCATTCAGCATCCATTACATGCCAGACATTATCTGAGTACTAAACATGACAGCAGGGATTCTTGCCCTCATTAATCTTACAATTTAGTATTACTGATCACTAGTGAAATATCTTCCCCTCCCAATGTCCCTCTAATGTCTTCCTTGTTCTTTCATCAAATCTCTTTTTCCTTGAACATGTGAGACCATGAGTGGAGATCTCCAGTCTATTCAAAAGATTCAGTCTACGCAAGAGGGAAGAGATATGGAGATATATGTATATGTATAGTTGATTCACTTTGTTATAAAGCAGAAACTAACACACCATTGTAAAGCAATTATACTCCAGTAAAGATGTTAAAAAAAAAAAATTCAGTCTAGGCCCATAAGATTTGGCTAGACACCTTTTAGTGAGGATGTGTGGGAAACCTGGAGCGTCTTTTTAAAATGGCAGCTCTATCCCAGTCTACTCTGCCAGCATCTTTACGGGATCTGGACCGTTTCCCTTAATCACTTCAGTTTGTGGTCAAATGCTTGGATTCTTCAGGAAACGACAACCTTGTATTCCTAAATTCTCAGCTGCTTGTTCCATGTCCTTATTAAATATCTGACTCAAGACTGGTTTTCCTGGTACGAATAGCTCTTCCAAGAAGTAAGAGAATAGCCACCTCAGTTTTGATAACTCTGTGATTCTCACTACCTGACCTCCTGCCTTAGCGATTTTAGGGGATAAATACCAGAAAAAATGATGGGATTTCCATCAGCCCCACAATTCTCTGCAGCTTGCAGTCAGATTTAATTATTTGCTCCATGACAAATATGACATGTCTTTATCAGGAAAACTTGACACATGGGAGGAAAGGCTTTTGGTTCCCAAGCTACACGAATGTCATTTAATGAATATAAGAACTGAGTGGGAAAAAATATCCCGCAGAGAAAATGATCACTAAACTCTTAGATCTCTACCACCCCAAACTCTCCAGAGCAGGAAAGAGAGGCAAGAGGTTCTTTGGGATGAAACGCAGAGCACACAAGCAATCTGAGATTTGACAGAGTAGAATGTTCTTGTTGAGGGTACTACTTATCTTGCAGGGAATGAATAGAACTTCATGGAAGAAAACTATATAGTAGAGAGGGGGAGAAAGGGAGGGTGGAGTAAAGTAACAGCCTAATGGGGGTGTTTCAGTTTGGTGGGCTGCTTTTTTCTACCCAGTAATTCAGGGAACTGATTCATTCCATTTATGGGTCCCCCAATGCCTCAGTTCTAGTAGACTTTTGTTTTCTAGTGGAAGAAGGGGAAAAACAGAATGGAGAAAACTCACCATCTTCCTAACGGCCTTAGCCTGGAAGTGACCAACATCACTTCTGCTCATAATCTATCAGTGAGTACTTGTCAGTTGGCTACACCTGGTTCCAAGGCCTCTGGAAGGGAAAGCACACATTTTTAGAGAACAGCTAGTTGAGTCTTTGAGGCAAGAGAAACTACATACTACTACACGATGTTAATGCCATTAAGAAATAATTTCAGTGTTTTCATGGTGGTCTGAAAATCATTCCCTCATAAGCAACTCTTAAATTATGTTGCAATCACAGGATCAAGTGTTTGTTCTTCTCAAATATTCAGAAAGTACAATGTCATTGATTGTAAACAAGCACCAGTTTGGGAATTATTAAACAATATAACTAAGCAAAGTAGCCATCATTTATTGTTTACATCATGTTTGTGAATCGGAAACACACATGAGATAATAGTCACTCTGCAGCTTAAAACCCCAGAGATATTTCATCTCAGCAAAACATCTAAGCTACTTTCAGGGACTAACACCACATGATCTAGTCCTTACCTACCGTTCCAACTTTTCTCACTCCACGTCTCACTGATTCACCGCATGTTTGTCGTGCTAGCTTTCTTTTCTGCCTTCAGTCAGTTCAAGAGAATTACAATGTCAGGACCTTTGCTGCTCCTTGTTCTTGTCCTTTTCTCCTCCCAGATTTGATCAAGGCTCTCCTTTTCTCAACGTTATGCTTTACCTCAAATATCACTTATTCACGAAGCCTACTTGGCTGCTTTATACTATCTCATTGGTTCCCTCACTACCTCATCTTCTCTAGTTACATATTTACTGTCTGATTTCTTTAGGGAAGAAATTGTTCTCTGTTCACTGCTATTTCTTTCTTTCTTTCTTTCTTTTTTTTTTTTTTTTTTTTGCGGTACGTGGGCCTCTCATCCCGTTGCGGAGCACAGGCTCCAGATGCGCAGGCTCAGCGGCCATGGCTCACGGGCCCAGCCGCTCCGCGGCACGTGAGATCTTCCCGGACCGGGGCACGAACCCGTGTCCCCTGCATCGGCAGGCGGACTCTCAACCACTGCGCCACCAGGGAAGCCCCACTGCTATTTCTTAAGCATATAGGATATAGGTAGCTGGCATATAATGGGCACTTGATAAATATTAGACTAAATATGATATAAAGTTTCTTAATATCTTAAATATATAGATTTTTCCTTGGTTTAATAAATCAAAGAAAAGGTTTGGGGTTAAAAAGGCTTACACAAATTATTAGATAATTTTCATTTCTGAGAATAAGAAGAAATCATTATGAAGTCTAGACAAGTTAGGCACAGGTTGGCTTTTATGGGTATATGTATGTGCAGGAGGGGCACCTTTCTAAAAGACTATTATGTTCAGTGCTTATGTACATGATCTCATTTAATAATCAAAGCAACTACCTGAGGAATGTACAATGATGGTCATTTTCTAGAGGAGGAAATTCAGACTCATTTAGTTTAGCAGGTTTTCAATTTATTCAGGGCATAAATCAATTGAGCTGGAATCCAAACCCAAATCTTCTGGTTCTAGAGCCCCTGCTCTTTCTACTGAGGCACCTCCTTAATCAGCAACCTCCATATTCAGAAACACCTCTTCACAACAATAGCATCACTTCCATGAAACACATTTATTAAATTTTATGGTAAGAAAAATTGGGTCACTTAAGAATGAATGAGTCAGCTAATCTACCAAAACACCAAACTAATGGAATTGTTGGAGATATGGAAAATAACAGTGAATCTTCCAGTTCCAGGTTGGAAGTCCAATACCATCAGCATAATCTAGATTTTTAAAGAGGTTAACATTAAGAAAGAGTGCCACTTTGTGCTAATTTTTATACCAGGGGCACTCCTGCCTTCTCAGAAAGGATTTATGAAAGTGTGCTGATGCATTTGCATTTTGTTCGTTTCATATCTTTGAAATTTGTAGACACACAAAATAAAATAACATTCTATTGAAGATGAAGAAAACCATAGTCTTGGAGTATTAGTCATAATTAGGATTCCCTCAGCTCTCAGGGCAATAAAAACCTCAACTGTACCTCAGTATGTATTCATTCTTTTCTACTTTAACTTACGGGAAGGTAAAGCAGATAAGTTTTACATCTATGTCTTATCTATGGTTTGAAAATGTTGGAATCCTGGTGGAAACTTTAGGAAGAGGGTTGGGATGAAAAAGAGAATGACAGTCGAGATGGAGGCCTCATCCCCACTGCCGATTCTCTTTCTTTCCCAGATCAAGGACCATGGCATAAGCCTCATATTGAATAGAAATAAAATCTAATCACAAAATGACCTTCTCATTTATTAAAGCAAGCTTCAGGATTTTTCTCAAATCCAACCAAGAATTAATATTCAAGTTTGAAATGAGTTATGAGATGCTTAGGCTAATCTCCCCTTATAGAAATGAACACTGGCATTTATCCAGTGATACTCTTTCTTTTGTTGTGGAAAAGTTGGAATTATCTAATTATGACTGTTGTCCATTATTAAATAAGATGTGCTCAGATCTGTGAACATCATTTCCAGGAATGTAAATAATGTTGGGAAGGGGAAATCAGTATACTTAAGAAGCTCCTGCTCTAAGCTTCTTTGTCTGCAAATTATTCTGGCTTGTTTTATGGCTGTCTAAAGAAAATTCTGCCTACTAAGTGCCTCAAATTAGTGTATGATTGGATGTCTCCATTTAACTTGCCTTAAGGTGAGAGTAATGGATGACACCTTGTACTTCATATTTCTGCTTTAGAGAAGGTAATAAAAGGAATCAGAAAAATCTCTCTTTGAAGCAGTTACATTATTTCCCACAAAAAAACTTAGCTATTGTCTATACCAACTCTTCTTACCAGCTCCCATGACTAAGTGAACCTTGGAAACATGGGGGTCCTCAAGAAAGAAGAGTCCCACCCTAGGCGGAGTCCTGGAGGCTGTGTAGGCAACACCAGCATCCCTCCTGACATTACATTGACAGAGATTAACTGATCACTTTCCTGGTGTCCTGAAATTTACAACCCACCGTGATGCAAACAAGCTAAGTTAGACCTGGTCTATTACAAAGACATGGTACCCAGTTTTGGTTGGTCCTAGGTTGGAAGAAAAATTGATTTCCTCATTAGCAATTAGAGATGCTGCCATACTAATTTGCCTGAAGTAATGAACTTCACATAATTTAATTGAATTTCTGCCACATATCTGCTTTGTGCTCTGAGTGCGTGCCTCACGATGGGGGTGAACCAAGCATGATCCCCACCTTGCTACTTACAGTCTAGCGGGCATGTGAGTCCAAAAAAAAAAAAAAAAAGATAAAAATGAGTTTAAAGAGGAAAAGAGTAAAGTGAAGTAAACACACACCCACACACACACACAAATAAACAAAACCCCGGAAGGAAGGATATTGTCCTCGCTGTGATTGAAGAGAAACCTGGGACAAGATAAGGCTGGAGACATAAACATGGGTCAGATCACACAGGCTTAGTGCTCTAATGCCAAAGCACACAGGCATTGTGTGTCATCCAAATAAAATGAACATTTGTACCCCTGCTGTGTGACAATCTCATTAAAGACTCACAATAACTCTCTATTTTCAAATGCTCAGTTTTGTAGATGAGAAGTAGGATTTAAGAGGATTAAATCCTACTTAAGAGGATTAAATGCTCAACTTTCACCAGAAAATGTGTGGTAAAACGTGGTAAAGAATCCAGTTCTCCGTGCTCCTTTTTAGGTGACTTTAACATAAAATAGTAAAATATTTATCTGCCAGACATTTTTCACACACACATCAAATAAATATATTCAAGAATCAAAGCAGTTAAAATATTTCTGTGGGCTGTATAACAAGTTCAAATGTGAGCAGTAGAGTGGGTAATCAGTGTTTAGGACTGAATCTAACACTAAGTGAAAGTCTGTCCAATTGTATATGCATCTCCTTTTCGTGTTCCTCAGTCCTTCATCATTTCTTGCCTCCTCCATCTTCATTGCCTTTTCCCTGTGCTCCCTTCTAATTTGCCTTTATCCTTCTTTTATTCTTTTCTTTCCTGTTCTCTCAACTAGGTGAGAATATTGGTGGTACGCATTGCTTACTAATGCATTATCTTATTTTAAAAACATTATAATCTACAGCTCTCATGCACAAACAAGTAAGCAAAACCAAGAATAGATGCAGCAAATGAATGGGTGGATTGGGAATAGCTCAGTGTTTTGGAGTCAGAAGACCAGCCTCTGAGCCCAGTTTCTGGACTGAACTTTTGCAAAACATGAGAAATTCAGCTTTCCTACCTGTAAGATGAAGATAACTTTTGACCTTTTAAACTCGTAAGGTCATTGTAAGGACCAATTTGGATATTGGAAGTGGAAGTGATGTGTCACTAGTGATAAGCTATTAAAAAATACTACTACTTTCACTGTAGGTGCTTAGATGCTTTGACCCATTTCCTATTGTTACTACTCTTTTGCAAGGCTTTTAAATGAACACTTAAACCGTTGAAGCACATAATACCTAATGATATATTGGCCAAAATCATCCTTATATCATGAAAGACTGACGTTTGTGAAGTGGATTTTTCATTTGGGAAGGAGACAGTCCTTTGCTGACTTGAAACAGCTTGGCACCGTTAGGCAGTTCACTTTTCCTGGAGTGTTGTTATAGCGCCATCTGCTGGAACTTGAGGAGGCTGACACTAAAGACTTAAAGGAGCCTATCAAAGATGTACATAGACAAACATGATTAAAGTCCTGTGAGCTACGAATAACTATAAGCTTTGTTTGAAATAAGAACTCATTTCCTTCGTATACTATGGTATACCCATGTAACAAAATACTATGTGGTATTTAAAACAATGAAATGACTCTGAAATGAAAGTAGTTCCAAGATTTATTAGAAAATCTAAGAGAAAAGTGCAGAACAGTGTGTTTTATTGTATTATTGCTTTAATTCAAATATAGATTTTGTATGTAAATGAATATATTTGAATAATTTTGATAGAAGGTATTATACATGTTGACATTTTAACTTTTAACAGTGTTTACTTTGGAGGAAAATTCTTGGTGGAGGTATGGCTTTATTACTTTTAAAAGAATCCCTGTCTATATTGTGTAAATCTCTATCTTGCACATATATTACTTTCCTCTTATTCTACTTTATTTCTAATAAAATAATTGGGGTTATCTGTATAGTGAGAGTTTAGAGCCATTTGTTTCATTTTTATGTTTGCCTATGCCGGAAAATTGAGTTAATAGAAGTGTTCTTTTTTAACTCCTTGCTTTATGCCTCTATAACATTTTGTCTATATTTGTTTTATAGCAATTATATTAATTTGGTTCTAGCATAGTTACTATAACAATACATCCTAACATTTTCAGAACAAACATCGTTTCAAATATTCTGACCTTTTGTCTCCAGTAATTACTCTTGTACTTTTTAGACTGTGAGGTCTCTTTTTTTTAATTGTAGTAAGTAGCTCATTGTAACAGACTTTGCTACTAGCTGTGTGAACTTTAGAAAAATTACTTAATGTCTAGGTGCCTTGATTTCTTATCTGTATAAGGAAGATAATGCTATCTATCTTAAAGGTGTTTATGAAGCTTATAGAGCAGGAAACAGGTAGAAAATACCCAATATTCACAGTTGTTGAGACTGCATATATGTGTAAGTGTTATGTGTGTGTATGTTGTGTATCTGTCAACCTCACTACTAGTTTGAAAACTCTTGGAAGGCGCAGATGTCTTATTCATCCTCAAATCCTCAGAAGCTAGCAGACTGAGTGCCTTATGTATTAGTAATAACAACTCTTTCTAAATTCACTTCCTAAGAGTTTATGAGAGAATTACCAAAAAAAAAAAAAAAAAAATCTAAGCATAAAGAGAAACTAGGATGTGAACGTGACGCTTCACAAAATTTGAATTTTTGACTCTGGATATTTTTCTACCTAGGTCATCTTTCAACCTAAAGTTTTATTTGTTTGTTTATTTATTTATTTATCTAAATATTGTTATAATCCTTCCAATGTGATTTATTGGAAGGTTTTATTGTGTGTGTATATTATTACCTTCCCTACTTATAAACAACAGGGCTTTGCATGCATGAACTTTGTATTTGAATGCAAAAAAGTTCCCACCAGTTATTGATGTTGCAATGTAACTAGGTATTGTCTTTCAGGGCAGGGACTGGTTTACTTATCTTTACATCTTCAGCATCTAGCATAGTGATCAGAATTGAAGCACTCCATTAGTGGGTAATTATAAGTACAACAACTTGTACTTTCAATAAGTTTTATAAAACTCCCGTTTTCAAAGAGAAATCAAGTCAACTTGGAAGGAAGGGGCATAAAAGAGGTCATGAGAAAGTAAAGCAAGAACAGGGTCAGCAATAGCCTATGAATCAGGGAACAAAATGCTAAAAGTAAAAGAGGAAAAATCTTTGTATCAAACACATTAAAAATATATATGTGGGCTGTAACTTGAAATATATTTAGGCATTATTATGATACAATCAGTGGCTCTGGGAAGTAACGTTAAGAGTGCACTTACCAGATAAACAAAAAACACTTTAAACAGTGTTTTTGAGATAGCTGACGTATAATGTGCTACACACTTTTGAGGTATACAATCTGATACATTTTGACGTACACGTACACCCAGGAAATCACCATCAAAATCAAGATGGTGAACATATCGTCATCTCCAAAAGTTCCCTCATGCTTTTGTGTAATCTTTCCCTCCTGCCCCTCCCCAAACCCTCCCATTGCCCTAGGCAACTATGGTAGGCTTTTCGTCATTATAGCTTAGCTTGCGTGGTCTAGGTTTATATATTGTATATATATGGAACCATTCAGTGTAGACTCTTTTTTTTGTCTGCCTTCTTTCATTCAAAGTGCTTATTTTTTAAATCCATCCATGTTGTTGTATATATCAACAGTTCATTCCTTTTGATTGCTGATGAATAGTGCATTGTGTGGACATACCATTTTGCTCATCCATTCCCCTCTCCATGGACTTCTGGGTAGTTTCCAGTTTTTAACTATGGCGTATCAGAACATTCATAGATGATCATACTCTTTTTGTATTTAATGAATAATTATCTTTGGCTCCAATAGAAACATGTTATCTATAAAATTACTTTAGATTATTTACTTGCAAATGATAAATTATCTTTGATTCTCAACGTAAGAGTTATCCTTTCTCATTTATGCCATCACTGCTACCAGATTAATCATCCTTAAAATGCTACTGACTTGCTTAAAAAGCTTTGATGGCTCCACACCACCTGGGTGTGACTCGATAACATTTTAGATAGTAAGGTATGTTTTCTTCTCTCTGCTCTGTGTAATTTTCCTCCCTGCTACCAATTCCCTCATTGCAAGAAGGTAACCAAAGCTTCCTTTGCCCTCTGCTTTGGGGGATTTTATGTTGTGGAACCAAAAGGAGAAGTTGCTAGGCAAACTAAATACAGTATCCAAGTTTTCCAAACTTCTACATATTGAGGGAACTTTATGGACAATAATTCCAGAAGGGATGGGTTGGAGGCAAGGATTGTTTGGCTGGAGATCTGAGATAGTTGGACCTGGAGATATTTGGAGACCTTACTTAGCCTAGACATCAGATGAGACTTCTATGGGTCTTGTGAATATCTGAGTACAACTGCCTGATTTCCTGCAGAGTCTTTCATGACAATCCTTCTAGTGTTGCCGAAAGATGTCAAAGGGGACTGATGAAGACCTGGGGCCTTGGGAACAACGACAGAAGGCTTCAAGGCCAAGGTTGCCAAAGAAGCATGAACAAGAGGCATATTATGGACGACTACTGAAGAAAGATGTACGGGGTTATTTCCTCTAACGTTTATGACCAGTTAAAACACCTAAAAGTAGAAGTTGGAATTCCGCAAGCACGACTGACATTGGATTTTCCACTAGTCAGGCAAATGGAAAACTGAAGCAGGTTATATTCCATTTGGAAAAATAAAGGGGAAGTGGCATTTCTTTCCCACTAGTGTTGCAAAATTAAGTCATACTTCTTACATCCACAAAGTCGAAGTTAGGAATGCATCTGGCTACAAATAGCAGAAAACTCAACCAAAGGTGGTTTAAACATAAGGATGTATTTTTCTCATGAAACACCAAGCTCAGAGGTCAGCTGAACCAGAGGCACTGGTTCAGCTGATCGCGAGTGTCCACCTTCCCAAATTAGCATGTTGACCCTATTCTTCTGTTAATTTTTTGAATCTTAGGGTCACAAGGTGAGCCATGAGAGATATAGGCTTCTGTCCATGTTCAGGGCAAGAAGAAGAGAGAATGGGGCTGTGCTGATCCCAGTTGTTCCTTTCATGGGAAAGCAACAGAGGTACTTGAAACCTCCCAGCAATTTCCCTTTGCCAAGAACTCTTTCTCCTGACCACATCTAACTGTGATGCTGGGAAGTGAGTATTTTTGCATAGCCTAGAGTGGCAGTAAACAAGTAATAGGGAGTTGGTATGGGGTATTGTTCAGCTAATCCACAGGATCTGCCATGCACTGAAATTCCAAAGTGATCTGGCCCGTACATAAGGCCCTCCAAGTCTAGCCCCGACTGATCTTGAAACGGAGCAGGACCTTATGGTCCTTCCCCGCCACGTCCTCTGCCTGCCTTTTGTCTGTGGAAAAACTTTAGCCAAAGGATAAGTTTAATCAGAGAAGTGAAAAACTACAAAAGAAAAGGAAAACAGTCAAACAGTACAAAACAGTAATAGTTTAGTCACTAAACAAAGTCAAGGACCTTTAGCTCCTCCTCAAGGGCTATAGATAATATTCTGAGCCATATCCTGTGAGCTGTCTTATAGATACTGAAACCCTCACCGGGTGGAAGAAGCTAACTACATGATGACCAGGCTGTAGCATCACATAAGCTGCCACAATTCTGAGAACTGGCCTCAAAGAAATGGGAACAAACCGACCCTGGAACGGAACACTAACTTTACTTAAACAATCAAGATGAAACTGATCAGACCACTGCATGACCATTTGACTATGACTGTCAGAGCTGACTGTGCTGTTTCTGCATGTAGCCCCCTCCCTCCGTCTGTAAAAACTCTTGCCCGCTGATTGTCAGTGGTGGGGGGGTGGAAGAGTTGGCCTTTGGACAGGAGTCCACCCTCCCCCTGTTGCCACATCCAAAATAAAGCAAACTTTCCTTTCCACCAACCTTGCCTCTCTACAGTAAGTCCCCTACATATGAACGAGTTCAGTTCCAAGAGCTCATTCTTCAGTCCAATTTGTTCATATGTCAAAAAAAGTTAGCCTACTCCAAAGAAGATACACAGATTGCCAACAAACACATGAAAGAATGCTCAACATCATTAATCATTAGAGAAATGCAAATCCAAACTACAATGAGATATCATCTCACACCGGTCAGAATGGCTATCATCAAAAAATCTACAAACAATAAATGCTGGAGAGGGTGTGGAGAAAAGGGAACCCTCTTGCACTGTTGGTGGGAATGTAAATTGATACAGCCACTATGGAGAACAGTAGGGAGGTTCCTTAAAAAACTAAAAATAGAACTACCATACGACCCAGCAATCCCACTACTGGGCATATACCCTGAGAAAACCAGAATTCAAAAAGAGTCATGTACGAAAATGTTCACTGCAGCTCTGTTTACAATAGCCAGGACATGGAAGCAACCTAAGTGTCCATCAACAGATGAATGGATAAAGAAGATGTAGCACATATATACAATGGAATATTATTCCGCCATAAAAAGGAACGAAACTGAGTTATTTGTAGTGAGGTGGATGGACCTAGAGGCTGTCATGCAGAGTGAAGTAAGTCAGAAAGAGAAAAACCAATACCGTATGCTAACACATATATATGGAATCTAAAAAAAGAAAAAGAAAATGGTCAGAAGAACCTAAGGGCAATACAGGAATAAAGACACAGACCTACTAGAGAATGGACTTGAGGATGTGGGGAGGGGGAAGGGTAAGCTGGGACAAAGTGAGAGAGTGGCATGGACATATATACACTACCAAACGTAAGGTAGATAGCTAGTGGGAAGCAGCCGCATAGCACGGGGAGATCAGCTCGGTGCTTTGTGACCACCTAGAGGGGTGGGATAGGGAGGGTGGGAGGGGGATGGAGGGAGATGCAAGAGGGAAGAGATATGGGGATATATGTATATGTGGAACTGATTCACTTTGTTATAAAGCAGAAACTGATACACCATTGTAAAGCAATTATACTCTAATATAAAGAAGTTAAAAGAAAAAAAGTTAGCCTAGGTACCCAACTAACACAATCGGCTATATAGTACTGTACTGTAATAGGTTTATAAAACTTTTCACACAAATAACACATAAAAACAAATAAACACAAAAAATAAAGAAAACATTTTTAATATTACAATACAGTACCTTGAAAAGTACAGTAGTCCAGTACAACAGCTGGCACACAGGGGCTGGCATCGAGTGAACAGGCAAGAAGAGTTACTGACTGGAGGAGGGAGAGGAGGTGGGGGATGATAGAGTGAAGGATCGTCAGCAATAGGAGACGGAGGTCGAGCTGCCATTTCCCTCACGCCAGACATTGATGGCACAGGTTCTGGTTCCTTGCTGGATTCAATTCTATCTGCCCTCTTAAAAAAGTAATCCAGTGATGTTTGGGTAGTAGCTCTTCTTTTTCTCGTCATAGACGACACGGTAGCACTGGATTACATTCTGAATGGCTGCTGCAACCTTTGTGTACCGTTCTACGTTCGGGTCATGTCCCTTAAAACCTAACAGTGCCTCCTGAAATAAAGAAAATCCCCTTGCCATTTTCTGCATCGTGAATCTCTTCAGGTCTTCCGTTACTTCTTCTTCCTCTTGTCTCTCTTCGTCCTTTCTCTGGGCCTCCAATTCCATCAGGTCTTCCCTAGTAAGCTCCTTGTGTTGCACAGCAAGGAGTTCAATGAAGTCGTCCTCTTGCAGATCTAGCTTGAGATAAAGATACTCTGCTACTTTATTCTTTACTGGACTCTGTACGGTAAAGTACACAAAAGCACAACCACTTGTAGAGGATGCACGCATGTGACAATGTACGCCAGACATGTGAACTAACTTACATGATTGGACGTGTGAATGCACGTTCGCGTCTTTGAAAGTTCGCCACTTGAAGGTTCATATGTAGGGGACTTACTGTACTGGCTTTTGAGCGGCGAGCAGCCGGCTACAATCTGACTTATCTTCTATTTAAACTGACAGGGACTCTTTACTCCTTCGCAGGGATCCCTCACTCTTCTTCAGATGCTGCATTAGTATTCTTGCTTCTACTGCACGGGTCTGATCCCTCTCCTTGATATTCTTTCTTTAAGTCCTACTTGCTTTATGAAATCTCCACAGATGTACATTACATTGATTTTCACATTTTTAAAATGTACTGGTAGGTACCATTTAAAATAAGTGATATATTTGTAGCTTTTAAATTGTAGGGTGTGAATAATATCCATATGCTTTATAGAAAAAAAATAAAAGAATGCGTTGGGAACCTCTCTTACTGAGATGTTTAATCATTTTAAACAAAGAAGTCACAGGACTCTGAGAACTTCCTACTTTCTATAGAAAGTCATGATTATTTCCACCTAACAATGTTTCAACTCCTT
Source organism: Pseudorca crassidens (assembly GCF_039906515.1). NCBI lineage: Eukaryota > Metazoa > Chordata > Mammalia > Artiodactyla > Delphinidae > Pseudorca > Pseudorca crassidens. Next base: position 17,673,268 of record NC_090316.1, read on the forward strand.
TCCAAGGGACCTAGTAGGAAAGAGAATGAAGGTGCTTGCACAAAAATCTTATAACTCAGTGACTTTTCTTGATCATAGAGAGACTAAATTAATATGAAGATTTCTGGACCTATTCCTAAGCATAATGATCCTTATGAGCTTTTAGGGTCCTAAATCTGCATTTTTATAAAGGTTTCAGGTGATTTCGAATAAGGTGATCTCCTGATCGCATTTGGAAAGTCACGTCTGCAGAGAAGGTGGAGCCATTAAACAAGCTACGCCACAGACACCAAGCGAAATCGAGAGAGCTGCAGTGTTCCTGTTGCTGGGGTTCATGAGCCATGACATGACTGATAGTCTGTGGGTCTTTGTCAGGATGGTCTAACACTGGGACTCTCCAACAGGCTGACTTGTATGGACAACATGCCATGCCCTCTGCTTTTGGTTGGAGCCCTGGCAGAGGATTAGAGGGATGAAGATGAGTGGTGTAAGGATAGTCAATCTTCTGTCTCCTTGCAAGTTGCCTTAGTCTAGTTTTATCCTTGCACAGAATGTCATTGCTTATCGCAAGGTGGCCTGCCACTCACAGGTCTGTCTTTCTGAGTTCTGGTAACCACTCCACCTCTTGTTCCTTAGGATCTGGGATGTTCACAGAGTCACGGCTGCTGGATTTGGTCACTGCGTGTGTCATGGTTCCCCTTCATCTCTTCAGCTTTTATTTATTTATTCACTTTTAATTTTATTGAAGTATAGTTGATTTACGAGGTTGTGTTAATTTCTGCTGTACAGAAAAGTGACTCAGTTATACACATATATATTCTTTTTCATATTCTTTTCCATTCTGGTTTATCACAGGATATTGAATATAGTTGCCTGTGCCATACAGTAGGACCTTGTTGTTTATCCATCCTGTATATACTAGTTTGCATCTGCTGATCCCAAACTCCCAGTCCATCCCTCCCCCACCTCCCTCTTGGCAACCACAAGTCTGTTCTCTATGTCTGAGTCTGTTTCTGTTTCATAGATATGTTCATTTGTGTTGTACTTTAGATTCCTCAGCTTTTAAATAGACACTTTATATACAACCTCTTTCTCTTTGAATTTTTCTAATATGAGTGTGTTGCTATTTCTTGCTGTCTATTGGTGTAAAGAGAACTGGAAGACAGAGTGGGACAGTCTAATATGGCTATAATGTGAATTCTATGAGTAAATGAGAGGATAAACACAATGAAAAATATATATAATATATAAATATAGAAAGTAAAATATAAATATAAAAATACAAATCAATGAAAATTAATAAATATCCAGCATGGATTAAAGATAATAGTCTTGATACAGGGGAAGCAAAATATTTACCAAATAATATAAATTAAGATACATTAAATTTATGTATAACAGATACTGCAGAAAAAGAAAGAAAAATAAAAGACTGTCAGAATGAAAAATGGGTTACGCATAAATGAATGGTAGTTAAACTGATGCCTTTCTTAGTTGCAACAAAGGAAGCCAGACGACCGTGGAATAATAGATTTAAAAGAGTGAGAGAAAATAGCTATCAACCTAAAATTGTAGGCTTGGGAAAAATGTTTCAAGGATGAGGGTGAAATAAAGGTAGCTTCAGACAAATAAAAACTGAGAGAGTTTATTTCCAGCAGACTATACTAAAGGAATTTTTAATGAATGTGATTTAGGAAGAACAAAAATGATCCCTGAGGAAAATCTGAGACGCAAGAAGTGAGTCAGCTCTGAAAATGGAAGACCTGTGGGTAAGTCTAAAGAAATATCAACTATATAATTTGGTAATGATACATGTAATTTCTGAGGTTTAAAAAAAAAAGATAGATTTAAAATCTTGAACAGCATTGTCATATAATTTGAGAGGTACATATTGCAGTGTATTAAATAAAGCTCCCCTATTGTAAGAATGACAGTCAATGTTTAGGGGGTTGTACACAGAGGCCAGGCTTGTATTTCCGGAGATTTAAGGCAATTATCTGGGAGTAATTCAGGGGGAAAACTCTAATGCAATTTGCTGTATCCAGAGAAGTGCTTGACATTTTGCAGGGTTTCCTCTTCCTAGCATTTCTAAAGCAAAGTGAAACTATTTTGCCTTCAGACAGGAAGATGCAAGATGGTGATGGGCTGAGATGCTGAGGAGATTCCTTTTCCTGATTATTTGGGAGGGGTCTCAAGAGGGGTTTCTATTCCCAATTACCCACCCTTTCATTCCAGAGAGGCAGCTGGTAGGAGAGGCCACGTCTAAATTAGAGACGGGGTTCACATGCTGAATGGCTGGCATGATAATAACTCAGAAGGGCGACTACCGGCCAGAACAAGGATTCCCTTCCTCTGCCCCAGGGTTTTCTTTAACTGAAATAGATTTCTCTTCATGTTTTATGCAGTTCTGTACCAGCGCAAACTACATTTTATGAGCAAAAAATAAATAGGTCATGGAATCTCTTCTTTGATTTACTGCTTTAGTTGGGGTCTGCACTAGAAAGTACAATGAATTCTCCTTCTTTGCAATGCTGGGCCAGTCCAGGTAGTCCATTTGGTTTCATTTTGGTTTGAATGCTTCCTTCAGACAGGATCTGATTTCTTCTAATAACCACCTTGGCACACACTCACGGAAAGGCAGGCTCTTCACTTACCAAGCTATTTGTTAATGTTCTATTAAGCCCTGAATTCAAAGTCCAGACTTTTACTTTCTGTCCAACAGCAGTACCTGACTTTGGGCACCATGTTTCAAGGGCAATATAAGCAGTTTAATAACCTAGAAAGGTTTTCATAATTTCTTTCACTCTACATTTTACCATTACTCATGGGTTATAAAAGGTAAAGAGATTGATTTTCTTTGCTCAGAACAGAATTCTGTCTCTGGTTTTCCTTCAGAGATGAGTATAGGTCCCAGAGCATCCAATTGCTCTTCTGGAAGTCTAACAGCTCTCAATTCACCTTACAAGTAGCTTCAGAGGCATGGTACTTTGGAGGACTTGGATTCATCTGCTAAATAAAACCTTTCAGGCTGACTATATGCTGCTTATCAGTATCATGCACTGATATGAAAATAATTTAGCCCCTAAAAATATTAATTTGTATTTCTCAAGGAAATTTGACTTTGCCTAAGACCTAATTTTTTTTTTTTTTTTGCAGAGCAGGATTTCCATCAAACAATGCAAGGGAAAAATAATTTTCCAAATAAAAATTTCCCAAAACAATGCCACTTTGACTTTGAACTCTTTCAAGGTCCTTCATTTTTTGTTTTTGTTTTTGAAATTAACAGGCTTCATAGAATTAAACAAATTTCTATGAAGAAGAAAGAAGGGTAAGGGCTTAGACAACCTCCAATTAGCATGGAATTATTTTTCTCTGTTTCGTTGATAAGACACACTTATCCTTAGTTTTTCACCAATGAAATTCAGTTGATAGAACTCTGTTTTGTGCGCTGGCGTGGGATTCTATATTCCACATCAGGCACTGAAGGAGCATCTATATTTTGTAAGCCTGAAATCTCTGCCTGTTCAGGTCACAGAAGTTCCACTTCATTTGGAAATAGGAGGATCCATATTTATTTTAAAAACATAGTTATTACATTTTCGACAAATTGTGAAGAATATCAATGCATACATGAAATATAAATGTACAGCTCAGTAAGTTCTTGCAAAGTGAGCACGTGTTTGACCAATGCCCGAGTCAAAATAAAATGTTGACAGCAGTTCAGAAGCACCTCTATGTCCCCTCCCAAATACTAAACCCGAATGTGGCCACTAGCTTAACTTCTAATATAATAGTTTAGTTTTCCCTACCTTGGAAATATATTTAATTAGAATCATTATTTATATACATTAATCTATATAATATCTATCTATAATAGATGATCACTAGATGGATAGCTAGATATAGAGATAAAAATGTAGATGTGTATACTTTTTTAAAAATTTATTTTATGTTTTAGTTTATTTATTTTTGGCTGCATTGAGTCTTGCGCGGGCTGTGCGCGGGCTTTCTCTAGTTGCGGCAAGTGGGAGCTACTCTTCGTTGTGGTGCACGGACTTCTCATTGCAGTTGCTTCTTTTGTTGTGGAGCTCAGGCTCTAGGCGTAGGGGCTTCAGTAGTTGTGGCACACAGGCTCAGTAGTTGTGGCTTGCGGGCCCTAGAGCACAGGCTCAGTAGTTGTGGCACACAGGTTTAATTGCTCCGCAGCATGTGGGATCTTCCTGGACCAGAGATCAAACCCGTGACCCCTGCATTGGCAGGAGGATTCTTAACGACTGTGCCACCAGGGAAGTCCTAGATGTGTATACTTCTGTTGGCAATATACCGAGGAGTAGATTGTGGGATCTTTGTGTTACATGTCTGTTCATGTCAATAGTGAATAAAATGCTGTTTCCAGATAGTCATACCATGTACTCTCCTAATGAATAGTACTGAGTTCCTCTTGCCCATGTTAGTAGTGATTGGTGGTGCCGTTCTCTCCAGTTTCAGCCACTCTGCTGCATAAGTAGTAATGCCTCACTGACGTTTTAATTGGACTTTTACTGATGACTAATGGAGTTTGAGCATATTTTCAATTGTTAGTCTCTTCTTTGTAATTCTTGCCCATTTTTCCACTGTGTTGGCTGTACATTTTCTTATCGATTCATGCATGAGGTTTGTTTTTTTTTTTTTAAACATCCTGGATATGAGGATTTTCTTGGCTAGATGTATTACATATTGTACTCTGTATGATATATTTTGATGAACAGACATTCTAAATTCTAAAGTGATTTGTATTATTGATCTCTTCCTTTAAGCTTAATGCTTTTTATATATGGTTTTAAAAAATCTCTCCCTATAGCAAGGTGATAAAGATATGTTCCTATATTACCTTCTGGAAGTTTTATTGTTTTGCTTTTCTTACTGAGAGCTACAGCTCATCTGGAATTACTTTTTGCATGATTGGATGTGTAAGTTTTATCTCCTTGCATATGGATATACTGATTACAGAAGTCCCAGGGTTTCCTCTCAACGTTCTCAGACATTGACACTACACATCCATCTTTATATTATCTCCCCTGCATTAAAATACAGCACTTGTATTTTATGAGTTAGCATTTAGTGCCCATTTATGATTTAATTGGTCAGACTTTAAAACTTTTGCTTTATAGAGGAGATGGCGATGAAAAAAGGACTGAGGAATAGCTAAAATTCTCTCTGCTCCACCAGATGTTTTCAGAGAAAACCCTACATGGCTGTCTCACCTCAAGGAAGTTTCTCTGTTAACATGCTCGTCCATTGGTTAGTTGCTTGTCCCAAACTAGTTGCTACCTTAGGCTGGCAGAGCCATTGGGTCTTCTTGTTCACTTGTTTCTGAGATTGCTATTTTAACAGGTAACATTCTAAATTAAGTTAGGTCTCTCTGCAAAGGTAGCAGAGGTAAAGCAAAAGTAGCAGGTTATGGTTTCCATAACCTGCCCTGTTCTGATTAAAACCGCTGCCCTGACAGAATTTTGGGGGTGAGAGGCTTGGGAACCATAGGTAAGAACTCCACAGACTAGTCATTCTTATGTGAAGCTCAATATTTTTTAAGAATAGATGATTCTATTTGGGGAAGTTTGTTTCTTGAATGCTGAAATGTCTGTTTTGGACACTTTCATTTAACTTCATAGTTGCTTTCTTGGGGAAAGGATTTGTCGACTGCTTACTCCATCATGTGAGAAGTCAGAGTTCATAATGATATTTTAAGTCACAAAACATCATGCTTTAAGAAAATTGTCTAATTAGAATGTGTGTGTGTGTTGTACAATATATTAATCAAATATTCTACCATCGTTCAAAGGTGAGAGTTCCGCATTGTAAAAAACAATATGGGAGGGACTTCCCTGGTGGTCCAGTGGCTAAGACTGTGTGCTCCCAACACAGGGGGCCCAGGTTCGATCCCTGGTCAGGGAACTAGATCCCACATGCTGCAACTAAGAGTTTGCATGCCACAACTAAAGACCCTGCCTGCTGCAACTAAAGATCCCTGAGGAGATGATTATATAACACCGCAACTAAGACCTGGTGCAGCCAAATAAATAAATATTAAAGAAAAAACAATATGGGAGATGTTAGTATACTGCTAGCATTTGAGGCCGTGAAACTAAATAGGACCACATAGGAAGTGATTTACATTAAAAAATTATCCTAGAACTAAGACCTGGGACATTTAAATATTTAGTGGTTGATGAGTTGATGTGGAAACAGCAAAGGAGACCGAGAAAGTGACGACTGAGATATGGAAAGAACCAGGAGCAATGCCCCATAAGCCAAATGGGGAAAAAAAGTGTTGTTGTTTTTTCAACTGGGTTTATTCAACTGGGTCAGATCTTGCTATAGTCACATGAAATGAGGACTGAGATTAATACACGAGATTTGATTACATAACGGTCACTGGAGATCTTGTTAAATGTTTCGGTGGGGTGGGATCAACAGAAGTTTTATTGAAGTGAATTCTATAAATATGAAAGGAGAAAAATTGGTTCTAGGCAATAATTTTGAAGAGATTTTTCTATAAAAGAAGAAAAAAATGACAGGGGTACAGCAGGAGCAGTCCATGGGTTCAAAGGAGATACTATTTAAGATGACGATGGGAGAGAATAAAACAGGATTATAAGTACGATCTAGCAGAGAGAGGATAATTGTTGTTTCAGAAGAGGTGGGAGCCAATTGTCTACCTTTATATAAGAATATTAGAAGAATGAGCTCTTGATAACGAGGAAGATATAGAGGAAATTTGCAGAAGGAATATAGAAATATAGGGGAAATTGGAGGGCATGACTTTGGATAGGAGTTCATCCATAGTAATAGAAGAGAAGGCAAAGTACTGGGCACAGATTCAGAGGGAGATAAGATGCCATAGTGAGACCTCATGGAAATGGAAGTTCTCTTCTGGTTTCAGTAGGAAGTAAGGCCATCATTTGAGAGTGAGGATAGCAGACAAGGCGTTGGATGTTTGAAGAGAGAGAGGAAGTCTAAGTAGAGTGGAATATTTGATTGATTCCCTCAAATAGACAAGCCTGTGTTCCTAAAACAACTACATCATTTTTGTTCATTTGATACTGAAGGAACAGATTTCAGTGAATCATTGGCTTTTAACTCACTAATTTTTTATTTTTTCAGGTAAATTTAAGCATTTAGATTCACTAGGCTTTATAATTTCCCATCTTGCATTATCTACACCTGCTTAGCATTAGAGCAGGGAATAATTACCCTTTCTGCATCACACTTTGCACTGTCTGGGTTTCACAGTGGGTTGTAAAAGCCAGTAGGAGTTGTTCTCAGCATCATAATGTTATGTTTCATAGGTATAGAAATTTTTTGAAATGAGGGTTGATAATTCCAGGTTAACTAAGACTTTGAGGTTAAAAGTAGTGCCACCATGTTACTAATGCACCATTTTGTTTATTACTATTTATAACCCATCCATTCCCATTTGCAAGTCAAAATCAAATAACAAAGAAAAAGATAGTGAAGAAAACCACAATAGTTCATCTAAAGGAAACATCAGTAATAGGTTATTCTAAGCAATCAAATGAATAAACTACTGCAAGTGGCTATATACATGAAATGTCTCTTTCCGGCGCTACTCAGATAATTGCCAAATAGTTAATCCTTTTCTCTAGAAGTATGTTAATTTTAACTTTTCTTTTTGACTATTTAATACAAGACAATCTAATGAACAAGGAACATGCATTGTACTATTTCTTCACTATTTGTTGTTGCCTCTGTTTGAACTAATGAGCAATACGCTACTAAGTAAGCAGATATAAAAATTGTGAATTTGATAAAAGTGAAATGATAAATTTGGCAAATAGAAACTGATTGCTGGAGACTATATAAAATCACTTCTTATGCATATGTGATATATATATATATCACTTCATATATATACACACACACACACACATATTTGGTGATATATATATATCACCAAAAAGTTTACTGGGTTAAAAGCCACCCTTTATTTCACAGGTCTGGGGGTGGAATTTGAGGTTGAGGTCATCGGGTCAGGGTACTTCTGGCCTCTGTTGAGCTCGTTCACTTGTCTGCAGAAAGCTGCCAGTTTGGCTGGGCGCTGGCTGGCGAGCTTGTTTCTGCTTCTTCTGGTTTTGATTCATCACTGAGCCAGAGCTGATCACATGGCAGTGGAGGGTTCATGAGAGAGAACACAAAAGTGCATGTCTCTTGAGGGCTAACCTCACGACTGGCACCAGCACGTCTGAAACATTCTACTGGTCAAAGCAAGTCACAAGGCCAGTGGACATTTAATAAACCCTAACTCTTGGTGTGAGGACCTGAAAAATCACATTGCACAGGAGTTTGTATTCAGGCAGATGAATCATTTCTATTATTTCTGCCAAAAATCTACTATAGTGAAAAATGAATCCAATGAACAATTATAGTGTAATCATTAGAAATGGGCATGAATAAAAACACTGAAAAAAAAAGATAGAAGGGGATTACTGAATAAAGAAAAAATCAATTTAACTTTTAAAAACCAGATTATGTGATTTACTGAAAAAAAACCCCTCTATGGTCGGGAATCAGCTTTGGGCTTTATTACTCAGTGGCAGCAAGGGAAACACACACCATGGGGAACCGTGTGGGTGTCTCAATCAGAGGATGTTAGAAAGATGTATAATAGAATTTGGGTTTGTGTTAGGTGATTTGGGGGACAGTTTAAAGAAGGAAAGCTTAGCTCTGGGTTGGATGCTGTCAGGGAACAGGGTGTCTTAATAAACCTTATCTAGAAGAAGGAGCAACTAATGTAAGCCAGAGCGTAGAGCTGTAGTTGATAAATGGAAGTCACTCACGTTAGCCAGGATTGGGAGGACGTTTGATGTTTTGGTGGTTTGCACAGAACCTCAGTTTGTACCTAGACACATGTAGTATGCATAATAGACTCGATTTATTATAATTTTATATTAGGCTCCAGGTCATGGTAACCTTTTTACATTCCCAAGGAAATATTTTCTTACCATCCCCCTTCAAATTATTTGCTATTTATCTTGTATAGCTGTATTTGTTTCATCCACTGCCTCTCAATCTCCTTGGTTAAAACATTGAGCAATGTTATTAAAATTAAGATTTTCCCTGTTCACAAGAATACATTGCATTAAATTAGGATCACTTTATATGTGGTGTTATATCGTGGTCCTAAAATGCGCTTTTAAGCATTTTATCATGAAAAAGAGAATGATTAGCCCAAATCTCAACAAGAGTTGAGATTAGTCCAAATCTCAACTAAATCAATGTACAAATCCACAGATTGGTCCAAAGATTAGTCCAAATCTCAACTAAATCAACGTACGTATAGAGCTTCAAAAGTGATCATTTAAACTTTCTTTGGAACAGTCTGTCAGTGGAAGAAACAACTTTGTTTACAAGTCTCTTTTTTTCCACCAAATTTTATCAAATTTTTAGAGCTTTAGTCATATTGGTCATTTGGGAATGGAAGACAACAAGACTAAAAATAGCCCTGTAGGTGGCAGCCAAACTCTAAATATGAATTTAAATTTTCTGCTTGTTACAGTTGATTGCCATCCTTGGAAAGCACTTTTTAAAAAGCCAACATACTTTATAATATTCTCTTTACCACTGTTTTGCAATATGTCTGAATTAAATCTTTGGTACAGTCATTTAAGATGCACTGTATAAACCCTTTCAAAAACTAAAAATAAGAGAATTATGAAGTGTAATAAGATAGTACATCTAAATCAATTGGATTAGAAATGTTTGTTCCAATTCTAATCTATGAGTTATAAGTACTTAATGTAATAAGTGCAGTAGAAAAATAATCTATTTTACTTAATATTTATCAAGTAAAGAACATATTAATTGCAATTTCTTTTCAGAGTGGTGAGTATAAGTTACCACTTAGAATGTTGCTTTAATGAGGCATTGACTTAATTTTTAACATGTCTGTGAGAGGATAATTATTGATTTCACACACTCAGAAATATGACTCCTTCTAATATTCATATCTTAAAGAAAAAGAATATACAATTTGCATTTGAAAGTGCATTAATAACTTGATATGTGTTATATAATACATATTTTCAGATGTAAAATATTTTATTTGTAAATGTTGGTCTTCTGAATCTGTGTTCACAAATTCCAAAACCCATAACATTCTATATACTTCAAAAAATTCAATTTTTGCCAACATTAGCTACTATTATACAGAACACAAAACAAAACGAAAACCCGGTAAACAAATACTGGTAGGATGTCAGAATATTGTACAAGAGAAGAAAAGTTTAAGAAACAAATTTTATAGAGTTATTTATCAAGAGTGACTCAAAGGAGGGAATTAATTATTGAAACTTTGCAGACACTCTGCTGAATTCTTAAAAATATCCTATATTATAGGTACCATAGGATTATTAAAAATCTTTAACGATGTAAATGACATGAGCGCTGACCAGTTAGAAGTGATGCTGGCTGAAAACATGTGTGGGCATACTAGCATGGACCAGCCTACGATCACCCAGGTATTATGATACTTGTTGGAGATTCTGAAAATAAGACTCACAGAGTCTAGCCTATTACCCAAATAACTATTAAAACTAGAAACTAGGCTGATATGATTTCACTTTTGTTGTCTTTCTATGAAAATTTAGATTTGTATATGATACCATGTACATATGTGCAACAGAGGACTTTTTGTTGTTATTGTGGTTGCAAAAGCAGAATTAAATTAACCAAAGGAATTTATAAACAAATGAATCACAGGACTCGCTCTAATTTCTTATGGCCCTCATCTATTTTCCTCAGGTCCACTTGAGACAACTTCCGAAATTACGTAGTATTTTAATTTAATTGCTCAGAACCCAGTATCGTTCAAATTGAAGACCTTATGTCGGCTTTTGATCTCAGGTAAGATGCATGAAATGCAAATACTATTTGCCATAGTGATGTGGATTGTGGTGAAGCAACTGAAAAAAAAATTACAGAATTTCAGAAAAGAAGAAAGTGAACTAGACTTATTTTGGTATGAATAGTAATAATAATATGAAAGTGATCCAATTTATATGGTGATGCTGGTGAGGAAGTGGGTGGATTATTCCATTGTTATTACAGGATGTGTCAGAGCATATTAGATGCCTGCCTAATGTTCATTGCATCCTTATTTTCTAACTGAACTCCATTTTTAGCAGGAGTTAATCTGCAACTATAACACATTTCAAGCCTTCTTTGCAGCTAATTGGGGCCTTCTATCCCTTCAAAACAGAAAAAAGAATAATTCTGCCTAGCCCTGGACTTCATTTAATATTTATTGACCTCTAATACATCCTAGTCATTATCTATGTAGAGTATGGTGTACCAGGCTTAATTTTTAAAATGAAAATAGGTTCCAGTCGATTTTCAGGAAAACTTTATACCTTCAAGGGATAACTGAGTGGGTAGGAAAATTCATCCTGAGGTGTATGTAGTAAGTGACATTTTTTTTTTTTTTTTTTTTTTTTTTTTTTTTTTTTTGCGGTACGCGGGCCTGTCCCATTGCGGAGCGCAGGCTCAGCAGCCATGGCTCACGGGCCCAGCCGCTCCGCGGCATGTGGGATCCTCCCGGACCAGGGCACGAACCCGTGTCCCCTGCATCGGCAGGCGGACTCTCAACCACTGCGCCACCAGGGAAGCCCTAAGTGACATTTTTGACATCTGCCTTTCAGTGCTTAAAGAATTCCTCATTTTAATTATTGCATGCAAGTAGCTGTTCTGGGAAAAGTAACCACAATCTGATTCCTACTATTAAGGTTACTTTTGTATATTATCTAGGGGGAAATAATAGTTCAGACTGTAGGGTTTTTTGAGGGCATAAAATAATGTAATATTCCTGGCTACACATGTATACCTGCATGCGTTTCTTGTTTTTGTCTTTTTAAACTATTTTCTTTCCATAAAACGTAAAACGTACATGATACTTAAAACATAGTTTTGCAAAACTATTTTAATTGTTGCCATAATACACTGATGATAGAGGTGGAAAAAGTAAGCTCTTTAATAAATGCTTCTTATAGATTCTCTGTATCTTCTATTCTCTTGTGAATAACTATTCTGTTGTGTTTTCTTTGATAGTAAAGAGATACTAATTCATCCTCTGTGTAGAAACCTGTTAACCCGAAACAAATAGACTGCTAGATATTTCTCCAGCAAAGATGGGTTCATTTGGGATCAGCAGAGAATTACAATTCGAGTTCTGCAACCCTGCAAATTGCCACAAGGCATAGGGAGGAGAATGCTTTTCAAGAGAGGAAAAGGAAATTGGCCTTGGGGGGTGGGTGGGCCGGGGAGGGAGCTACAATAAACAGAGCGCATGGCTCTTCACTGGTGGAGTCCTTGCCAGGAAAGAAGAGGAGTCTTTCTCCTTCCTGTTGGGCTCTGAGGTCATCACAGGGTCTGAGAGCTCCCCCTTCTGGTCTCCCAACTCTCTTTAATTGAGGTTTCTGTTTGTTAATTTTTTACAAACCCTTTATAAAATTGAAGACTGCTTTTCCTTTATTTAAGTTGAATAATCTCCATAGATGTATCCATCTTAGTAGGTATGATTTTATGGTGTTTGTTAACTTTTCAAATTCTTCATCGGCCTCTTCAATTTTAGCTGTCAGAAATAAATATTGTATTTATCATTGTCAATTTTTTTAAAAAGTTATTAAAAACGAATCCAGTTTCTTTAGTGGATATTTTCTTGTACTACCAATGCATGCCATGTCAAAAATATTGATAAAATGCAATATTTTTACATTTCTCAATTACTCATTTCCCAAAGTAATGTCTTTTCTACTCTATAGAAACCTGTGTTTATGGTCACCATAAACATCTAAAGAACGGCACTTCACTTTCTCTGTTAGTATTTGGGATATATCTACAAAGTAATACGTATTTAAATTTAACTTTAAGTATACTTTAAAATTTTTGTGTTCACCCTTTAATTTTTTTTTAAAGTCATTACTCTTCCTAAAACTGTTAAGTTCAGAAGAATCTCAAAGAATGTATCTGGGGAAGTACGTTTCTAGGCTACAATTTTTTTATCTGGAAGACTAAGAAGCTGGATTAGATGAGCTCTCAGATTCCTTCCAGCTTTTGGTTAGAAAGCGTCAAAAATGAAGGAAACTCATTTTGTTTTTTCTGATATATTAAATTTATGTTTCTCTTTTTTGTCTTTCTAGATTATACTACATTTACTTCTTTGGCTTTTTAGGTTTTCTTTTGTAGTCTTCCTCACCACTCTTTTCTAATTTAGAGGCATTCCCATTTATATTTCAGCTCCTTGGGTAGGTTCATTGTAACCTTGCTACCCTAATAAGAGTAGGATGGCTTTGGTATGGCCCCAGGGCTATGGTGAGAGAAAATCAGAGGGTCTCACTTGAAAGAATTGGGATGTTACATTTTATTTCTGGGAGGCAGTGATTTTGCCAGAGGGAAGGAGTCATTCTGCTTTAGCAGGTTTTTTTTTTTTTTTTTTTTTAATATTTCTTTGCATCTTTACCCTTGGACTCTAGTGCCTGAACCTACAAGTCTGCTAAATCCTTACATGATTTTTTTATCACACTATATACAACATTCTTTCAAATGCAAGGTCAGAGTATAAGTCTCTTTTGATATCATGGGTGTAAAATGAGAAGTGGTGCTTATTTCAGATAAAACCTCTTTTTACCTTCCACAAAAGCTTTATTCTGTCACACATAATATCTGATTTTTACATGTCAGTAAAAAAAAAAAAAGCATAAAACTGAGGAGATGGAGTAATAATGTTTGTAACTATTGAAATCACAGAAATGCATGGCTGGATGATACATTGACAGGTCATTTATTTCACCGTCAGATACATTTGCTGTTAAATCAGCCAGGGAAATGGGTCTAAAATCTTTTTATGCTGCTATGTGGCATCAAGGCCTAATGCTTCTTTTTCAACATTGTTAAGTCATCAATTTAGGCTTTTAAGTATATTTCAGTCATCAGACCTTCAGCATATAGGACTTTTTTTAAAAGACTGGTAAATATTAACTGAGTACGACTCTGTAACACATTCAAATTGTAATTTCCTTCATGCTTTGAGGGCAATTGGAGGAGACACTTGCACATTTTCTTTTGAATCCTCATCTCTCAAGTTAGTCCGGCTTAATTAAGATCTAGGTATGAAGTCCCAACTCCTGACTCAAAGTTCAAGGCTTACACAAAAAATGATTTCATTCTTGAAGTTTGGAGAACTATGAAATTGATAAAGCCCTTATTTCCTCTTCTCTTAACTGATTACAAAATAAATTGTATAAAACAATATAATTGTATATAATTGTATTGTTTGGCCCATAACATATAGAAATGTTATTTGCCAACACCAGCACGAAGGAGGTGAGTGGGAGCAAAGTTGTACTGGGCTAAGGAAATGATACCAGATGGTAACTCAAATCCACAGGCACAAGTGAAGAGAACCAGAAATGGTACATAAGAAGATATAACTACATATATAAGTGTTATAAATATATACCTGCTCTCCTTTCTTTCCTCAGCTCCTTTAAAATAAATGAAATTATATAAAGTAATAATTATAACAATTTATTGTTGGATTTGTATGATATATAGATGCAACTGAATAATAATAATACCACAAAAAATCAAGCTCTTCAGAATTAATGGAATTAAACCAGTATAAATCTAGAGTAGATTCTAAATTAAGATATATATAAAAATCCCCAGAGCAACAACTAAGAAAATCCTTTTTTCAAAAGTGAAAAAATATTAAAGAAATTAGAATGTTACATTAAAAATATTCACTTAGTGCAAAAATACTCAATGTAAAGGAGGAAGACAGAAAACAGAAGGTATGTGGCAGATGTAATCTATCAATAAAAACTTAAACGTGAATAAATGAAACAATCCTATATATATATATATATAGGATCGTATAAATATATATATAAATTTGCTTAGTTAGATATCAAACTGGTATAATGACCTATACAGGATAATAAAACCATAAAATTTGGGCTTATCTTCTTTACCATACAGAACTCATTTCCATGAGACAGTAATCATTTGCATCTCATCAGTTTGTTTTTTCAATATCTAGCCTAATATTAATAGGATATAGAATGTTTCCTTTAGAGATTCAGATGACTCAAGTGGCTTTGTTAAACAGTGTTCTAATATCACGTGAAAAGAGTTTGCGATCATTATTTTACCTTGATTTTTAACATTTAATATTACCTACTGTTATTTATTGATATGCAGCTTCATCTAAGAAATGAGGTGGCCAGAAGCAAGCGTTCCTTGATACTAATCCGCCCCCATCACCACGACACAGACTCAGACTCCAAAATATTTATGTATAGATGATAGATGGACATGCAGAGTTTTGAAACGAATGCTGGTCTTCCTTTATGGCTGAAGGATTATAGTTGAAGTTATTTGGAAGTACAGTGTGTCTGTTCTCAACATATAACCTCAGCCCCTAAACCATCCTCCTTTGTCCTGCTTTGTAATATTGGAGCTGGACCTTGTAATCAGTTCTCCTTTAACACTTGGCATAATGTTAAACATTATAGTAGAAGGCTCTGGAAGGATACCACAGGGGAGAAGACCCCCTCTTCCAGAAACCAGTGGTTTTCCCCTTTTGCTATAGTGATATGCAGCTGAGCTGCCATTCTCATGTGGGTCACTCAATAGTGTGTCCCCTGGGGAGTGGATTCTTAGCACGTTTTGCCAGAACTCCAGATGCAGCTTTCTCGTGAGATTTGTTCTCACCTCAGAGGTAGCCACTCCCAGCAAGTTTCAGTGCCCTGCTCCCATCCTCTTCAGCTGGTGGCTTCCTAGTAGTGTTGCTCGAATCCCTTTGTGCAGTTAGTTTCTGCTGGCCAGGCGTGGTGTGCAACACCTCGGTGAAATACTCTGCCCTCCAGTGGGAGACAGTCGCACCTTCTGCAACTGGTTCTGAACATCAGTCTGCGTAGCTTTCTTCCAAGTTTCTCTTCCTTGAATACTCTCTTTTAGTCCTAGAGGTAGTGACTGCCACTTACATCTGTCTTTTCTGTATTCTTTAGATTCTCTTTACCATTCTTATTGGTAAATTCCCTCTTATGAATTAATAATTCTTCATATTCATATTTCCCAGTGCAAACGACTAGTTTGGTTGCTGCCCGCCAGCTGACACTGGCTGATAGAGACGCAGATCTTTGCAGGGAAACAGCAGGGAGATGGACGCACCCTGCCTGACAACATCCTGAAAGAATCCACTCGTTGCACTTGGTCCTGAGCTTGAGGGGAGGTGTCGAAGTTCTCTTCCTTAAGCTTTCGACAGATTTCACTACACTTTTCTTTCAGTAAAGTTATTGCGTACCAGCCACCTCTCCCACCCCCTGCAAAGAAAAAAGGTCTGTGGTTTTGCGGGGATAATGGAGCCACCGGGCCGCAGTGCAGAAGTCCAGGCACTGATCCTTGACCTCGGGGCACTCCCCTATCTCTCAGGCGCAATGTCTGTGGGCACAGATGGGTAGGACATGCTAGAACTCGGGGATAAGAGGGTCATGCGGCTTCCGGGACCATCAGCAAGAAGGACAATACCAACCCGCAGAAGAAAAAGTCCAGGAAGTCCTCAGAGACACTGACCTTCCCACGGACATGCACCAGCAATTCTAAGCACTGTGCTACTCTGACGAGAAGGATGCACCTCCACTGTTACCCAGTGACCCTGGTCAAGGCCACCGCACAGTTAAGGCCAAGTTGGGCCCCAAGAAGGCGTGGTCCTGTAAGTGGATGCCATTCACCAACCTAGTCTGCAAGGCTGAAGCCACGTTCTTCCACTGGCGACAGGCAGTTTTGTCATTAGCCACGATCGGGATGATCACCAGCGGTTTAAGAAGAGGTCTGTGGAGGACTTGAAGGAGCGATATTACCATATCTGTGCCAAGCTGGCCAACATGCACGCCATGCCAAACACAGACCTCAAGATACCAGGGTTTGATGCTGGGCACCTGCAACGGCGGAAGGAACAGCTGAAGCGTTGCCCGGTAACAAGCCTCAGAGCAGGTGGCGGAGGAGAAGTACCCGCTACGTAAGCTGCGCCAGATCTAGTCCCGGCAGAAGGAGCGTGAGGAGCCTAGCCAGGACTCGCTGAAGGTATTCACAGCCGCAGACCCCGCTGCGGAGCAAGGACCCCGAGAAGCAGCCGCCCCAGGAAAAGGAGGCCGAGAAGCCAACTGTTCCTGAGACTGCAGGCATCAAGTTTCCAGACTTCAAGCCTGCAGGCCTCACCCCGTGGAGCCAGCAGAGGAAGCTGCCAGGGTGCGGGCCAGAATATCAAGGCCCTGGAACAGGTGCTGGGTGTGGAGCTGAGCCTGACACCCGCAGAGGAGCTGGTACGAGCCAAGGACCGAACTGGTGCGGCTGAACGAGCCCAGGCAAGCCTGCGCCAACTGCGAGGGTGAGCTGCGGGTGCCTGCACGAGGCTCTGGTCCGGGCTGGGTGCTGGGAGGCCGCCATGCCAGCGTCTTCCCGCCCGCGGTGCCGAACCTGGCCTCGACCCTGACCTCAGCAAGGACACCGTCATCGACCATCGTCGTGTGGTGGGCACACCCTTTGCGCCCACGAGGAAGCGACGGGAATTGTCTCCAGCTCCTCTTCTGTGAAGGAGGCGGAGAAGCCATGTGAGGCCACACGTGGTGTGCGATGCTGCTGCGTAGAGCTGGTGAGTTGGGAAAAAAACAACCCCAAAATCTTTTTACCTAAATGAAGACTGTAAGGGAAGTAACTCTGCACATCAAAGTACGCAGTGCTTCTTCATACTTATGTAAATATCCTATGTTTATGTAATATTTGTTTTTTTCAGTAATTAGCTTATAATAGTTTATCTATGCAAACTCATTTTTAAAAAGTTTTTTTTTCCCTGAAAATTTAGAGCACCGGAAAGATTCACAATGAATTGCACATGTTATTGTGTAGTGGTGTTCATTACATTTCCTACTGAAGTATCTTATTCTCAGAGCGGAGGGAGCTAAAGCCCTAGGGCAGAGTTGGAGGGAATCTTTTGAGTTTGAGTTTGAAGGTAATGGCCATAATATTTAGTATTCTAGTTTATTTTATTTTCTGTTTCATAAAAGAGTCTATTCTGTTTTCATATGTAAAAATTATGCTTCAAGTTACCATTAAATTTCTTAATATTTTCCTTAAAATTCCTAACACAATATTTAAGTTCCACGAAGATATACATGTTCAGCAGTGATTTTTAACTGTGACTTTCTACCTCCTGGTTGGTGGCCAAGTTCCCCCAGAAGTGCAAATTCCCTCGTATGATATGTAATGACTATACCCTTAGAGAGTCTAAACACAGTTTCAAGCTGGTTCAATTCAGTTTTTCCAGCCTTACCTGCCTACTAGATAGCTTACCACCTGTTTCTTCTTGGGCTTAAAAGAATCCTTAAGCTTTTTAAAAAAATTTTATTGGAGTATAGTTGATTTACAATGTTGTATTAGTTTCAGGTGAAGAACCCTTAAGCTTTGAGAGGAGACATGTTATCAGGAAGAAATTCAGGTGGGGCATATGCAGTTTTGCAACACAGGCAGCTCTCCTTCTGGCTGGCTATTGGGCGAGGTGTTAGCTGATGATAAATTGAGATCTCCTGTAGATGATATCAGAACTGGTAATGGTTGTTCCATGAGCCAAACTTGATCATGTGAACTTTGGGTAGTTAGTTTATGCACTGTACTCTCTGTAGTCCTGTGGGGCAACTTGGTCCTTGAACAAGAGCAACGGTCTCTCTTGGTTGTCTTTCTTGGTGTGTACCTGTTAACCATTTCCTCTGGACATTCTTGCTCTCTATGATTGTGATCTATCATTCTAATTTTCCTTCTTTTCTTTTGTTTTTATCTCTACCTCATCTTCCCTTCCCCCACCAAAACAAAAAAGAAGGCCAGGACAATTATTTTATACTGTGGAAAAATCTTTTCCTTGAATCTACTCCCTTTAGTGGAAACCAACATTCTTTGAGTTCCCCAAAGTCTTAGGATTTTGGAGTAAATAGCTAGAAATGGAAAAATTTGGAAGCCATCTTTGTTTTTCTATCCTGCCATAGACCTCACCTTAAGAAATAAAGACTCAATTTCCCTTTTGCATTGTCAGAAAGAAAATGGGAAGATATGAGGAGAAAAGAACCCAGTTTCATAACTCTAAATTGCAACCTGCTATAGCTTGGTATTCCAGATATTGTTTCTATGTTTCCAGTTGGATTGCAAATTCCACGAAGGGAGGCAGAATGCAAAATAAAGTTTTTTTTATTATTATTTGGTAGAATTTTGCCAAAAACAATGTTACTAATTTCTGGGTGGGGGGTGGTATGTGCCCCCTTTTAATAACTCATTGATTCTGAAAGATTATTTTAGAAACAAGGGCATCTAATCCAATGTTGGGAGACCTTAAAGTCTGCTTTTCCTTGGAGACGTAAAGACTGTTTTCCACGGCTGTCAGTGCATGATAGCAAATGTTATCAGGCCACGCTAGAATCATGCAGTTAATTTTTACCTTGCTTTCACTGTGATTTTACTTAGAAACCTCTCATGTAATAACCGTTTGAGATAGCTGCTATGTAATCAGAAATGTAGCCTCTTAAGCTTTTTAAGTGCTATAGAACTTTAATTTGTAGTTTGTGAAATAGTGCTTGTAATGATCATTAATGTTTTATAACTTGAGAAGGAGAAATCACAAACTAGAAACGGCAAGATTAAGTAAAAAAAATAAAGACCTCAAGCTCTTCTCACTTCATGGGGTTAAAGATTGTGAAGAAATCTCATGTCTATAAGAAACATTCTGCAAATAATAAATTTACCAAAATTTAGTATTTCCATTTTACAGGTTGTCTAATGAGTTGACAACGTTAACATAATACTTCTAAAAATAATTTATGTTTTCTTCCTAGCTTTTGATTTACATTATTATTGTATCATTTCTTGAATCTCGAAACATATTGCTTTGATAACTCTACAGAATTTTCAGCCTTGTGACTATTTAAACAAATCTTAGGCAGTGGGGTGTAAGTGAAGAAGTGATGCCATTATTTAGATGGTTTATTCTAAAATTTGTACCATTCAAGACAAAAAGCAAAAAAAATCTCCTCAAGAAATAAACACTTGCCCAATAGATATCAACACTAATACTCCTGTGCTGTCTCCCAATCATAGTCACAGTCTGAAAATGATATAGACTCTCATAGCATAACTAGAAAAATTCAGTCTTTTGTTCTAATTTGCACAATTTCTATCATTAGAAAAAATATATAGACAACATTCCTTTAGAGACAATGTTTATCATTGATAAGGGAATGTGAAATATAGAGTCATCTGAATGAAGCTGAATATTTTGCAGTGATGTACATCTATTCACTTTTCTTAAGTACAATGACTTAGTCTCCTCACTCAGATTACCTTTAGGCTCTATGTGTTTGAAATACCATGTCTGCCTTAGGTAATTTGAAAAGGCGCATGCGTCAAGAGTATAAACAGTTCAGTGATAGTCCTTCATTTCAGTGTCAAACAGCTGTTTCCACAGTATGTGTGAGTGTATTTGTGTGTGTGTGTGTGTGTGTGTATACGTGTGTGTATATATATATTTCAAGGTAACCGTTTTGAAAGTAGTTTTTCTGGGGACTGAGGAAAGTTGAAATAAATTTTAAAAACATATTTTAATGACATTTGAGAGTAATTATAGAAATTCTCCCTTCTAGGAGAAAAAATAGCCCCTTGAGAGCTTCATACACATTAAAGTTACTATAGCATTTGAAGACAAATTTCTAGTTACATAAAATATGGCTTTATATAACTGCTACATTTAGGAGTTTCTAATAAATGTAAAAAGCATTGCAAAGGAAGGTCCAGAAGACTGTGGATGATCTTCTGGATTCTGATATTTGAAATTCACTAGAATCCACTCATATTAAGTTGTTTTGAGTCTGGTTAGAAAAAAAAAAGTACCATTTAAATATTTGAATTATAGGGAAGTGCTTCTTTTTTGAGCCATAGTAAGCAGATTAAAATTCATCCATTTTTTAAAAAAGGGAATATATTTGGTGAATTTCTTTTTAAAGGAAAGAGATGTTTAAACTTTCAGTTTATGTCTTTACTCTTTAGAAAAAAGTCTGAAATGGGAAGTAAACACAGAATGTATATGTCAATTATAGTTCAGTAAAGCTGGGTAAAAATCCCACAATACTATCCACTTGAAAAGATTTTCAGAGGACATTTCATTACTTCTCTGGCCAATCTGAACAAGCAGAGATGGAGCAGCCCTGAGTAGACGGTCCCCTTTAGAGATTGTTCATGCTCTCTATGGCTGTGGCTACTGGGTTCTATTAGAAAAAAAGCTGCCCAGAAGAGACCTGACCAGGCCAGGTCCTTTATGCTTTTTAGACTCTGTTAAAAGAGTAAATAAAGCAAATATAATGGTCCCTGGCTGGGATAGCCCTGGGCAGAACTGTGACATAGAGGAGCTCCCCTCTACTTCCCTTTCTGAAATGCTTCCTGCCCTTGAAGTCTCTGTGGCCTCATTTGGCGGCCCAGTTGCCCAGCTCTCTCTCCACTCTATTTCTTTCCCAAACTTTTCATTCTAAAACTTCTCATTGTCCTTATCCTTGAATGCCTTCCTAGGTAGCTTAGTATTTAACCAAGAAACCAATAAAGGCAGCAGTGGTTAATCAGTGGTTTCTTGTGACTTTCCCTTTTGAAAGTAAAAGCATTTTTAATTGTGGCATTCAAATTCTAAATTAACTAAAGTGGAAGATTACTGACATTGGTCAGCAAGCCAGAGGACACAACATTTTGGGGGCAGAAGAACTTTTTCTGGCAGTTGTCCCATTATACCACATGTCTGCTCAGGTCAGTGTGGGATACACAAAGTCTCACACATGCAAATACTTGCAAAGCCTTTTTTTTTTTTTTTTTAAGAGTATAGGTTATAAACAGAGAAGAGGGGAATCATTTTCTTATCCTTAAGAGGGTGCTTAGATTTTTCTACAAATCTATAACTTTATATATTTGGCATGTATTCACATTAAGCAGACTTTGATAGAGGCTGTGATGTACCTGGCTTTGTGCTAGGCACGTTGATATGTTTATATTATGCATAAAGAAAATACATGTCACATCTTTACCTTATAATATACTAGTGACTGTTGGCTCAGATAATAGTACAGTGCAAAAGAAAGAACTTTTTCCTTATAGTGATATTCACGTCTTTACGTTACAGTTGATCCTTGAACAGTGGGGGGGTTGGTGGCACCAACACTTCTCCCCCTCCCCCGCACAGTGGGACATCTGTATATATCGCTTTTGACTGCCCAGAAAGTAACTATCCATAGCCTGCTGTTGACTGGAAGCCTTACCGATAACGTAAACATTTGATTAACACATATTTTGTATGTGATATGTATTACATACCATATCTTTACAATAAAGTAAGCCAGAGAAAAGAGAATGTTATTAAGACAATCATAAGGAAGAGAAGATACATTTACAGTACTATACCGTATTTATCGATAACCTAAGTTTATTTCGTCTGGTTACAAAATGAATCCTTTGTGTGTCAGTACCTGCATCAGTGTTGTCTTATATGATACAAAACACTGTGGGTGTTATACGTATTACTAACACTAGGCATCAAAAATGAAAAGATAATGTGAAAGAGAAATTCATATTTATTTACAGGTGTAATGATTTATACATTGATAATTAAAGAAGCCGCAGTACGATTGCTTTATGGTGGTAGCCTAGTGCAATCTATAAGATTGCTTCATGGTAGCCACCTATAAAGTAATGAATCTTTATACAGTTTTTATGGCACATAGTATTACAATCATATTCATAATATAGTATTAAAAACATTGTAACAATAAAAACACCTTTGATGATAGGCTGATACACAGTTTCTCCATTTATAAGGGAGGCATACTGTATGGTAATGTAATTCTTTGAAAGTAAAGTTATAAAACATGCAAATACTATGCCATTTTATATAAGGGTCTTGAATGTCCAGGGATTTTGGTATCTGAGGGGGATCCTGGAACCAATCCTCTGATACCGAGGGATGCCTGTACAGGATGCAAAATTAAAGGTGTAGAAAGAAAAATAGTTACTGAATTAAAAATTAGAGGCAACAGCTA
Source organism: Pseudorca crassidens (assembly GCF_039906515.1). Taxonomy (NCBI): domain Eukaryota; kingdom Metazoa; phylum Chordata; class Mammalia; order Artiodactyla; family Delphinidae; genus Pseudorca; species Pseudorca crassidens. Next base: position 17,696,412 of record NC_090316.1, read on the forward strand.
ATGACACAGGAAGAAGTAGAGGACTTTGGGAGGTGGAAAAGCAAAAGCATGACAAAATTGGGAAACTGAAAGCATTTGAAATGGTTGTAGCATACAATAAACTAGAAAAGAGAGAGGTGAACCTGGGCAGGTCATCAGGAGCCGGATTAGAAAATATTTAATGAACTATGAAAAGATTTTGGACTATCAGAAACACTTAGGGTTTTAAGTAGGAGAGTAACATGATTTTTAAATTTGTTTTTTAAAAATATTCTTGTTGTAGTGAAGATAATGGATTGAGCCGGAACAATTCTGGATGCAAAGAGACAAGTTAGAAGGCTGTTGAAGTAACTTAAATTATAGCTTATGGCTATAGAACAACGAAAGAAAAGAAGTTTGTGAACTTGAGAAATACTTAGGTGGTAGAATACACTTGCAATGAAGGAAGGTCGAAGAGTCGAGGATAATACCCAGTTTTCTTGTTTGAGCAACTGAGTCACTTACTGAAAAATGGCAGAAGGCACCCATCTTTTGGAAGAAACAGCGTGAGCTCAATTTCGGAAATATTAAGTTTTGACGTGTACATGAGAACATTTAAATGGAGAGAAACAAGGAGAATTTGGGTAGATTTATGGAGCGAGTGTTGGGCTGGTGGCATATGTGAGAATTCTCAATACGTTGGTGATGTTTGAATTTCTGAGAATGAAAAGAAGGATAAAACGTTAGTGTGTTTACAGTAGCATCTGAGAAGTGCTGAGAAATGGCATTTGGGGGATTGTAGAAGACAAACAGCAGTGTGCAGATAAATAAAAAAACAAAGTAACAAAGCTGATTCATAGATTTGTAGCATTTGCCAATTTCCATGGGTAAGCATTCCTCCGGCTACTTATTTTTGAGCTACCAGTGTTAACATCCCCTCGAAGCTGGGAAAAGGTGCGCACAATTGGCTCTCATGAATTGGTGCAAGCTGGTTTCTTTATATCCTGCAGAAACCTAGAAGGAGAAGCAGAGTAGGGAAGCATGAGCAGTGAGGAATTAACAATCAGTGCATGTAGAAAAATCCTTTAGAGAGAGATGGGGAGGGCAGGATACATTTTGTTTTGTTCTTTGATTGGAGGAAGATCTGAGTAGATTTAAATGCTGATGAAAAGAAGCCAACAGAGAGAAGAGGGAATGCCTGGTTGAAAAGTGAAGTCTAGGAGCTGAATACGTGTATGTGGAGTTGGAGAAAACGGGACCATAAGCACAAGATGAAGGTTTTGGACGGGAAGAGGGTAAGCTCTTCTCTTAAAAAGCAGAGAGGCAGGAGGGGATAAATGCAGATGCAGATGGGTTTGCATGTTTATTGCAAGAACTATAGAGGTTATTTTCTGACATATTGCATATTTTGCAGCGAAATAAGTCAGATAAAATTTGAGGCTGATGAAAAGGTGAGGAGGATTGGAACTTCAAAGAGATTCCAAGTTGTAAATGAGTTGCTGGGAAGTGTTCCTTTGTTGAGGTCGGTGACCACAAATTAATAGAGGCACAAATCTATATGGTAAGGAGAAGGATATAACGAGAGGGTTGACCATGTGAGTAGGTGACTGAATGGAGTACAGCTGAAGGTTAGAGGAGATGGAATCACAGGAGTATAAGGTCAGGCTTATGTATCAGTAATAAATTTGGATATTGAAGTCACTGATGGTGATGCTGGAAGTTAGTTAAAGAGAAAGCCGGTTAGTTTTCAGTAAAAGGATCCTTGCTAAGGAGGATAAAGGGCCTTGTGTGAGTAATATGAGTCTAAAAGTAGCAGCTTGGGGTGGAATAACTCTGGGTGTAACTGGCTGATGAGAGGCAGCTGGTCTTCCTGCTGTGTACAGGTAATGGAGAAACTTCAAGGCAGTTGATATTTTGGGGATGGGAGTGAGCATGGGAATCTGATTCTGGTTGAATCTACAAAGCAAAGGTAATGTTCAGTGAAATAGGACCCTAACTGCTATTTTCTGAAACTCAAATCATAGAGTTGTTAGAATTTTCTTGGAATTTTTCTCCTTGTCTGAAGACTTATCTTATAATTTTGGGTTTGGAACAGTCTCAATGGATTTGTTTTTATAAAACTAAAAAGTGTGGACACCCTGTATGAGGGCAGAATCCATACACACTATGTTCTCATTTTTCTTTATCCTTTGAATAAATACATTAATCTGTTGCTTTTGTGATGAGAGGCTCTGGGTGGAGGTGGGGAAGAGCAGAACTAGGATTTCAAAGGCTTTAGGCACCTTGTGGGGAAGGACGGGCCTGAGAGGCGAGGTGCTACAGAAGGAGGCCTAGGAATAGCCAAAGAACACACGTAGGTGTGATGTAATTTACTTCTAAACTTTAGACCTGTGGAAGCCTTAGGTTTGAGAGAATGAGCAGAGATTTTCAAAGACTGGCCAGTCTCTCTTTCGTAGTTATTTCTAAATATTAGCCTCTGTGCCTTGTATTATAGCATTTAGTATCTCCACTTTAGTGGGCTGCTAAATGGATACATAGTTTTTATTCAAGCTATAATCTGTTTGTCTCTTCGAAAGTATACCTCCTCATTTTCTTATTGCCTTTTATCACTGCCCTCCAGAAAAACTGGCAGCTGTGCATTAACACCAAATGATTTCATAATGCATCAACTATTACAGAAGTTAGTAAGTTAATAATATTGATTACAAAAGGTGTTGCCTTTAAAAAGCATTCGTTTGAGAAGACTGTCAATGCACTTATGCATTTATTTAAAGTTTATGAGCTGCTTTATTTAATACACCATAGTGGAGAACAAATGAACAATTAAGTAAAATCAATTATGTAAAGAAGCTCTTATCTTTCACCTGGTGAAAATGATTTTTAGAATGCAGATGGCACTTTAGATCATTCTTGCTTAAGGTAGTTTATGTCCTCTGCATTTTGTGATAATGCATACAGTTTCTCTAATGATGGAGGCAGCTTAGAGATCCAGGGGAGCATGCCGTAGGGTCATATGTACAGTGATGGATATCCAAAATACCATGTCTGTGAAGGGGAAAGAAGCCTTTGATCGTCCATAGAAGAGAAAAAGTGTGGAACGTATTCAGGAAATGGGAACACAAGAAAGAAATACAATGAAAAAGCATTATATCTTAAGTAATTTTTAAAAGTGAAATTTAAAAACCATAAGAAATATAACTTTTATTTACCCCTGATAAATTTTACTCCCGTAAGTTTGGGTTGTATTTACTTAATGATTCATTGATTTCCATTTTTTAAGGTTGAAAGCTAGCTGAAGGTTCAACATAATCTCAGTTCATAAATTCAAGTATATGCAGCACCCAGAAGAGTGTCTAGCACAAAAGAAGCCGTTCATGTTGGTTATTCTTCTTGTTATTATTCCTTATAACTCAAAAAAACATTTATAGAACTTTGTCCCTAATGGCATAACTGAATGTTGAACAATGGGAAAGTTAATAATATATTTTTTAAAAACTTTCAATATTTAATATACTTAGAACAGTCCTGTCACCTTTGCATATTGACCTTTGAGGTGTGCAACTTACCTGTTTAATGTATGTGTCTTCCTGCCCAAATAACACAGTAAATCCCTTGAAGGCAAGAATGTAGGCTTTATTTCTATTTCTGAACTCAGTATCTGCTTTAACATATGACACATAAGTGAAACTTTACATTTAGTATTATTATCAATATTAGGTTGGATGGAGGCCCTCTAAATAAAGGGAAATTTGGAAGGGGTAGACACTGAAGTATTTGCTACCATTTAAAAATAAATACAGGGCTTCCCTGGCGGCGCAGTGGTTGAGAGTCCGCCTGCCGATGCAGGGGACACGGGTTCGTGCCCCGGTCCGGGAAGATCCCACATGCCGCGGAGCGGCTGGGCCTGTGAGCCATGGCCGCTGAGCCTGCACGTCCGGAGCCTCTGCCCCGCAATGGGAGAGGCCACAACAGTGAGAGGCCCGCGTACCGCAAAAATAAATAAATAAATAAAATAAAATAAAAATAAATACGAAGTGAAATTGTAATATTATTTGAGTCTTAGAGACATAATAATCACAAGACTCTTGTTATTCTTTTATGTATTTCTTTATTTTAGGGCAGTTCTGCAGTGTGGCCTCTAGACCTTTGAAATCTCTTTTAAAACAATCCCTTTCATCCTCCTTTTATATAGATTGGAGTTCTTAGTTGCAAATAACAGGATCCATTCTGACTACTTTAAATAGAAAAGGAATTTATTAAAAGCATGTTATATACCTCACAGAAGTGACATGCCTAATGTCCTTAATATTTCTCTACAGCATGATATGACTATTTTCAATAATTATGAAATGAAATACATAATAATTATGGCCAGAAAAATATGCAGACAGTGAAACTTTTACTGACTTTTCAATATACAATAAAATTTTTTTAAATTACAATTAAAAATTAAATCTTTATTACAGATTAAAAAAGGAAAAAGTGATAGATTGATACTTTAAAATATGTTAATATTCTTCCGTAGAAATTGAAAATTTACACCTATATATTAATCTGTCATAATAATGTATAATAACATTACAGTTTCTGTTTTCAAGCCTTAACTTCGGAAAATTTGTCAGTGACCTCATAAAAATGGATTTTCATTGCATATTTATGTTCAACAAGTAGTGTATGAGACTTAATGTAACTTCACTTACAAATGACTGAAAACCAATTTTTATTAATTTTAGTTTTGAAATTTTCATGAGACAACAGGTATACAAATAATATGTATAAATAGTGTTTATTTTTAAGTATGAAGTTTTAGAGCCTTGCCATCTGAAACAGATCAGGCTATTTAAGGTCATTTTTACCTCTGACAGAGAAACTACAAAATGCTGAATTTTTATAGAGAAGAATTAAACTGGAGTTCATGGACCTAGGAAGACTTAAGCAAGTAAACTGTTTCATATTTAAATAAAATGCAGTATTGATAAAACTTTATTCAGAGATTTTTTCCGTAAGTTTTGTTGATTGGAGAAAAAAGGATTTCACTGTGTTGATTATTGAATATTAAAATTATTTTGTAGTTTAATCTGACACCTAGAAGAAACTAGGTGTAAATCCTTCTTTTGGTTGCATGACATCATTGTTATATAACCAGAACACATCACTTGATCTCAGTGAGCCTCAGTTTCCTCATCTGCAAAATCGGTGTTTTTCAGGATTGATTGAGCTTTAACCAAAGTACTTAGCCACAAAAGAAGAACAAACAAAACCTAAAGTCAGCCGAAGGAAGGAGATAATAAAGATCACAGAGGAAATAAAGTACTTAGTCCACCCAGTATCAGTATAGCACACAGGTGGTACTAAGTAAGTAACAGTTGACGTGACTGTGTGTTTTTCTAGTTTCTATACTTAATTTCTGCTCATGAAGGAAAACAAAATACTAGAAATGTTTGCTTCTCATTATCATGTTCATACTAAGCAGGTAATACATTGAAAGGAGAATTCATGGGACTGCACTGATGTTTGTTTAAGCACACAGACACACACGCACTCACTGACTCACTCGCTCACAGGAGCCTGAAAAGTCCAGCCTGCACTCTTGGCAGCTGTGAATTGATGTATGGCTTTGGGCATTGAGTACCTCTACTGCAGATGACTCTGTTGGACTGGCAGACCCTGGCTTCTCAGTTCTGTGCTTAGAATCACTAGAAAACTGTTTACACCAATCCCAAAGAAGCAAAGTGTTTAGCATCTAGATTTGTTACAAATGCCTTTATAAAAAATTATGAATGCAACAATCAATCAGTGTACCTTAAAGAGAGATTTGGTAGGATGTTTGGATAATGAAAAGAATAAATCAGTTGGTTAGACAGACAGAGGAAAGGTGTTTTCAATTATAACTGACTAGCATCTACTTAACTTCAAGGAGAATAATTTTATTTTATTCTTTTGGAACTTTGGCCTCCTAAAGAAAGACAGAGTGCATATAAGCAATAAGCATAATTTTGGAAGTTTAAAAAGCATGGACCAAGTTCCAAATATTTTTTCTCATAATTTTAGGGTAGCAACAATTTGCTTATTCCAACATTCTGTTCTCATTAAGCATTAAAAATAAAATCTGTACAGTGTTTTTTTAACTACCTAGTTCTAACTGGTATGGGAAAGTGGGATGGTTACCTCTTTCTATTTATCTTTTTTAAAAAAATATCAGTCAACTTACAGCTGTTCAGATATAATAATTCCCACAAGAGGCTTTCCTTGGTGAATTGCTAAACACCTAGAAGTGCAAATGACTGTATTAATAATATGTGTCAAAAAGTATTAAACGAAAAATGTCCCTTCGGTCTCTGATCCTTTCTAGATAAAGATATGTATTTAGCATTAAACTACACAGTGGAGTATCAGTTTTTTAAAAGATTTATGTTTGGATTCTTCACCTTTTCTTCTGGAGGGTGTTGAAGGTCCCTGGCCAGTATTTTATATCAGATTGTGTTTTGTTAACACCTCTGAACTCTGCTACCACAAATCAGCCGTGTTGGAATTTTAGAAATATTGTCTTTTTGTTTTCAACTATTTTTCCTGACAAAATCTCAGGAAATTCATTGATCAACAGGGGAAGAACGTAAGAACACAGGGCAAAGCTTTGTGACCCCAAAGTAAAATTTGATGCACAGAAGTTAATGTGAATAAATTTAGTGACTAGATCTTTGAACCAGAGCACTTACCCATGGTTTCTCTGGTGGATTGGGCTTCCTTGCAGCATGGTGGCATCAGAATGGTCCTTCTTATACGGTGGCTCATGGCTCCAAACATGAGTGCTCCAGTGAGCAAAGAAGAAGCAACAGCATCTTTTATGATCTAGCTTTGGAAGTCACGTAGCGTCACTTCTACTGTATTCTATTGATTCCATTCTGTTGAGTCACTGAGGCCAGCCTAGATTCAAAGGGAGAGGTTATAGATACCACTTCTTAATGGAATGAGTTGTCAAAAAAATTGTGGATGTGTCTTAAAACTGTTACAAGCAAAATATATGTCAGCAAATGGTCATGAGGCATAATAAATTAACTTGCATTATCAATGCTGTAATTTGAGTAAGAAGCCAAACATGGCTTGGCAGCATAGATATACAGATAGTTACATGCAGAGGTAGCCTTCCAGTTAATTCAATTCTGATCAGATTCTTATTGATGGAGAGAAACTGTAGGTCAGAAAATAGTTCAGAGAAGAGGTTAAGAAACTCTGAATATGGATAAATTATAGGACCTGTCAACAGAGTTTTAAGGGATATTGAGATTTTCAACATGAAACAAAGTTTCGCAGGAGTTTTAGTAGGGTAGGTATTGTGGAAGAATTGAGTCCTTACCCAGCTCATGGTGGGATAGACCAGCTGCCTTCCCCGGAACAGTATCATATTTAAGTTACAATCAGCAATTTAGTGACTATTGTGAAATTAATTTTCTTAATTTGAAGCAGTTTTGTGGGTTGTTCTCATTTTAAAAAACTACTTTAGGTTTTATAAATGTATAAAAACTTAAACTTATATTTATATCTCTTAAATTGTTATTATATTATAATAACAATAATTTATGTTAAAAAAAGAAAGGTTGAGATAGAGATTTCTTTGGATTAATGAAATTTCCCTAGACTGTATCAGGTTCTTCCTGATACTCAACTTCAATCATTGATGTTTTCTATAATTACTTAAAAAACAGTTAACTCTTAAATCCCATATTCTGCCTATCCCTCTATAATTTTTCTTATTAAAATTATCAAGACTGATGGATTTGCATTAGTGGAAAACAAAGTCATGTGTTAAAATTTTTAATCTCTTCCAGCTTGGGATATTTAAATTAATACAAAAATGTTATGGAAACATTATGAATTACTATAGAGCTGAAACTAAGCTAGATATACACTTGAGCAAAGATGGTAATGATGATGTAAAGCAAGGTTGTCATATGGGTCCTTAAAAGCAACCTTGTAACTTTGGCCAGATATTTAAGAAAACAACCTTTACGAAAACACTGATCTAATTCAGTGCTTTTTCAAAATTCAGATGGGCAAATATTTAAATGACAGCAAAACTAAAGTCTTCTGAAGGTCTCCTGAGTCAGTTAAAGAGTTCCCCAAATGAATCTTTTCATAAGCATACAAATTTTTAAAGACTGTGGTTTTATAAAGTAGAGATATTTAGTTTCTCAGAATCAAACATCAGGGTATAATTGCTTATATCTAATGATTCCCTTAATTATTAATACAGATTGATAATATTTTCTAAAGGACTGTGATACAGAATTTTTGGTACACATTTACTTTAGAAATGGCTCTGTTAAGGCAGTGGCCACCAGAGGGCAGTAAATATGCCTGTAATAGGAAATCATCAACTAAGGTGTCATGCTTTTTTATCATGTAGTTTTTGCATTGCTTGTATTTTAAATTAATTTGAAATATTTCATACTATCCAATAATTTTAAATGTAAATACAATTATTAAAGATTATGGTCAAAATTGTATGTGATGTAATAATAAACAGAAGAAGAAGTATTTACAGAGCAATCTCTTACACGTTGGCTATGATGCTAAACACTTTCCATATATCGTTGCTTCTTTTAAACCTCACAACACATAATATGGACCCTTATAATATTCATTTCATCGTGGCAAAAATCGAGACTTAGTGAGATTAATAAAAGCCAAATGTCTTTAAGCCAGCATTTTAACTGTTTCTTTTTTTGGGGGGAAGGAGGTGGGAGATGACAGTGGGCATAATATTAGGCTTATTATATGCTTAGAAGCTGTCTGCTTGAAAAGGTTATGAGAGAATCAAACTAGCTGATCCTGAGTTGGTACAGAAAGTAAAACTTGGAAAAATGAACTCTTTCGTTTGTAAAGTCAATGAAGGATGTGATATAATAGCTTATGCAAAGGAAGAAAGATAGGGTAGTGGTACATTTGGTTCAAGATTGTTTTTGGTGATAATTTCAAAAAGTTATGATCTGAAGAGTCTAATCAGTCTCACTAAAATGACTGCTCTTTTGCTATTTGTTGTGGGCCGAGCTGTATCCCCTAAAACCCTCATAGGTTGAAGTCTGACCCCTCAGTACCTCAAAATGTAACTATATTTGGAAATAGGGATTTTAAAGAGGTGATTAATCTGAAACAAAGTCGTTAGGGTGGACTTTAATCCAAACTGACCATAAGAAGTGGAAATTTGGACACAGATAGGGACACAGGAAAGACCATTGAAGACACAGGGAGAAGCACGTTACACAGGGAGAAGTAACGTGCCTATAGCATATTGAGCTCAAGAGATGCATTGTTCATTTAAGGTTCATTTAAAGGCGTCAGACAGTACAGTAATTTGGCATTTTTTCTTCCTGACTGCCAACTGTGACTTGGCACTGTGCATCCGGCTGAATGACACAGGTTTTTGGCGATTGCAGTTTGGTTTCTGCATCTCCTGGGCATGAATAACAACTTTTCAAGAGCACTGTTACCCCCAGAGGGTTTATACCAAAGAGTGTCTAATTTGAATTGCTTTCAAAAAATAGCTAATCACGAATATTTCTTATTTATTCTACCTGTTCATCTAGTTACTATTAGCCATAGCCAATCACAGCTGTTGACTGCTCTCATTCATTTTTTAATTGGTAATATTGAACATTAATCAAGAAGCAGTTTTTCATTGTATGGTCAGCAATCAATTTTAGAGCTAGAGAGCATTTAAAAAGCAGAAGACAAAGAAATAAAAGTAATGATTTCCGTGGAGAAAAACTTGCATATATAAAGAAAAATCAAAACCTCCAACGATACCCCAAATGTGAGTGTTGTGTCTAAAAATCTACAATTTATTGAGCCCTAGTGATGTGTTAGGCATAGAGCTGATATTATTATTTTCAGTTTACCCATGAGAAACATTTGGCTGTGGGGATTAAATAATCAATCATAAGGGGAGCATGTGTCAGAGAAGGACTTAATTTTAGGGTTGTCTAATGAGAAAGCTTAGGCACCCGGAGACAGCACCACTCTGCATCTCTAGATGTGCTTTCTACTTAGAATCTCAATCTCTGTATGATGGTGGGACAGAAGTTAAACGATAATAACAGTAATTTACTAGCAATTCTGGAAGTTACGTAATTTTCCTTCTACTACTTGAATTATAATAAAGGTTTGGCTGCTGTAACAGAGACCCTAAATAACAAAGGTTTAAACTAAATTGAATTTTAATTATTTTCCACCTGACCGTCTAGGACAGTGCTGTCCAGTGTTGCTTAGTTAACTCTGCAGTATGAGACACAAAGCTTCTTCTGTCTCACTCTCCGCTTAGTGAGTTGCCTTCCTCTACGTATCCGAGACAGTCCCTACCAGCACATCTGCATTCCAGCCAGGGAGCTGAAGGAAAGAAAGAGAGGACACACCTCTTTTTTATATGACCTGGGAGTTGCTTGTATTACTTTTTTTATTGAGGTAAAATTCACAAAACATAAAATTCACACTTAAAAATTTTAGAATGTATAATTTGGTGTTTTTTAATATATTCCCAGAGTTGTACAATAATCACCACTGTCTAATTCCATAATTTTTCTATCACTCCAAAAAGAACCCCCTACCTCCCAATTCCCCACTTCTCCATTTTCTGGCAACCATCCATCTGCTTTCTTTTTTCTATGGATTTGTCTACTTTGGACATTTCCCATAAACGGAATCATACAGTGTGTGGCCTTTTGTGGTTTCCTTCTTTCACTTAGCAGACTGTTTTCAAGGTGAATCTGTGTTACAGCATATATATGTATCTTATACTTTTTAATTGCAGAATGCTGTTCCGTCATATGGATGTATTCATTTTATCCATTGAACAGTTGATGGACATTTGGATTGATTTCACTTTTTGGCTGTTATGAATAATGTTGTTATGAGCAAACACGTACAAGTCTTTGTGTGGACATATGTTTTAAATTCAGATACATACGTTGGAGTGGAATTGCTGGGCCATATGGTAATTTAATGTTTAACTTTTTGAGAAGTTCATATTACTTTTTTCTCATAC